>NC_083445.1:16125174-16726424 GCF_020745735.1 Hemiscyllium ocellatum | reverse complement strand
CCTTTGATGCCAGGCTCTGTTGCGGTTGCTTTCATCGTGTATCACAACATGGGTTCCATCCTTCGCGGAGCATCTTACAAAAACAAGGAAACCAGCCAGAAATATGAAGATGTCCAGCTACAGTCCAGAGTCATTTCAGCAGCTGTGGGATCCTCAGGCAACTACAAACTATCTGTCGCTGTCAGCTTCAGTCTAAAACATGAAGAGGTTTGTGGAGTTAAAGTGACCAGTTCAAGATTGCAGGAACAAGGTCATACCTTGGGCATAATTAGCTATGCCAAGGCACTTTCTAGGAGTGTTATTGTTTGGAGAAATGCATTCGTAAGAGCATTTGCAGCTTGATACAGTTTCAAAGAATCCCTACCTTGTCAAATCAGGCCATTTGGCCCATCAAGTCCTTGCCAACCCTCCAAAGAGCATCCCACCCAGACACACCCCTACCCCTGTATTCCCCATGGTTAACCCACTTAACCCACTTACCCTATGTGCAATTTAGCATGGCCAATCAACCTAACATGCACATCTTTGGACTGGAGGAAGAAACTGGAGCACAGAGGAAACCCACACAGACACAGGGAGAATGTGCAGCGTCCATACAGACAGTTACCCGAGGCTGGAATCGAACTCAGGTCCCTGGTGCTGTGAGGCAGCAGTGGCTAACTGCTGAGCCATCATGCTGCCCTAGTTATGTGCCCTTTACTGTAAGACTTTGTTTCAGAGAGAGAAAGCCCCACAGGAAACAGTTATCACATACAACGTGCACCAAGCCATGTAAAAGATTAGTCGCAGTGTTGCCCAAAGTTCCTGGTCAGGAGTTGGTTTGAACTGAGATACAGGAATTTTGGAAGTTTACTGGGGGGGCTTCAGGATATGAGGCTACTCAGTACTGTACTAGGATAATTACACCTAGAGTAATAAAAGTACGGATGAGGATTTCAGTACCAGACAAACTGAGGCAGGAGTTTCTTACAAGAGGATTGAGGTGAAGAGAGAGATAGAAATAGGAAGGATATTCAAGAGTTTAGGGCCCATGGTAGATACTTGAAAGCATGGTCATCAATGCTGGGATTACACAAAGCAGGAATATGTTAAAGATTACGGTCAAATGATTCTTTCCTAAAATATTTATCTGCCTTTGTCCTATTTGATAGCAGTCTTGCTTAAAAGTCAGATATTGTGAATAAAAATGCATTCCATGAATTAAATGCCACAATCCTATTCTAGCAGGGTATCCAAATGTGAAACTGTATATTGTAGGGAGATACCTTCATTTCGATAAAATCAAGGACAAGGGAGACCCTGCCTTTTTCTTACACTTTTCTCACTGGAGTGAAGAAGGATGAGAGGTGACTTAATAGAAGTGTACAAGATGATGAGAGACATAGATAGAGTGAATAGCCAGAGAATTTTTTCCTATCACAAGGAGTCATAATTTTAAGGTGAGTGGAGGAAGGTTTAGGGGAGATATCAGAGGTAGGTTTCTTTATACATAGAGTGGTGGATGTGTGGAATGCACTGCTAGCTGTGGTAGTAAACTAGAGACATTTAAGCAACTCTTGGATAGGTGAATGATAGTAAAATGTAGGGTATGTAGGTTAGTTTGATCTGAGAGTAAGACAAAAGGTCCGGACAACGTTGTGGGCCGAAGGACCTGTACTGTGCTGTTCTGTTCTATGTTCTATGTCTAGGTTTGTACACTGGGTCAAGGGAATATTCCAGGCCTTGTGACATTGAGCACCACGTTGAAGGTAGACATGTCAGTGCAGTTCCGAGTGAGTGCAACAGTATTGCAAATGTCGTCTTCAGATCAGACATTAAACTGAGGCTCCTTCTAGCCTCAGACATACCCTAAAAGATCGAAGGCATAATTTTGATATAGTCCTTACTGTCCAAAAACTAATTATTATCCCTCAGTCAGCACAATACACACTTTCTAATTATTCATCTCATTGCTGCTGGTAGGAGCTTATTACATTTCTTACATGCTAACAGTAATTAGAGTATTGACATTCAATGTTTAATGGAGAAAGGGGGAACCTCTGACAGTTCAGCACTGCCAGCATGTGTTCCTCAGCTTAATTTAAAGCTCGTGTGGAGCTTAGAATCAAACTCCTTGCTCAGAAGTGAAGCACACCAACCTTATTGTTTGTCCTCTTTTTGTTATCTGTAATGAAGCCCAGTGGTATAAACGGTCTTGTGAGTTTGAATGACCAGGAACTGTTGAGGTGATCCTCAACCCAGCTATTTGCTGTAGCAAAGCATTGTTCCAGTGAAAAAGTCCCACTCAAAACTATACAGTCAAATAATGGGTTGGTTTTCATCTTCCACAGGATACCTCAGTTGGTCGGAGGAGGCTATGTGCTTACTGGATGCACACTACAAATGGAGGCCATTGGTCCCCAAGTGGCTGTGAATTGGTGGGCTCCAATGACACACATACCACATGTCAATGTGATCACTTGTCCAGTTTTGCCATTTTGATGGCCTTTAGTGAGGAGGTAAGCAATCTTTGTCCACTTTCTCTGCTCTCTGTCCTGTTGTTGTGGTTCTGTTCACCGAGCTGGGAATTTGTGTTGCAGACGTTTCGTCCCCTGTCTAGGTGACATCCTCAGTGCTTGGGAGTCTCCTGTAAAGCGCTTCTGTGATGTTTCCTCCGGCATTTATAGTGATATCACTATAAATGCCGGAGGAAACATCACAGAAGCGCTTCACAGGAGGCTCCCAAGCAGAGGATGTCACCTAGACAGAGGACGAAACATCTGCAACACAATTCCCAGCTCAGCGAACAGAACCACAACAACAAGCACCCAAACTACAAATCTTCTCCCAAACTTTGAGCTCTCTATCCCCTGATTGTCTAGTTGAGAAATAACCAAGGACAGATAAAGGAAGCAGGGAAACACGCAAGCACACAAATAAAATAATAGCTGCTATCTGAGATTTAGCTTACGTACAATTGTTAATGGGATCTCTACATTCAGCAGATAATGTCCAAGATTTCTGAGGAGGAACTTCTGATAGTGCAACAAAAATACATCAGAGTTCTAGCTTTCCACTTATTTATCCAGTCCTGGAGTATGCAAGTTGGAAGGGATCCTTACACAGCAAGAGAAATAAAGAATTTAGAAGCAACACAAAGACATACTGAATGACTGTTCACAAACGAATCCGAGCGATACGCCAGTGTGCACATCTTTGTTCCAAGGTTTGGAATGGGAATCAGTACAGCAAAGAAGGGAGAAAGAAATGCCCTGACAGGGTTCTATCCAAATTGGAATAGACGGAAACAAGTCCCTGGTGCCCTCCTCTAATTACAAAACACAACTCAACTATCCACACAGACCACAAATACCAATATATGAAGAAAATGTTTCAACTCAACAAAATAGGTGACAAGCATTTGATGATTCATTCATCCAAGGCATTTCCCACCAATCAAAGTCAACCTGCCTTTGTAGAATTTAAACAAACTGGCTGTTAACTGCGAATCATCATTAGTTGTTGGTTTATCCTTGGCAATGCCTCTACTAATCTGAATTGTATGCCAACCAATCAGTACTTTTGTAGTATATACGTTGATTTTTCCCCTTGAACTGGTATTCTTGTGAATGGTCCTGATGAGTACAAGATGAAAACCTTAAATAAAGTGTATCTTTTTTCAACAATATTCAAACACTATTTGTTTCCTAGACAGTATTATCAACAACTTTCCTTCCCAACGAAGGCCCCTCAGTTGAACAAGTTGTCAAAGGAAATGAACATAGCCCCATCCCTCAAAATCTTCATGACCCATTTTTGGATTCTTTCCATTTAAGGACTTTCATTATCAGATTGGCCAGTCAGGGAGTCATGCCTCATTTCACTAGTGCAGTCCATAAAAATGACACCACCTATCAATGGTGGTGGCACAACTAGAGCAGAGACAGAACACGCAGGAGCTCCCAGTGGACAAACACATTGACAGAGTCCAGGAGCCACAGCTGGAATAGAGTTGCTTAGACCCTTGGACAAGTGATCAAAGAATGTCAACAGAAATTTGCAAAAGGTAGGCCATATGTGACTAATTTAGCTGCTGGAATGTCTCTGCCCCTTTCAGGAGTAAATGTTTGATTTCTGATGTAAGGAAAACCACAGGGAGAGCAAGAGGGGCTGAAACATGACAATACAGGTCATTTCGCTGCACTTTGGATGCTACCTGAACTGCTGTGCTCTTCCAGCACCACTAATCCAGAATACAGGTCATTGCCTCCTTATCCTCTGGGTTGACTGCATACACTGAGCCTATGTGGTCTCAATCATTGATGTCAGCATTGTTGAGGAAACATAGAACCATAGAAAATAGGAGTACAAGGAGACCATTCAACTATTTGATCCTATCCCATTATTCTACATGATCATGGTTATTCATCAACTCAGTACCTGTTCCTGCTTTCTCTCCATTCCCTTTGATCCCTTTAGCGCTAAGAACTATATCTAACTCCTTCTTGAAAGCATTCAGAGTTTTGGCCTCAACCACTTTATGAGACAAAGAAGTCCATAGGCTTGCCACTCCCTCAGTGAAGAAATTTCTCTTCATCTCAGTCCTCAATGATGCACCCGTATCCTTAGACTCCCCTGGTTCTAGACTCCCAGCTCATTGGGAACATCCTTCCTGCATTTACCATGTCTAGTCCTGCTGGAAATTTACAGGTTTCTGTGAGATCTCCTTTCATTCTTCGAATCTCATGAGAATATAGTCCTGTCCAATCTAGTCTGTCTTCATAAGTCATTAAATGAGACAAGCAGAAACTTCTTGGATCCATGGAAGTAGCTCAGTCCTCAGCAGTACCAACATAAAGCAGGCCTATTGACCAATGGTGTTGATGGCGTTTGAGCAGGGAAGATGCACAGCAAGGATGTTGGTGGGCCTGTAGATTTTCACTCTGTTTAGGAGACAGTGAAAGAGGTCATCTAAGATTATAATGGGATCTTGATCAATTAGGCTAATGGACTGAAATGTGGCAGATGGAATTTAATTGAGATAAATGCTTAGTTGCATTTTGGTAAGATGAACAAGGGCAGGACAGTTAATGATAGTTCAAAGTTTGTGCAAAGATTTGTAGCTCGGGTGCTTGTTGTAGTGGTTCTGTTCGCCGAGCTGGAAGTTTTTGTTGCAAACGTTTCGTCCCCTGGCTAGGAGACATCATCAGTGCTCTGGAGCCTCCTGCGAAGCGCTTCTTTGATGTTTCTTCCGGCATTTATAGTGGTCTGTCCTTGCCTCTTCCGGGTGTCAGTTTCAGCTGTCCGCTGTAGTGATTGGTATATTGGGTCCAGGTCAATGTGTCTGTTGATGGAGTTTGTGGATGAATGCCATGCCTCTAGGAATTCCCTGGCTGTTCTCTGTCTGGCTTGCCCTATGATAGTAGTGTTTTCCCAGTTGAATTCATGTTGCTTGTTGTCTGAGTGTGTGGCTACTAGGGATAGCTGGTCGTGTCGTTTCGTGGCTAGTTGGTGTTCATGTATGCGGATTGTTAGCTGTCTTCCTGTTTGTCCTATATAGTGTTTTGTGCAGTCCTTGCATGGTATTTTATAAACTACATTAGTTTTGCTCATGTTGGGTATTGGCTCCTTTGTTCTAGTTGTCTGAGCATGGCTGTTGGTTTGTGTGCCGTTATGAGTCCTAGGGGTCGCAGTAGTCTGGCTGTCAGTTCTGAAACGCTCCTGATGTATGGTAGTGTGGCTAGTCCTTTTGGTTGTGGCATATCCTCGTTCCGTGCGACCCCTAGGACTCATAACGGCACACAAACCAACAGCCACGCTCAGACAACAACATACTAGAACAAAGGAGCCAATACCCAACATGAGCAAAACTAATGTAGTTTATAAAATACCATGCAAGGACTGCACAAAACACTATGTAGGACAAACAGGAAGACAGCTAACAATCCGCATACATGAACACCAACTAGCCACGAAACGACACGACCAGCTATCCCTAGTAGCCACACACTCAGACAACAAGCAACATGAATTCAACTGGGAAAACACTACTATCATAGGGCAAGCCAGACAGAGAACAGCCAGGGAATTCCTAGAGGCATGGCATTCATCCACAAACTCCATCAACAGACACATCGACCTGGACCCAATATACCAATCACTACAGCGGACAGCTGAAACTGACACCCGGAAGTGGCAAGGACAGACCACTATAAATGCCGGAAGAAACATCAAAGAAGCGCTTCGCAGTAGGCTCCAGAGCACTGATGATGTCTCCTAGCCAGGGGACGAAACGTTTGCAACAAAAACTTCCAGCTCGGCGAACAGAACCACTACAGTTAATGATAGTGCCCTGGGGAATGTTGATGAACAGAGAGGCATGGTGGTTCAGGTCCAAAGTTCCTAGGAAGTTGAATCATTGGTAGACAGGATGGTGAAGAAGGTGTTTGGCATGCTTGCCTTTATTGTTTAGACCACTGAGTGAAGGAGTTGGGATGTTATGTTGAGGTTGTACAGAATGTTGGTGAGGCCACTTTTAGAATGCTGTGTGCAGTTCTGGGCCCCCTGCTATAGATGTTATTAAATGAGAGAAGGAGCAGAAGAGATTTGCAAAGGTGTTACCAAGGCCAGAGGGTTTGAGTTATGAAGAGAGGGTGGATATGCTGGGACTTTTTTCCATGAAGCATAGAAAGTTGAAAGGTGACATTATAGAGATTTATAAAATCATTGGGATGTAGATACGGTGAAGGGCAAAGGTCTTTTCCCCAGGATAGGGGAGTTCAAGACTAAAGGACATAATTTTAGAGTGGGAGGTGAAAGATTTAGAAGAGTTCTGAGGGGCAACTTTTTCTCACAGAGAGTGGTTCATGGTGGAATGAGCTGTCAGAAGAAGTTGTAGATGCAGGTACCTTTACAACATTTAAAAGACATTTGGACAGGAACATTGAGGGATATTGGCTAAACCCAGGCAAATGGTGCCAGTTTAGAACACAGAACATAGAACAGTACAGGCCATTTGGCTTGTGATGTTGTGCTGGCCTTTTATTCTACTCTAAGAGCAGGCTAACCTACATACCCTTCATTGTACTACCTTCCATGTGCCATGGTTTGTTTGGGGAAACTGGATCAGCATGGATGGCTTGGACCAAAGGGTCTGTTTCACTGTTGTATGACTGTATGACATCTCCCCATTGAGCCGTTCTGGCACTGAATGCTTCTTATCCATTCAGTTACAGGAATACTCTATTAAGCCACTGACTGTAATCACGTTCATTGGAATCCTGATATCTCTGGCGTGCCTTGCACTGGCTATTGGCACCTTTGTCTTCTGCTCGCAGGCTCAGAATGCTGTAACGGCCACTCACACACAACTCTGCATAAGTCTCTTCCTGGCAGAGCTGCTCTTCATAATGGGCATTGACAAAACCGGAAACCAGGTAAGAGACCCAGCCACCGGGCGAGATGCGGGTCGATTAATTTGGAAACTCTCCAGCAGTAGCTGGCCTTATAGAGTTGTGTCTAGATTAGAGTGGTGCTGGAAAAGCACAGCAGGTCAGGCAGCATCGAAGGAGCAGGAAAATTGATGAAGTGCTTTTGCCCGAAATGTCGATTTTTCTGCTCCTCGGATGCTGCCTGACCTGCTGTGCTTTTCCAGCACCACTCTAATCACGACTCTGACTTACAGCACCTGCAGTCCTCACCTTTACCTTTTAGATTTGTGTGTCTAATGAGTAAACACTTCAATGTGATTGCTCTGATTGTGCAGACAGAGTGGAGTTGTTTTCCTTTAGGCAGAGAGACTGGGGGGGTGAGACTAACTAAAGTGAGATATAAAAAATTATGAGGGGCATAGACAGGCTAGAAAGAAGGATCTTTTCCCTGTGGTGGAGGCATCAATGACCAGGGGACACAGATTAAGGTAAGGGGCAGAAAGTTTAGAGGAGATGTGAGGAACTATTATCACCCAGAGGTTGGTAGCAATCTGGAACTCACTGCCCATAATAAGTCATGATGTGGAGATGCCGGAGTTGGACAGGGGTGTACAATGTTAAAAATCACACAACACCAGGTTATAGTCCAATAGGTTTATTTGGAAACATTAGCTTTCGGAGCGCTGCTCCAACCACTTGATGAAGGAGCAGCACTCCAAAAGCTAGTGCTTCCAAATAAACCTGTTGGACTATAATCTGGTGTTGTGTGATTTTTTTTAAACTTTGTACTGCTCATAAGGGTGTTAGAGGTAGAAACCTTCAGAACATTTAAGAAGTATTTAGCTATGCACTTGTAGTGCCAAGGCATACCAGGTTATGGTCAAAATGCTGGAAAGCAGGAGTGGAATTGCTTGTTTTTTGACTGGTGCATACTTGATGTGCTGAAGGATCTTTTTATCTATTCTGTATTCCTCTATGAATGTATGATTCACCAGAGTACAGTTATTCAAACACATCGCCAAGTCATGAAGGATTGGATCAAGAAAAGAACAGAAAAGAAATATGATGGATCTGACAACCTTTACAGTGATGTGACTGCATAAAGACATAGTTTGGGATCTGAATATTGAAGTGCACCTTACTCTTAGGGAGGACAGAGGACGTGATCTATTTGGATTTCCAAAGGCCTTTGACAAGGTGCTGCACAGGAGGCTGCTAAATAAGATAGGAGCCCGTGGTATTTGGGCAAGGTCTTGGCATGGATAGAGGACTAGCTAACTGGCAAATGGTAGAGAGTGGGGATAAATGGCAGACATTGACTAATAGAGTTCTGCAGGGGATAGTGTTGGCACGACAATATTATATATTAATAGGCTAGTCAAAGGAAGTGAGGGCAGTATTGCTAAGTTTGCAAATGACACAAAGATGGATGGAGAGCCAGGTAGTGTTGAAAAAGGAGGTAGGCGGCAAAAGGACTTGGACAAACTGGAGAGTGGGCAAATAAGTGGCAATTGGAATACAATGTGGGAAAGTGTAAGATACACATTTCGTAGGCAGAAGAGAGGCACAGAATTTTTACTAAACGGGGAAAGGCTTCAGAAATCTAAAGTATAAAGGGACATGGGAATCCTAGTTCAGGATTTTCTTCAGGTCAGCATGAAGGTTCAAATGGCAACTAGAAAGCCAAATGCAAATTAGCATTCAGAGGGCTAGAACTATAGAGCAGAGATTTACTGCTGAGGCTGTATAAGACTCTGGTCAAACTGCATTTGGAACACTGTGAGCAAGTTTGGGCCCTCTACCTAAGGAAGAATGGGCTGGCATTGTAGACATCCAAAGGAGGTTTTCAAGAATGATCCTGGGGATAAAGGGGTTGTCACATGAGAAGTGGTTCAGGACTCTGGATCTGTACTTGACAGAGTTTAGAGGGATGAGGGGAATCTCTGAAACTTATAAAATATTGAGAGGCTTTAATGGAGTGGATTGGAGAAGATGATTCCACTACTAGGAGAGACTAAGACCTGAGGCACAGTCTGAGGGTGAAGGTCTTCAGAACTGAGATAAGGGGGAACTACTGTATACAGTAAATGAAAAGCCCTGGGGAAAGTTGACGTACAGAGAGATCTGGGTGTTCAAGTCCATTGTAGCTGGAAGCTGGCAGATCAACAAAATGATCAAGAAGGCATACGCATGGTTTCCTTCATCAGATGGGGTATTGAATACAAGAGTTGGCAGGCCATGTTACAGTTGTATAGGACTTTAGTTTGGCCATATTTGGAATATTGGGTACAGTTCTGGTTGCCACATTACCAAAAGAATGTGAGTGCTTTGGCAAGGGTGCAGAGGAGGTTCACCAGGATGTTGCCTGGCATGGAGGGCACTAGCTATGAAGAGAGGTTGAGGAGGTTAGGATTATTTTCATTAGAAAAACAGAGGTTATGGGGGGACCTTTCTGAGGTCTACAAAATCATGAGACGTATAGACAGGGTGGGTAGCAAGAAGCTTTTTCCCAGAGTGCGGAGCTCACTTACTAGGGTCAAGGGGTCAAAACGTCGATTTTCCTGCTCCTCGGATGCTGCCTGACCTGCTATGCTTTTCCAGTACCACTCTAATCTTGTCAAGAGTATAAGGTGAGAGGGAAAAGCTTCAGGGAGATATGCGTGGGACATTCTTTACGTAGAGGGTGGTGGGTGCCTGGAATGCATTGCCAGCAGGGGTAGTAGAGGCGGGCACGATAACATCATTTAAGATGTATCTAGACAGATACATGAATGGGCAGGGAGTAGAGGGATAGTAGAGTAGAAAATAGACGATAACAGGTTTAGATACAGGATCTGGAAGGCCAAAGGGCCTGGGCCTGTGCTGTAACTTTCTTTGTTCTTTGTTCTTTGAATCTCTCCAGCCAGAGGAACTCGTTGTCATAGAAGGCTGTGGATGCCAAGTCATTGAGTGTATTTAAGAGAGAGATTGATAAGATTTTGATTAGTAAGGGATCAGGGATAATGGGGAGAATACAGGAGAATGAGGTTGAAAAACACATATGCCATGATTGAATGGTGGAATTCCACTGCTACATCTTATGGTCTTATAGACAGGAAACTCAGAAAAATTGAAAAGCTGGCTCTTAATTAATGATTACGTTGACACAAGAGAGGAACAACCTAAGAAAACTGGACTCCAGAAGTGGTTTTGAGATGAGTTAAGTTGAAATACATTAAAGGTAAGAAGTTACTTGTGGAAGTGATGTCCAGACCCCTTAATTTGAACCACACAGGAGAGCGAACCATTTTGAAATAAACACTGGGAGCTTGACAGAACTACAAGGCAACAATTATGGACTGGAAATGTCTGCTGGACAACGATAACATAGATGAGGTGCTCATCAAATGATTTTAGGATAATTTCTGAGAACGACAGTGGATACAAACGAACAGCAGGCTGATATCATATAATGAAATGGGATTAATGAATAATCTCAGTGAAGGCAGTCCCAGGTAGCAGCAATCATATTATGATAGAATTTTACTATTTTAGGAATAGAAGTTTGGGAACAGGAAACTTAAGGAAGGGCATCAAAGCATGAACAGGCGAATTGGAATGGTCACTACAAATGCAGTGGCAGAGTCAGACATGTAAGGGAACACTTCAGAGTAAACAGCATGGATATATTCCAATGTGAAGGAAAATTCCAAGAAAAGGACTAACCTGACATGGAGAAAGTGAGGACTGCAGATGCTGGAGATCAGAGCTGAAAATGTGTTGCTGGAAAGGCGCAGCAGGTCAGGCAGCATCCAAGGAGCAGGAGAATCGACGTTTCGGGCATGAGCCCTTCTTCAGGAATGGCTTATTCCTGAAGAAGGGCTCATGCCCGAAACGTCGATTCTCCTGCTCCTTGGATGCTGCCTAATCTGACATGGGTACTTAAAAGCATCAATAATACTCTAAAACTTAAAGCAAATGTATATAGTTGTGCAGAGCTGGGCAACAGTTCAGTCAATATAAGAACAACAAAGAATCACTAAAATATTGATAAACAGGAAAAATGACAGTACTAGAGAAAAACATATGGAAATATGAGATAACTCAGAAAGTGTCGGTCCTTTGGAAGATGAGTCTGGAATGGTAACAGAGATTAAGGAGTCAGCAGATGAATTGGTTTGTATTCACTATAGAAGATACAAGTATCATCCCAGAAACAGATGTAGATCAGGGAAAAGAAGAGAAGGAGGGACTCAGGAAAAATAGAATCACCACAGAAACAGAACTGAAGAGATTGTTGAAACTTGGGCTGACAAGTTCACAGTTCCTGATGGGCTTCTTGCTCAGTCTTAAACAAAGCGCTTTGTGAGATTTTGATGCATGGTTATAATTTTCCAAATTTCCCTAGATTAGAACATTACATTAGATTTGAAAATAGCAAATGTAACTCCTTTGTTCAAAAAGGGATGAAGACAATTAGCAGGCAACTACAGGGGATTTGGATGAAGGTACAATTGCTAAATTTGCTGGTGACATTAAGATAGACAGCAAAGTAAGTTATGAAGAGCATGGATGTGTAATGTAGGAAAATGTGAAATAGTCCATTCTGGCAGTAGGATTAAATGGAGCAAGATTTTAGATCTTTCAAATGCGGAAAGATCATTGTGTCTAATAATTTAATCACAAAGTTTAATATGCAGGGACAGGAAGTAATTGGGAATGTTAATGGTTTGTTATTATGACAGGAATTGATTATGGAGGTAGGGAAGTTATGGTTCAGTTACGCTGACCACTGGTGACAGCAAATTTGGAGGTTTGTACACAAAACGGTCTTATAATGTAAGGAAGGCTATAATTTCATTGAAAACAGTTTGGGGGAAGTTTATTAGACTAATACCTCAGGTGGACGGGTTGTCCTATGAAGCAAGGTTGGACCCGTCAGGCTTTTATTTACTGGGGTCTGGAAAACAAAAAGATGACTGGATTGTACAATGTAAGATCCTGAGGTGACTTAACATGGTGGACATGGAGAAGATATTTCCTCTGATAGAAGAACCTAGAACTATTTAAAAACTAAGTATTTAAAAATAAAGTGTTGCCCTTTTAAGACTGAGATAGAGCAAAAGATTTCCTGTGATGCTCATAAGTCTTTGGAATCAACTTCTTGTCTAGCAAAAGCTGCTGCTTGTTGGGCTTAGGTTGAGATTTATTGAAAATGTATCAGAGGTCAAGGATACAAATGCCAGAGTGGAAATGAAACAGAGAATTAAACTGATAGGAAAACAGCAGATATGATTCATATTTCTGGTCTGAATGGAGGGTGTTCCACAAAAGCAGTTACTGACTGTATATTTGACTCTCCAAGATATACAGGAAACAATGTAATGTGCATTTGTAAAAATACATTTAAAGAAGTATGAGTAAACACTGTTTCACTGGAAGATTACAAACACCAGGTTATAATCCAACAGGTTTATGTGGAAGCACTAGCTTTCAGAGTACTGCTCCTTCATCAGGTGGTTGTGGAGTATAAGATCGTAAGACACAGAATTTATAGCAAAAGCTTACAGTGTGATGTAACTGAAATTATATATTGAAAAAGACCTGAACTGTTTGTTAAAGTCTCTCATCTTTTAGAATGACCATTTTGGTTTCAGTTCTTTCATATGTAAATGCAAGAATTTTTTTTTAAGTTCCATTCCTAAGTGAACTTTAACATTAGGTGCCGTGCCGGCCCCATTAATGCGTTGAAAGAGTGAGGTGCCCTGTGTGAGGCTGTCTGTGCCTCAACACTCAGACTGATTCTAATCTAAAAAAGGGATTTACAGAATCTTACGTGGATTCATACAGCTTTTGAGCAAAATCAAATGTAATTCTGCAAATAAAAATTCACTCCACAAATTTGTGTGTGTGTATGTATCTGTGCGTGTGTGTGTGTGTCTGTGTGTATGTGTGCGCAGAGAGGGTATGAGTGTCTGTGAGAGAGTGTGTGTACATGTGTGAGTGTGAGCATAAAGGGGTATAAGATTGTAAGAGGGTGCATGTGTGTGTGTGAGGGTGGAAGTGTATATGTGAGTGTGTGAAAGAGAGCTTGTGTATGAGAGTCTGTGTGAGTGTATGGGTTTGTAGGAGTGTGTGTGTATCTGTAGGAACTTCTTCCCAATCAGAGAACGCTTCAGCAGTCCGGAACATGGGCGGCACGGTGGCACAGTGGTTAGCACTGCTGCCTCACAGCGCCTGTAGACCTGGGTTCAATTCCCGACTCAGGCGACTGACTGTGTGGAGTTTGCACGTTCTCCCCGTGTCTGCGTGGGTTTCCTCCGGGTGCTCCGGTTTCCTCCCACAGTCCAAAGATGTGCGGGTCAGGTGAATTGGCCATGCTAAATTGTCCGTAGTGTTAGGTAAGGGGTAAATGTAGGGGTATGGGTGGGTTGCGCTTCGGCGGGTCGGTGTGGACTTGTTGGGCCGAAGGGCCTGTTTCCACACTGTAAGTCTAATCTAATCTAAAAAAAAAAATTCGACCTCGAACCTTCAGGTGACCATCCTCCAAGGTGGACTTCAGGACAGGCAGCAGAGGCTGATAGCCAAGTTTGGTATCCATGGGGATGGCCTTAATGGGGACCTTGGGTTCAGGTCACACTACAGGTGACCCCACTGCACTACACACACACACACGCATGCAGACACAGACAGAGACACACACAGACATTCCTAAACACACACACACACAAACACACACACACACACACACACATCCTCTCACAATCTTGTAACCCTTTGCACTCACACACATACATTGTCTCACAGGCACTCATAGCTCCCTCGCACACACACACCCACATGGACTACACACATATAAGTTTGTGGGATGAATTTGTACTTGCAGAATTATAATTTATTTTGCTGAAAAACAGCATGAATCCATGTAAGATTATTTGAATCACTTTTTTAGATTAGAATCCGTCTGAATATTGGGACATAGACAGCCTCACACAGGGCACCTCACACCTTCAATGCATTATTTGGGCTGACAGGGCACCTATTATCAAAGTTCACTTGAAAATGTAACTTTAAAAATGTTCTAGGATTTACATAAGAAAGAACTAAAAACAACATAGTCATTCCAATAGATGAGAGATTTACTTCACAGCTACCTGATGAAGGAACAGCACTCCAAAAGCTAGTGCTTCCACATAAACCTGTTGGACTATAACTCAGCCTATCCCAGCATATCTTTATAACAGAAAGCCTCTACTCCCAACAGCACTGTTATTAAATTATGCTGGATAGGCTGATATTTCTTTCACTGGAGTGCAGGAAATTAAGGGGTGACCTTATCTAGTTTTATAAAATCATGAGGGACATAGCTAAGGTGAATAGCAAGGTTATTTTGAACTCCCTGTGAGGAAGTTCAAATCTAGGGAGCATATTTTTAAGGTGAGAGGAGAAAGTTTTGAAGAAGACTTGATGGGTAAGATTGTTTATACAGATAGTGGTAAATATTTCGAGTCAGTGACACAAGTAGTGTCTACAATCCCTTGTAGATAGTGGACAAAATTTGAGGAATCAGGAGGTGAGCTGCTTACCTCAGAATACTTTAGTTTTGGCCGGGTCTTGCAGCCACAGTAACTATATAGCAGGTCCAGTTCAGTTTCTGGTAAACCCCTGACTACTGATACTAAGGAATCAAGCGATGATGATGCCACTTAATTCAAAGGAGAGATAGATTCTTGTTGGTGGATTGATCTGAATAGGTAAGGCTATTACTGCCTTGAGCAAAGTAAACTCAGGTGTGAGAGTGATCAAAGACTGATACTGGAGATCAGAATCAAAACGTGTGGTGCTGGTAAAGCACAGCTGGTCAGGCCGCATCCAAGGAGCAGGATATTCCTGATAAAGAGCTTATGCTTGAAACCTCGACTCTCTTGCTCCTCGGATGCTTTTCCAGCACCATACTTGTTGACTCTAGACTCAGGAGTGATCTGGTCAATGTTTGAGGAAGCTTAGAAATACATGGATTTTCTTGCAGGTAGCCATTCAGCCACTATGTCCATGCAGGCTGAAAGAGAACAATCCAGTGTAATCCCACCTTCCAGCTCTTGGCTTGTAGCCTTCTGGGTTTTGCCACCTCAAAAGCATTTCCAACCATTTTTCTTTTAATCAAAACACAGAAAGATTGCTGAAAGAGGTGTTTAAATATTCAATGAAGTAGATATGGTCCTCCAGTAGGGGACAGAATCATGAGATTAGAGTCAGGATGTTTACAAGGAAAATCAGGAAGAAGTTTATGTCATGAATGCTCAGAGCATTCAGGAATTCTCTCCCTAAAATGTAAGTGGATGTTGGTGGACAAGTGGCACTTTCAGGTCTGAAGCCAACAGTTCTACTGTGGGTAACAAGGAATATGGGACAAAGGTAGGTAGTTGGCATTGAAATACAACAGTCACGGTCAATCTATTTGACTGGCATGGCAGGTTTGTTTGGTTGAATAGCTTCTGTGTGTTCCTGCTTTGAAGTTTTACCTATTGGCTTTTGTTTCCAGAAGCTGTGTGGTATCGTAGCGGGATGTCTGCATTATTTGTTCCTTACAGCATTTGCTTGGATGAGCTTGGAGACATTGCAGCTTCACCTCATGGTCAGGAACTTGAAGAACATGAGGGTATTCCATTCCAGTAACATTGGGAGGTATATCTACCCATTGGGGTATGGGCCTCCTGCACTGATCGTGGCAATTTCTGCAGCCACCTGCCCCAATGGATACGGTTCACACAGAAAGTAAGCTGCTTCTGATTTCTCCTCTGTCCTGCTGTGATGATTTAGCCAATTATTTTTAGATTCCACAGTTACTGTTTTGCCAGAAGATCCTGCAAACAGTGACACAGATAACCTCAGTACATGACTGCCTCACTCAGATAAAGTGATAGATGTACCGACCCCAGCTTTAACAGGCTACACACCAGTGTGGTACTTTCTGTCTCCCGAAGGAGCGATCCTAACTGCGCCAAAGGGTGAAGGGGGCAGCTGTGTTGTGATCTCAACTCATGTCTACATGACAATCATTGAGGACTCGACCAGTTGCCTTTCAGCAGGCAACGTAGGATCATAAGTCATAGGAACTGAAATTAGGCCATTCAGCCATCGGGTCTGCTCCTCCATTCAATCATGGTTGATAAGTTTCTCAACCCCATTCTCCTGCTTTCTCCCTGTAACCCTTGATCCCCTTTACAATCAAGAATCTATTCATCTCCATCTTAAATATGCTCAATGACCTGGCCTCCACAGCCTTCTCTGGCAGTGAATTTCATAGATTCACCACTCTCTGGCTAAAGAAGTTTCCCCTTATATCTGTTCTAAAAGGTCTTCCCTTTAATCTAAAGCTGTGTCCTCAGTTCCTAGTCTCTCCTACCAATGGAAGCATCTTCCCAATATCCAGTCTATCCAGGTCATTCAGTACTGTGTAATTTTCAATTAGATCCCCCTTCATCCTTCTAAACACAATCGAGTATAGATCCAGAGTCCTCAAATATTCCTCATATGTCAAGCTGTTCATCCTGGGACCATTGTCATGAACATCCTCTGAACATGCTCCAGGGCCAATACATTCTTCCTGAGACATGGGGCCCAAAATTGTACATAATACTCCGAATGTGGTATGACCAGAACCTTATAGAGCCTCAGAGTTATATCCCTGCTTTTATATTCAAGTCCTTTCAAAATAACTACCATCATAGAGTTTGCCTTCCTAACTACTGACTCAACCTGCAAGGTTATTTTGAGAGAATCCTGGGATAGAACTCCCAAGTCTCTTTGCACTTCAGACTTCCGAAATAGTCCATGTCTCTATTCTTCCCACCAAAGTGCATGACCTCACACTTTCCCACATTGTACTCCATCTACCACTTCTTTGTCCACTCTCCTAACCTGTCCAAATCCTCCTGCAGCCTCGCTGCCTCCTCAATGCTACCTGTCCCTCTGTCTGTCTTTGTATAAACTGCAAACTTAGCCAGAATGCCCTCAGTTCCTTCCTCTAGATTGTTAATGTAGAAAGTGAAAAGTTGTGGTTCCATCACTGAGCCTTGCGGAACACCACTTGTCACCGGCTGCCATCCTGAGAAGGACTCTTTTATCCGCACTCTCTGCTTTCTGCCAGACAGTCACGCTTCAATCCATGCCAATCCCTTGCCTCTAGCTCCATGGCTCTTATCTTACTTAGTCGCCTCCTGTGCAGCACTTGTCCAGGTAGTTAACATGCATTGTCTCTCCTTGGTCTAACCTGCTTGTTACTTCCTCAAAGAATTCTAGCTGATTTGACAGGCATGTCCTCCCCTTGATGAAACCACGCATACTCTGCCCTTTCTTACCATACAGTTCTAAATATTCAAAAATCTCATCCTTCACAATGGATTCCAGGAACTTACCCATGACCACAGTTAAGCTAATTGGTCTATAATTTTCCGTCTTTTGCCGTACTCGCTTTATAAACAGGGGTGTCACATTAGCAATTTTCCAGTCCTCTCGGACCTTCTCTGATTTGAGTGATTCCTGAAAGATTACCACTAACACCTCCATTATCTCTTTATCTATTTCCCTTAGAGCTCTGGGTGTAGAGCACCTGATTTATCCACCTTCAGGCCATTCAGTTTTTCTAGACCTTCTCCTTGGTGATGACCACCATACTCGACTCTGCCCCCTAACTCTCTTGGATTTTTGGGAAATTACTTGTGTCTTCCACTGTGAAGAATGACACAAAGTAATTATTCAGTTCCTCAGTCATTTCCTTGATTCCCACTACTCTCTTTTGCCCTGTATATGTCTAAAGAAACTCTTACAGTCTTCCTTTATATTACTGGCTAACTTATCCTCATATTTAATCTCTTCCTTCCTTATTTCTTTTTTTGTTGCTGTCTATGGTCTTTGCAAGTTTCCCAATCGTCTGGGTTCCCACCGTTCTTTGTTACTTCATATGCTTTTGCTTTTGCTTTCATACTATCCCTGACTTCCTTACTCAGCCATGATTGCCTCATCCTCTATCTACCATGTTTCTTATTCCTCGGGATGAATCTCTGCTGTGTCTCCTGAATTATTCCTAGAATTCTGTTCTGAGGTGAATCAAAATATAAGTCCAAGAGGTCAATGATGCATCAGCCCGGAAACCTCATCCTCACAGCTTTAATGAGTATCAATCTTTGAATTCAAACCAACTTACCTCAGCATGTTTCCTTCTGATTTCCAGCTGCTGGTTATTGGTGGAGAATGGGTTTATCTGGAGCTTCTTGGGACCAGTCTATTTGATCATTTTGGTAATTCTATTTTAATATAATCTATCCTGCGTATAAGGCATTGTTTACCGCTAAACCTGATGACACTTTACTCTACACTTTTGTGGGCGGCATGGTGGCACAGTGGTTAGCACTGCTGCCTCACAGCGCCAGAGATATGGGTTTAATTCCCACCTCAGGCGACTCTCTGTGTGGAGTTTGTACATTCTCCATGTGTCTGCGTGGATTTCCTCCTGGTGCTCCAGTTTCCTCCCACAATCCAAAAATGTGCACATTAGGTGAATTGGCCATGCTAAAATTGCCCATAGTGTTAGGTGAAGGGGTAAATGCCAGAGTATGGGTCCGCGTGGTATACGCTTCGGCGGGTCAGTGTGGACTTATTGAGCCAAAGGGCCTGTTTCCATACTGTAAGTAATCTAATGAAGTTCACAAATCTCAGACTCTGGCCTTATTGATGCAAGCTTATCATTCCAGCTGTTTTTTGTAATTGATCTATAGAGGTGTGGTGTCTTGTGTTTAAGTCTGAAGGTGTAAGTTCAATTCTCGACATGAACGCAAAATCTAAGTTTACACTCTCGTGCAGTACTGAGGAAGAGACGTACTGACAGTGCAACTTGGTGTCATTAAAACTGTGCCAATCAAAGCTTTCCAAATCTGACCAGAGTGTGGGTTTGATTGAGTGGTGGACTCAAGCACTTTGTGTTTCTGCCTCATTTAGATGCTGCCACGGAATCCACTGTATTATATCCAAACTGCATTTAATTTGAATCATGAATGCTGATTTTGAGGCGGGATTTATATTCTGCTCTTAATTCAAATCTGCTTCAATAACAAGTACAAAAACCTGCATCTATCTGGCATTTTTAATTAGATTAGATTACTTACAGTGTGGAAACAGGCCCTTCGGCCCAACAAGTCCACACCGACCCGCCGAAGCGCAACCCACCCATACATTTACCCCCTACCTAACGGGCAATTTAGCATGGCCAATTCACCTGACCCGCACATCTTTGGACTGTGGGAGGAAACCGGAGCACCCGGAGGAAACCCACGCAGACACGGGGAGAACGTGCAAACTCCACACAGTCAGTCGCCTGAGGCAGGAATTGAACCCAGGTCTCTGGCGCTGTGAGGCAGCAGTGCTAACCACTGTGCCATCGTGCCGCCCCGAATATACTCCAATTCTTGAATAATTCAAGTTTATTATTTTTGCTCGGAAAGAACTAGTGGGCTTATCAGAAACAGAGTCGATTATTGAAATAGTGCCTTCTCATTGCTACAGTGTTTTGCCAAACTTCCAAGTTTTCAAAACCAGTAAGTAAGAAATAAACATGCACAGAATAGAGTTGGCTCAGTAACATCAAATAAGTTAGGTGAGATGGAAGACTGCAGTTCAGATTCCTCAGAGATGCCTACACTATGTTACTGTATTCTGGATCAACTAGTCTAACATCTCAAATTATCCAACAGATGAATACGTTCCTGTTCACCATAACTATCTGCATATTGAATGAAGAACTTTCGAATCGTGATGTGAATGTCTCAAAAATTAAGGACACCAGGTGAGGTTGCAAGGGAAGATGTCCAGAACAAGGGGGAATAACCTTCAAATTAGAGTTGGGCACCTCAGGGCTGTATCAGGCAGCACTGCTTCACACAAAGAGTAGTGGAGATCTGAAACTCTCTCCACACCCCCAAAAACGTTTCTGAGTCATGATGAGGATCAACAAAATTATCATCGATGAGATTAGTATTTTTTCTTTATGTAAGGGATGTAGAAGTAAGGTGGTTGGATGTAGTCCTGATCTAAGCGACTGGGAGATCATCAATATGGAGTTGGATGGGCAGTTCCTGTTACCCAGTTCCCTCATTCCATTGTTTACAGGCTGGGAATTCTGTTCCTTCCCTGCCTCCCAAAACCATCTACAAGGCACAAGTCAGTAGTGTGATGGAATACTGTCCACTTGCCTGAATAGGTGTAGTTCTGAAAATACTCAAGAAGCTGGACACCATCGAGGTCCAAGCAGCTCACTTGTTTGGCACCACATACACTATCTTCAACATACATTCCCATCATCAATATACTGTGGCAGCAGTGTATACCGTCTACAAGATACACTGCAGCAACTTCAGAAGATTCCTTCAATAGCACCTTTCAAATCCATGATCTCTACCATAGAGTAGCAGTTACATAAGGATACTACCTTTTGCAAGTTTGCCCCCAAGCCACACGCTATTCTGACCTGCAAGTATATCGCCATTCCTTCAATATCACTGGGTCAAAATCTTGGAACCCCCTTCCTAACAACACTGTAACTGTATCTACACTGCATGGCCTACAGCAGGTCAAGAAAGCAACTAACCAGTATTTTCTCAAGGGCAATAAGGGATGATAATGCTAGCCTAGTTAGCATTGTCCACATCTCACAAAAGAATAATTAAGTACCTGAACTGAAGTTTAGAGACACATATATTAAACTCAAGTAAAAAGATTGTACACTCACATCCTTGCAGGTGCCTTGTTCTGAAGATATGAAATTATGATTTCATTGCAATCAATAATGGCTTTCTGGAGGAGGGTTAGTGGTGTCTGTGTGGTGCCAGGTTAATTAATGAATGCTCAAATAGAATGAAGGACTGGGGCAGTATGAAAGAAAGGAACAGTAGAACATATTATGATTATCAAAAGAGCACACAAAGCTGTTCTGGCTGTATTCAGCCAGTAATGATTGGGGTTAATCATCTTTATAGGACCTCAAAAAGCAAACCCCGTTGAGTGCTTCATTCACAGGTGTACAGTGTCTTATTGCAGGACCTGGCATTGGGAAAATGTGTCTCAAACTCCCTCCCTTGCTGACAGCAAGCCTCCATATCTCCCCCTACATCATTTGGCTGTGGCCCGCGAGCATGGGTGGGTGCGTTACCACCTTTTACCCAGTTGCGCTGCTGAGCAAGATAGGTATATTGTTTAGATATATTTAAAAACTAATAGTTCATCTCAGAGTCTGATAGAGCTCATAAGTGTTTCTGTCACTCCCATGTCTAATAGTTTGCCCCTCATTGCAGGATGCTGACATTTAAAGCCATTGGACAGATTTTTATCCTGGGCTGTACTTGGATTCTCGGCTTGTTTCATTTTCAGGAGGAAACAATCGTGATGGCCTATTTATTTACAATTGTCAACAGTTTTCAAGGCACCTTCATCTTCATCATCCTTTGTGTGTTAAATCCCAAGGTATGTGGTATTGTATTTGAGGGTTGCATTGGAATGGAATAAGTCACAACATAGAAACTGGAATCAGACATTCAGTCTTCAGAAATGTTCCACCATTTAGTTAGCTCATCTACCCACATTGACCCTCACGACCTCTCGCAGAACAAAAAAAAATCAATTTTATTCTTGACATTTTCAATTGACCTTTGACCTCAACTGCCCTGTTTTTGGGAGACATAGTTCCCATTTAACCTCAGCAAAATGCTGAAAGCTGGGAACCAAGGAAGTAAATTACCCGTGGATGCTGGTCTCTCAGTTCTGGCTCCGTGCATCTGATGGGGTTAGGTTTGAATCCCATTGCAGGCATGTTGGGCATATAGTCCAGGCTAATACTTCAGCATGGTACTGACAGAGGGTAGCACCAGCAGAGGTGGCTGCTTTTTGTTTTAGGCATTAAACGAAAGGTCTGTTTCCTCTTTCATACAAATGTTGTCAGTAAATCTTTGAGCATGTTCAAGGCAGAAATAGTCTCATAGATGCTAATGACATCAAGAGATATGGATAAAACATGGGGAAATTGAGGTACATGATCTATTTGAATGATGGAGCAGACTTGATGGGCTGAATGGCGTCCTCCTATTGTTCAGTAAAAGATGCAATAACATTATTTCAAACCACAGCATAAGTTTCCTGGTATCCCTGCCAATAGGCATCCCTCGTCTACATCTATCACAGATTTTTTGTTCATGATCTCAGTGCCATTTGTGGGATGTGCCTGTGTAAAAATTGGCCATTATATTTCACTTTATTGTGCCAAAAATATCTACTTTGGGTCATGCGGAGGTTGGAGCATAAGTAGGAATTCTCATTTTCCCTTTCCTTCATGTACGCCTGCATTATAGGCTGAGTATGATTTCACCACAAACCTGAGGTTGCATCAGCTCCAAATCAAACCATCTTGATACTGAACTACAAAGTATCTGTGGCCCAGGTATAGGAGAATAGACTAATTCATAATGATTTTCTCTAAGGTAGAGCTGGGTGTACTGTAAGCTGAACTTTAGTTTATGCTCTGTGTTTTACCTGTGAATACTGGGAGTAATATTGGCCACCAAAGAATGTAAACTGTGAAACCAATCAATTATTCTAAACTGTGCATCATGCTTTTCTGTAAAAAAAATAGATTAGAAGATTATGTGCAGAATCTTAATTTATCAGCTGCAAAATTTAATAAATTCCTTTGCTTCAACCTCTTAAGATAAGGGCTGAATACAGCAAGTGGATTACCTGCATCTGCAAGACCAGAAAGAGCTTATTTGAATCGGAATCTGTGAAAGTGCCATTGTCAGCTACATCGGTAAGTGCACCTGTATATACTGCAGCATCTGACGACCTAGCACTGAGACAGAGAAAAGGTAGCAGCATGGGAAAACCATCTCACCCATGTTCCCTTTATTCACCATTCCAACTTTGATATTTATAAAATACCATCTTGGTTGCTGGGTCACTCTCTCTCTCATGGTCAATTGCAAATGGCCAGTAAATACCAACTTTGTCAGTGATGCTATCGCTAGATAAATTTTAAAAATAAAAGGACCTGGTTAATAGTCACTTGAAAGAATGGAACTTGAGCATTGCTGATAGAAGATTGAATTGTTGAAGCTTGTGTCTTGCAATGATCAGGATAGAATTGCAAAGGTCTCAAATCTCAATGGGAACAACAATTTATTCAACTTAAGAAGAGGATATTGATTAGTTTATGAGTGGGTTTTGATTAGTCTCCATGGTAACAACTCTACTAACCAACATTTGACAATAAGTTAGCATCCTTTTCTCATGTGATATAAATTGTTGTTCCCTTTGAGATGTTATATTCTCATAATTCTGTTCTGATCAGTGCAAGGTAAAAGGCTTCAGCGGCAATTCTTTCTTTTGAGGAACACTCAGAATCCAAGATAAATGTTTCCTTTACGTCACACATCTCAGATTGGGATCAATTGTCAAATTGATACACCGGTTTCTACATAGCTGCAGTTTGTCAGTAACAAACTGAAAGTAAAATACATTTATTTGGAGGGTTAAACAGAACACTCTTATAGTACATCTTCAAATTTATCCCAATTGCTGTATGACTGTACCTACCTTCAACCTTGGGCCACCTACAAAACTAATACACAATTTAATGACCCAAAGTAATGAATGGGATGGCAAACTGCAATTCCTTTGAAAGTTTCCCTCATGGTGATATGCATTGATAAACTTGTACAGCTCTGAATATATATTTAGTAAAGAAACAGGAGGAGTTCATTTTATAACTAGGACCTGTTCTAGCATTCAGTGTAACCACGGTAAGTCTGTGACCTAACGTAATTGTTTCCTGCGGGAGAGAGTTCCAAACTAGTACCACCCTCTGTTTTCAGAACTGTTTCCTGGAAGGTCTGATTCTAAATTTTAGACTGTGTCCCTTTGCCCTAGATACCCCAGCAGGCAGAAGTGGTTTCTCTGTAACTACCGAGTAAAAAATGAGGTCTGCAGATGCTGGAGATCACAGCTGCAAATGTGTTGCTGGTCAAAGCACAGCAGGCCAGGCAGCATCTCTGAGATGCTGCCTGGCCTGCTGTGCTTTGACCAGCAACACATTTGCAGCAGTCTCTGTAACTACCCTTAACTTTGCACTGATTGCAACCCTACTTGTTCAAATCTTTCATCGTAATTTAATCATTGGAGTTCAGTTATCTTTATAGTACATGCTGCTTTCCCTCCAAAACCAATATTTATCAATCTTTAGATGTTACTTAAAACTGCTACAGATTCTTTAATGTGTGTCTGACTAGAGCTTTGTATAGTTGAAGCATAATTTCAGCTCCCTTTTATTCTCACATTCCATTTGCCTTTGTGATTATTTCCTGCACCTGCTTTAGTGATCCATGTAGCTGGACACGACACCCAAGCATACATCACAGAGCTCGTGCAGCCAGGCAATAGGAATAGAACTCAGAATTAGAAAAGATGAAATCACAGTCCTGGGAGTATACTACAGGCCTCCCAAAAATCAGTGGGAGATAGAGGAGAGAATATGTAACAGCAGAGTTGTTGTGCTAGGTGATTTTAACTTCCCCTATATCAACAGGGATTCACTTTATGCTAGTGGCTTGGATGGGGCATAATTTGTAAGGACCGTTCAGGAGGGTTTCTTGACACAGTTTGTAAACAATCCAACCAGGGAAGTGGTTATACTGGGTCAAGAGTGTGGTGCTGGAAAAGCACAGCAGGTCAGGCAACATCCGAGGAGCAGGAGAATTGACATTTCTGGCATAAGCCCTTCATCAGGCCCGAAACATCGTTTCCCCTGCTCCTCAGATGTTGCCTGACGTGTTGTGCTTTTCCAGCACCACACTCTTGACTCTGATCTCCAGCATCTGCAGTCCTCACTTTCTCCAAGCATTATACTGGACCTGATTTTGAGAAATAAGCCTGGCCAGGTGAGCGATGTTTTGGGGGGAATCATTTTGGACTGAGTGAACATAATACTGTGAGTTTTAACTTATTCATGGATAGGGATAACAGCAGTCCTCAGGTGAAGGTACTAAATTGGGGGAAGACGAACTATGACATTATTAGGCAGGAACTGGAGAATTTTGATTAGAAGTGGCTGTTTGAGGGTAAATGCAAGTTGGACATGTATGAGTATTTCAAACTGCAGTTGATAAGAGTTTAGGAGCAGCACATTCTTGTGAGAATGAAGGATAGATATGGCAAGTTACATGAACCTTGGATGATCAGAAAGGTTATGACTTTTGTCAAAAAGAAAAAGCACACATACATAAAGTCTAGGAGGATAGGAACTGATGAGACCCTAGGCGTATATAAGGAAAGAAGGGCTACATTTCAGAGACTTGTGAATCAAGACACAGCTGAAGTAGTCTATTTTATGCGATGGTGCAAACAGTGCAATCATATATAGTAACGCATGGAAAAAGCACGTGAGCAGGAGCTGTTACTAGTCAAAGACCTGTTTATAGTTGGCTGGCTTAGTAATAAATTTAGCCAAAAGTGAATTCACAAAAGCAAGAGTAAGTCACCATAGTCGGCACGGTGGCACAGCGCTTAGCACTGCTGCCTCACAGCACCAGAGACTCAGGTTCAATTCCCGCCTCAGGCAACTGTCTGTGTGGAGTTTGCACATTCTCCCTGTGTCTGCATGGGTTTCCTCCAGGTGCTCTGGTTTCCTCCCACAATCCAGAAATGTGCAGATTAGGTGAATTGGTCATGCTAAATTGCCCGTGGTGTTAGGTGAAGGGGGGAATGGGTCTGGGTGGGTTGCTCTTCGGAGGGTCGGTGTGGACTTGCTGTTTCCACACTGTAAGTAATCTAATCAGACATACCATAAGACAAAGACAAGTGTTGCCAAGGACAGTAAAAGTAGTTTCCAACCGAATTCCCTGTTCCTAAAGGAAATCATGGGATTTTCAGGATTTCATAAATTTTAATGGAAATTTGTGCATAATTTCAGCACAATATTTATATCTGAAAAGGTTTTGTTCAGGAGGGGGAGTGGAGTTTTCGATAAGGGACAGCATTACAGCTATACCGAGGGAGGATAGTCCTGGAAATACATCCAGGGAAGTTATTTGGGTGGAGCTGAGAAATAAGAAAGCGATGATCACCTTATTGGGATTGGATTATACACCCCCTAAAAGTCAGCTGGAAATTGAGAAACAAATTTGTAAGGAAATCTCAATCCTCTGTAAGAATAATACGGTGATTATGGTAGAGATTTTAACTATCCAAAAATAAACTGGACTATGAATAGTGTTCAGGATTTAGATGTAGAGGATTTTTTTAAGTGTGTATATGAAAATTTTCTGATTCAGTATGTGGATGTACCTACTAGAGAAGATGCAAAACTTAATCTGTTCTTGGGAAATAAGGCAGGGCAGGTGACTGAGGTGTCAGTGGGGTCGGGGGAGGGTGGTGTGGGGTATTGGTGGGCACTTTTGGGCCAGCGACCATAATTCTATTAGTTTTAAAATAGTGATGGAAAGGGATAGATCAGATCTAACAATTGAACTTCTAAATTGGAGGAAGGCTAATTTTGATGGTATTAGGCAAGAAATTTCAAAAGCTGATTGGGGGCTGACGTTCGCAGGTAAAGGGACGGCTAGAAAATGGAAAGCCTTCAGAAATGAGATAATGAGAGACCAGAAGCAGTGTATTCCCATTAGAGTGAAAGGAAAGGCTGGTATGTGCAGGGAATCCTGGATGACAAGAGAAATTGAAGGTTTGGTTAGGAAAAAGAAGGAAGCATATGTCAGGTATAAACAGGATAGTTCAAGCGAGAAGAGTATAAAGGCAATAGGAGTTTACTTAAGAGGGAAATCAGGAGGGCAAAAAGGGGACATGAGATAGCTTTGGCAAATACAGTTAAGGAGAATCCAGAGGGGTTTTACAGATTCATTAAGGATAAAAGGGAGAGAATAGGGCCCCTCAGAGATTGGTAAGGCAGCCTTTGTGTGGAGCCGCAGGAGATGGGGGAGATACTAAACATAGAACATACGTAGAACATAGCTGAAAATGTATTGCTGGAAAAGCGCAGCAGGTCAGGCAGCATCCAAGGAGCAGGAGAATCGACGTTTTGGGCACACTTTCCTCATTCCTGAAGAGGGGCTCATGCCTGAAACGTTGATTCTGCTGCTCCTTGGATGCTGCCTGACCTGCTGCGTTTTTCTAGCAACACATTTTCAGCTCTGATCTCCAGCATCTGCAGTCCTCACTTTCTCCATACATAGAACATAGAAAAGTACAGCATAGAACAGGCCCTTAGGTCCACGATGTTGTGCCGAGGTTAAATCTTAATTGAAAATACTATAACTTAACCTATGCACCCCTCAATTCACTGCTCTCCATGTGCATGTCCAGCAGTCACTTAAATGTCCCCAATGACTCTGCTTCCACCACCACCGCTGGTAACGCTTTCCATGCATTCACAACTCTCTGTGTAAAGAACCTACCTCTGATGTCTCCTCTATACCTTTCCCCTAATCTCTTAAAACTATGACTCCTTATACCCGTCAAACCTGCCCTGGGGAAACATCTCTGGCTATTGACTAGGGCAGCATGGTGGCACAGTGGTTAGCATTGCTGCCTCACAGCGCCTGTAGACCCGGGTTCAATTCCCGACTCAGGCGACTGACTGTGTGGAGTTTGCACGTTCTCCCCGTGTCTGCGTGGGTTTCCTCCGGGTGCTCCGGTTTCCTCCCACAGTCCAAAGATGTGCGGGTCAGGTGAATTGGCCAAGCTAAAATTGCCCGTAGTGTTAGGTAAGGGGTATGGGTGGGTTGCGCTTCGGCGGGTTGGTGTGGACTTGTTGGGCCGAAGGGCCTGTTTCCACACTGTAAGTCTAATCTAATCTAATTCCTCTCATTATCTTGTATACCTCAATCAGATCTCCTCTCTTCACCCTTTTCTCCAGAGAGAAAAGTCAGAGCTTTTTTAATCTTTCTTCATAAGGCAAGCCCTCTAGTCCAGTAAATCTTCTTAGCACCTTCTCCAAAGCCTCTGTATCTTTCCTATAGTAGGGCAACCAGACTGGACACAATATTCCAAGTGTCGTCTCACCAGGGACTTGTAGAGCTGCGGTAAACTTCGTGGCTCTTAAACTCGATCCCCCTGTTAATGAAAGCCAAAACACCATATGCTTTCTTAACAACCCTATCCACTTGGGTGGCAACTTTGAGGGATCTATGTACTTTCACACCCAGATCCTTCTGTTCCTCCACACTACCAAGAATCCTGTCTTTAATCCTATATTCAGCATTCGAGTTCAACCTTCCAAAATGGATCACTTCACATTTATCCAGGTTGAACTCCATCTGCCATTTCTCAGCCCAACTCTGCAAACTGTCTATGTCGTGGTGCAACCTTCAATAGCCCTCGATACTATCAATGACACCTCCAAACTTTGTGTCATCTGCCAATTTACTAACCCCCCCCCAACCCCCTCATCTCAGTCATTTGTAAAAACTATGAAGAGCAGAGGCCCAAGAACAGAGCCCTGCAGGACCTCACTCAACACTGACTTCCAGGCAGACTAATTTCCATCTACAACCACTCTCTGCCTTCTGTCAGCCAAACAGTTCTGAATCCAGATAACCAAATCTCCTTGTATCCCATACTTTCTGACTTTATGAATGAGCCTACCATGGGGACCATTATCAAATGCCTTGCTGAAGTACATATACACCACATCCACTGCTCGACCTTCGGTGACCTGTCTTGTCACCTCCTTGAAAAACTCAATAAGATTTGTGAGGCATGACCTGCCCCTCACAAAGCCATGCTGACTGCCTTTAATCACACTACGCTTTGCCAAATAGCCATAGATCCTATCCCTCAGAATTCTTTCCAAAACTTTGCTGACCACAGACTTAAGACTGACAGGTCTGTAATTGCCAGGGATGTCCCTATTACCCTTCTTGAAAAGAGGAACAACATTCACCTCCTTCCAATCATCCGCTACAACTCTCGTGGAGAGTAATGAGGCAAAGATCTTTGCCAACCGCTGAGCAGCCTCCTTTCTCGCTCCCCAGAGCAGCCTAGGATAAATCTGGTCTGGCCCTGGGGACTTATCAATCTTAATGTTTTCCAAAATTTCCAGCCCATCAACTTCATCAATCTTGATCTGGTCAAGCCTGTATCCCAGCTCCTCAAAGTTCTCATTCACAATAAGGTTCCTTTCTTGGAGAAAACTGAAGCAAAATACTCATTTAAGGCTTCCCCATCTGCTCATACTCTACGCACAAGTTCCCTCTGCTATCCCTGATTGGCCCTACCTTCTCCCTCATCCTTCTCTTATTCCTCACATATGAGTAAAATGCCGTTGGGTTCTCCCTAATCCTATTTGCCAAGCCTTTTTTGTGCCCCCTACCGGCTCTCCTCAGTCCCTCTCTGAGCTCCTTTCTCTAATCCTCTAAAAATGTGCTAGATCCTTGCTTCCTCCACCTTACGTATGCTGCCTTCTTCCTTTTGACGAGAAGCTCCTCTGTTCTCATCATCCAAGGCTCCTTAATCTTACCCCTTCTTACCTGTCTCAGAGGAATAAATGTGTGCATCACTCGCAACAACTGCTCCTTAAGCAGTCTCGACATGTCTGCTGTGCCCTTCTGTGGAACAATCGCTCCCAATCTGTACTTCCCAAATCCTGTTTGATAGCGTCATAATTTCCTTTTCCCCAATTAAATATCTTCCCTCTCTAAGGCTATGTTAAATGTTAGGCAGTTGTGATCACTGTGACCAAAGTGTTCTCCCATCATGAGATTTGATACCAGTCCTTGCTCATTGCAAAGCACCAAATCCAAAATGGCCTCTCCCCTCGTCGGCCTGTCTACATACTGAGTAAGGACACCCTTCTGAACACACCTGACAAAAACGGCTCCATCCAAACCATCTGCACTTAGGAGGTTCCAGTCGACATTGGGAAAGTTGAAATCACCCATAACTACAACCCTGCTACCTCTGCATTTTTCCAGAATCTGCCTGCCTATGCATTCTTCAATCTCTCTACTGCTATTAGGTGGTCTGTAGAAAACCCCTAATGAGGTGGCTGCTCCCTTGCTGTTCCTGACTTCCACCCATACTGACTCAACAGACAGACCTTCCTCAACAACCTTCATTTCTGCAGCTGTGATGCACTCTCTGATTAGCAATGCTTACACTCCCTCCTCGTTTTCCACACTCCTGGTTCTTTTTAAATGTTTTAAACCCTGGGACATCAAGCAACCATTCCTGCCCTTGTGAAACCCATGTCTTCGTTATGGCCACAACATCGTTTCCCCAGGTACTGATCCATACTCTAAGTTCTTCACTCTTATTTCTGACACTCCTTGCATTGTAGCAGACACACTTTAACCAATCCCTTTGTTTCACTACATCCTGTCACTGCCCAATGTGCAATTGTCCCATTCTCAGATATGTGGCTCTGATTCCCACCCCCCTGCCAATCTAGTTTAAACTCTCCCAAATCAGACGAGCATATCTCCCAACCAGGACATTTGTGCCCCTCCAGTTCAGGTGCACCCATCCTTCATGTACAGATCCCACCTTCCCCAGAAGGTATTCCAATGGTCTAGGTATCTGAAACCCTCCCTCCTGCATCAGCCTCACAGCCACATGTTAAACAAGTATTTTGCATCCGTGTTTACCGTGGAGAAAGATATGGAAGATATAGAATGTAGGGAAATAGATGGTGACATTTTCAAAAATGTTTATATTACATAGAAAGAGGTGCTGGATGTCTTGAAACGCATAAAAGTGAATAAATCCCCAGGACCTGATCAGGTGTGCCCTAGAACTCTGTGGGACGCTAGGGAAGTGATTGCTGGGCCTCTTGCTGAGATATTTGTATCATCAATAGTCAACGGTGAGGTGCTGGAAGAGGGGAAGTTGGCTAATGTGGTGCCACTAGTTAAGAAGGGTGGTAAGGACAAGCCAGGGAACTATAGACCAGTGAATGTGACGTCATAGATGGACAAGTTGTTGGAGGGAATCCTGAGGAAGAGGATTTACATGTATTTGGAAAGGCAAGGACTGATTAGGGATAGTCAACATGGCTTTGAGCTTGGGAAATCATGTTTCACAAACTTGATTGAGTTTGAGGAGGGCAGAGAGGTAGAGTGCTCTATACTTCAGTAAGGCGTTCGACAAGGTTCCCCATGGGAGACTGGATAGCAAGGTCAGATCTCATGGAATACAGGGAGAACTAGCCATTTGGATACAGAACTAGCTCAAAGGCAGAAGAAAGAGGGTGGTGGTGGAGTTGGAGCGAGTTGGAGACTGGAGGCCTGTGACCAGTGGAGTGCCACAAAGATCGGTGCTGCGTCCTCTACTTTTCATCATTTATATAAATGATTTGGGATGTCAGCATAAGAGGTACAGTTAGTAAGTTTTCAGATGACACCAAAATTGGAGATGTCGTGAACAGTGAAGAGGGTTATCTCAGATTACAACAGGATCTGGACCAGATGGGCCAATGGCTGAGGAGTAGCAGATGGAGTTTAATTTAGATAAATGTGAGGTGCTGCATTTTAGGAAAGCACATCTTCACAGGACTTGTACACTTAATGGTAAGGTCCTAGGGAGTGTTGCTGAACAAAGAGACGTTGGAGTGCAGATTCATAGCTCCTTGAAAGTGGAGTTGCATATAGATAAGATAATGAAGAAATTAGTCAGGATATTGAGTACAGCAGTTGGCAGGTCATGTTGCAGCTGTATAGGACGTTGGTTAGGCCACTTTTGGAATATTGCGTGAAATTCTGGTCTCCTTCCTATTGGAAAGACGTGGTGAAATTTGAAAGGTTCAGAAAAGATTTATAAGGATGTTACCAGGGTTGGAGGATTTGAGATATAGGGCGAGTTGAATAGGCTGGGGCTGTTTTTCCTGGAGCGCTGGAGGCTGTAGGGTGACCTTATAGAGATTGATAAAATCATGAGGGACATAGATAGGAAAAATAGACAAAGTATTTTCCCTGGGCTGAGAGAGTCCAGAACTAGAAGGCATAGGTTTAGGGTGAGAGGGGAAAGATATAAAAGAGATCTCAGGGGCAACATTTTCACACAAAGGGTGGTACATGTATGGAAGGGTTTAAAGGGATATGGGCCAGATGCTGGCAAATGGGACTAGATTGAGTTGGGATATCATGTTGGCATGGACGAGTTGGACCGAAGGGTCTGTTTCTATGCTGTACATCTCTATGACTCAATGACAAATTTAAATAAGGAATTAGAAGGGCTAAAAGAGGTAATGAAAAGTTGTTAGCAAACATGTGTCGAGCCAGAAGAGGTAGCAGAGGCCTAAATGAATACTTCGTGTCAGTATTCAACAAAGAGAAGGAATTGGTAGAGGATGATCTCTGAGAAGGGAGTGTCAAGTTTCTAAGCCAAGTTGCCATTAAAAAGGAAGAGGAGCTTGTATTTTCTAAAGTATTAAAGTAGATATGTTCCTAGGTCCAGATGGGAATGATCCAAGAATATTGAAGGAGGCAAGAGAACAAATTGCTGAAGCACTGACAAACATCTTTGTGTCCTCTTTGGCTGCAGGTGTGGTCCCAGCAGACGGGAGAATAGCCAGTGTTGTCCCATTGTTTAAGAAGGGTAGCGGGGATAATCCAGGAAATTACAGGCCTATTAGCCTCACATCGATGGGAGGGAAATTATCAGGAAAGTTTCTCAGGGACAAGATCCATATACATGTAGAAACATATGGACTAACTAGCGATAAACAGTATGATTTTCTGCGGTGGAGATTGTGCTTCAGTAAAACCTTTGACCAAGTCCCTCATGGCAGACTGGTACAAAAGGTGAAGTTATTTGGTATCAGGGTGAGTTTACAAGATGGATACAGGACTGGATTAGTCACAGGAGACTGAGGGTAGCAATGGAATGATACTTTTTGGAATGGAGGATTGTGACGAGCAGTGTACCACAAGGATCAGTGCTGGGATCTCTGCTGTTTGTGGTTGACATAATGATTTGGAGAAAAACATGGCTGGTCTAATTAGTAAATTTACAGACGATACAAAGATTGGTGGAGCTGCTGATAGTGAGGAGGATTGTCAAAGGATACAGCAGGATATAGATCAGTTGGAGGCATGGGCAGGAAAATGACAAATGGAGTTTAATCCAGACAAATGTGAGGTATACATTTTGGATGAGAAAGTGAGGTCTGCAGATGCTGGAGATCAGCGCTGAAAATGTGTTGCTGAAAAAGCGCAGCAGGTCAGGCAGCATCCAGGGAACAGGAGATTCGATGTTTCGGGCATAAGCCCTTCTTCAGGAATGAAGAACAGGATTCCTGAAGAGGGGCTTATGCCCGAAATGTCTAATCTCCTGTTCCCATACATTTTGGATGGCCAAGTATAGGTGGAAATTATACAGTGAACAGCAGAATCCTTAGGAGTTTTGGTATGCAGAGAGATCCGGATATGCAGGTCCACAGGTCACTGAAGGTGGCAGCGCAGGGAGATAAGGTAGTAAAATCGGCCAATAACATGTCTCCCTTCATTGGAACAGAACTTGAGTATTAAGGTAGGCAAGTTATGCTGCAGCTTTATAGGACTTTAGTTAGGCCACATTTGGGCAGAGGTAGTGGTGGAAGCAGACACAACAGCAGCATTCAAGATGCACCTGGATGAATACATGAAAAGGAAGGGAATAGAAGGACACAGATCCTGTAAGTGAAGACAGTTTTAGTCTGGAAGGGCAGAATGTGGGCAATTCTGGTCACCACACCAGCAGAAGAATGGGGATGCTCTGGAGAAGGTGCAGAAAAGGATTATCAGGATGTTGCCTGATACTGGGGGTTTTAGCAATGCAAAAAGGTTAGATAGGCTGGGTTTGTTTTCACTGGAATGCAGGGGATTGAGGGGTGACCTGATCAAAGTTTGTAAGATTGTGAATGGATGGATAAAGTGGATAGTGTGAGGCTTTTTTGCAGGGCAGAGAGGTCAATTACCAGGGGACACCAGTTCAAGGTTCAGGGGTATGGGGAGAAGTTTAAAAGAGATGTGTGAGGCAGGTTTATCACACAAAGGATAGTGAGTGCCTGGAATGCGCTGCCAGAGGTAGTGGTGGAAGCAGACACAACAGCAGCATTCAAGATGCACCTGGATGAATACATGAAAAGGAAGGGACTAGAGGGACACAGATCCTGTAAGTGAAGACAGTTTTAGTCTGGAAGGACAGAATGTGTCAGCACAGGCACAGAGAACCAGAGGGCTGTTCCTGTACTGTATTGTTCTTTCTTTGTTTGTTTCTATCTATTCCTTCATTGTTCCACCACATAGATTATGTGATTATGGCAGCTATATTTAAGTCAGGTAGAGAGCTTTGAGAGTTTGAATATGGACAACATGGCATTTTTCTTTCAATGTGATTTTGATGTGATCTATAATGAACTCAGCATGTCTTCACACACGGGCATTCAGATTGAGCAATGGCTATCAGCTTAATGCTATAGGCATACAGGCTGTGGAAAAATAACATCATGTCAAAGCCAAGTTAGCTAGTTAAAGGTGATGACAGCCGAAGAATGTTGTGTCATTGCCACTGTCTGAGGAAGATAAACAATCAGGCTGAATTCCAATCTCTGATCTACTGACTGATCCACAAAAGTGTACACAGTACGTTCGCATTGTATTAGAACCAGAATGGACTTGACTGAGATGGAATGGATTGCCAGCGAGAGTGACCAGTAAGGATGTAGTTGGAAATTAATATACTGGAGCTCCATTTTGACGAGTTGGACCGGTATGTGTCATTCACAGGACTTACCGGCTTTTCCTTCTGGATTGCCAACACTCACTTCTGTACAAGGCAGGAGGGATCTCTTTAATAATCTTGGAGTCCAGGCAACTTTCTCATGAACCCACACCTCCAAGTCAGGATATCCCTCCTCGGCAGTAGTATCCAGAAATACGCACCTTGCTTTTAGAATGGTCTATCCAGGGCTTTGATGGCTGAAACAGAATCGCCACACCATTGTTTTCCAGTCCTCAGGATACAAAGGCTCCATTAACCTTTCTAATTAGATTCCTTCAAATTCATCAGGTTATAGTAAGCCAATTACCTATATAGAATGGAAAAGTGTGGCACTGGAAAAGTACAGCAGATCAAGCAGCATCTGAGGGTTAAGAGAGTCGATGTTTCGGACATCAGGCCTTCATCAGGAAGGGTTACCTATATACCTATGTCTGGGTGCTTGTCCATGACAGCTGAATTGTTACAGCGCAAAAGGAGGCCATTCAGCCCATTGTGCCTGCAACGCTAGCTCTTCAATGGGTATCATTATCTTGTGCCAAACTTCTGCTTTTTCTCCATTTCCATACATGCAATTTTTATTCAAATAACCAACCAACGCTCTCTTGAATGTCTCACCTGAACTGTCTCCACCATATTTCCAGGCAGTGCATTCTCTAACTACTTGCTATGTGAGAAAGGTTATTTCCTCACACCACCCTTGCTTCTTTAACATATCACTTTAAATCAAGACACTTTTGATTTTGTTCCTTTTATGGGTGGGAAGAGTTTCTCACTACCTACTCTATCGAGCTCACTCAATGTTTTGAAGAACTTTCTCTCAGCCTTCTTGTCTCCAAGGAGAACTGTCCCAACTTCTTTAATCTATTCTCATCACTCAAGTTCCTCTTTTCTGGAACGATTCTTGTAACTCGCTTCTGCACTTTCTCCAATGTATTTACATCGTTCCTATAATGTGGTGACCACAGCTATACACAACATGCCAGCTGCAGCCTAACAAGTGTCTTATGAATATACCAGGACTCATCAAAGCAAGTAGGCAAACAGGTCGACCTCAGTGTTGAGAGTGTGGTGCTGGAAAAGCACAGCAGGTCAGGCAATATCCAAAGAGCAGGAGCATCAATATTTCGGGCATTAGCCCTTCATTCCTGATGCTGCCTGACCTGCTGTGCTTTTCCAACATCACACTCTCAACTCTAATTTCCAGGACCCGCAGTCCTCACTTTCTTCTAGATCTACCTCAGTCACAGCCTTGGAAAGTGTACCTTAGGCAGAGCTCATGGTACGATACTTCAGGTAGAGGCTACGAAAGTGTAACTTATTCAGATTCAACAACTTCCGAGGTGGAGTGTTTGGAAGGGAAACTGAAATAAGATTCATCATTTAAAACTGAGGCGTATATGCTTTTCTCCACAGGAAATAGTGTGACCGGATGTGTTTGTGAACTTTGCAAAGAGCGAACAGACTCTTTCTGGACAAATATCTGATCTGGACTGGATGTTAAATGAAGAATGTGTGGACATGTTACGTTCGAAAAATGCCATTATATCTCCGATATTCAATCAATTGGAATGGCAACCATGGATTAAGCATTGCCCTACTACAAACAGCTGGTTCTGGGAGATGTGACATGTCTTATATAGTAAAGTAAAATACTAATAATAACATTACGATTTGGTTGTGTAAGCAACCCACTGTTGAAAGTTTATTTGATGGTTAGTTAATTGTATTAGTTCTGCTCATTAAAGAATAAAGAGGTCATGTGTAAAATGGAATGACACTGTGGCAACCCACTGCAATCCAAGTGCCTTGTTTAAGAAAAGGAATTGAAGTATTTTGTGGTTACCAACATCATTTGTCATCCACCAGACTGTTGCTGTTAGCCCCTTTTATGCTTTGCTCTGTGTTTAAAATTCCTTGGCCAGTTATAATCTATTGTTCTATTCATTAGAGAGTGTGGACATCCACCATTCTCTGATGTCTGAGCCCATGAGTGCACATTTAGATGTGAGAGTTTAACTGTTTGAAATGGTTTCTTAAATACAAATTTAAACCTATTTCAAGTTAATAAAGACACAATACAATTCAAAGCCAAGGGCTACTCTTTCTCTCGAACCTACCTTTAAATGTCTTCCAGTCAACTTGTAACAAACCTCACTCCTTAAGTACAAAATCTTGGCTGACACTTCAATACAAGAATGAATGAGTGCAGCACTGGCAGAGGTGCCACCCTTCAGATGAGAGCTTAAACAAATATCCCCCATGGGAGATTCTAAACATGAGATCCATGTATTACACTGACTGAGAGGTGGATTTTTCCATGTAGAGTAGATGAGAAGTATTTCCATTCAGTGAGTTCAAAGCTCTCGGTTATAAATATGTAAAAGTAATTAATATATGCAAAAAAAAAGAAATTCAGACAAATCCTTTTTTACTTAGAGAGTGTTGAGAATGTGGAACTCCCGACCACAGGATTAGTTAAGACAAGTCGCATAGACACATTCATAAGGAAGTTCAGTGAACACTCAAGACAGAAAGGAACAGAAAGATGTGTTGAATGGATGAGATGAAATAGGGTGGAAGGAGACTCATGACGAGCATAAACACCAGCGTGAACAGCTGAGTGAAATGGCCTGTTTCTGATTCATAAAATTCTATGGAACCCCATGCAAATATTGTTAAAGAACAAAAAAAATGAGAAAATTATTTTTGGGAAATGAGTGATTCGCAAGAGGCAGCAGATGTTCTTCAGAAACAGAACAGATTTTTTTTCAGAAAAGGAGCAACAGAGGAACAAAACTTGTACATGGTAGTTCAAAAAAATCTTAACTTGAAAAGCTAAACAAAGTTTCAACTTGCGAACCTTATACTGTCCTTGAACAGATACTCAATTCTTGAGAAATTTCATTCCTATCTCAACATTTTAAGGAACAAAAACAGAAATTGCTAGAAAAGCTCTGCAGGTCTGGCAGCATCCGGTAGAGAGATATCTGAGTTAATATTTCAGGTCCCTTCCCTTTTCAGATGTATATTCTCCTCCATTCTCTTGTCAGCCTCCCGCAGGGACCGTTCCTTCCAGGACACCCTGATTCACTCCTCCTTCATTCCTAACGTCCCCCACAGCCCCATGTCACCTTCCCCTCCCACTGCAGAAGATGTAACAGTTGTCTGCATACTTCCTCTGGCCTCAGTATCCACAGACTCAAACACATCTCCCAAATGAAGCAGCGCTTTACCTGTACTTCACGCAATCTAGTCTACTGCATTCACTGCTCACAATGTGGTCTCTTCTACACTGGAGAAATGAAACATTGACTGGGTGATCACTTCACAGAACATGGACATTCTATCTGTAAAAAAGACCCTAAACTTTCAGTTGCCTGCACTTGACCTGCTGTGCTTTTCCAGCACCAATCTAATCTTGCCACTTCAACACGCCACTGTGTTCCCTGGCCAATATCTCAGTTTCAAGTTTGCTGCAGTGCTCCAGTGGTGCTCAGTAGAAGCTGGAAGAACAACACCTCACCTTCCACTTGGAAACTCTACAGCCTTCTCCAGTTAAAATCAATTTTAGCAACTTTAGGCTTGAACTTCTTCTATGTCCTTACCCCAACCCACACACACCAGGCTTTGTTATCACATGGTCTGCTATTGCACACAAACCAATGTTAGTCACTAATAGTCCCCATTAATACTAATCACCCTCCTAGCCAGATCATTATCAAGTCCTTTGTCTAACTGTTCTCTCTCCATCTATCATTTGCTCCTACTCCAGCCCCCGGCAATGCTTTCTTCTGCATAAAAACCAACATTTACCCATCAGGAAGGGTCACTGGACCTGATAAATTAACTCTGATTTCTCTCCAGAGTTGTTGCCAGACCTGCTGAGCTTGTCTAGCAATTTATGCTTTTGTTTCTGATTCCCAGCATTTGCAGTTCTTTCAGCGGGAAAATCTCAGCAGGTCTGGCAGCTTTGACAAAGGAGAAAGTGAAGTCTGCAGATGCTGGAGATCAGAGCTGAAAATGTGTTGCTGGAAAATATGTTTTAGTCATTCCTGATGAAGGGCTTATGCCCAAAACGTCAAATTTCCTGTTCCTTGGATGCTGCCTGACCTGCTGTGCTTTTCCAGCAACACATTTTCAGCTTTGACAAAGGGTCAGTCAGACTCGAAATGACAGCTCTTTTCTCTCCTTATAGATGCTGCCAGACTGCTGAGATTTTCCAGCATTTTCTCTTTTGGTTTCAGATTCCAGCATCCACAGTAATTTGCTTTTTTGCAGTTCTTTCAGTTTTTATTCAACTTATTAAGATTTTACTTAATTGACTCTTCCCACTTTCTTTAACACGGATTGCAAAATAGTTCATGATTCTTTTCAGGCTCCATTGACATGAATAATTCTGATGGCTTGATCTCTCAGTACTAACAACTTGAAGAGTTCTGTCTAAAGTCTCCTGGCTTGAAAGTTCCACAAACTAACATTTTGAATTGAATTGAATTGAATTTATTTTCATGTGCACCGAGGCACAGTGAAAAGTTTTGTTTTGCGAGCAATACAGGCAGATCACAGAGTTAAATAGCATAGTAAATAATAGGTAAATAGCAGGAAAAACAAAAACACAGGTACAGGCGAATGTTAAGAGTTTGTGAGTTCATTCAGTATTCTAACAACATTAGGGTAGAAACTATTGCAAAACCAGCTGGTGTGTGTTCAGGCTACTGTACCTTCTCCCCAATGGTAGAGTTTATAGAAACACATTGCCAGGGTGGGATGGATCTTTGAGAATATTGGTGGCCTTTCCTTGACAGCGGGCCTGGTACATAGATTCTATAGATAGGAGGTTGGCCTTTGTGATTGTATGGGCTGAGTTCACCACTCTCTGCAACCATCTCCGTTCTTGAATGGTACAGTTGCCAGGTAGTGATACATCCAGATAGAATGCTCTCGATGATGCACCTATACAAGTTGGCAAGGGTATTCACCGTCATGTCAAATTTCCTCAGCTGCCTGAGGAAGAAGAGACATTGTTGGGCCTTTGTAACCGGTGTGTCCACATGAAGAGTCCAAGAAAGCTTGATGTGAATGACCACTCCCAGGAGCTTGATATTCCCCACTCATTTCACCTCTGTGCTGTTAATGTGTAGGGGGGCATGAGTAATATCCTGCCAGAAATCAATAATGAGTTCCTTGGTTTTGCTGGCATTGAGAGTTAGGTTGTTCTCAGTGCACCATTTTTCCAGGTCTTCCATCTCCCTTAGGTAGTCTGTTTCATCGCCATCTGAGATTTAACTGACTATGGTGGTGTCATCAGCGAACTTGTAAATGGCATTGGTCTGGTATTTGCCGATCCAGTCATGGGTATTCAGTGAGTACAGTAGGAGGTGAGTACGCAACCCTGGGGGGCTCCAGTGTCAAGTGTTAGTGATGATGAAATATTGTCTGGTTAATTTTTGTCTCGTTCCCCTAAATTATTGAATTGAATTGAATTGAATTCATTGTTGCGTGCACCAAGGCACAGTGGAAAGCTTTGTCCTGCGAGCAATGCGGGCAGATCGCAGAGTTAAACAGCATAGATAAATAAATAATAGGTCAACAGCAGCAATATCAAAAACTTGATCATCTATTCAGCCATTCACAGCCAGTTATTCAGTTAAAATCAGACAAGAGGAAACTGTGAGTGATGTTGTCTCAAAAGGCCAGCTTAAAGTGTTCTTTGAATCGCAAATAGAAAATCTTTCAGTATTACCTCTGAAATCCATTTCTAAATATGCAGCTTGTTGACAGGCAGAGGAAGTGGTGTAAGTGGTGATATCACTGGACTAGGGCTTATGCCCAAAACATTGACTCTCCTGCTCCTCAGATGCTGCCTGACCAGCTGTGCTTTTCCAGCAAACAAAAAAAGCTTGATTCTCCCGCAAAGAGGAACTGTTTCTCCATCAGAACCAAACACCTGATCTGAGACCTTGAATCTTATGTTATGGTCAAACTGAACGAGTGGCTCTCTGGTCTACTGTAAACTCAGCATGATAAACATGCCATCCATCCACACTGCAGGGGTCCAGGTAGACTATGAGAAGAAAGTGAGGACTGCAGATGCTGGAGATCAGAGCTGAAAATGTGTTGCTGGAAAAGCGCAGCGGGTCAGGCAGCATCCAAGGAGCAGGAGATTCGACATTTTGGGCATAAGCCCTTCTTCAGGAATTTCTGATTCATAAGCCATTCCTGAAGAAGGGCTTATGCCCGAAATGTTGAATCTTCTGTTCCTTGGATGCTGCAACTTTTCCAGCAACAAATTTTCAGCTCCAGGTAGACTATGGACTGCCTTCACATGCTTTCTTGAAATCGATGCACTTAACTCACTTGTCCAAATAATTTTCTGACCTGTTCAGGCAAAATTACCTTCAAGCAGCCTCATTTCAAAATCTGGATCCCAAAATATAATAGATGTTTGGTACAGCTTTCATCACAATAATCTAAAAGACTGGAATAGTAATCCAGAGAGTGAGATTAAATTCCACCCTGGAGCTGAGAGTTCAGTTTTTAAATCTGAAAGTTAAAAGTTGGTCTTATTAAAGGTGAACATTAAGTTGGGGGATTGTCATTAAAATCCACCAGACTCCCGTCTTAAATCAATATACTTGACTCTGGAATGCCCTCTGACTAAGGTTTCAAGCTGCTTTTATTTTAATGATTTGTGTTTCCTCTATTACCCGCCGTTTGCAGTGATCCCCTATTCCTTTTAGACAACTTTCTTTCCAATGATTATGAGGCCTCCTGTCATGATTAGGGTTGGGCCATTGAGGATGTCTTTCTGTCTCTCTCAAGTAAATAAAAGAGTTTGTTGGAAATTTTTGTGAGTTGGTCAATCATCAGACATAGGTAAAACAGAGACCATATACAGTAAGACTGGATACAATACAGTCTAAGGGAATGGTCTTTCAGCAGTCCAGGACAAAATCGAATGTCAAGGCTTCATGACTATGTAACCCATGACAACTGAGCAACCAAAGGTCAAATCAGTAGTGGCAAATCAAACCAGAATGCAACAAAAGGCAGGAGACTTTTTTTAACATTTATTCACAGGATGTGGACATTGCTGACTAGACCAGCTTTCAATCCTTTATTGACTTTGAGAAGATGGTGATGAGCTGCCCTTGAATTGTTGCAGTCCAGGAGGTGTGGGTACATCTATAGCTCTATTAAAAGGGAGTTCCAGGATTTTGAACCAGCGACACCCAAGGAGCGGAAATATATTTCCAAGTCAGGAAGTGAGTGACTTGGAGAGGAACCTGCTGGTGGTGGTATTCCCCTGGATCTGCTGCTGTTATCCTTCTGTAAGGTAGAGAGCATGGACATGGAACATGCTATCAGAGGAATCTTCATGAACAGAGTTTACAGAGGAAAGAATTAAGAGTGAGAAGGTGATACTGCAAAGTAAATACTGTTAGTCTCTTGCACTTAAAGATACAGCTGCCATGGATGATTCAAACTTCCTCTTTCAAACATTAGTCTGTGTGTCTCATTGACCACTGGGTATGCTTCAGCTTGTTATTATCGGCAAATAAACTTTTTTGGGTTGAATTTAAACATATTTTAGCAAAATGATCCGTGCGATAAGTTTCACATAAAGCTTTCTTCAGCAAGGCTTAGAGGATTTTCTCAGCTATCAACCTGATTTACCTCATTACCTACCTGTCACACCCTTATATCCCCTCTCAGCTGACACTAGCAGGATTATCCTACTCACAGTCGCTGGAAATGCCCCCAGGATGTCCTGGAATAGTCAGAAGCCTGATGCACACCTGGTCAAGCACGGTCAGTCTGCGGCTGCCCTTCCAAGTTCATGACATTTGTCCCGGGTGTGGCAGATAAGGGGTAACTGACTCCATCCTTTGCAAATAGGGACTGGAGATCCTTGTAGATGGCTAGAACAGAGGAGGGGCTTTGTTCTCATACAGAATCACCATAGGAAGCCATCACACCAGTCTCTGCCAGATTGGCCCAAGGTTGCCACCCAGAGCATTGCAGCCTGATCATCTGGAGGAATGCCCAGGATGACAGGAAGAAGCTCAGTGACCTTCTCCATTCTACCAGGGTGGGTGGCATCATCTTCTGTCTGATACCTCCCATTCACTCTATCTCTGCTACTGCACCCACCACCCAAGAAGGCTCATGCTCTACTGTCACTGTTGCCTGTCTTCCCTCACACCCAATTGTCCCACACCACTAGCCCTACAGGGCCTCTGCAATGCTTACTCATTTGTGCTGCGACTCATTAACTCATGGGTGTCTCCTTAAACTTCATTGAGGACTACTCACCTTAGACATTGAGTGAGAGCTGTTTGCTTGGATGACCTGCAGGGTATTTTCTGCAGAAGCTGCTAGCACACGGTCCAACTGTCATACAGCAACAAGTCCATCCCCTTGATTGAGGTCTGCTGATAAGCTTCACAAGCTGCTTGGATCTATGTCTGTGCTAACCAGCAAGGCAAGGCAGGAGGATATTGAGCCTGTGAGTTCTGGCTGAGGTGTCAAAACACAAAAAGGCAAGAGGCTCGGCAAACATTGCTGTGAACATCCAAGTAGGCACATTGTCAGTACTCACTAAGAGCAAGTGAGCAGCCCTGAGATGCAGCCCAGTCCAACCCATGACCTGTGTATAATGTAGAGTATATTAACTCATGTGCTCCAAAGTGCATCGTTAAAGTGCAGAGTGTACTGTAAGGGCACAGGAAGTGCACTGGACATCTGCCATGATGATGATGTAAAGAAGCTAGAACATGTTGAATGTTAAGATCTGAGAGTGTGGGGTATTTCTGGTCGCTGCCTGAGATGCCGTGGTGTATGCCTGAGATGTTGATGCCAGGAGTCCAAGATGGAGCTGCAGAGGAGCTGGAGTTGCCAGGGACATGCGTAGTAGAAAAGCAACCTGCTAATTAATGAGAAAAGATTAAATAATAATGAGGGTGATAATGAACAATATTCCCAGTTAATTGACATCTCACTGGAAGAATCTCATCTCAAGGTCTGGAACTACATTGGAAAGTACAACTTATTACTCCTGACATCAAGACAGGGCTCAATCGACTTATCACATAAATCTTCCAGATTTGTCACCATAGACCAAGTCATTCAGGGCCTGAGAAGATTCTGTCCTTTCTGTTGGAAAATGACAGGTATAGTTACTGTCCTTCATAAACAGGTGCAAGTTATTGTTCACATATAAATTGTAAAGTACTGTTGATATCCATATGCAATATCATCATAGAATCCCAACAGTATGGAAGCAGGCCATTCGGCATATCAAGCCTGCACTAACTCTCTGAAGAGTTAAAAGATCTTAAAGTAAGGGAACCCTTAGGAAGTAGCGATCATAATATGGTAGAGTTCAGTCTGGAGTTTGAAAGAGAGAAGGCAAAATCGGATGTAATGGTGTTACAGTTAAATAAAGGTAATTATGAGGGCATGAGAGAGGAACTGACTAAAATAGACTGGAAGCAGAAGCTAACTGGGAAGACTGTAGAGCAAAAATGGCAGAAGTTTGTGGGTATAATTGAGGACACTGTACAGAGGTTCATCCCCAAGAAAAGAAAGATTATCTGGGGACGGATTAGACAACCATGGCTGACAAAGGAAGTCAGGAAATGTATTAAAGAAAAAGAGAGATCCTATAAAGTGGCTAAGAACAGTGGGAAGGCAGAAGATTGGGAAGGATACAAAAACAAACAGAGGATAACAAAGAGTGTAATAAGAAATGAGAGGATCAAATATGAAGGTAGGCTAGCCAGTAATATTAGAAATGATAGTAAAAGTTTTTTTCAGTACATAAGAAACAAATGACAGACAAAAGTAGACATTGGGCCACTTCAAACTGATGCAGGAAGCCTAGTGATGGGAGATAAGGAAATAGCAGGAGAACCTAACAAGTACTTTGCGTCAGTTTTCACAGTAGAAGACATGAGTAATATCCCAAAAATTAAAGGGAGTCACGGGGCTGAGTTGAGTATGGTTGCCGTTATGAAAGAGAAAGTGCGAGAAAAGTTAAAAAGTCTTAAAATTGATAAATCTCCTGGCCCCGATGGGATACACCCTAGAGTTCTGAGAGATGTGGCTGAGAAAATAGCAGAGGCATTGGTTGAGATCTTTCAAGAGTCACTGGAGTCAGGAAAGGTCCCGGATGATTGGAAGATGGCTGTTGTAACCCCCTTGTTCAAGAAAGGATCAAGACAAAAGATGGAAAATTATAGGCCAATCAGCTTTTCCGTGGTTGTTGGTAAAATTCTAGAATCCATCATTAAGGATGAGGTTTCTAAATTCTTGGAAGAGCAGAGTCTGATTAGAACAAGTCAACATGGATTTAGTAAGGGGAGGTTATGCCTGACAAACCTGTTGGAAATCTTTGAAGAGGTGACAAGTAGGTTAGACCAGGGAAACCCAGTGGATGTGGTCTATCTAGACTTTCAAAAGGCCTTTGATAAGGTGCCACACGGGAGGTTGCTGAGCAAGGTGAGGGCCCATGGTGTTCGAGGTGAGCTACTGGGATGGATTGAGGATTGGCTGTCTAACAGAAGGCAGAGAGTTGGGATAAAAGGTTGTTTTTCAGAATGGCAGCCGGTGACGAGCGGTGTCCCGCAGGGTTCAGTGTTGGGGCCACAGCTATTCGCTTTATATATTAATGATTTGGATGAGGGCACTGGGGGCATTCTAGCGAAGTTTGCCAATGATACGAAGTTAGGTGGACAGGCAGGTAGTACTGAGGAAGTGGGGAGGCTGCAGAAGGATCTAGACAGGTTGGGAGAGTGGTCCAGGAAATGGCTGATGGAATTTAACGTGAGCAAGTGCAAGGTCTTGCACTTTGGCAAAAAGAATAAAAGCATAGACTACTTTCTAAACGGTGATAAAATTAGTAAAGCCAAAGTACAAAGGGATCTGGGAGTGCTAGTCGAGGATTCTCTAAAGGTAAACATGCAGGTTGAGTCCGTGATTAAGAAAGCGAATGCAATGTTGTCTCTTATCTCAAAAGGGTTGGAATATAAAAGCACCGTTGTGCTACTGAGACTTTATAAAGCTCTGGTTAGGCCCCATTTGGAGTACTGTGTCCAGTTTTGGTCCCCACACCTCAGGAAGGACATACTGGCACTGGAACGTGTCCAGCGGAGATTCACACGAATGATCCTTGGAATGGCAGGTCTAACATATGAGGAATGGCTGAGGATCCTGGGATTGTATTCATTGGAGTTTAGAAGATTAAGGGGAGACTTAATAGAGACGTACAAGATAATACATGGCTTGGAAAGGGTGGACGCTAGGAAATTGTTTCCGTTAGGCGAGGAGACTAGGACCCGTGGACACAGCCTTAGAATTAGAGGGGGTCAATTCAGAACAGAAATGCGGAGACATTTCTTCATCCAGAGGGTGGTGGGCCTGTGGAATTCATTGCCACGGAGTGCAGTGGAGGCCGGGACGCTAAATGTCTTCAAGGCCAGATTGATAGATTCTTGTTGTCTTGAGGAATTAAGAGCTACGGGGAGAATGCTGGTAAGTGGAGTTGAAATGCCCATCAGCCATGTTTGAATGGCGGAGTGGACTCGATGGGCCGAATGGCCTTACTTCCACTCCTATGTCTTATGGTCTTTGAGCATCCCACCAGGACCCACTCCCTATCCTGTTTCTGCAACCCTGCATTTCCCATGCTTAACCCACTTCGCCTGCATATCCCTGAACACTATGAACAACTTAGCATGACCAATCACCCAACCAGCATACCTTTGCATTGCGGAAGGAACCAGTGCACTCAGAGGAAACCCACGCTGACACGGGAAGAATGTGTAAACTCCATACATACAATTGCCCTAGCCTGGAATTGAACCCAGATCTGTGGTGCTGTGAGACAGTAGTGCTAACCAGGAGAAAGTGAGGACTGTAGATGTTGGAGATCAGAGTTGAGAGTGTGGTGCTGGAAAAGCACAGCCGGTCAGACAGCAGCTGAGGAGCAGGAGAATCAATGTTTCTGACATAAACCTGATAAAGGGCTTATGGCTGAAACATTGACGTTCCTGCTCCTCGGATGCTGTCTGACTGGTTGTGCTTTTCTAGCACCACACTCTTTTGAGCAGAGCTAACCACTCAGCACTTGCCATCCAGCTTTACTAACACACTGGTGTATCTGATAAATTAACTATGACTGTCAATGTGAGAGATAATGTTTTATTTCATGACAAAGTTCCTTTTGCAGTGTATGATGGAAAATCCCTCAGTGCAGCAGCTGCTCATGTAGATGCAAAAATATTGAGGTTGTGCTCAGCCTCACTCAGTGCATGAGAGAGCTCTGCTGAAGCATTTCCTCTGGTGATACTGCGGGCAGAAAGTCATGAGAGTAGGAACATCGTATCTAATCCTGGGTGAGTACAAGGGATCAGATGGGGCTAGCTGTCTAGCTATTTTTATGCTAATTTATACTATAACAGAAACTGTACTGAATGCAAAACTTAAAGGAATGGATGTCCAGCCAGGAATGCTATTGTGTGTTTCAGTTCAGTTCTCTTCATTCCTGGGATAAAATTTGCATTTAGTGTTAGAAGTACAACAGTGTAAGAAGTTTGGAGGTGATGAATTTACAAAGAACAAAGAGAACAAAGAACAGTACAGCACAGGATCTGGTCATTCAGCCCACCAAGACTGCGCCAACACATTATGCCTTTTTAAACTAAAAACCTTTCGCCCCATGTAGTCTGTGTCCCTCTATTCCCTGTCTATTCGCATATTTGCCAAGATGCATCTTAAACATTACTAACTATCTGCTTCCACCATCTCTTCTGGCAGCACATTCCAGGCACTTACCAGCCTTTAAAAAAACTTACCTCCCACATCACCGTTAAACTTTCCCCTTCTTACCTTAACCGATATCCCTTTGTAATTGACAGTTCTATCCTAGCACAAAGACTCTATCAAATCAATCCATGCTTCTCATAATTTTATTAACTTCTATCGGATCATTCCTCATGCGTCAACATTCAAGTAACAACTAGCCAAGTTTGTCCAATCTCTCCTCAAATCTAATAACTTCGGAATCAGGCAACATCTTGATTAACCTTTTCTGTGCCTTTGCCAAAGCCTTCACATCCTTCTGGTGTGGTGACCAGAACTGTACACCATTTTCCAATTTGGAGCATAAATGCCAGTCTTGATGAATGACTTATTTCTATGCTATGGATTCTGACTTAATTCAGTGAAGCTTAAGCAAAATCTGCCCAGTGCAATACTGATGGGACAGCAAAGATTACAACCAGCAGCAGTTAAATACACACATGACAACCACTAACAGTAATGTGAGCAGGGAAAGTCACTCAAATCATTATAACCATTGCTGGAGAAATAAATATTAGAAGAGCACTGAAACACTTGTAAGCTTTGTGGAATTCATATCAATCTCATGAATCATTTTCATCTCCGTCTAATCCAGAGAACTGGGGAGGGGGGAGGCACTTGACACTGTTCCATTTCCTCAGACAGCAGGGTGCAAAGTCAGTCCACATGTACTGTCCTTTGTGCTCTAGCTTCTGTGTGTGAAATGAATTTCGATAGGTTCAATCTAAATCTCACTGTATGTCTGAAATACACTACTAGCTACTACAAAAATAGAGATTGCTGGAAAAACTCAGCTAGTCTGTTAGCATTTATGGAGAGAAATCAGAGTTAATGTTTCTGATGGAGTGACCCTTCCTCAGAATGGATGCTGAACCTTGCTATTTTTGAGGATGTAGGGCTGTTCATTGTCTGGAAGAGAAATGGCTTTGAGATATCGCTTTGACTATATAACCCCCCCAGACGAAGTTTCTACATTTCAGTCAGCCAGAGAGATATGCTGGGTCATTGATTTCCTCATATAGATCCCAGTGTGTGGGAGGGTGTTCTTCTCACATGAAACATATGGCTATGGGGATAGCCATGGATGGAGGAGTGATTAAGGGTCAGCAGCAAGGCAATAAATTATCTTCTCCTGGTGGTCCAGAGATCTCAAGGATAGGGCTGGCTTGTTGAACCAGTTGAGTTTTTGCACTGAGCAAGAGTCACTGGATCCGAAACACCACAGGAATTGCAAAACCGGTGCCCACACCTCTCCCGTCACCTCCGTCCAAGGCCCCAAAGGAGCCTTCCACATCCATCAAAGTTTCATCTGCACTTCCACACATGTCATTTACTGTATCCGTTGCTCCCAATGTGGTCTCCTCTACACTGGGGAGAGAGAACACCTGTTCACAGAGTGCTTCAGAGAACATCTCCAGGACACCAGTACCAATCAACCCCACTGCCCCATGGCCAAACATTTTAACTCCCCCTCCCACTCTGCCTAGGACATGCAAGTCCTGGGCCTCCTCCATTGCCACTCCTTACCACCCAACGCTTAGAGGAAGAACGCCTCATCTTCCGTTTCTGGACCTTCCAACCCCATGACATCAATGTGGATTTCACCAGTTTCCTCATTTCCCCTCCCACCCCAGCTTATCCCAGTTCCAACCTTCCAGCTCAGCACCGTCCTCATGACCCATCCCATCTGTCCTCTTCCTTCCCACCTATCCACTCCACCCTCCCCTCCGCCCTATTACCTTTACCACCACCTCTATCTGCTCAATCACCTTCTCTTAGCCCTACCCCCCCCCCCCCCCCCCCCCTCCTATTTATCTCTCCACCTCCAAGGCTCCGAGCCTCACTCCTGATGAAGGGTTTTTGCCCGAAACATCGATTTTCCTGCTCCTCGATGCTGCCTGACCGGCTGTACTTTTCCAGCATCACAATCTTGGTTCTAATCTCTAACATCTGCAGTGCTCACTTTCTCCAAAATATTAACCGATTTCTCTTCACTGATGCTGCCAGACCTGCTGAGCTTTTCCAGCAAATTTCAACTTTTAATTCTGATTTACAGCATCCATAGTTCTTTTGACTTTTTCCACTGCCCATTATCATCCTTTGTTTAAATTCCACCACTCTTTCCCCTCCCCCTTACCTTAATGGCTTTGCAAGTAAATTCTTCAACTGGAAACTTGGGTGATTTACTGGTGGCAGTTAACATGTGAAAAAAAACAAGGAGAATTTTATGAAGAGGAAAATAGCATTCAGTTGTGTGTCAGAGCAGTTCTGGTCAAGAAAAAATTCACCACCATCAATTGTGAATTTGTGCTAAAATAACTTGAGATTCCTTATCAATTTAAGCACAACAGTTCGTGCATCATTTCAAACCCCCATTCACGCTTTAGAATAATTAGATAACAAGATAACAAGAGAGACTTGTAGTTGACGTGTTGTCTCCCAGGTGCTAGGGCCCATGATGTCTCAGATCCAGCTTTTGGGATCCTTAAGTGAAAGGGGGAACAGCCCCAAGTCATGGTCCACATAGGCATCAACAATATTGCTAGGAAGAGAGATAGGGATGGAAGGCAGAAATCCAAGGAGCTAGTGTGGAAGCTGAGAACTAGAACAAGCAGAATTGTTGTCTCTGGTTTGTTACCCGAGCCATGTGCTAGCGAGGCGAGGAATATGGAGAGAGAGAAAGCAGTTGAACACACGGTTACAGGGATGGCGCAGGGGTGTTGGATTCAGATACCTGGATAGTTGGGGCTCATTCTGGGATAGGTGGGACCTGTACAAATGGTATGGTCTGCACCTGAACCAGAGGGGCACCAATATCCTAGGGGGGATGTTTGCCAGTGCTCTTTGGGAGGGTTCAAACTAATTCAGCAGACGGGGTGGGTACCTGAATTGTAGCTGAAGTGCACAGGCGATTGAGAGTAGTGAGGTCATGAATAAGATTTCAAAGTCACAGAAGTGTACCGGCTGGGAGGAAGGAGAGTTTAAGCGTGTCTACTTCAATGGCAGGAGCATCTGGAATAAGGTGGGTGAACTTGCAGCATGATTTGGTACCTGGGATTTCAATATTGTGACCATTTCAAAGACATGGATAGAGCAGGGACAGGAATGATTGCTGTAGGTTCCAGGGTTTAGATGTTTCAGTAAGATCAGGGAAGGTGATAAAAGATGGGAGGTGTGGCATTGTTAGTCAAGGAAATATTACGGTGGCAGAAAGGATGTGGAGGACTCATCTACTGAGGTAGTACGGGCTGCGGTTAGAAACGAAAGGAGAGGTCACCTTCTTAGGGGTTTTCTGTAGGCCTCTGAAAAGTTCCAGCGATGTAGAGGAAAGGATTGGAAAGATTATTCTGGATAGGAGGAAAAGTAACAGAATAGGTGTTATGGGGGCTTTAATTTTCTAAATGTTGACTGGAAAAGCTATAGTTCAAGTCTTTGAGATGGGTCAGTTTTTGTCCAATATGTGCAGAAGGGTTTCCTGATACAGTACGTAGATAGACCAACAAGAAGCAGGACCACATTGGATTTGGTACTGGGTAATGAACCAGGCCAGGTGTTAGATTTGGAGGCAGGTGAACACATGCTGATAGTGACCAAATTCAGTTATGTTTACATTAGCAATGGAAAGGGATAGGTATAGTTGGGGGAAAGACAGTCATGATGCGATTAGGTGAGATTTAGGTTGCATTGGATTGGGAAAGAAACTGCAGGGGATGGGCACAATTGAAATGTGGAGCACTTTTCAAGGAACAGCTACTGCACATCCTTGAGAAGTATGTATCTGTCAGGCAGGGAGGAAGTGGTCACGGAGGGAACAGTGGTTTACTAAAGAACTTGGATCTCTTGTCAAGCAGAAGAAGGGGAGACCTGAAGACTCGAGTTACAAGTTAGCCAGGAAAGACCTAAAGAGAGGGCTAGGAAGTGTCAGGAGGGGTCATGAAAAGTCATTGGCAGGTAGGATGAAAGAAAACCCTAAAGCTTTCTATAGGTATCTCAGGAATAAAAGAATGGGTAAAATTAGGGCCAGTCAAGGACAGTAGTGGTAAGTTGTACATGGATTAGATTACTTACAGTGTGGAAACAGGCCCTTCGGCCCAACAAGTCCACACCAACCCACCGAAGCGCAACCCACCCATACCCCTACATATACTACAGGAATAGTGCCAGAAGACTGGAGGATAGCAAATGTTGTCCTCTTGTTCAAAAAAAGGGAGTTAAGACAACATTGGTAATTATAAACCAGTGAGCCTTACTTCAGTTGTGGGTAAAGTATTGGAAAGAATTATAAGAGATAGGATTTACTATAACCGAGAAAGGAATAATTTGATTAGGGATCGTCAACATGATTTTATGAAGGGTAGGTTGTGCCTTACAAACTTTATTGAGTTCTAGCCAAACTAGTGGATGAGGGTAAAGCAGTTGATGTGGTGTCGTCAGACGCTGAGGGGTGACTTTATAGAGGTCTATAAAATTATGAAGGGTATGGATAGGGTAAATAGGCAAAGTCTTTTCCCTGGGGTCAGGGAGTCCAGAACTAGAGGGCATAGGTTTGGAGTGAGAGGGGAAAGATATAAAAGAGACCTAAGGGGCAATGTTTTCACGCAGAGGGTGGTGCGTGTATGGAGTGAGCTGCCAGAGGATGTGGTGGAGGCTGGTACAATTGCAACATTTAAGAGGCATTTGGATGGGTATATGAATAGGAAGGGTTTGGAGGGATATGGGCCGGGTGCTGGCAGGTGGGACTAGATTGCGTTGGGATATCTGGTCGGCATGGATGTGTTGGACCGAAGGGTCTGTTTCCATGCTATACATCTCTATGACTCTTTGACTCTATGACATAGATTTCAGTAAAATGTTTGATAGGGTGCTCCTCGGTAGTCTGTTGCAGAAAATACATGGGATTGAGGGTGATTTAGCAGTTTGGATCAGAAACTGACTAGCTGTAAGAAGACAGAGGGTGGGAAATGTTCATCGTGGAGTTCAGTTACTAGTAGTGTACTGCAAGGATCAGTTTTGAGGCCACTGCTGTTTGTTACTTTTATTAATGACCTGGATGTGGGAGTAGAAGATGAATGAGTAAATTCGCGGATGACACTAAAGTCGGTGGAGTTGCAGACAGTGCAGAAGGATGTTGCAAGTTACAAAGGGACATTAATAAGCTGCAGAGCTGGCTGAGAGGTGGAAAATGGAGTTTAATGTGGAGAAGTGTGAGGTGTAACAGGAATATAGAGTACTGGAATAATGGTAAGATTCTTGGTCGTGTGAATGACCAAAGAGATCTCAGTGTCCATGTGCATTGATCCCTGAAATTTGCCACCCAGGTTGGTAGGGTTGCTAAGAAGGTACAAGATGTGTTAGCTTTTAATAACAGAGGGATTGAGTTTAGGAGCCATGAGGACTTATTGCAGCTATACAGAACTCTGGTGCTGCTGCACTTGGAGTATTGCATACGTTTTGGTTGCCACATTATAGGAAGGATGTGGAAGTGTTGAAGCCTTATATTGGTTTCCTAGGTCGGTGCAACATCAAGCGCCGAAGGGCCTGTACTATGGTGTTCTATGTTCTAAGATCAAAATCATCCCCCATTGGTCTTTGTTTTGACATTACAGCACAACTGCTTGCATTGTAAGTGACGACCTGAAACTCAAAGAACAATTTGTCTTTGGAAGATGGTCGGTGGTTCTTTGTTGCTAGCTTATCTTGGGCTCTGCATCTGGTCTGTCTTCCAGAACTTACTAAGAGGCTCTTTTCATGTTCGGTTTGCTAATGTGTGAAACAGATGTTACAAGATATGGCCTGGTGGTTGTCTTTAGCTCTTCTCCTCATCTAGAAATATAGTAACTAGGAGGAGTAGACAATTAAGCCCCTTAAGCCTGATTTGCTATTTAATTACAATCATAGTTGTTCTCATCTCGGCCTCACTCCACTTTCCTGCTCACTCCCCATAAACCTTCAACCCATTACTAATTGAAAATCTATTGTCTCCTTAAATTTATTCAGTGTCCTGCTATCCACCACACTCTGGGGTAATACATCCCACAGAGTCACGATCCCTGAGAGAAGGAATTCCTCCTGAACTCTATTTTAAATCTGCCACTCTTTTGTCTAAAACCACAGGCTCTCAGACTAGATTGGCCCACAAGGAGCATATCCATTCTATCCCCTTGAACATCTCATTCCCCTAAATTCTCATGTGTATAGACCTGATCTCCTCCATATGTCCTAATAAGACAAGGCTTTCATCTCTTGGATTAATCTGGTGAACGTTCTGCGAACTGCCTCCAATGCAATGACATCTGTCTCTGGGAGTGTTCATCAAATGTGATTAGCACTGCTGCCTTACGACTGTACATCGAAAGATGTACAGGTGTACATCGAAAGATGTACAGGTCGCGTGAGTTGGCCATGCTAAATTGCCCACAGTGATAGGTGCATTAGTCAGGGACAAATATAGGGGAGGAGAATGGGTCAGGGTGGATTACTCTTCAGAGGGTCGGTGCGGACTTGTTGGGCTGAAGAGCCTGTTTCCATACTGTGGGGAATCTAATCACAAAAAGAATGTATCAGCCTTCACCTGTCTGAAGCAACGATAATATCCATAAATTCTCTCTGAATTGGTCAAGCTTCTCATCCTGCTTGGCTTCAGTTAAGTCAACAGTTTAGTCTTCGTGAACAATTCATTGAGTTTTCCTTAAAATTTGACAGAGAAGGTTCATCAGGTCCCAAATTCTTCAGCCACTGTGAGAAACGGACTGTAACACCAGAGTGTTGGAGTATATTTTCTACAACTGGGTTTGCGGCACTTTGGGAGGGCCAGTGGACAGCAAACCCACACAACTTGTGATAAGACACTTAGTTTGGGAATATTTTGTTCAGGTATGGATTGCATTGCCATGAAGTGTAGTGGAGACAGGTTCAATTGAGGGCATTAGATGAATAGTTGAATAGAAATAGGTGCAAGGATGTTGGGAAAAAACAGGAGAGATTAACACCAGGGAGTAATGCTCATTTTGAAAAGCCAGTGAAGGCATGATGGGCCAAATGGTCTCTATTTCTTATCACAGAAACACAAAAATTTTGGGATCCTGTGATGAGAATGTCTGATGCTGACAAGTTGGAAAAAAGTCTGAAACTTCAGCATTTATTATTTTAAGATTTTCTGTGTCCAAATCAAAGGACCTGATCAATGAGTAGTTCAAACCCATGTACAACACCATCTTGTGTATATATATCGCACCCTTGACAGAATGAGATGTCCCAAGATACTTCACAGGTAACCTGTCTTGCCATAATGCTTGTGGCTTTGGTTCCTAATCTGCAGATTGAACCAATGGCTATCCTCAATCCTTCTGGTACTCTGTGGCCTTACCTCTGAGTGGCTACTGTCTGATCTAATAAATTCTTCAAATCTCTTACTCATTCTATTGTACCTCACACTGTTCTCTGTAACATCACTAACTAGTACGGACTGTTTCATCCTTTCTTCACAGCCACTTAATTGTGATGTAGATGTTTCTGTTACATCACTATATACATCTCAATACTATATCAATTTTCATTACGCGACAACAGAAGAGCAATCAAAGTAAAACTGACACTGAGACCCAAAATGAACACAAGAATAAGTGGCTAAATGTTTGACCACAGGAGTAGTTTTTAAGCGGTCTGTTAAAGCAGGAGAGATAGATTTAGGGAGGGAATTGCAGAGCTAAGTGTTTAGACTCCCCTAAGTACAGTCACTGAGGGAACAGTGTAAGAATGTGGAGATGTTCAATTATTACATGTTGGGGGATTGCAGATTGCAAGTGTTTACAGGGTTGAAAGAGATTCAGAGAACCCTAGAATGAGTCAATAGAGACTAACAAGCAAAAAGGTGGTATGTATATTGAATTTGATGTGAATATTTTTTCAAGTAAGTGACGTTTTGTTTTCTTCCCAGTGATCTGCTTTTGCAATGGTTGGAACTCATGGAGAACCAAAGCCAGATACTGTAGCAGAGGATTCTATCTTGGAAAAAATATGACATGCATTGGTGAGTCACATGCATGAAGAATAGTTTCTGTTCCTTTCTGCCTCTGATATATATCCAATAATGGCCACTAGACAGCAGGAAGACTTTTAAACTCAATTTGAGAAATGCTTAAGGTGGAATTATGACATAAAAACTTCTACCTGGTCACAAATTGGAGGTGTACAGTACATAATGTGGACCACTTATTCAATGTTCCATTCTATAAACAAACTTTCAGAGTGACATTTGGTGAAGTGGAAGGTGGGTCATTTTGCTGAGTGGAATAAAGATGTTCCTGATCCCTTGTCAGGGAACTCCCTGTGGTGCAGGGGTAGTGCCCCCATCACTGAGCAAGTAGATCTGGGTTAGAAGCCTCCAAGCAGAGGAACCAATGAAAACGGCAGCACCAATGATGGGATTTGTGCCATTGATTCTAAAAGGAATCCCCTCTTTCATGTTTTAAACATAAACCTCTCTAGCCAATCGAGAAAAGTTTATTGTTTGCAAGCAGTGATACTGTTTTAAAATGTGGGAGTTCTTTCTCCAGTGGCTTCTTTCCAATGCCAGGAAATAGGCAGACCATTCTGCTCCTCAAGCTCATTCCTTCAATGAATGAGATTTGATCTTTTAGCTCAACCCCAGTTTCCCAAGGAGTTGCACACTGCAAGTACTAAGACATGGGTACAGTGTTGGGGCAGCATGAGGAGAGAGTTTTTTTTTATATTCATTCACAGGCTGAGGGTATTGCTGGCAGGGTCAGCATTTATTACCCATATCTCTACTTGGAGAGCATGGCAGTAAGAAGCCTTCATGAACTATTGCAGTGCACATGATGCACAGGATCTTGACCCAGCAACACTGAAGGAACAGAGATGTATTTCCTAGTCAGGATGCTGAGGGCCTTATAGCGTGCGGCTGGATGGGCCGCTCAAAATGATGAATTTATGACTGATTTATGAAACACGGAAAATAAATGAGGCATGCTGGGAAATTGAGACAATCCTTGACCAAAGTGACTATGGTAATAAACATGCTGGAGAATCCAGAGAGACTGCAGCTACAGACAGACGGTATGTAATTGACCGAACAGCTGCAGACAATACAATATTTACTCAAATCTTTAAATTAGAATCAACCTGAATGTCATTCCCAGGACAATCGTAACCTTGAGTTGTTTATCAGACACAGGAGCACTTTGCAGCCTTATTTGAAGAGGGCTACCTGACCTGATGCACTTAACATCTCCAGAAATGAATGCACAAGGACCACCTTACCATCAACATGTCAATACCTGGTTGGGTCCAATCAATCAGGATGATCAAGCCCTGATCGATCTATTGGAGGACATTGAAGACCCTTCCAAAATGACTGGAACAACTGCTAAGTATAAGAATCGCCAAAACACCACCCTCAGGAGCAGTAAGTTGAGACCAACCACTGTGAAGGGAAGATACCCCTGGGACCACCGGGAGAAGAAGACGAGATAATCATTGCCATGTGGATCAAGGCCAAGATGTAGTGTAATGGTAGATGTAGTGTAATGGTAGATGTAGTGTAATGGTATATGATCATCCAGAGTTAAGTTAAATTACAAGGTAGGTGATTAGGTTTATAGGGTAAATTGTCACTTTATCGTGTATTTTGTTGTTATAGTACTAACTGTGTTAAATAAATAAATAGCATCATTTATTATCATTAAGAATCAATTCACAGTGTCTTTGCTAGATATAAGAGTTAAACACACTGTGTGGCAGCTGCAACAAGGGCAACTTAAAGGTGATGCTGTTCTCATTTGTCTGCTGCCTTTGTCCTTCTAGATGGAAGTGGTTGTGGGTTTGAAGGGTACTATCTAAGGAGGCTGAGTGCGTTGCTGCAGTGCTTTTTCTGGCACAATGCAACTGTGGCGAATAGAGTGAAAGTTGAAGGAGGTAGACCAGTTATCAATCAGGTGGTATTGAACTACTTGAACTGCACTGATCTAGGCAAGTGGAGGGTATTCCACTAAATCCCTTACTTGTGTCTGATGGTGGACAGGTTTTGGAGACACAGGAGGTGAGTTACTTATCACAGAATTCCCAGCTTGTGACCTCCGCTTGTATCCATGGTATTTTTGTGGTTAATCCAGTTCTGTTTATGGTTAATGGTAACTCCCAAGATGCTGATGGTAGCGTGCAGCGATTATGATGATGCCATTGAATGTCAAGGGAAGCGGGTTAGATTCTGTCTTGTTGGAGATGGTCATTTCCTGGCATTTGTGTGATGCGAAGGTTAATTACCACTTAAGAGCCCATGCCTCATGAGCAGCTTCAACACCTGAGGAGTCAAGAATGATGGTGAACGTTGTGCAATCATCAGCAAACCTCAGCATGAGCTTATGATGGAGGGAAGGCCATTGATGAAGCAGCTGAGGGTGGCTGGCTTGGAGGAACATCTACTGAGATGTCCTGGAGCTGAGTGACTAACTTCCAACAACCACAACCATTTTCCTATGTGCCAGCAGAGAGTTTAGGAGAAAATGAGGACTACAGATGCTGGAGATCACTGCCGAAAGTGTAGTACTGGAAAAACACAGCAGGTCAGGCAGCATCTGGAGAGCAGAAAAATGAAGGGCTTATGCCTGAAACGTCGATTCCCCTGCTTCTCTGATGCTGCCAGACCTTTGTGCTTTTCCAGCAGAGAGTATATCCCAATTGATAGGGCCGTGATTGGATTGGTTGTGGTTTTCCTGCTTTTTGTAGACAAGATATATCTGACAACTTTCACAATGTCAGGTAGATACCAGTGTTATACCTGTGCTGAAACAGCTTGGCTAGGCGCACATTATGATTTGGAACACATGTCTTTGTTACTGTTGGCTGAATGTTGTCAGGGCCCATAGTATTTCAAGTACACACTGTCTTCAACATTTTGATATTATGTGAATCGAATGGGCTAAAGATTAAAGTGATGCTGAGGATGTCCAGAGAAAGGTGAGATGGATCTTCCAGGTGAAGATTGTTGCAAATGATACACTGAGGTACCTCACCCAGAGAGCATTCTGTGCCTTTGTCACCCTCAGTGCTTCCTCCAAGTGGTGTTTAAGACTGAGGTTTACTGATTCAATAGACAGAGGTGGGGGGAGGGGAGGTGGGACTGAGCAGGAAGCTCCCTTGTTTATTTGATCTTCATCTGGTGCCTTCATCTGGTCTGGAGTCAATGTTGAGGGCTCCCAGGACAATGCCATCCTGACTGTGTACTACTGTGCTGCCAACACTGCTGGGCCTTTCCTGCCAATGGGACAGGACATACCCAGAGATGGTGATGGTGGTGCTCTTTGGGGCATGGTCTGAAAGCTACAATTCCTTAAGTACGACTTCAACTCTGCAGTGGCTGAGTAGCTTCATAAGTGGCTTCAGAGGACAGTTAGGAGTCAATTACTATGGAGTCACATGTAGGCCATACGAAGTAAGCACCAAATTTCCTTCCCTGAAGTACAGGGCTTCCCAAACTGAGTCAAACCTCTGGGTCTGTACCATCACTGTCATCATTAGACTGAAATGGTTTAAAACAAAGACTCAGCACCACTTCCTTGAGAGCATTCTGCACTGGCCAATGAATGTCAGCAATGGTTGTACCACAAGATGAATGTTAAAGGTCTGCAATATTCAGAACGTACAACATCAATTCAACATGTTCCCCGGTCCCTGTAGCATTCCCAGCTGAGATACAGAGGGAGGACTTAAAATGATCTAATTATATCCATACCTTACAGCAATATCAGTTCAGAAATGCTAATTCCCTCTTGAACACCAACAGAGAGAAAAATGCATTGATTTTCATGAGACCATTCAATTCCCAAAAGGTAAAATCAATCTATTAACCTTGTTCATCATATTTCCAGATGACAATGAGTGTGGTGAAACCGAAGTTGAATCATCGGCCCTGTGTGGTACCAACACAATGTGTCACAATACCCTCGGGAGTTTCTACTGTACCTGTAAGAAAGGATACGCCACCGATTCAGGAGAAACTAACTTTACCACCATGATACACTGCCGAGGTAAAGAAGCTAGTTACACTGCAGACCTGTTTTGATAAAAGTTGAAAGTGTGTATGGGCTGTAACTGTATTTCCAGCACTTTTATTACTCTATTAGACTTGGATGTAAATGTTGACAATCCTCCTCCACGACTCTATTTATACAAATAAACAAACACACGGATCGGGAGCAGATGTAGACCATTCAGACCCTCAAGCCTGCTCTGCCTTTCAATAAGATCATGGCTGATCTGTTTCTGTTCCTAGTTTCTCATTCCCGCCTACCCCAATAAGCTTTGACCCCTCGGCCTAACAAGAATCTCTCCACCTCCACCTTAAAAATATTCAATAACCCTGCCCCCACCGCCGTCTGAGGCAGAGAGTTCTGAACTTACACGATCCTCTGAGAGAAAACATATCTCCTCATCTCTGTCCTCAAAAGGGGAATCTTGAGTTTTAAAACACTTGGTTCTGGATTCACACACAAGAGGAAACATACTTTCCACATTTACCTGGTTAAGACGATGCAAGATCTTCGACACTTTCATCAAGTCACCCCTCGTTCTTCTAAATTCCAGCAGAAACAAGCTCAGTCTGTCCAAACGATCGTCATAAGATAATACATTCATTCCAGGTATCAGTCTGGTAAACCTCCTCTGAACCACCTCCAGTACATTTATATCCTTCCTTAAATAAAGTGAACAAAACTGCCCACAGTATCAAGATGTGGTCTCAGCAATGCCCTGTACAAGGGATACATAACATCCTGACTTTCATTTTCAATTCCTCTCAGATTGAAGGATAACATTCCATGAGCTTTCTTAATGAAATGCTACAACTATCCCTTCCTAATGTTTTGTGACTCATGTCCTGGAATACCTAAATCCCTCTGCAACTTAGAATTTCACAGTCATTCTCCATTTAAGTATCATCTACTTTTCATTCTTTCTTCCAAAGTGAAGAACTCCCACATTGTACACCATCTGAGAGATTATTCTCCACTCACTCACCCTATCTATATCCATCTGCAACCTCTCTCTCTGTCTCCTTTACAACATACCTTGCTACCCATCTTGGTGTCATCTGCCAGTTTAGCTCAAACATTTGTTGATCGTTGCAACTCATTGCTGCACTTCATTTCACAATTTATTTAATGCAATTGTGGTTTGCCATGTTGGGATGTCAACTCATACCTCCAGACCATTCACTCAGAACACGGGATTATGAGCTCAATGACATAACCATTGTATCACACTACCCTCACTATTCACTTTCACTGGGAATGCTGGCTAGTTAACTTTCCTGTTTTGACTGACCAGCCTTTATGTCAATACTCCGTCATACCTTGGATCACTTGAAGGTCACCAGAGTTAACTGGGTAACATTATTTCTGGGTAAATCTACAGCAGAACAGTAGAGTCATTCCAAATCGAATTGGTGAGAGTACAGGCCCAACATGCTCCCTTTCGGCTGAAATGTAGGTTGGGCAGAATCCCAAGATATTCTCAGTATATCAAGAGGAAGAGAATAGACAGGGCAAGGTTACGGCCCATTAGGGACCAAGGGGGTGACCTGTGTGAGGAACCAGAGGACATTGGTCAGGTGTGATCAGGTGTGCACATGAGGTTAGTGCAGTTGATGCATATGGATCTAGCAAGGCTCTTGACAAACTCTTACACAGGAGAGTGATAAGGAAAGCAAACATACACAGGCTCTAGGGTAACTTGGTATGTTGCATGCGATCATTGACTTTTGTGGTAAGAGCCAGAGGTTGGTGGTAGAAGACTGTTTGTGTGACTGGAGGCTGGAGGCTTGAGGCCAGTGTCCAGAGTCATACCACATGGATTGATGCTGGGTCCATTATTGTATGCGGCATAAATGATATACAAGTCAACGTAGGGGGTAAGTAAGTTTGCAGATGAAATGTTGGCTGGGTGAGGAAGAGGGTATTAAGTAACAGGAGGATTCATCAGATTGATCAGATGGGCAGATCAATCACAGATGTAACTTAACCCTGATCAGTGTGCACTTTATGGGGACATGGGGAGAGTGGGGAGAAAGCAGATATTCCCTTTAGTTGAAGGATTGATAACAAGGGGATATAATTTAAAAGCAAAATGCATGAGTTTTAGAGTTTATCTGGGGATATACTTTTTTCACCCAATGTGTGGTGAGAATGTCATTTGCATTCCCTGTGAGGGTGGTTCAGGCAGGAAATCTCACAACCTTTAAAAAAATACCTGGCAGAGCACTTGAAATGTCATAACATTCAAGGCTACGTGTCAAGTACTAGAAACTGGGACTAGTATAAATATGAAGTTATTTGCAATAGTGCAGACTCTGTGGGCCAAAGGACTGTATAATTCTGTAACACTCGAATGAAATAGTTTGCTGTGCTACAAGACTGTAGCTTAACGTTTTCTGAGGAAGACTGAACCACGAATGAAGAATTTCCTTTTTGATGGAAACCACAACAGCGATGGCACAGGGGGACAGAGGTCAAACGATGGTTTAGACAGAAGCTTCCAGCAGATTATCAGTAAATGAAGGTGGTCAGGGTGGTTCTATTTGCCAGGTAATTTCTATTGCACCTGTAATGAAGGATTTGTCTCGATCACTGGAAAGTGCACCTCTACTGATAAACTATTCATGCAGTGCTGAAATTGTGTTGCTGGAAAAGCGCAACAGGTCAGGCAGCATCCAAGGAGCAGGAGAATTGACATTTCGGGCATGAAGCTTCTTCCGATGCTGATCTCCAGCAGTCCTCACTTTCTCCTATTCATGCAGTGTCAAGGTAAAGACTATTCTGTTGCAAAGCAACATTTAAAATATTCACTAGGCTTTCACTCTTTAATACTGATAAAGCTGTTCCTTGAACGTCTGGATTAGAGTAGTGCTGGAAAAGCACAGCAGTTCAGCAGCATCCAAGGTGCAGGAAAATCGACGTTTCGAGCAAAAGCTCTTCCTCAGGAGTAGAGGCAGAGTGCCTGAAGGGTGGAGAGATAAATGAGAGGAGGGTGGGGGTAGGGAGAAAGTAGCAAAGGGTACAATGGGTTGACGGGGGTGGGGATGTAGGTGATAGGTCAGAGAGGAGGGTGGAGTGGATAGGTGGGAAGAAAGGTAGGACAAGTCATGGGGACAGTGCTGAGCTGGAAGTTTGAAACTGGGGTGAGGTGGGGGGAGGGGAAATGAGGAAACTGTTGAAGTCCACATTGATGCCCTGGGGTTGAAGTGTTCCAAGGTGGAAGATGAGGCATTCTTCCTCCCAGGCGTCGGGTGGTGAGGGAGCGGCTGTGAAGGAGGCACAGGACCTCCATGTCCTCGGCTGAGTGGGAGCAGGAGTTGAAATGTAGGGTCAAAGTGCGGTGTGGTTGATTGGAGCAGGTGTCCCAGAGATGTCACCAAAAGCGCTCTGCTGGGAGGCCACTAGTGTCCCCAATGTAGAGGAGACCATATCGGGAGCAACGGACACAATAAATGATATTGGTGGATATGCAGGTAAAACTTTGATGGATGTGGAAGGCTCCTTTAGGGCCTTGGATGGATGTGAGGGAGGAGGTGTGGGCGCAGGTTTTGCAATTCCTGCGGTGGCAGGGAAAGGTGCCAGGATGGGAGAGTGGGTTATTGGGGGACATGGACCTGACCCGGTAGTCATGGGGGGAATGATTCCAACCCTTTCCGCCTTCTGCAAAGAACATTCCCTCCGTGACTACCTGGACAGGTCCATGCCCCCAACAACCCACCCTCCAATCCTGGCACCATTGTCCTACCTGCCTGTCTTCCTTTCCACCTATCCACTCCACCCTCCCCTCTGACCTATCACCTTCATCCCCACCCCCACTCACCTATTGTACTCTATGCTACTTTCTCCCCACACCCATCCTCCTCTCATTTCTCTCTCCACCCTTCAAGCACTCTGCCTCTATTCCTGATGAAGGGCTTTTGTTCGAAACATCGATTTTCCTGCTCCTTGGATGCTGTCTGAACTGCTGTGCTTTTCCAGCACCACTCTAATCCAGAATCTGGTTTCTGGCATCTGCAGGCATTGTTTTTACCTGTTCCTTGCAACAACATTGGAATGAATCCCAGAATAATTGAGCTGTGGTTCTGTATTCTTTGTTTTGTATTCACACTTCCTGATTTTCTTCACCTTCTATAAGATTCTCATCTGTGAGACTACCTTGTCTATATCAAAACATGTGTCAAACTCATACCTTCAGAGCATTAATTCAACACTCTGAATTATTAACTTGGTAAAATAAAACATGGTATGAAAGTAATATTGAAAAATAATTATTTAAACCAGTGTACTCTCCCTCTTTATGGGCATTTAAACGGGCATTGGATAGGCATATGGAGGATAGTGGGCTAGCGTAGGTTAGGTGGGCTTAGATCAGCGCAACATCGAGGGCCAAAGGGCCTGTACTGCATTGTATTGTTCTATGTTCTATGTTCTAATTTGACATTTCACAGATAGTTAGCACACTATTTTCATCTGATTAATCCTTAACTTGATATTGGATGTGTTCATTGAACTGTTATAATGTGACAGAATCATTGGTTTGGCGCATTAGTATCTCATCCCAACAAAACACTACACAGGGCAGTGTGCAATGTTTGCACATAATAGTTAGTTGTAACAAATGTTAGTTGCATTCTTCAAACCCACAACATCCACAGCAAGTCATTTTTTTCTGCTCTGGGAGATAACAAGATTTCTGCATCAGATAAAACAATCTCTTGAGAGAAAATTACACCGTCCATGACACAGGGAGACAGAGATCAAACAAGGGTTTAGACAGAAGCTTATAGCAGATGATCAGCACATGAAGATGGCCAGGGAGATTCATGCTTATTTTCTATTCCAGATATTGACGAGTGTGAGACAGACCCATGTGGTCCAAATGCAACATGCACCAACAAATTTGGCCATTTTGCGTGCACCTGTAATGACGGATTTGTCTCAACTACTGGAGAACATACGTTTACTGATAAAACTGTCACACAGTGCCAAGGTAAAGACTATTCTGCTTGTGAAGCAACATCTGAAACATGCGCCAGACTTTCACTCTGTAATACTGATAGATCTGTTCTTTACAACAGATGGATCTCACACTGTAATGAGTGGGCTGTGGCTCCTTCTCCTTTGTTTTGTAACTATACTTCCTGACTTGCTACAACTCCTGTAAGATTCTCATTTATGGGACTCCCTTTTCTATTTAGCAACATGAAGGAAACTCATATCTTCAGAGCATTAATTCAAGACTCTGATAATAAACTTGGTAACATCACCATTGTGACATGGTATCTCCAGTCAGTGAATGGTCATGACAGGAAGTCAAATGGACATAATACTCAAAAATAATGACTTCATCCAGCATTAATTTGACACCTCATGGGTAGTTAGCATACTATTTTGATCTGATTAATCCTTGGCTTGACATTGGATGAATTCATTGAGCTGCTATGATGTTACAGAGTCACTGGTTTGGAGTTTTAGTATCTCAACCCAGCACAACACATGCTGCTCATGGTGTAGACCGGTATTCAACTTCTGAGTTTTCATTCTCTCAAAATTGAGCTACTGCTGTGATGTGTTTTACCAGTTAGGAAAACTTTCAGAGAAATGCATATGATATCATCACTGCATTACAGCATTTTATCTGATGGTATAAAGATCTCAAGCACCTCTTACCATAGGTCATTTGATGTATGACACTCTATTAGAACCATTCTTCCTTGCAATAAGGAAGCAGCATAATTTTGGCTCAGACACTTCTGTGACTGAGGAATGTAATGTTTCCACACAACAGTTAGTTGTAATAAATGTCTGATGGATTCTTCGACACTACAGCATCTATGCCAATTTTACTTTTGGTATGGGAGATAACAAGATTTCTGCATCAGGTAAATTTGAATACAGAACTGGTTCATAGGTGGAAGCCACAAGGATCAGTGCTGGGTCCACTTCTTTTTGTCATTTAAATAAATGATTTGGATGTGAGCATAAGAGGTATAATTAGTAAGTTTGCAGATGACACCAAAATTGGAGGTGTAGTGGACAGCGAAATAGGTTACCTCAGATTACAGTTGGATCTTGATCAGATGACCCAATGGGCTAAGAAGTGGCAGGTGGAGTTTAATTCAGATAAATGCAAGGTGCTGTATTTTCGGAAAGCGAATCTTAGCAGGACTTATATACACTTAATCGTAAAGTTCCTGGGAAGTGTTGCTGAACAAAGAAACCTTGGAGTGCAGGTTCATAGCTCCTTGAAAGTGGAGTCGAGGTAGAGAGGATAGTGAAGAAGGTGTTTGGTATGCTTTCCTTTATTGGTCAGAGTATTGAGTACAGGAGTTGGTAGGTCATATTGTGGCTGTACAGGATGTTGGTGAGGCCACTGTTGAAATATTGCGTACAATTCTGGTCTCCTTCCTATCAGAAAGATGTTGAGAAATGTGAAAAGGTTCAGAAAAGATTTACAAGAATGTTGCCAGAGTGGAAGATTTAAGCTATAGGGAGAGGCTGAACAGGCTGGGATTGTTTTCCGTCAAGCATCGGAGGCGGAGGGGTGACTTTATAGAGGTTTATAAAGTCATGAGGGGTATGGATAGGGTAAATAGACAAAGTCTTTTCCCTGGCGTCAGGAAGTCCAGAACTAGAGGGCATGGGTTTAGGGTGAGAGGGGGAAGATATAAAAGAGACCTAAGGGGCAACTTTTTCATGCAGAGGGTGGTATGTGTATGGAATCAGGTGGAGGGTTGTGCAATTGCAACATTTAAAAGACATTTGGATGTGAATATTAATAGAAGGGTTTTGAAGGGAATATGAGCCAGCTACTGGCAGGTGGGACTAGTTTGGATTGGGATATCTGGTCAGCATGGACAGGTTGGACCGAAGAGTCTCTTTCCATGCTGTACATCTCCATGACTCTGTGACTCTATGAGGTAAAACGATCTCTTGGATGGAAAGTCACACTATCCATGAAACAGGGAGACAGAGATCAAACAAAAATTTAGACGGAAGCTTCCAGCAGATGATCAGTACATGAAGGTGGCCATGGAGATTCATAGTTATTTTATATTCCAGATATTGACGAGTGAAGGTCCGTGTGGTTCAAATGTAGTATCCACCAATATGATTGGAGATTTTGAATGCACCGGTAATGAAAGATTTGTCTCAACCACTGGAGAACATACCTTTACTGATGAAATAGGCATGCAGTGCCAAAATGAAGATTATTCTGCCAACAAAGTAACATCTAAAACATTCACCAGGCTTTCACTCTTTAATACTGATACATCTGTTGTTTACAATAATCTGTCTCTCACACACTAATGAATCCCTGAAAAATTCAGCAGTGCCTCTTTCCTCTTTGTTTTGTATCTGTACTTCCTGCTTGTCTTCACTTTCTGTAAGGTTCTATTTATGAGACTCCCTTTTCTGTGTCGTAAGATGTGGGAAACTCTTCAAAGCAGTAATTCAAGACTCTAGATTATAAACTTGATCACACAACTACTGTGACATCATATCTCCAGTGAGTGAATGGTCATGAAGAGGAATGAAAGAAGGTTGTGCTGAAAATAGTTACTTTATCCAGCATTAAACTGACATTTCACAAAAAGCTGGAATTCTACTCTGATTTGATTAAACCTTGGCTTGACATGGGATGAGTTCATTGAAATGCTATAATGGTGCCAATCACTAGTATAGGACTTTAGTTTCTCAGCCCAGCACAACACTTGTTACACATGGTGCAGACTGGTGTTCAACTTCTAGGTATGGTGCTTGGGGTAGGATGCCTTTTCGATGAGATGTTGGGGGTACTGGGGTGGGGTGTCAGGTGGGTGAGCTGGTAGGGTAACAGAGGCAAGTAAAACAGAGAGTGAGGTCAGTAGCACAATATACACTGGGGCTCCAGGCTGCCAGAAAACTGTGAATAAAATGCTTATTGTAGTTTGGATTGAAATGGGTATTAAATCTGATGGTGGGGAATGGTCAGAGTGGGCCGGGGAGGGGGCAGTGTCAGGTCTGGCAGGTGGGAGGAGGCTGTTGGGTCCGGGGAGGGGGATGTTTTGTGCCCCGATGGGACACGTCAGTCATAAGCAAGGTCACATTCCTGATTTGGAGAGGGCCTTAACATTTCTTCTAAAAGATGACACTTTCAACTTTGCTGCATGACCTCAGTATTGTAGGGGAGTATCAGCCTAGGTTTTGTGTTCGTTCCAATGCAGCCATAACCTTCTGTTTCAGGTTCTGCTCTCATTGGGTGGTGCTCACACTGAGCTCTGTGGTGGTGTCACACTTAGTCATTCAGGCTGAGGAAGGTTCAATGTTAAATTATTACAGCATTCACACTCATTTCTCCTGTCAGTGAGCGACATTTTAAATGTCTTCATTATTTTACAGAACTAAACAGGATCAACACAGAACAATGCAGCCTGAACAATTTTACAAAGGTCGGAAAGGTATTTATAATGATTGGACACTGCGGTTATAGGGAGAAGTTTAGGATACCAAGTCTACGTGTGTGCAGGGAAAGAGGAGATTGTGAAGAGTTTTGACATGGTTGATGAGATGCTGGTTGCTGTAATGATGGTGAAACAATCACAGTTCATTGTCTACACTGGATAAAACTGACAGCAACATTTTGTGCCCACGCACATGTGCAGTTAAAAGTGAAAATGTGGATTTTGCCATCAATGATGACCTGCACCTCCACAGAGCAGAATGGGTGACTTGACATCAAATTCAACTTCTTACGTTTTAATTGAAAAATCACAGAAAGGAAGAGGAGAGAAGTTAAAAGATAAATGTATTCTCACAAGTGACAACTGGAGCATGAGATGTTTGGAGGCAGGGTACTGTGAAAAGTAGTCTTCACAAGGAAAGAGCAAATACATCTGTGAGATAGATAAAGGTATAGGCTTGTGGAGCAAGAGTAGGATAGGGAACAAGTTTAACATTGTTAAACAATAACAGAAATCACTACAAAAAGTCAGCAGGTCTGGCAGTGTCAGTGGAGAGAAAGCAGAGTTAACGTTTTGGATCCAGGGACACCTCTTCAGAACTGATTATAGTTCAGAAAAAGCTGTAACATATGCTGGAGGTACAGTGTGGGGAGGGGAAGAATAAACTATAAGTGGAGATGGAGCCCAGAGAAATAGAAAAACAGTTGGTCAGAGACAGCACTGAGGAAAGGTTAGCCTGGCAGGATGAATAGCTGCTAATTAGGGTCATTAATTTTTTGACAAATGGGTTGTTTGTGGTAGCACTGCATGTGATGACAAGATCTGGTGTAGGACTTGGGGTGAGGACAGAGGAGAAGGTGCTCAGGCCCTAAAATTGTCAAACTCGTCACCAATTTAAGAGGTTGCAGGGTTTTCAAATAGAAATCAAGTTCTTCCAGCTTGCGCTAAGCTTCACTGGAGCAATGCAGCAAGAATAAGACAGAGATGTTGACAGAATGGTTGTCCAGTCTGCACTTCATCTTCCCAGTGTGGAAGAGACTACATTGTGAGGCCTGAATACAGTAGACTAGATTGAGTGAGGTACAGGTAAATCACTGCTTCACCTGGAAGGTGGGACTGGGGCATTGGATAGTGAGGATTGAGGAAGTAAGTGAGCCAAAAGTAAAGTGCCACAGGTTTGTGTAAATGTGCTGGATATGGAGGACTGAGTCAGGGTGTCACAGAGGGAACAGTACCTGCAGAATGCTGCAGAAAATGTAGCATCTTTCTGGATGTGGCAGTAATAGCAGCTATTAATCCTTTCAGTGTGGATGGTGGTGGGATGGAAAGTGAGGATGAGGAGAACCTTCACTGTTGTGGAAGGGAATGGAGAGGGTGAGTGGCAAAGTCTGGGAAATGGGTCAAACATGGCTGAGGGCCATGTCAACAATGCATCTGGTGCAATGATGCCAACTTTGAGAAGGGGACTGTGAAATGTCCACCTTTTTTCTCAAATGAGGATTCCTCACCATTGTGATTGACAGCGTTCCACAGAGACTGATCCCTCCAGGACACCTTGGTCCACTCCTCCTCCATTCCTAATACACACTACAGCCCCACAGCACTTCCCTTGCAATCACAGAAGGAAACACACCCGGCCGCTTATGTCCTCCCTCCTCACTATCCAAGGACCCAGACCCACCTTCCGGGTGAAACGGCGACTTAATTAATCCACTGCCTTTGGGACTCACAATGTGGTCTCCTCTACATTGGGAAGACAAAGCGCAGACTGGAAAACTGCTGTGCAGAATACTGACTACACTCTGTCCACAAAGATAACCCTGACATTCCTGTTGCCTGCCATTTCAAAGCACCACTGTCTACCCTGGCCAACATCTGTGTCTCAGGCTTGCTGCAGTGCTCCAGCAAAGTTCAGTGAAAGCTGGAAGAAGAGCACCTCATTTTCCACTTGGGAAACTTGCAACCTTCTGGACTCAATGTTGAGTTGAATAACTTTTCTCCTGTGTCCTTACCACAACCCCCACATCACATGGGCCGCCATCACAAACAACCCATTGTCAGCCATTAATGATCCCCATTAGTAGCTATTCATTCTCCCAGGTTGGCTGCCAAACTGTTTTTCACTTTCCCCCTGCTGTCCATCTCCCATATTACTTACTCCTCCCCCCTTCCCACCTTCAGCATATATACCAACCGTTGCGAGCTACAGTCAGTTATGGAGGAGGTCACTGGACGTGAAACATTTATTCTGTTTTCTCCAAAGATGCTGCTAGACCTGCTGAGTTTTGCCAGCAATTTCTGTTTTTGTTTCTGATTTCCAGCATCTGCAATTCTCTGCTATTTTTATTTTTGTTCATTACAGCATATACACGGTGGGACCAGCGACCTCCTTCTGTGCTGGTGATTATGTTGGTCTATAACTCTGTGCCCAATTATATATTCCAGATAAAATAACTCCCCAAATAACCACCAGTGACATTTGTTTCCTCGATCCAATTTGTGGGTTTTGTTTTAATGATGCCAACTGGAACATTTACCAGTTCAGGCTGTCAGTGTCAGCACTAAACACTCCCAGGACAAGTTTAGCTCGGATAGAGAAGAAAACACTCTCCATACTACTTCAACAATTCCCCTTAGCATCACCTTCAGCATAACATTTGCAACAATAATGTGACATCGACCCATCTTCCATTCCAGGTTTCCTGAAGTTTCTTGAAGGCAAACTGCCAATGAGGTGATTCATACTGAAATTCCATATCTTCTCAGACTGAGACCCATTTTGTACAGGATTTGAAGGACCAACAGATAGAGGATCAACATACAGAGTAACCCTAATCCATCTTGTCCGTGCAGGATCAAACCCGCACCCCAGAAGAGATAGGGGACTGATTCCTCGCTCACCCAGAATCTCGTTGAAATTTTCACAGAGCCACTGAAATTGGGATTATTTCTTTTCTGTCATTAAAATAGTGATTAAATGATTAAATATTAGATGATGAGAAATATGACTTTTTCTGCTTTCCTATTATAAAAAAAATAGTTGCTAACTCAGTCAGTGGAGAAGATACTTAGCAAAAGCACATACAGCTCATTCACGACAACACCATGTGCAGGCACAATAGGGTTCATGCAAAGGTGTGTGTGTGTGTGTGTGTGTGTGTGTGTGTGTGTGTGTGTGTGTGTGTGTGTGTGTGTGTGTGTGTGTGTGTGTGTGTGTTGATGACATGCAAAATCTGTTTATCTGTTTGACTGAATCAGAACCCCACACTCAACTTTCCCATCAGCAAGACAATCTCTGGAACAGTGCCCATCTCCAGCAATTATGTCCCACCTAATGCTATTCAAACTTGACCTATTACCTCTCTACTTGTTGATCTACACTGGCACACACTCCAGGAATATTTTGATTTTAACTTGGTCACTCTCACATTCAAATCCCTCCATGGTCTCAGCCTTCTAATTATCTGTAACTTCCTCTAACCTCACAACCCTCAAGCGCTCTACACACCTCCCATCCTGATCCTTTCCACATCCCTAGTTTCATTTGCTCAACTACATTCCATCAGCCCAGAAATTCTCTCCTTTTTCTTGCCTCTCCATATCTATTTGTTATTTTAAATCACTCCTTAAAACTTCTATTCCTTTTTGTACCCGGTGTTTGTAACTCATTAGGTGATGTGGTGTTGTATTTTACCTGAAATATCTCAAAACATTTTGACATGTTCTGAGTATTACGTGAATGCTACTTATTATACTTGTGCCTGTGTATCTTTATGCAAGACATGATTGTGTATGATCAGCATATGTTTTATGTATGTAGGATCTATATAACAGTGTACATGTCTGTGACCTACGCCATTTGTGTATAGACATGATCTCAGTCTGTGAAATGGATAAGTGAATTTATTGAACTGAATTTACTCTCTTGCTTGAAAGATTTTGATGTCTCTTTCCTCTTCTTCACACAGATCTCCCTGACTAGTTACCATATATTTTGTTCATGGATTAACTCCACCATTAATCAGATTACTCATCAGAATGTACAGGTCAGTCATGACATACTCATTATTGCATCATGGGTAGCATATAGGAGCTGGTGACACCATTCTGTAAGACCTTAAGACCAGTCCTTGTTTATTCCCCATAACCCTTGACACACTTTATTTTTTTAATTCACCAAAGAATTTAACTCAGTAAATCACAGAGCTCTCTGGATTTGAGTGCTTAGAAACGCAATCACAATCCTACAATTACTTCACAATGACTGATAGGAAATGTCAGTCATCGAGGGAGAAGCAATGATTAGGTAAAAGTGAAGAACTTTGAGACCTCATTGAGAGATTGCACCATTTCTTCCTGTGATAACCCCTTTAAGGCCGATGAGGAATCACTAATTAATTTCCTCACGAAGCTTGTGAGTATAAGTTCCCTTAGAAAAAGGCAATGGCCTGTTTAGCTAGAAGTCATCACCTAAATCCTTCATCAAGCAGACCTTTGCACTGGGGAGTATGGGAACCTGTATATATTGGTTGCAGGTGATTCCACATTCTTTTTAGTTACTTGAAGAATCTGTTATTGTGCTTTTGGTTGCACTTTCATGCTCCTGACCTTTTGGGCATCTGTTGCGGAGGAGTTCGGGCAGATTGGAGGACCTATTCATGGTTTTGCTCCTGGACCTGGCCAGGTTGGCTATATATAGAACCATGCAGCTGGATGCAGAGAGGGGTCATCTCAGCCAACATCTGCCCCCTTCACCAATTTCCTCCAACCCCCCACCTCTGATGTTTGAATTACCATTCATACTGCTAATGGATGCTGGTTCAATTGATGACAAAAAAAACCTTCCAAAGATCTTTCATTCTGATTTTGATGAAACTGACAGAAGCTCCTTTCCCCTCACTACCACAAAATGATACAGTGCAAAAGGAGACTATTCTGTCCATTGTGTCTGCAGCCTATCAATCCCTTCTCTGATGAACATCTCACTCAGTGTCATTCCACATTCTCCACTTTGACCTACATATTATTTGTTTACAAACAACTATCCAATTCCCTTTTAAATGCCTGGATGGAGGTGAGGGGGACTGTGTGCTGGCAGGTTTTGCATCTTTTCTGGCTGCAGGGAAAGGTACCTGGTGGTTCAGGGGGTTGGCCCCACTACTGCACTCCCAGACCGTACTTTCCAGACCCGAGCCATTCATTGTGTGAAAACCCTATTCCTCAAGTCAGTTTTGCTTCTTTTACCAATTACCCATAATCTTGCAGCAACTGGAAATCCCAAGTTTGTATCTAAAGAAGATTTCTTGCATGGTGCCCAGTAATTCACTCCAGAGCCCCTATGAACAGTGCCTATTAGTGAAGACAATGGAATTGCCATTGTCATGTAGAGGTTGGGTGCCTTTTATTTCAATGATGCCCTTACAGGAGTACAGCATGGATGGGTACTCAAGGAATTATAACTGTCCTTGTGGCATGAGGTAAACATTCTACAACCTTAGGGAATAACAAATTCAATAAATGGAAATCATCTACCATTATTGACCCATTCATAGGATAGATGACCACTCAATCAATTGTTAAAAGCTCTGGGAGTGCCAGTCTAGAGTTTGTGCTCAAGGTTACTGGAGTGAGACATGAAGCAATAACCTCCTGACCCAGAGCCAAGAGCAATACCCACAGCTAGTTACCATTAGGTCAGTAAACAGAGTCATTTAGAAAGAGAATGAGAACCTTTGAAATGGCTGTTGAAAAATTATTTGTGTTCACGAGGATGGAAATTAAAGGGTTTTTTTCTCCACAGGAAATCATTTCAAACTCGAGTGAACTTTTGAGGAATTATTCCCTGTGGGAAAACATGGAAAAGGATGAACAATTCTCTTTATGCTCCATATTCTTGCAAACTATGGAAAATGTTGCCATTGTTGCCAGTCTGAATTTAACACATCAGGAAAACAGAACTATATCAACTGAAAATATCAGTAAGTTCAACAAAAGGTAGTTTGTGGAATATACATTTTGAGTCAGCAATAAGCATCACATAAGGAATAATCATATGGCTGGCTGTTTACATAACACCCAGTGTCTAGTATTGAGATATTTAAGAAGTTCAGAATCCTTGGGCTATCATCAGATAAGTTTGCCAAGATGCAGATCCTTGGGATCCAGAATTTAAAACATTTTAAGTCCCTTTGGGATTATTTAATAAAAGTTCATGGCTCCCAGTGATTAACCAGTGAGGATCTGAGCATTAAAGACCAGGGTTCTCATTTGGTCTGTTCTGTGGTTCTTTAGAGGCCTCAACACATGCACTCCAATCTGTCTTCATCACTAAAGATCCTCATCTCTGGAGACATTCTCGTCAATCCTTTCCACATTCTCTTCATTGCTTTCACATCCTTCCAGAAACGCAGTACCCAGAACTGGTGCAATACCCAAGGATCTGTTCTGTCGACACATGTAAACTGGGGATGATGTTGTTTAAATTTAGCTTAGATACCACTAGTCAAGAGAGAGAGAGAGAAAACTTGCATTCTCTTGTTAGGGCCAGGATTCCAAGCCATATTTCAGAAATCAGAGACCAATGTCTGACCCAATGAACCACTGTTTGTTGTCATTCATTTAATTATATTATAAAGGAAGGCCATTTGGCCCATTGTTCCATTTCTTTAAAAGGGTAGCTAATTTGACATAATGCCCTGCTTGTTTTCTATATACCTGCAAAGTTTTTGTTTTCAAGTGTATGCCTTTTCAAAGATCTACGAATCTGCTTCCAACTACACTTCAGGCAGTGCCTTTCACATCATGTCTTGAAGTGTCAGTTGTTTTTTCACAAGGTCTTGGATACGTAAGATCTTCACTCAAATTGTCCAGCTCTGTTTTCATTGGGATGGCGACTTTGAGTGGCAGGATATGATTCCATGATTCCATCATTGGGGAAACTCAAACCTTCCAGGGCAGTTTGAAGTCAGTATTGAGTTCTGATAGATCACAGTTTTTGATAGAAAGAGGTACATTTCCCAAAGTGTGTGAATTACATTTTTTAAGAATTGATGTAAATGTGTATAAAAGATGGAGAAGGTCAATGGAATGGTCAAGTTACTTAAATCCGCTGATCTTCAAATTTTAGGAAAGATCAGTTTTTGCAATTTCAGTAGCTATTTATTGATGTAAGCTTGAGGGTTATCATTACAGTATAATTACTGCATTGGACTCCTATGTGTTCACAGTATGATTAACCCTTCCAAGATGTCATTAAAGGATTAGTTGTTCTGAATGAAGAGCAATGAGCACAAAGGTTGTTATAAGAGATTAAGTATGAAGAGATTTAAATGTATTGAATAAGGTTTGATCAATGAGAATGGTTTTTGTTCATAGAGTGAAGACTGCAGTAGATTCTGAGATTATATTTTATTTAATCTCAACATGACTTTCGAGTTTTGGCCATTGGTGAAGTCCCAGACCAGTGAGCAAGCTTTTTAACCAGCACACCACAGGATTCAACAATCTCCATGGCTCCCTCCAAACTGTTGAGGAACTGGACCTATACCTACCCCACATTATACCCTGCCACCTCTCCCAAAATGAAACCCTGGGAATTCAGGTCTGTTTCTCCCATGGTGCACACAGTAGGAATGTTCCTAGCCTGATTTAGCCACCTCAGGCGCAAAATCTAGTCCAAATACTTGTAGCCCAGTGCTGGGTCCATCTATTAGACTGACAATTGAGCCTAAACACTATAATGAGACTGTGAATATATTACACTCTGATATGACTTCAGGATTTGACATTTTTTTTTACACATTTAGATATGGAAGTAAGGGCTTTTCGGGGAGGAAACAGGTCAGCCCAGGACAGAATCCGTTTACAAGTGAAGGACACTGTGATGGATATCAACCGACAGACACACAGCAGTGGAAATACAACTGGTAACTTTACTGGTTATGTCTACTTCCATTTCAGTTCTCTGTCATAATGGCGTATGGTTATGTTCTCCAGATCCATCTGAGATACCTTCACCAATCGTTGTTATACGGTTTAGATTTAATGAAACCAAAAGGGAAAGGATGTCAATGCAAAGTCTTTGCAGAAGAAAGGCTTAAACTTGAAAAATTGTGTTATATAGTTAATTATATTGTTTCTCCAATTCATTATTTTTTATTAATTCACAGGATGTGGGCATCACCAGTTAGGCCAGCATTTATTGCACATCCCAAATTGCCCAGAGGCAATTAAGTGTCAAATTGTGAGACCAGACCAGGTAAGGATGGCAGTTTCCATCCTTAATGGAGAATAGTGAACGAGATGGGTTTTTCCCCAGCCATTGGCAATGGATTTATCATCATTAGACTTCTAATTCCAGGTTTTTATTCAATTCAACTTCCAATCTATGTTGTGGCTGGACTCAAACTCAGCTCCCCAGAACATTTACCTGGGTCTCTGGATTAGCAGTCTAGAGATGATACCACTATATCACTGTAACCCTGTTTGGGCTCCAGTGAGATTTTCTGCCTCAACTTCCACGTAATGACACATTGGTATTTACCACATGATCTTACCGCGAGAACAACTGGGACTGGAACACTAGGCTTAAAAATTCTTCACTTCTCCCAGGATCTGTCCTTTCCATTCTGATGAGGGACGTTGACCTTGTGATGTCAATTAACCCTTGCAAGCACTAACTGCATTGTACACCATTCTCGTTTTATTCTCTTTGAAGTGAAGTGAGACACGATAAAGGGGATACGCTGAGGTCAGTTTGAAAGGTGTTTTGGTCAGTCAGAGACTTCGGCAGCAGAAGGTTTGACCATCATTCCAAGAGACAAGTCATGGCATTGTGAAACTGAGGGAAGGAACGTGGATGAGGAACAAATTCCTTGGTCAGAGGGACTAGCGGACAGAGTTGATTTCTGGACAGTGTAGTGGAGGGAGAAACCCATTAAAGATACAGCCTTGGAAAGGAAGATGGAAATAAATTTAGGTCTTTTGTGTGAGTGGATAGCTGAAATAGATGGGCTCTGGATTAGTGGTGCTGGAAGAGCACAGCAGTTCAGGTGATTTCGCTGCTCCTTGGATGCTGCCTGAACTGCTGTGCTCTTCCAGCACCACTAATCCAGAATCTGGTTTCCAGCATCTGCAGTCATTGTTTTTACCTCGAAATAGATGGGCTCCCTATCCTGGGATCTTGCTGTCCCTTACTGTATTTATTGCAAAGCAACAATCAACTGCTCTCCAATCCTGATTGTATGTGGAATGAATATCTAGATATCCAACTGGACTTGATAATTACCATTTCTCAGATACTGATTATGACTGTTCTGTTTCTGCAGCTGAGTTACATTTATTTTATTGCCAATATCTAATCTAAAAATCCCCTTCCAGGGTCAGATTTAACAGTGGTGGCTTTGATCACCTACAAGGACATGGATTCCATTCTGAATAGAAGTGAGTTCCACAGCACCACTGGTGGGAAACAGAAGCTGTTTCAATTAATCTCAGATGTCGTCTCAGCCGTGATAACGAACAGGGACAACAATGGACTTGACCCAATTGTGAACTTCACCTTCAAGCACACTCAGGTTAGTACAGAGTGTTACGAGTGGGTGAGGTTTTCCAGTTCATTACAGAGCGAGACGGGGAACTGCAAAATGCCAAGTCCTTGCTGAGGACCAATGAGAAGGGCTGCCATTGTGTATTCATCTGCCCTCTCATGACAAGGTTAGATTCTAAACGATCCCTTCCCTTGTAGATTCCTTTCACTCCAGGCAAATTTAATTGATGTTTTAAAAGGAGCCAATTTAACCAGGCTCCCTCGATTTAGTGAAAGACTGAGTTTATTACAGAATCACAGAGATAAGCTTTAGCTCAAACTGGTCCATGCTGACCAAAATGGCTATCGATGCTAACTCCATTTCCCTGCACTTAGTCCATATCCTTGTAAAACTTTCCTATCCATGTATTTATCTAAATGCCTTTTAAATGTTGTTAATGTATCTGCCTCAACCCCTTCTGCTGGCAGCTCATTCCATAAGGAGAAAGTGAGGACTGTAAATACTCGAGATCAGATTCGAAGAGTATGGTGCTGGAAAAGACAGGCAGCATCTGAAGAGCAGGAGAATCAAAGGAGTCGACTCTTCTGCTCCTCCAATGCCGACTGACTGGCTGTGCTTTTCCAGCAACACACTCTTCGAAGCTCATATCACATGCATACCACCCTCTGTGTAAAAACGTTGCCCCTCAGATTCCCTTTTATTATTTTCTCCTTAAACCTTAAACTGATACCCTCTTGTCCTCAGTTCCCCAACTCTGGGAAAAAGACTGAGAGCATTCACACTATCCATACTTCACATGATCTTATACACTTCTACAAGACTCCCCGCTCCCCTTAGTCTCCCACGCTCTAAAGAAAAATGAAAAGGTTCTAGCTTGTCTAACCTCTCCTTATAATTCAGATCGTTGAGTTCAGGCAACATTCTTATAAATTTCTTCTGCACTCTTTCCAGTTTAGCAACATCTTTCTTATAGCAAGTTGACCAAAACTGAACACAATACTCCAAAAGCAGCCTCACCAATGTCCTGTGCAACTGCAATATAACTTCCCAATGTCTATACTCAATGCCCTGACTGACGAAGGCCAGTGCCAAAAACCTCCTTCACTGCCCTGTCTACCTGTGGCTCTACTTTCAGGGAACCATGCACCTGAACTCCAAGGTCCCTCTGTTCCATTACACTCCTCAAGGCCCTACCATTCACCATGAAGCTCCTAATTTGATTTGACTTTCCAAAATGCAAGACCTCACACTTATCTATATTAAACTCCATGTGCCATTTCTCAGCCCACTTCCCCAGCTGATCAAGGTCCTGCTGCAATAACCTTCCTCTGTCCACAATACTACATATTTTAGTGTCATCAGCAAACCTACTAATCCTGCCTTGTACATTCTCATCCAATTCATTGATATAGATAACAAACAGTAGTGGGCTCAGCACTGACCCCTGAGACATCCATCTACTATTACTCTCTGCTTCCTACTGTCAAGCCAATTATGTATCCAATTTGCCAGCTCCCCCTGAATTTCATGCGATTTAACCTTCCAGAGCAGCCTCCCATGTAGAACCTTATCAAAGGCCTTGCTGAAATCTATAGGGCAATATCCACTGTCAGCCCTCGTCAACCTTCCTGGTCACTTCATCAAAGAAATCTAACAAATTTGTGAGGCATGATCACCCCTGCACAAAGCCGTGCTGACAATTCATAACCAAATCTTGTCTTTCCCAATGCATGTATATCTTATCTCTCAAAATCTTCTCGAGTAACTTATCTACCACAGATGTTAGGCTTAGTGTTCTATAATTCCAAGTTTTTTCATTGCAGCCCTTCTTGAATAAGGGCACAAGGTTTGCTACACTCCAGTTTTCTGGGACCACACTGTGGCTAATAATGATGCAAAAATATCAGTCAGAGTCCTCGCAATTTCTTCTCCAGCCTCTTGTAGTGTTCTTGGACTTATCTAGTTAGGACCAAGAGATTTATTTACCTTCATACATTTGAAGACATCCATCACATTATTAATTGGTAAATGCAAGAAGAAATAACGATGGAACACACTTATACACAGATCAGTTATGTCCAAAAAAAATCTAAGAAAGATATACTCGTCAGTCCGTGAGTTCCATGAAGAGTAGAAAATGGGACTTTGCATCACTTATATTGGGTGATAACTGATAGGAAGGATGTCAGTAGAAAAGTAGTTGATTTTGAGATTAATGCCATTGCAAATCACTTGAAAGGCCTTTGACCTGCTTCCATTTGACACAGTTTCATTTGCTTCCAGCAGAGAGAGAGATTTTCTTTCTTCTATGTGACATAATATTATTTTACATGTGAACCACCGAAAGTCAGCTCTGAGACCTGTCACAATTTAACTGGAACATGTGTGCCAATAATCGAACCCCACTGCTCTATGTGTGTTCGCAAAATATAATAAATCTCTCTGAGACCACCAAAATGGTCAATTTGCCTGACTGACTGATATTCAGGACAAAAGCATTTCACAGCAGCTTTCCTTCATAACGGAAGAATAACCATACAGACTACATTTACTGCCTGCCCTCGTCAACCTTCCTGGTCACTTCATCAAAGAACTCTTAAAAAAATTGTGAGGCATGATTACCCATTGACAAAGCTATGTTGTCTATTCCTAATCAAACCCTTTCTCTTCAAATGCATGTATGTTTTATCTCTCAGAATCTTCTCAAGTAACTTATTCACCACAGATGTTAGGCTTACTGTCTATAATTCCCAGGATTTTCTTTGCAGCCCTTCTTGAATAAAGTCACAACGGTCACTACCCTCCAGTCTTCCAGGATCTCACCCATGGCTAACGATGATGCAAAAATGTAAGCCAGGGCCCTCGCAATTTCTTCTCTAGCCTCTTGCAGTGTTCTTGGATATACCGGGTTAGGACCAGGAGATTTATCCACCTTCATACATTCTAATACATCCATCACATTATTAATTGCTAATTGCAAGAAGAAATAATAATGGAACACACATATATGCAGATCAGATATGTAAAACAAATCTTAAAAAGATCAGTCCATGAGTTCCATGAAGAGTAGAAAATGGAACATTGCACTCCTTACATTGGGTGATTATCTGGCTGGTATCTTTGCATCAACACTAGCCACGGGTGAGGTCCTGAATAACATCCTTAAATTTATGTTGAATCCCTTTCATATTGAATATAAACCTTGCTCTCCACAGCAAGCTAACAGTGGGTGGACAACCCATTGTGTCCACTGGGATTACGCAGCTGGGAAAAGCTACTGGTCTCCTCGTGGCTGCAGTGTGGGAGATTCCAGTGGAACACACACCCAGTGTCGATGCAACCGTCTCTCCACCTTGGCATTGCTGATGTCTCCTGTTGGATGGCAGGTAAAACTGTTTCTCCATCTGTGTTCTCCACAGTTAGTTCAGAATTCATGTATTGGACACAGGCCCTGAGTGTTGCAGTGATTGTGAAAGAGATTATGTTACAATGCAAGGCCCTAATTTGTAGGATTTAGATCTGGGGAGTGGACCAACACTCTTGTGCTGAACAGTATCAAATAATGGTGACATTGCAGAGCCAATCAAGAAGTATTGTTGAAGAGACTCAATGGATTGGAAATTTGGCTTCTTAGAACCTGGACGTTTGGTACCTCAGGTACCAGTTAACGTCCAAAATGGCAGCAAGATCACAATGTTGGTGTTGGTCATAGAGTCATAGAGTCCTACAGCATGGAGACTGGCCCTTTGGCCCAAGCTTGTCCATGCCGACCAAAGGATTTCCCTATGCTAACCCCAGTTCCTTGCACTTGGCCCATATCCTTCTAATCCTTTCTATCCATGTATTTGTCCAAATGTTTTGTAAATGCTATTAATGTAACCGCCTCAACCACTTCGACTTGGGCAGCTCATTCCATAAGCATACCACTCTCTATGTAAAAAAAAACTGTCCCTCAGGATCCCTTTTATTCTTTCCCCTCTCACCTTAAACTTAGTGTCATCAGCAAACTTGCTAATCATGCTTTGTACTTTCTCATCCAAATCATTGATAAAGATAACAAACAACAATGGGCCCAATACCAACCCCTGAGGCACTCCACTAGTCACAGGCTTGGTCTGATAAGCATCCTTCCACTATTACCCCCTGACCAATTTTGGCGATGTCCATGCAAGACCTTTGTCCACAATTGAATCCAGAAAGTAAGAAGGTATGGTTGGTAGAGTGGTAAAGTGACAGAGCTTTAGTCTCCAGTACAGAGACTTGGGTACACACACTAATTTGATATAAAAATAATAGTTAAGATGCAGGAAAACTATGAAAAAAAAACAAAAAGTCTTGGTGAAATTCTGAAGATCTGGCAGCATCTGTGGAGAACCAAACTGAGTTCATGTATTGAGTCCAATGACTCTTTTATCAGAATTAAGTGGGCTTGAAAATGTTGGATTGAGTGCTGTTGAGAAAGGGCGATGAAGGGCGAGTGGAACACATAGAGTTAGTGCCCAGATTAAAAGGCAAAGGGAGTGTTAATGGTAAAAAATGAGAGATGTGAATGACAAAGAGGTGTTAATTTATGACATTAATAGCAGAAAATGTATCAGATGACTAAGACATTTGGAGAGGGTGGGACCAATGTTGTTATCAAAATTGAGGACAGTGTTCATGGAGTGAAGGCTGACATTCCATTGCAGTCACCAGAGAGTGCAGCTGTGTTGGGCGTGCTATCTTTTGAATGAGACATTAAAGTGAGTCTTTAAAAGTAGACATAAAAGATCCCAACTGCTGGTTTCTCCTTTAGAAAAAGGCCAGGAAACCAACAGTTCCTCTGCATCTAACTCTGCATCTAATTAACAGGTTTGGGAATGTATGGCATTGTGATATAGTAGACAGATATTTATTGGTGAGAGGTAATACAATGAATACTGAATTCACGCAGCGTGTCTATTTACGTACAGGTATGACAGACAACACCAAGGCAAAGTTAAAAATCTCACAGCACCAGGTTACAGTCCAACAAGTTTATTTGGAAGTTCAAACTTTCAGCGCTGCTGCTTCAACAGGTAGCAAGAGGTCGAAGGAGCTGCGCCCCAAAAGCTTATATGTCCAGATAAACCTGTTGGACTATTAACCTGGTGTTGTGTGATTTTTAACTTTGATGCAACCTGAGCTCCTGCTACATCTAATAAAAGAATGTTTGAAAGAAATCCCTTATCTCCAGACATCTATCACAAGATTCTTGTCATCTGTCCCTTCAGCCCTGAGTCTCAATAGCTCATCACTATTAAAAGTGGAGTAACAAAAGCTATCGTGACCAAACCTTTAACCCACACCAATTATAAAAACACAAATAAAAACAGAAAGTGCATGAGAAAATCAGCATGTCTAGCAGTATCTACTGGGACAGAAACAGAAAGTCCTCTTTGACTCTTCTTCAGAACTGAATGGAATTGGAAAATTGTGCTTTTATGTGTTAACCGGGGGCGAAGGTGCAAGTGGAAGAAATTGTGAGAGTACTCTGAAAATAAAGTCATCTGATCATTATCACATTGCTGAATTAATGAGACAAAAATTGAGAAAAGTCCCAATAGTGATTGGTGCAAGCCGTGTTTCCTGCATTGACAGTGAGATACAGTGATCGGATCTAATGCTGTGAAATAAATTTGTTGGATATAGTCCCATCTGGGTGATGGGCAAGGCATATCATGAAGGATAGTATCAAACAGTTGGGAAAAGATGGGTTATTGATGAGGAGACAATAAAACTGGATATTGAAAACCCCACAAGACAGAAGGAGGTAATGAGATCCATGGTCTGTAGTTCTTGGAAATAAGATCTAAACAGACTGGACTTCTTTCCAGGAAAAGGAAGGCTGAGGGTCTACCTAACAGTGATCCTTAACATTCTGAAGGCTCTCCACCAGGTAAATTTAGAGATGTTTCCACTTCTGGTGCAGTCTAAAAAGTCAACAACACAAGACATAAACAATCAAGGAGTACAGGCATAGAGCATCTGGGCAGTACGGTGGAACAGTGGTTAGCACTACTGCCTAACAGTGCCAGAGACCAGGGTTCAATTCCTGCCTCAGGCAAATGTCTGTGTGGAGTTTGCACATTCTCCCCGTGTCTGCGTGGGTTTCCTCCGGGTGCTCCGGTTTCCTCCCACAATCCAAAGATGTGCAGTTTAGGTGAATTGGCCATGCTAAATTGCCTATAGTATTAGGTGAAGGGGTAAATGTAGGGGAATGGGTCCGGGTGGATTGCTCTTCAGAGGGTCGGTGTAGACCAAAGGGCCTGTTTCCACACTGTAAGTAATCTAAGCATAAATAAGGATTTGAAGAAAAATTTCTGCATTGGAAGTGAGGTAATCAAAGTGGACAGAATAAATGCATTTGTGGGGAAGCTTGACTGAAAACAAAACTTGTGGGAGAGGAAATCAAGGGTTATGCAGAAAAGGGTACATGAAGCGATGTGGGTGGAGAATAAACACTGGCAGAGAGAAGTTAGGCTGCATGGGCTGGCTCCGTATTGTGCATGTAACACAATGATACGGGAACAGAATTCAAAGCTTCAGTGGGTTTGGGACTTATCGTTAATTAAAGAGAAACTGATTAGCTAGAATGTGGTGCAGAGTGGGAGGAAATAATATCTGAAATTACAGCATTATTTCCTGGGACCATGTTTTGTCCCATAGTGATATCAAAACAATGATGATGCCACAGAGAAAGACAGTGAGAGAAAGACACACACAGAATTATTTAAAGGGGGAACGTTGAGCATGAAAAGCATAATCAAGATTCTTCGAAATGTTGGACATTATGTGGACCTTGCAATTAGGCCAACAGATAAGCCAACAAGAGGTGAGGCCACATTGGTACTGGGTAATGAACCAGGCCAGCTATTAGATTTGGAGGTAGGTGAGCACTTTGGTGATAATGACCACAAATTGATTATGTTTACTTCAGCGATGGAAAGGGACAGGTATATACCGCAGGGTAAGAGTTATAGCTGAGGAAAAGGCAATTATGATGTGATTAGGCAAGATTTAGGATGCATAGGATAGGGAAGGAAACTGCAGGGGATGGGCACAATTGAAATGTGCAGCTTATTCAAGGAACAGCTACTGCGTGTCCTTGATAAGTACATACCTGTCAGGCAGGGAGGAAGTGGTTAGCGAGGGAACCATGGTTTACTGAAGAAGTTTAGTCTCTTGTCAAGAGGCAGGAGACTTCAGTGAAAATGAGATGTGAAGGTTCACTTAGGGTGTTGAGTGCTATAAGTTAGCCAGGTAGGACCTAAAGAGAGAGCTAAGAAGAGCCAGGGGGTGACATGAGAAGTCTTTGGTAAATAGAATCAAGGAAAACTCTAAAGCTTTCTACAGACATATCAGGAATAAAAGAGTGATGAGAGTGAGATTAGGGCCAGTCAAAGATAGTAGTGGGAAGTTGTGCGTGGAGTCCAAAGAGATAGGAGAGATGCTAAATGAATATTTTTTGTCAGTATTCACATAGGAAAAAAGACAATGTTGTCAAGGAGAATACTGAGATACAGGCTGTGAGACTAGACGGGATTGAAGTTCATAAGGAGGAGGTGTTAGCAATTCTGGAAACTGTGGGAAATAGATAAGTCCCTTGGGCCAGATGGGATTTATCCTAGGATTCTCTGGGAAGCTAGCAAGGAGATTGCAGAGCTTTTGGCTTTGATCTTTATGTCATCATTGTCTACAGGAATAGTGGCAGAAGACTGGAGGATAGCAAATGAAGGGGAGTAGAGACAACACTGGTAATTATAGACCAGTGAGCCTTACTTTGGTTGTGGGTAAAGTATATAATCATCTAGAAAGGAATAATTTGATTAGGTATAGTCAACACGGTTTTATGAGGGGTAGGTCGAGGGACATAGATAAGTTTACAGAGCTGGGTTCAGAGGTGGCAAATGGAGTTTAATGCAGAAAATTGTGAAGTGATTCACTTTGGAAGGAGTAACAGGAATACAGAGTACTTGGCTAATGGTAAGATTCTTGGTAGTGTGGGTGAGCAGAGAGACCTCGGTGCCCATGTTATATTGATCTGAAAGTTACTACCCAGGTTAATAGGGTTGTTAAGAAGGCATACGGTGTATTAGCTTTTATTAGTAGAGAGATTGAGTTGTGGAGCCATGAAGTCATGTTGCAGCTGTACAAAACTCTGGTGTGGCCGCACTTGGAGTATTGCGCATAATTCTGGTTGCCGCATTATAGGGAGGACATAGAAGCACTGGAAAGAGTGTAAAGGAGATTTACCAGGATGTTGCCTGGTATGGAGGGAAAGTCTTATAAGGAAAAGGCTAAGGGACTTGAGGCTGTGTTTGTTAGAGAGAAGAAGGTTAAGAAGTGACTTAATAGAGAAACACAAGGTGGTCAGAGGATTAGATAGAGTAGACAGTGAGAACCTTTTTCCTTGGATGGTGATGGCTAGCATGAGGGGATATAGCTTTAAATTGAGGGGTGATACATAGAGGACAGATATCAGAAGTAGGTTCTTTACTCAGATAGTAGTAAGGATGCACATAGCTTTAAATAGAGGGTGATACATAGAGGACAGATTTCAGAAGTAGGTTCTTTACTCAGGCAGTAGTAAGGATGTGGAATGCTCTGACAGCATCAGTAGTAGACTCGGCAACTTTAAAGGCATATAAATGGTCATTGGATAAATATATGGATGATAATGGAATAGTGTAGGTGAGATGTGTGTCAGGTTGGTCTCACGGGTCAGTGCAACATCAAGGACCGAGGAGCCCGTACTGCGTTGTAATTTACTACATTAAGGGTTAGAAAACTCTAACCTCCATCTAAACTCCCTGACATATATTTACAGACACAAAAAAAGCTGTGTCTTGCGTGGCCCCGACCTTCAGGATTTGCTCAGATGCTCCTGTTGTTGCTCCTCAATCTTCCTTCTACAGGTACTTACACTTGTTTGCAGGAGGTACAAGGTAGTTGATTCATACTTATAATATCTCTGATTTATTGGTTGAAAATCACAGTTCGCAGGAACCAATAAGGAGATTTTTATCAGCTTTCTTAGGGCTACAGGAAGAGGCTGAACAGGCTGGGGCTGTTTTCCCTGGAGCATCGGAGGCTGAGGGGTGACTTTATAGAGGTTTACAAAATTATGAGGGGCATGGATAGGATAAATAGGCAAAGTCTTTTCCCTGGGGTCGGGGAGTCCAGAACTGGAGGTCATAGGTTTAGAGCGAGAGGGCAAAGATATCAAAGAGACCTAAGGGGCATCTTTTTCACGCAGAGGGTGGTACGTGTATGGAATGAGCTGCCAGAGGATGTGGTGGAGGCTGGTACAATTGTAACATTTAAGAGGCATTTGGATGGGTATATGAATATGAAGGTTTTGGAGGGATATGGGCCGGGTGCTGGCAGGTGGGACTAGATTGGGTTGGGATATCTAGTTGGCATGGACGGGTTAGACCGAAGAGTCTGTTTCCATGCTGTATGACTCTATGACTCTATGACTTTAGATGTATTTTGCTGCAGAGAGAAGGATAGCACCTTCCTTTCCTGAAGTCTGTTGGGTTTGAACCAAATAGTCACATTCACAAACTTTTCAACTATTTGACGATCAGCCACATAAATGTTGATAGGCAGAGGGCCGTTGTTACCAATAATTGGTCACCAATCCCATATGAAGCAGCTACTTGTTGCTGGCCAAATCTCCCTTTGTATACAACCCCTGGCTCCAGCCCATTTATCGTAACCTGCTTGCACTGCTTAAACAACAGCTGTGTAAACAACACTTACAATGAGTGTTGGTAACCTGACTTTTAAAAGGGGCAGAAAACCCTTCCACAACCTTTGGTTTTTTTAAACAGTCTTTTTCCCATTTCAGTCCACAGTCAAATACACAGAATAATCAAACAATACAGTTTTGACAGATCTCATTTTAAGGTGATGCACCTCCCAACTAACTCGCCCCCCCACCTCCCCCCCCCCCCCCCCCAACTCGGCCCCAGCCTTGGTTTGACCCAGTCAGATTACCAGAGGTATTTTGCCATGTTCAGAAAGACAAAAACTTAATGCAAATATATTTCTTTCCAAGGACTATCCCTTTGTTTTGACGACAATTACATTGATTGGGATCCCAATTTCTCTGGTGTGTCTGGGAATCACCATTGTGACCTTTGCTTTCTGCACCAATGTAAGAAATGCTCTCCATATCACCCACATGCAGCTGTGTGTGAGTCTCTTCCTGGCAGAGCTGCTTTTCCTTCTCGGGATCAACAGAACCACAAACCGGGTAAGAGAATCCACCACAGCCAGCAATACAACAGGTTGTGTGGGAGAGAGAGTGAGAGTGTCTGAGTCTGTGTGTGTGAGTGTGTGTGTATGTGTGTGTCAGAGAGTGTCTGTGTCAGAGAGAGAGTGTGCGTGTGTGAAAGAGTGTCTGTGTCACACAGAGAGAGATTGTGTGCGTGTCAGAGTGTGTCACAGAGAGAGAGAGTGTGTGTGTGTCAGAGAGTGTCTGTGTCACAGAGAGAGCATGTGTATGTGTGTGTGTGTGTCAGAGAGTGTCTGTGTCACAGAGAGAGAGAGTGTGTGTGGGTCAGAGAGTGTCACAGAGAGTGTGTGTGTGTGTCAGAGAGTGTCACAGAGAGAGTGTGTGTCAGAGAGTGTCTGTGTCACAGAGAGAGAGAGTGTGTGTGTCAGAGAGTGTGTCACAGAGAGAGCATGTGTGCGTGTGAGAGAGTGTCTGTGTCACAGAGAGTGTGTGTGTGTGTGTCAGAGAGTGTGTCACAGAGAGAGTGTGTGTGTCAGAGAGTGTCTGTGTCACAAAGAGAGAGTATGTGTCAGAGAGTGTGTCACAGAGAGAGCGTGTGTGTGTCAGAGAGTGTCTGTGTCACAAAGAGAGAGTATGTGTCAGAGAGTGTGTCACAGAGAGCGTGTGTGTGTGTCAGAGAGTATGTCACAGAGAGAAAGAGTGTGTGTGTGTGTGTGTGTCAGAGAGTGTCTGTGTCACAGAGAGTGTGTGTGTGTCAGAGTATGTCACAGAGAGAGTGTGTGTGTGTCAGAGTGCGTCTGTGTCACAGAGAGCGCGTGTGTGTGTCAGTGTCTGTGTCACAGAGAGAGTGTGTGTCAGAGTTTCTCACAGAGAGAGCGTGTGTCTGTGAATGAGAGAGAGAGAGAGAGTATGTGTGTGAGAGTGTGTGTGTCACAGAGAGAGTGTGTATGTGTCAGAGAGTGTCTGTGTCACAGAGAGAGCATGTGTGTGTGTGTCAGTGTCTGTGTCACAGAGAAAGCATGTGTGTGTGAGTGAGAGAGAGAGTGTGTGTGTGTGTGTGTGAGAGAGAGTGTCTGTGTCACAGAGAGAGCGTGTGTCAGAGTTTCTCACAGAGAGCGCATGTGTCTGTGAATGAGAGAGAGAGAGAGTATGTGTGTGAGAGTGTGTGTGTCACAGACAGAGTGTGTATGTGTCAGAGAGTGTGTCACAGAGAGAGCGTGTGTGTGTGTGTCAGTGTGTGTGTCAGTGTCTGTGTCACAGAGAGAGCATGTGTTTGTGTGTGTGTGTGTGTGCGTGTGTCAGAGAGTGTTTGTGTGTTTGTGTGTGTGTGAGAGAGAGAGAGATTTACTAAGTTTTCATTAAGAATGTATCACTGAGCCGCTCTCTTGAATAATTGCACTCCATGTTATGCAGATTCCCCAAGTATTGTTAAGGATGGATTTCTGGGATTTTGGCCCATTGACAAGGAAGTATCCATGATATATGTCCAATTTAGGATGTGTAACTCAGGGACAAATGTAGAAATGGTTGATGATTCCATGCTCCTGCTACCATTGTTCTTCCAGGTGTAGAGGTTGGGGGTTTGCAAGTCTAAGTGCTGTCTGAGGAGCATTGGCAAGTTGCTGCAGTTCATTTTATAGATTCTATATGCTGCTGCAAATGTGCATTGGTAACAGAGGTAGTGAATATTTCAAGTAATGGGTACACCACTAATCAAGCAAATAGTTTCTTCTTGTTTGGACTTGTATAAAATGACTCAACATCTTTGTTGAGAGTCAGTACTTTTTCCTCTTGTGTTAATATGGTTTGGCTGGTCCACGATTCCTCAATGTACTCATCGTCCTACCCACAGTCAGCCCGAAGGTGAGCAGACAAGTTCCCTTGACTGATTGTTGTCCAGGGTGTTCTACTCCAGGATACCCCAGATATCCTCTTATTTCAAGGACTGCAATTTCCCCTCCCCCGTGATCAACAATGCCTCCATCACATCTCCTCCACTTTCCCTCACCTCTGCCCTTGATGCCCACCCCTCCAACTGCAAAAAGGATAGAACTCTGCTGGTTCTCATCTTCCACCCCACTAATCTCTAGATGCAGCACATTATCCTCTGCCATTTCTGCCACCTACAATCAGACCCCACCACCAAAACTATATTTCCCTCCCCTGTCCCTAACTGCATTCCGTAGAGCCTATTCCCTCCGCGACTCCCTTGTTAAGTCCACGCTCCCCCACCACCCACCCTCTACACTTGGCAGCTTCCCTTGCTGCCGCACAAAGTGTAAAACCCCCCCTCACTTCTGTCGAAAATCCTAAAGGATCATTTCAAATCCAGCAGAAAATTTCCTGCACATTCACCCACCTCATCTACTGCATCCATTGCTCTCGATGTGGCCTCCTCTATATTGTGGAGACAGGAAGCCAACCCACAGGGAACATCTCTGGTCCACACACACCAAACAACGCCACCATCCTGTAGCCAACCACTTCAAATCCCTCTCATACTCCCCCAAGGATTTGTATTTCCTGAGTTTCCTCCACTGCCAAATCAAAGTCACTCGCTAACTGGAGAAAGAGCACCTCATCTTCTACCTTGAGACCCTACAGCATACAGCATCAACATCGACTTCACTGATTTCCAAATCTCTCCTCCCCGACCTCATCCCAGATCCAACCCTCCAACCCAGAACCACCCTTTTGACATGTCCTATCTGTCCATCTTCCTTCCCACTTACCTGCTCCATCCTCCCCACTGATCTATCACAGTTACCTCCCACCTGCATCCACTTATCACATCCCACCTACCTTCCCCCCAGCTCCACTCCGGTCCTCCGATATGTCCCTCAGCTCCCTTCGCCCCTTCACATTTCTGATGAAGGGCTTACTCCTGAAATATCAACTGTCCTACGTTTTGGATGCTGCCGGACTTGCTGTGATTTTTTTGACACTGATTCTCCAGCATCTGCAGTCCTCACTTTCTCCAAGGTCACAGATGCGATCCAGTTGTTAATACTCAGAGTTTACAGCTTATATTACCTGTTTTTCCAGTTACTCCCAATACTGGCCCTTCAGTTTTCATTCAAAAGCTGAAACATTGGAAGTTAAAACACAAAGATCTGAAATTGCCTTGTTAACTCTGCCAGATTTCTACCATAACTACAGAGAAAATCTACTGGATCCCACTGGGAAAAGACAAGGCTACAATTAGGTTGGGCTCCTCACCACCACTTACCCCATTCTCTGAAGTGTATTAAGCAATACCACCACAAAATTCTTCCAGTGCAGTCCATGGGAGCAGAGACAGGCTGGAAAGATTCTACAGGTGGAGTCCCACCTTAGTTACCTCTGAAGGAATCAACCAGAGGATAGGGGGCCAGCAAATCATGTGGGTCAGGTTACTTGAATTTTAGATGAACAGAAATAGACCTCAAGGGAGATGCTAATGCTGAAACTAAAGGCTCATGTAGCTTTCAATTGGAAATGATTCCTCATGAGCAGAACACAAGGGGTGAAGTGTATAGATGGCAGGTAGGGATGCTTCTGTAATGGTACTGATGCCCACTGGCTCATTCAAACTGGGGCACCCTTCTGCTGATGAGCATAAACCACCAGCTGGGACACGGTTTTGGTGTTAGCTCCAAGAGTGTGTCAGGTGGAACTGTGAGGAATCACTGCTTCAAGAAAAGCTCTCATGCTGTTTCTCATTATTACAGGTGATGTGTGGGATTATAGCAGGATTTCTACACTACCTGTTCCTGGCTGCGTTTGTTTGGATGTTCCTGGAGGGAGTCCAGCTCTTTCTCATGGTCAGGAACATCAGGAATTTGAGGGTTCCTCATTCAGAAAAAGTTGAGAAATTCATGTACCGTCTTGGCTACGGGGTTCCTGCAGCAATTGTGGTCATTTCCGCTGCAGTGTATCATGATGGCTATGGATCACCCAGGCAGTAAGTAATGGCTCCTCTTCTTCAAATCTTACAGCTAGAATTATCACCTTCCAGTTCAAGTTATCTTCAGAATTTAAACTTCTTTCGCTTTGTTGCACACATGTTGTCAATGAAATTAGCTTTAACTTCAAGCATTCAAGCCCCACTCCAGGCTTTGAGCACAAAAATCCGACATTTCAACACAGTGCTGAGGGATCGCTGCTCTGCAGAGATGCCATTCTTCAGACGAGACATTAAACCAAAGCCCCATTTACCTGCTCAGGTCGATATACAAACTCCCATAGGAAAAAACAGCAGCATATATGTATTTATCCCTCAATCAACATCACAAAAAAAAGAATTATCCCAATCATTATTACATTGTTGTTTGTGGCTGTTTGCAAATTGTCAGACACATTTCCAGTTTACAATTGTGGCTAAGTAAGTATTTCATTAACTATAATGTGCTTTGAGGCATGAAATGTGCTGTACGTACTAGTTAATCGTTATATTATTAAGCTTGGGGGTGATCTGTGACTGAATAATATGTGAATATTGGACCAAAGGGTCTGTTTCCGTGCTGTATATCTCTATGTATCACTGACGCACTGTGGTCATGTGCTGAGTAACAAAGTATCAATCTGTCAGTCCACCGGCCAAAAGGAACTCTGTAAGAAATACACTCAATGAACCTCCAGCGTTTTGATTTGAAAGTGTGACTATTTCTACGATATGGGAGCCAGAGCCTCATTATGTTTTTCCTCTTATTTTCAGCTTTCCGCCTTTTACCTATCCCCCTGGGCTCTTCCTTCCTCTCATCTTTATTCATGCTCTGTCTATCCTCTCATCCATTTTGTTCTTTACCCATTCCCGCACTTTCCTCTCCCTCTCCCTCTCTGTTTCCTGGTCAGCAATATCAGGAATAGGCTCCTGACTCATGTATCCCAACCCCACTCCAGTGATTACACTTCCTCCCTCTGACACCAACACTTGCCAGCAGTGGATTCTGTTACCATGGTCCACACCAGAAATTCTAATTTCCAATGTCACCATTCTACTTTCTGCACAGGAAGGAAAGGATGCATTTTATAAAATGGAACTGAAGGGGACCATTCATCCCATCTTTTAATTATTTCTATCCCTCGATGCCAAAACCCTGTAAATTTTCTTTCCTTTTCAAGTATGTACATTGATTTCCTTTTCAAACTCACCATTCAATCTGCTCCTGCCAACCTTTCAGAAAGAGCACTTCAAATCAACAGTTGTTTGCAGTCGTATAATTCATTTCTTTGTCAAAAAGATTTATGACACTCGTTTACCACAGTAACGGTTGAGGGATGGAAAGGTCTTGGGTCTACAAAAAGAGAATGGAAGACCAGAGAGGTGGCGGCAGATGCTGGGCAAGTGAAAAAGGGACAAAGTGCATGTCCCTGTGACAGGGCAAAGGCCAAACAGGCAGCTGTACAATGCTGTGAAGAGACGTACCCAGTTTTGTACAGAACGTGACTCTCCCCAAAGGGTGGCTGGCCAGTCGGCATTAAATCAACTCAAGACCACGTACCATGGAAATGCACAGAAAAGGAGACAGCACATTGAAAAAGACCTGCTAAGGGAACAGCAGCCAACAGGCATCACAGCTCAAATGTGGCCCTAAGTCTGAGTGTAGCATTGTTTTGGTTCAACATTATCAAGGAATGGAAGCCTGCAAGGTGGGGCTTATGTTGTATGAAATGGTTGGGGCTATATCCATTGGGGTTTGGAAGGATGGCAGATGATCTAAATGTGACATATAAGATCCTGAAGAGACTTGAGAGAATGGATGATGATAAGATGTTTCCCCTTTGGGATACCAAAGCTGGGGCCTCTCCAATTTAAGACAGCAACACCGAGAAACCTTTTCTCTCAGAGTATTGTGAGTATTTTGATCTCTCTTCTCCAGACAGTGGTGAAGGCAGGGTCATTGAATATCTTTTAATGCAAAGATTGATAGATTCTTGATAAATAAGGCAGTCAAAGATTATTGGAGGGGTTAGGTGTGAATGTGGAATCAGATCAGCCATGATCTTGTTGATTAAGAGAGCATGTGTTGCTGGAAAAGCACAGCAGGTCAGGCAGCATCTAAAGAGCAGGAGAATCGACATTTCAGGCATGAGCCCTTCTTCAGGATGCTGCCCGAAATGTCGAATTTCCTGTTCCTTGGATGCTGCCTGACCTGCTGCACTTTTCCAGCAACACATTTTCAAATTTGATAATAAACCAATAACGGTGTTTATAAAGAAACCTGCTTGAAAGACTTTGTTGTTTAAAACCGATATGGAGAAGATAATGAACTGGCTATTTTAATTTAATATTGAAGCAATACTTAATATCAGAACAAATCTTCTCAAAACCACAAATACTGGGGCAGTCAGGTTAGAATGACCGTAGCTGAAAATGTGTTGCTGGTTAAAGCACAGCAGGTTAGGCAGCATCCAAGGAACAGGAAATTCGACGTTTCGGGCATAAGCCCTTCATCAGGAGGGCTTTACCCTTAGAATGACCGTACACTCCTCCAGCCTTGATTTTAGAGCAGAGAAAAAAGACAGTCCTATCTGATTTACAGAAGCCTTATTGGGAAGGAAACTACCATCCTTACCTGGTCTTGCCAGCGAAGCCCACATCTTGTGAATTAATATTTTTGTTTTGAATGAGGAACACTGGAGAAAATGTTTGTGCTCTTTGTCCAAACAGAGCATCGGGATCTTTTGCAGGAGGATAAACGGAGACGAGAGTCAATTTCTCCTCTGAAAAACAGATATATTTTGAATTGTTCAAAAGCCTTCATACAGCCCAGCACAGGCAGTTATGAAGAGTCAGGGGCAGTGTGTTTAAAACATACTCCAGTCCCAAGTAGAATTCAGGACCCATCACCACATTTCTTGAGGAATGAATATCTTCTGAATTATTATTACCTACAATCACAACCAATCAGTGAGCTGTTTATAAAAAATATTTTTGCACTATAAATACCTCACACGTCCTGGGTCTTATTCTCTTGTTGATACTCATTCTTGCAAATGATTTATTTTCTTCCCTTAACTTCCAGCTGCTGGATCTCCACAAACAGAGGATTCATCTGGAGTTTCCTGGGACCTGTGTGTCTGATTATTGTGGTAATTTTCTAACTACTCATATCAAGTCTCTTGTGTTTTATTTCTATTTGATTGCATCAACTGATTCTGTTTAAAATGTGCAGTAAAACCCTTTTTTATTTACCTACCCTCAGTAACAGATTCAAGAACAGCTTCTTCCATGCTGTGATCAGACTGATGAACAGACCCCTCATATATTACAGTTGATCTTTCTCTGAGTCTTCTCTGCAGCTATAATACTATATTTTGTATTCTGATAAATTATCCTGATGTACTTACATAAAATATGATTTGTCTGGACAGCTCGCATAACAATACCTACTACTGTATCTTGGTACATGTAACAATAATAAATCAAATCAGATAAAACCACCATGAGCAGTAATTATCAATTTGCCGCTCATTTATATCCCATAGCTTTCCATAACGTACTGTTTTTGTGCATTATTTCTTGCTAATACTCTCTCTCTCTCCCTGAAATTACTCCAAAAGGCTGGTATCTCATCACCAAAGTACCCTTTATTTACATGTGCACAGTATATTGCACTGACCAAGCTAGCACAGATCTAGCCCTAGAGTGAGCAGAACCCTCGATATTCATGCTTATATATTTTTAAATCTCCTGGTTATATGCTGTTTTTTTTCAGCAGGAACACACTGACTGTGGCCCAGCCAGCACAGCGTCAGTCCCGTAAACTGAGAAGATTGTAAATCTTATTCATGTTTATATCTGTCAGCCAGGACACACTGATTGGACCAGGTTAACAGCCCCAATCAAGGAACTCATATTCTATGAGAGCTACCTGGTTGACATTCTTCCAATCACTGCACTCCCCACTTCCCTTTAACATTTCAGGGACAGAAACTGTTCCACATTCAGCCAAAAACATATTGAATTAGAACAGCATAAGCTGTTAAAGATGGAGCCTTTATTTTACCTCTTCCTAGCAGACTCTTTCTGATGCTACGTGTCTGGATGGTTGCCTCAGGTAGCCAAATGCACAACATTATTTTCAGTATACAGCACTCTCTCCACAGTCTCATTTGCACAGCTTTGCTTTTATGTCCTCACTTCTCCAAATCCTCTCTTCTCCATACCATCTCTGCCCAATATCACTCCATCCATAGCCACGGTCTCCCACATTTCTTCCCCTCTCCATTGCCATTGTCTGTATCCTCAGAGTTAGGTATTTCAGAGCAGGCAGGGGAAAAATTTACAATAAGTATGGTGCCAAGACGAACAGTGTGAAATTTCATCATTTCTAGTGGTGAACATCACTTGGCAAATCACACGAATTTAAGAATTTAAAAGACCTAGTTCCACATATGTTCCAACAAAAACTTGTTGACGATCATTCAACATCTTCTGAAATCTTCCAACAGATCAACATGGCTCTGTACTTTACAATACTCTTGATACTGAAAAGAGAAATTTCCAAACAGAACACTCAAGTGTCTAAACTTCGGAATACAAGGTAAGATTAGTATGACAAAAATATTATTGAATTTTACCAGACCATGTAAAGCACTTCAAGCCTCCTCCATTACTGAACAATTAAAATTCTGTCCGTCTCATCCTTAAATGTATTCGGTATCTCAGCATCCACTAAACTTTGATGTAGTGCAGTATTATGGGGAAAGATAAGAGACATGGGACTAAGTGGGTTGGCGTTTCAAAGAACCAATACAGGTTGAAATATCCAAATGGCCTCCTTCTGGGTCATATGGTTCTTTAAGGGTTTATTTGGGTGCATTCGTAAAAGTCAGAATAACTTCAAGGATTTGTTTGCTGACACCAACACACTGTATATAGAATATTAAATTGATTATTGAACATTAAAATGCATGTCTTACTTTGTTTCACATTTTTACATGTGACTCTAGAGTAAAATCACATTATCACAACATACAATATCTCATTACATATTTTCTGTCACTAAAACACTGCCGATTATTGCCGAATCAACATGCAATGGAGAAGGGATGCTCATGGAGCTTCCTTCTCCCATTATTTGCTTCCACTCCACATGCATTCAGAACAGCATGTTACAGAGCTGCAGAGCTTTGATCTGATCTATTGGTGCCCTCCTTGTTTCCGGGCTCCTTGTATTCTCACTGATCTCCTTCTGTCTCTGTTGCAGGATGCTGACAGTCAAAGCCATTGCTCAGGTGTTTATCCTGGGCTGCACTTGGATTTTTGGTTTGTTTCAGTTTCAGGAACAGCCCGGTGTAATGACCTATTTATTCACCATCATCAACAGTTTCCAAGGCACTTTCATCTTTATCCTGCTCTGCATGTTAAATCCCAAGGTAAGCAGTGGTGTGGTCACACAGTGACTGTCTTAAGCTAATCAGGTAAACTCTTATGAAATTTTTGATCTTACCCTCTTTTGCGATGAGGTGTTAAACAGAGATTCCCTTGGTCTTCTAAGGTGACCTTAAAAGGTGACCTGTGTTTATCAATCAAAGAAGAGCTGGTGTTCTTGCTAATCTTTATCTCCAAACCAACATTATATAAACAGATCCCCGGTCCAAACCCATATCGCTGCTTGTGAAAGTTTGCTGTATGCACACTGGCTGCCATATTTCTAGGGTTACAACAATGACTAGACATCAAAATTACACTCTAACCCAAGCACATTGGGTGGTTCTGAAGTCATGGAAGTCAAATTCAATCAGTTACCACAATGGGATTTGAACCAATGCCCCACAGTGTTAAGAGAGGGTCTCAGAATTATAAAAGCTATTATTGTCCCCTCGTGGGTTGTTTATTCCTTTTGGGCTCAGGATTCTTACACTGCGTTCAAATATGGTTCTTGAATCCATGCCCTGTTAGGAATAAACATCAGACACAATTTTTTGTAAGATTGGCCAGTTAATTAATGGAAGGCTTGCTCACCATCCAATTAGTTGGATCCACCATCCATCCAGTTGGATTAGCCATGCTAAAAGTAAAAGTGTGGGATTGCAAAGATGCGTGGGTAACGCTTTGGAGGGTTGGTGCAGACTCAATGGGCCAAATGGTCTCTTCTGCACCATAGGAATTCTTGTATTGTGTTGTTATGGTCTTGACTAACCACAGGGACTGCTCTCTCAGCATGATGATTTAACCTGAGGGGCATCAGATGTCAGCCAAGGGAAGAGGTTAAGAAGGAGAGTCCTACATGGTAACCTCAAACTGGTGATGGAAATTGAACCTATGCTGTTGGTACCAGACTGTTTTATAAACCAACAATCCAACCAGCTGAGCTAAACCAATTGTCATAGGGATGCTATGATTCTATGATTCAATGAATTGAGGACAGGCAGCCATTTCCCAATGCTGCAAGGCCAATGGAAAGCCTTCCAACACTGAGAGAGCTGCAGTCTGCCAACACAGGCAAGAGACAGACAGGGAGGGTACCGCAAGATGGATGAGCTTCTTGATACTTTTAAGGCAGTTGAAACTCTGATCTGTATTAGTAATATGTCAGCATCACAGATTCAGTGAATTTCAAAGTAATTCCATTTAATTAGATACGATCAGATCACTGACTACCTGCTACATTGTGTCTTCAGGTGAGGGAAGCGTATTCTAACTCCTTCGCCAGCAAGTGTATGGCAATGGACACAGAGCTCTCAGAGGACAAAGCCAACCCAATGACAGTCTTCTCAGTAAGTAGGCCTTGACTGCCATCAATCAGCCTATGAAATGTAACCATTGACCTTTGATTGTTCTGAAAATGTGTTGCTGGTTAAAGCACAGCAGGCCAGGCAGCATCTCAGGAATAAGGAATTTGATGTTTCGAGCATAAGCCCTTCATCAATGAAAATTGGGAGACATAATCAAGCAGGAATTTTCAAATGGTGGGACTCCCCGACAATAGGCCAGAAACTAGATGATTCAATCTGATTGGCTGGCAGTTCAGCATTGGACAAGATTGGAACGACAAAAAGCCCCAAGATCCTAGGCCCCAAGTCAGGGCCAGGTAAGTATAAGTGGTACCACGCAAATGAAGGAAAGTGAGGCCGGGGAGGGGGAGGAGGTTTGGACGTGGGAGTGGGGACAGGGGATCTTGAAGAAGAAATGGGGAAGGAGGGAGAAGACCTATCCACAGGAGACAAGCCTTGTTGGGGGATGGAGGAGGTGGGAGGTGCTTACCAAGCTCAAGATGAGGGTTTCCTGTTCTCATGATCTCTTCCAACCAGCCTGAACATTGAGACAAGAGGGAAAGCAGCCTGTAAGAAGTAATTAATTGGCCACTTAAGGATCTCAACTGACCAAAAGGCAGCCTGGCCTGGGTCTCACCCAAACCACTGTAAAACTGCAGACAGGTCAGGATGGAAGAGAGAGTGGGGCGTGGCCAGCCATGGCATTTTCACAACCTGCGTATAAACATGCTGGTGGGAGAGTATAAATTTCAGTCCATTGAGACACCAGTCAAAGCTCAACTTAGGCAATCAAATATCATCAAAATATCACAGATGCAGGAGATCTGAAATGATAACAAAGTGCTGGAGAAGCTCAACAGGTCTGGTAGCATCAGTGAGGACAGAAATAAAGTTAATACTGAATCCCATGTCTCTTTTAGATATCTGCTCAAATTAGGCACCATTGTCTTTACTAGTTTTGAAAAATACGATATACCCATTAACAAGGCACCCATCGTTCATAAATTTGTTACACAAAATTATCAATAAGCTTTCAATCTGCTAATGACTGCTTCGTTTGTTTCCCAGGTTACCTGAGTTAAACATTGAACAACTTTCAGCAACAACTTTTATAGCTTTCTTTTCAAAATGGGCCAAATGTTTCATCAACACGATCAAAATTCACTTTAAACTACGATTGTTCAATGCAGTGTATAATTCTTCATTTAAACAATGAGATGAGAGACTCCCTTGATAACATCTATCTGTTAAAACTTCCTGTATTCTTCATGAATGTTACAGATGTCTTTGAGGATCTTTATTACGAAATATAATATCAGCTTTCCTTCCGGGTTGCACAAACATTTCATAATTCTTTGGAGCTTGTGCGACATGTAGACAGGGTGGTTAAAAAGGCATTTAGTACACTTGCCTTCATTGCTCAGTCATTGAGTACAGGAGTTGGGAAGTCATGTTGTACAGAACATTAGTGAGGCCTCTTCTGGAATGATGTGTCCAGTTCTGGTTGCCCTGTTACAGGAAGGATATTATTAAGCTGGTGAGCGTTCAGGAGAGGTTTACCAGGATGTTGCCGAGCATGGAAGGTTGAAATTATAAAGAAAGGTTGGATAGATTGGGACTTTTTTCACTGGAGCACAGAAGGTTGAGAGGCAACCTTATAGAACTTTATGAAATAATGAGGTTATAGATAGAGTTAATGTTAGTTGCCTTTTCCCTAGGTTGGGGGATTTCAAAACTCAGGGGCATATTTTTAAAGCGAGAGGAGAAAGATTTAAAAAAGATACGAGGGACAAATTTTCCACATGGAGAGTCATTCATGTATGAAATGAACTTCCTGAGGAAGTGCTGAATTTGAATACAATTATAGTGTTAACATACAATTGGATAAGTACATGAATAGGAAGAGTTTGGAGGAGTATGGGTCAGGAGCAGGCAGGTAGGAATAATTTAGTTTTGAAACGCAGTAGGCATGGGCTGGTTGGGCCGGAGATTCTTTTTGTGCTGTGTGAGTCTGACTCTATGACTCTGTAAGCTTAACTTACTGCCATCTTTCAAATTGTTTGGAGAATCAAAGAAAGAATTTATGTAATGGACCCTGTCAAAATACTCTGTTTCTTTGCACATCAAGGAAAGGAAATTCTGATGTCATGCATCCACATCATTCACTTGCACATTTCATGCTACCTTTTGGCCCAGCTGAACTGAAACATGTTCAGTCATTGGAGCTTAAAAATGTGTTGCTGGAAAAGCGCAGCAGGTCAGACAGTATCAAAGGAACAGGAGAATCGACACATAAGCCCTTCTTATGCCCGAAATGTCGGTTCTCCTGTTCCTTTGATGCTGCCTGACCTGCTGCGCTTTTCCAGCAACACATTTTTAAGCTCTGATCTCCAGCATCTGCAGTCCTCACTTTCTCCATGTTCAGACATTAACAAGCCCCTTCCTTCATGTTGGCAGACAATACGGCCGAGTATCTTTTTGATAGATAAATCTTGTTCGAAGTTATAACTGGGCATCAAAGTAAAACAGAGCTTCAAAATAGCTGTTTATTAGTTTCCAACCAATTTCATGAGTTCTGCCTTGTTTGTTAAACATTCTATAATCTCAAAGTGTTACAGACTGTATCTGTAAATATAAAATGAACCTACTGTGAGTAGGAGGTTTATTTTCATTTGAAAAGCTTTCGCAAATATAGTCAAGTCAGATTTGGCCAGTTTTCCTGAACATCTGAACACAAAACTTACAATACATCTTTGCACCTGTTGATGCTTGTGGGTTGGATAGCTTTGCATGTCTCAACCACAAATTTTAATTCAAAGCCTGATTAAAGTTATTTCAGAGGATGGAAATTCTGCAGCTAGTATAGCACCTCCTATCTACCCAAAGCTGAGCCCATATGTACAAGGTGCAAGTCAGGAATTTGATGGAACTCTCTGCTTCTCTGACTGTGTACCACACCCACAATCCAAAGCAAAGCAGCCCACATAATCTGTATCCCATCTATGATCTTAAACACTCATTCCCTCCCCAAAACATGCACAGTGGTCACAATGTGTCCCATTTATAAGATGCACTGTGGAAATCCACCATTGTTCCTTTGAAAGCAACTTCCTAATCTGTGACCTGCACACTTAGCCACTTCAACCCCCAACCCCACCCAACATTCCTGATGAAGGGTTTATACCTAAAACGTTGATTCTGCTGCTCCTCGAATGCTGCCTAACGGGCTGTGCTTTTCCAGCACCACGCTTTCCGACTCTGATCTCCAGCATCTGCAGTTCTCATTTTCTCCTCGTGCTCTCTTCTGACCAATTCCTGTCCACCTATGTTGCTTCATGGATCAGGGCTAACTCACTGAACAGAACCATAAGAATCTAATTTTTTAATTTTGTTGCTACTGGTAGTGAGGAGTCTTCGAATACCTAATTGTTATGGGAATGCACTGTCTAAATGTTTAGTCATGAGACTATTTGAATGAGATGAAGTCAAACGAATTTATTACGTTTTCAGGACACAGCAAGCATTAACCTCACACAGTAATTTAGAGTATAACACAAGCTATAAACATCCTGTGTTATATCAGAACAGTGAGTATATGATACCTTCTTCACTTGCAGATTTTGGTTTTTGGATTCTTCTTCTCTGATTCTCTCTCGTTTGTTCTCATTCTGTGTTCAAGATTTCTCACCCATGGGAATCTTATCAGAAGGCCTTTTTTTATTGTTGCTTTAATCCAATTAACTCCTTCATGTCAAGGTTATGATAACCTTAAGCTGATCAGGCTTTTCTTGATCAACCAGGAATTGTTTATGTCACTGTGATTAACTTGAAATATTTACGTAATGCCCGATGAATTTGCCACTGTATTTCAAGACTTTTACACCCCATGGTTTATTACCACATGTGGAGGGGGAGAGAGAGTGAGGGAAGTAGGGAAGAGACAGAGACACACACATGCGCGCACACACACACACACATATCTTGATTCCATTCTTATGCACAGACAAGCTTAAGATCTCAGCAGTAACAATACAATTTGACAAAAGTTCCCATCTTCTTACCATAGCACTATTCAATACTGCATCCACATTCATTAGTTTTCATTTCCTCCACACATGCCATTCTACAAAAATAAAATTTAAAAATACATTTTTATGTGTAATAATTAGATACTAAAACTAATATATATATATATATATGTATTTATAATAACAGCCATCATTTTAACAATCAATATTCTGGCAAATAACCTAATAATCTTAATTTGCAGGTCTCAAAGGACTGATGAAATTTCTTTTCCTTCACTGGCTGTGTGACAGATGAAAACGTGGAGACAATCATCATGTCTGTCACAGTAATCCTGGAATCATCCAACAGTGAAATATCTAACAGTTACTAGGGAAATTCAGCCCAAAACATTTGTGTCAGCGTTTACCCTCCATGACAGCAAATTGTTCAAATCCCATTTATCCATTTTTACTGATGTCCTTTCAACCCCATTCCCTTCAGCCACTTATCAAACTGAATCTTGAATACTGTTGCAGTATCCACCTCATGCACACATCTTGTTAATGAATCCCAGTCTCCCAAACTGAAGGGGTTTTTCCTGCACATTTACTTAAATAGGAAAGGATAGTGATGCTGTACTCAACAAATAATCCAGAGGCCCAGGCTGATATTCTGGGGACTTTCTGTGAGAAATAGCAGAATAGTAATGATTTGGAGATGCCGGTGTTGGACTGGGGTGTACAAAGTTAAAAATCACACAACACCAGGTTATACTCCAACAGGTTTAATTGGAAGCACTAGTTTTTGGAGTGACGCTCCTTCATCAGGTGGTTGTTCTTCGTCGGGTGGTGACAACCACCTGATGAAGGAGCTTCGCTCAGAAAGCTAGTGCTTCCAATTAAACCTGTTGGACTATGACCTGGTGTTGTGTGATTTTTAACAGAATAATAATGTTTTGTTTCAGAAAAGCTTCCTCATTTCTCTCCTGACTGAAGGAGCTCAAATCTACAACTCAAGACATTTGACACCATCTGAAAAAAAGCAACTCATTTGATTGGCACCCCAACCACCACATTCAACATTAATTCCCACACAATGCAAAGCAATAAATACCATCTCCAAGATGATCTGTGTGTAGTTCACCAAGGCTGCTCCAATAACCCCTTCTGAACACCCTCTTGATCAAGGGCAGCAGTAAGGGAAGACCACCATCTGAAAATTTCCTTCCAAGCTACTCATCGCCCTGACTAGGACACATATTCATGTTCCTTCATTATCACTGAGTCAAATCCCTGGAACTGCGTCCCTAACAGTACTGTGGGTGTACCAACATGAGACGGACTGCAGCAGTTGAAGAACGCAGCTCACTGCCAGGTTCTCAGGGGTCATGAGGAAGGAATGGCACATTCTCACTCAACATGAAATGCTGACATCAAAGGACGAATTAAAAGAAATCTCCAAGAATGATACACAGCCAATAAAATGTCACTTTTGTAAAACAGGAAAGCAAGGCAGACAGTTTAAGCATAGCAAGATCCCACAAACAACAAAGTGGAATTGATCAGACAATCTATTTTCTGTTCACTGTACTGGTTGAGTGAGAAGTCTTCTCCAGAACATTACAGAGAATTCCATGGTTGTTATTTAAATTAGTTCTGTGGAATTGTTCATGCACATCTTAGAGAACAGATGGTTCCTCAGTTTAATACTGTTTCTGGTACTGCAGTGAGTGTCCATTCACAATTTTGAGCTTAGAGTGTGAGAAACCTTTCAAACACGGAGATAGGAGTGGTAACCACTTAACCATGTCCAAGAACATGAGCCCTGGCTACTTCTTTATAAAATCTTCACAAGTGTGAAGTTTGCTGGCTACACCAGTTTTTATTTTCCATCTCTGCATGTTTTGAGGACGTGGAGGTCAGCTGCTTTGAATCACTGCAGTTTTCAGTGTAATGACATCCACAACACAGTTAAGGAAGGAGTTCTTAGATTTTGACCAGGCCTCACAGAATAAGTGGTGATATCATAGAGAGTCATGCGGCATAGAAATAGGGCCTTTGGCCAACCATGTCATACCAACAAACACCAAGCCGCCTATCCTTGTTTACCTGCACTTGGTCAATAGCCTATGATGTCCTGGCATTTTAAGTGGTCATCCAGATGCTTCTTAAACATTTCAAGACTATTGCCTCCACTATCCTCTCAGGCATCACATTTCAGACTTCTTTCACTCTCTGGGTGAAAAAATTCTGTATGAAATCTCCTCCAATTATGCATTCTTCACCTTAAACCTATGCCCTTTCATCTTTGACACATCTGCAATGTAAAAGAGATTTATAAAAAATATTCGATCTATGTCTCTCATAATTTTGCATAACTCAATCAGATCCTCCACAGCCTCCTCTGCACCAAGAAAACCAAACTCAGCCTATGCAGTCTCTCATCATAACTGAGACTTTACATCCCAGGCAACATCCTGGTCAATCTCTACTGCACCTTCTTCAATACCTTCACAATCTTCCAAAAGTGAGACGATCAAAACTACAGAGAATGTTGCCTGACCTGCTGTGCTTTTCCAGCACCACTCTAATCTCCAGCATCTGCAGTACTCACTTTCAACTACAGAGAGTGTGTCATCTATGGCCTTGCTCAAATATTCTATATCCCACCTAATGAAGGTAAGCTTACTGAATGCCTTCTTCACCAGCCTGTCTAGCTGTACCTTCACTTTCAGGGATCAATGCACTTGTACACCAAGCTTCCTTTGCTCCTGCCACTCTCTGAGGATCTACCATTCATTGTCTATGTCCTTCCCTTATTAGACCTCCCAAAATACATCGTCTCACATTTATTCGGATTAAATTCCTATCATTCCAACTCAGGGTAGGGCATGGCTTATATTTGAGCATGCTGTTGGTGATGTCCTTATGTATCTGCTCCCCCTCTTGTTCTAGACAGTAGAGTTAACAGACTGGGAAGGTGCTGTTTGAGGAGCATTGGATGAGTTGCCACAGTCACATTGCAGATGGGACAGACTGCTGCCACTTAACATCGATGGGAAAAGAAATGTCAGTTGAAGGTGGTAAATGCGGAAACACATGGGCTACTTTTTCCTGGATAGTATTGAGTTTTTTGAGCGTGGTTGGAGCTGCCCTCATCCAAGCAAGTGGGGTATACTCCATTCACATTCCTGACTTGTGCCTTGTAGAAATCCAAATGTTGCTCAGATCTTGCTGAATGCAGGCATGGACAGCTTCAGTATCCAGCAAACATTCTGACTTCTGCCTGTACGATGAGAGTTCAAGTCAAATTTCTATCAAGTATATGGCACATAGCTTTGCAGAAATTGAAGACAGATCACCAGGACGTAGGTCAATAGCATAGTTACAAAAGCAAGAAAAATGATTGAAGTCAGGATAATTTCACAGTATTAAAATCAGAATATTTTTGTGGCATTAATAACATAAAACCTCTGTTTCACGACAGGAAAAAAATGACTGAAGAACAAAACTGGAAGTTGAAGGGATCATAGCATGTACTCTCATAGGGGATGACAGGAGATGTGCCAGTATTTTATTATTATGCATTCTTGGGATGTGTGTGTCACTGGCTAGATGAGCATTTAATACCCATTTCAAATTGCCCTGCAGAAGGTTGGGGTGAAGTACCTTTGTGAATTGCTGCAGCCTGTGAATTGGATATATTTCAGATTTTTGACCCAGCAACACTGAATGAATGACAATATTGTCCCAAGTCAATATTGTAATTTAGTTTTGCACAGGCAGTGAAAGGAACACAAATTATAAACATAAGCAGGTAATTCATGATATAACTGTAATCTATGATGTAATCTTACAAGCAATGTCACAAGAAATTGCAAAAATGTAGTTGAGATCCTTTGAATTGTTGAATGCTTCTCAGAGTGATCCGAGAGTTTCTCCCTCATTGACATACCTGTATTGATGGGAATATATAGTTCTATTGTGGACTATGTGAAAAAACCAGGAGATGGAGCACCATTGAGAGGAGACTCTAGCAGTTGGTGATTACCCAGCAAACCTTGCTGCATTGGGTTTCTGCGTGGAACATCAGGGGAAGGGCAGAGAGAGACTAACAACACAGCGGGCACTTGGTAAAGGAATAGCAGCTATATGCAAATCAAAAAGCTCTCTCACTCCTTCTCTCCTGCACAAATTTAGGAATCTTTTTTCATCAAGTTCCATTTTTCAATATGTTGGCTACTTTTGCCAAACCTAAAAAAAAGATAAACTGTCATCTTTATTCAAAGACCTATCTCAAACTGGATTTCCATCCAAATCAAAGCCTGGTACAAAGAATTCACCATCGGTTTGCTGTTTTCGCAGAATTTGTTCCATCCAAAAAAATTATCGTTTCTGAGGAAGTTCATCAAACTTTCTCCTTTGTATCAGTGACCATTGATCAACAAGACTGCTCTTTCAGTTGTTGTGTCTTTGTCAATATCATCACTGCAGAGTTTGTAGTTACTTTGAGTCACGTGAATATGTTTGTCAGGGATGAGTCGGGAAAGTTCTAATGACAATTTATAATGTAGATGCTAACTAGTTTTACAATGCTTTAGTATTAAATTTTGTTTGTGATAAATGGGTTCTTTTTGAGTTCATTTAAGAAGGGTGGTGAAGGTACCTTCTAATTTAACTAGTCTGAAAATTTATAACCCCTCAGATGGGCCTCTTGGTTGGCGATCGGTCAAAAGAATCAACAAATACGGTCTGTTCAAAAAGCAAGGGTAATTAGTTTATTGAATTAAGATACCTTTGCGCAATTCTAACCAGCAACACAGAGGTTAAAGCTTCTGTGTTCCGTGGTGAAGTTGCACAATTACATTTGAAAATTGCACATTATTTATGTTTTTTTTAAAGGGATAGTACAGCCTTAATTACAAGAAAGACCAATCACATATAATAAGGTGACATGATTTACAGCAAGTTAACCCAATGATATTTCCTGGGAAAGGGTTCTTAATTACAAGAAAAGTCCAATCAACTGTAATATGATTGAAAACAGGCTAATCCAATGGTATTCCTTGGAAAAGAAATCTTATTTTTACGTAAATTGTCATGCCGTGTATCAGTTCAAGGTTAGTTCAAATCATCAATTAATGTGTCAGTATTCATTTTATGAAAACTCTATTGTCCTCTTATGTTTGAATTTCAGCTTAATTCTGAAAATCAGCAGTACAGGTTCACAGGGTTCAATCACTATTCTCAGCCATTTTATAGTATTCTTTTAAATTGAGAAACCATTTTGTGGTTAATAAAAATCTGCATATACTTGTTGCCTAAATTCAAATTTACATCCTTATTCCCCACTTTGGTCATTCTATGACCACACGATAAAGGCATAGATCAAATTATTCCAATTTGATGGCAGCAAAAGACTGCCATGTTTCCTTTTCTTCTAAAGGGGAGTCAAGGGCAGGCAATGCTGCTTCCTCATCATGAGTTAGGTGAAGAAGCATTTTCTGGGTGGAACCAATATTGTCAATACAAGTTAATATTTTAGCAATAATACACTTAACTATAGCAATACCAAAAAGACCAATTAAAACAATAGCACCATGCATCGCCATATTAATTAGCCAGTTGTACCATATGCCAAAACCCCAATCTCCCCATCCCGTACCTCCCTTTATTTGGTTGACAAAAGTGCAAAGATTATCAATATGTCTAGTAATGTTTTCAATAAGATCAGTGACCCCAATAACTATAGCGTAAAATCCACCTTCCTTTACAAGTATGTAATCGGTTTTGTTGGGCAAATAGGCGCAATTTTGAAAGCATGCCCCTAACTTCTATTGAGGCAGCAGTTGTCTCATTTCACAAAATCGTGAGTCCACAAATGAGATAATTATGGTTTTGATGACTAATAATTCCTGAAGATCCTCCTAATGAGAGAATGCTAAGAGCTGCATAAGACAATAAGTGTGTTTTACTTCTTGATATGGCGTTTGGATTCTTCCATTCTGCACAGAAGTAAGGAGAAACCTCATGTTTAAAAAGGGAATTATGATCTCATTGCCAGGTAATTGGACAGGGAACAGGAGTTGGAAAGAGTGTACCTACAGCTACGGCACGAGGAATACTTGCTCTATTCAGGACAAGGTAGTTAAATGCTTTCTTATAACTGAAAAAAAATCCAGGTAAATGGAGAGACCTCCCAAATCAGAAGCAGGTCTATCTTTGTGACTTCCTGGAATACCTGGCTAATCCTTGATTACAAAGTTTGGTCCCAAACGTAAAGGCTGAAAATCATTTAGTCTCTTGAGGTGGGTCTCTTGATAAGGAACGTGGTCAACATCCCAGAGTGGTTCTACCCATCCAATAATTGGAAAAATATTAGTGCTATTAGAGGTCTCATAATGAAGGTTGTTACCCACCCAGCAAAGGGTTTGAATATCAGTGGTAATAGACACATTCCTCCATAAGGCATACACCTGAGGTGCGAGGTCCTTCAGGGAAGCAGTGATGACTGATACATTTTATCAAAGCACAGGGGATAACTTTAGGCACTTTTACATAAGTGCACCGCCATTCCTTACCATTGTAGCAATTGGAAAAGATATCATGGATTTATTGGAGGAAGTCCATAAAGAAGTAGCAGGTGCGGATACGTAATAACCAAAAGAGTCATGTAAATACTTTAGTACTATTCCATATCCCTATGTTAGGATTTGGAAGGATAAAAGGAGTCAGGGAGTCTCTTACTGAAGTAAGGGCATAACAAAACTACTTCATCCTCTGCAAATATTTTATTATGGGTTTCTGGAAACAAATTGTTAGTGAAGGATAACATCCCCCCTTTGTTTCTTTGACTACATGATCTATCTGAAATGGGACAAGGCTTACCAAGGATGCCCATAGTACAAATGTAATCAAACTGGCACACAACACCTTTACAGGGTAGAGCCCATTTAGACTTGTTCTGTAAACGAACTGTTAATCTTTCTGATGCAGTTGACCACTGCAATAGTCATTCTTGGCAACGTTCAATCTTCTTGGCATAGTTGGTACACAGTCTCTGTTTGCTCAGGATCGCACAGGTAAACTGTCCCTCCTTGTGCATCAATGCTGGCAATGGCAAGTCCACACAGCAGGTCAAGTTCGATCTTTATCATCTCCCTCCTTGCAACGTTGGAGGCTGTGGAGAGTCCATTGTAATAAAGTATAAACCATTTCCTCCTTGTGTATAAGTAAATACAATATACACATAAACAATCAAAATAGGCAGTAGCAAAGAAGGAACACAAACTAATCTAGTAAGGGTCACCCATATTCTGGTTTGAGCATCAAGGGAGTACCCTCTTTGAGGTTATAATTTGAGCTCTTCAGCAGACTAGAAGCCCGAAGAGCAATTTTGAAATAAATAATTCTGAAATTAATCAAATTCAAATAGCCCACTTGAGTAAATATATTGCCCACACTGGCAAAAGGCTCGTTCATTTTCAACCCTTCACTCAAGATTCCCTTCCTACCCATTATTTTCTTATTTTATTTGGAAAAGCCCAGGCGAATTAAGCAAACCTATTTGTATAAATCAGCTTTAGTAGGATGTAATACTCTTCGAAGTTTTGCTACTAAAAACATCAATATTATCTAAAATTTAGATTAGTTCTGCAATATATTATATTTTTTAAAAAAACATACATTAACCTTGTGCCCCAATTAAATGGCCTGATGTACAGCTGTAGTTACAGTATTTAGAATTAAGTGTAGAAACCAGATGGTGATTATGAGCAGAAAAGTTGATCATGAATATTGGCGGGAGGGCAATGCTGTCCCCAAATTATGGTAACATGACACAAAGCTTTCATGCTACACTATAATGTTTCTAATATTAAGCTAACCCTAGAATTAAGATATGGGTACGGTCTTAAAATTATAAGCCATTACTGTTCAGTATTAAATATCTAATTTAAGATAATAGCTCAGCCAGACACTCCTTCTTAGATCTAACAGCCCAATCCAAAAATAAATCAAATTAACCAGTGTGTATTCTTATAAGCTCCATACGCAAAGCAAAGATATTTAGGCTTAGCGTCCATGTCTGAAATCAAATCACTTGATAATTCAGTCAGTAGTATATTGTAATATAAAGTGCCTGTAATTATTTCAAAAATTGAAATTTGCAAATGACTTCCAAATTTCAAAACAATATTGAAAACAAACCAAATACTAAACCTGTATGATTACAGTCAGTAAGCAATAGAGAAATCAACCTCTACATTGTGAATTGGCTCTGAACAGACAGTCTCATTCCCCTGTGATTTCTGCACCTTCCCCAGGTCTGGCATACCCATCCTTTTACTGTGTCTAAGTGGGATTTGCTGGGGTCCCAATGGGATCAGAGTTTGAGGTGTAAGGCTGCCTGCTTGGCAGCTGCATATACTTGCCCACTACTTCAGAAACAGTTTCAGTTTCATCAGCATGAGCCAAGCATTTTGATAATTGTCAGATTGATTGAACAAAATAGCATTACTAGAATGCTGTCCCCTTGGGGGTTAAAAATCTTCAATGTTCCCACAAGGCTCCAAAATCATGGATCATATTAAAAGCACATTGAAGAGTTAGTATATATCAGTAGGTTTTCCTTTTGATAGGATGAAAGCATGTCAATTTCCAATTGTCAGCTCCGAGGTAACATTAAAGACACATTACTCCCCATTTGCCACATTTCAACAGTTAAAGCGAGGGCCTGGCATTTGCCCTTGGGGTTTTTGATGTTTTGTTGCCAGTCTCAAAGGTGAAATGCTGGGGCTTGCCTCTCCCCATTTTCAGGAACCCCTCGGGGAAAGTTTGTACAGCAGTGGTCATCGGGTAGGTACATGAGGTAGGTTCCGCCCCCAGTGGGTATCCTGGTTCCAATCAATCCTATCAGGGCTGGATACGGCATTTGTGATCACGAGGGCAGTGGATATAATTTGTTTTCCCTGTAAATTGCATCAGTCTGGTTTTGGCCAGCCCAATAGAAAATCACCGCTCACTTCATTAGCGACTGGAAATTCCTGGAATGGTTCGTACTGTTGGTCTGGATGCTGACAGTGACTCCAGTCATAAAACACTGCAAAAATAGAGTTAAATAAAGGTAATTGAGCTTCTTGATTATTGTTCAATTGTTTGTCACTTCCATCAGACAGACAGGCGCATCTTTCAGTCTTGGAGAAAGGGAAGACTGCAGATGCTGGAGATTAGAGCTGAAAAATGTGCTGCTGGAAAAGCGCAGCAGGTCAGGCAGCATCCAAGGAGCAGGAAAATCGACGTTTCGGGCATAATCCTGAAGAAGGGCTTATGCCCGAAACGTCGATTCTCCTGCACCTTGGATGCTGTCTGACCTGCTGCGCTTTTCCAGCAACACATTTTTCAGCATCTTTCAGTCTTGTAACACAAGCCATTCATATTCAGGCTACTCCCAGAATTTTACTGCATTCACATTCATATCATGCTTGGACATATTTAGCAAATTTGGCTGATTTGGTCTTGCAAGTTAGAGACATGCTTCATTGACATTACTCTAGTTCCTCAGATGGGACTCAGTTTAGGATGGTGCATATCGGCTATGAAAACTGGATGCTTCATTTTCAAAAGAAGGAAAAATTTGCAACAAGTGAATGGTTTAAACTAAGGATAGGACAATCAGGAGATTATTAGATTCCCTACAATGTGGAAACAGGCCCTTTAGCCCAAGCCAATCCTTTGGAGAGTAACCCACCCAGACCCATTTCCCTCTGACTAATGCATCTGACACTATGGGCAATTTAACATAGCCAATTCACCTGACATGCACATCTTTGGACTGTGGGAAGAAACCAGAGCATACCCACACAGAAGTGAGGAGAATGTGCAAACTCTACACACAGTCGCCTAAGGTCAGCATTGAACCCAGGACCCTTGTGCTGTGAGGCAGCAGTGCTAACCACTGAGCCATCAGGTTTACAGGCATAAAATCCCAATCCTCAAAAAAGGTCGGTATGCCAGACATAGATATATGATCAGATTCCCTATAGTGTGGAAACAGGCCCTTCGAAGACCAACCCACCCAGACCCATTTCCCTCTGACTAATGCACCGAGCACTATGGACAATTTAACATGGCCAATTCACCTGACCTGCACATCTTTGGACTGGGGAGGAAACCAGAGCAAACCCACGCAGACATGAGGAGAATGAGTAAACTCCACACAGTCACCTCAGGCTGGAACCGAACCTGGGAGCCTGGTGCTGTGAGGCAGCAGTGCTAACCACTGAGCCACCATGCCGCCCCCCTATTTTCAAATGGTAAAAATAGATGGGTGGACAAGTGATGAGGATAACCAAACAGCTACAGAGGGAGGTAAAGGTTAAGATAGTAGGAAAAAAACTTTGTAAATGGAATGTGGGCAATATGTGAAGTTATGCAGTTTGATAGGTAGAAAAAAGAACTGATAAAGGATAAGCTTGAAAGAGAGAGCTTGTAGAAAGCTACAAAGAGGAACTTCAGGGTCCAGCTGCATGGATTGGGAAGGTAAGTAGACAATTAGCTTTTATTTCAAAAGGGAATTGCACACTGTTAAAGATTGCAGTAAGTCTTGCTAAAACTATCCAAGGCACTAGTCAGACCATAACTAGGATACTGAACACTTTATTTTCCCTAATCCAAAGGTATGATAGAAGAGTGTTGGAGGCAGTCCAGAGAAGGTTCAATAGTTAGATCCTGGGTACGAAGAGCGATTTAATAGATTGGGCTTTTACATATTGGAGTTTAGAATGAAACACAACCTTATGGAATGTACAACATTCTTAGAGATCTGACATGGCAGACTGTTCCCTCTTCCTGAAGAAGGGCTTATGACTGAAATGTCGATTCACCTGCTCCTCGGATACTGCCTGGACTGCTGCGCTTTTCCAGCACCACACTTTTCAACTCTGATCTCCAGCATTTGCAGTCCTCATTTTCTCCTGTTTCCTCTTCTAGGAGAATCTAGGAGCAGACAGCAGTCTCGGGCGAGAGGTCATCAATTTAACACAGATCAGACAGAGCTTCTTTTCAGAGGTCAGAGAATCTATGGAATTCTTTACTGCAGATTGCTGTCAAGAATGAGTCATTAAGAATTATCAAGATTAAGACAAAAAATTGTTAATTATAAGGGAATCAAGGGTTATGGGGAAAAGGCAGGAAACGGGTTGAGGATTATCAAATCAGTTGTGATCTCACTGAATGGCCGAACTGTCACAATGGACTGATTGATCTACTTATTGAATGAATATAATACATATTTGGAATTAAGAGTCTAATGATGAGCATGAATCCATTGGTGATTGCCAGGAAAAACCCATCTAGTTCACTAATGTCCTTTAGGGTAGGAGATCTGCCCGAGTTGATCTGGCCTACATGTAACCCCAGATCGACAGCGATGTAGTTGACTCTTAACTGCCCTCTGGGCAATTTGGGAGGGCAATAAATGCTGGTCCAGACAGAAACACCCACATCCCCCAAATGATGAATAAAAAATAACTAAACATTTCAGTCACAAGTTCAGAAATTTGGAAGACTTGGAGCAGCAGCAGCTAAAATGAAGGAAGAAAAACAAGGAAATTAACTGCATGTCAGCAAATAAATAAAAGCACCAAAATAACCTTGGAGATATAAAGTACCCTAATATAATGCTGTTTCAAATTAGAAAATCGCATGTTTTAGTCTGTGATGCAAGCGTTTCCAGAGAATGTGATCAGTCTTAGCTCTTGGGTAAGGAAAGGAAATAGAAAAACAAGCTTCTATTTGCCATTGAGGGCATCTTGCTGTGAAGTTTTGGCTTCAAGCACGTGAAGAATAATCAAGGAGCCATCACTTGTTTCACAACTTTTTGATTGTCTGGCTTCCTCTCCCCACACAAAGAAGTAGTGAGGGAGGCAGAGAGAGAAAGGGCCACCAGCAGCAAATGTATGAACAAACTCACTTTTTTGGGAGCAACAGGAGTTTTGGGTTTTTGTTGTTTCTGTTTGTCTTTGTCCTGAGGAGAAGGCTGTGTACCATGTTCTGGAGGTGGAATCACTGGCCCAGCAACTTCCATTTGTTTCATCTCTGGTCCTGCAGAAAATAGTGCAGAGATTGTTCAAATATTTTGTGTACCTCCATAGCAGCTACCAACATTTGACCGTATGAGCACTCCCAGCCAGCACTACTGGCTTTGGGAAGCGAGTGAAGCAGAATATATCTAAGCACTGCACTAGAATCCTAACTCAATTTGGTGGCAGAACAGTGGTTTATGTTGGAGGAATCCAAACAGTACCAAATACAAAACGGCACTAAATCCAATTTGGGGGATTAAAAAACAGCTTAAACCTGTTAAGTCAAATAGTTACACCATCTAGAAAGCTTAAAAATGAATACAAAGGTTAGCTGTGCAATGTTGGGATTTTAAACAAAGACTGAATCATTGCTCTGCAATGTACAGGCTGACCCCATACCACCACAATTAGCTTCCTATTTATCCTCTTCTTCTGAGATGTTTATCCCCATGACAGCAGGTCAAATGGACATCTCAGAATTTACTGATGTGATAATCTGGAACCCATTAACCCACTTTCAAAAATAACCCAATGTAGGAGTCATTTTGTAAAGCTGGTGTGAATATGGCAAACCTAGACTCTATTTAGGGATAAGATAAAAGCCACATCAAAGAGCTCAACTGGAACTGTGTCTAGTTCTGGGCACCAAACTTTCAAGAAAAAGTATTAGAGGAAGTTCAGAAACAATATACAATGGCTCCAAGGCTGAGGAACTTCAGTTATGCAGATAAACTGGAGAAGTTGGGACTGCTTTCCTTGGGGAAGATTGCTTTCCTCAGGTAGCAGAGTGGTTAACTTTTCAGTGATTCCAGCCTCGGATGACTGTCTGTGTGGAGTTTGCACTTTTTCCCCCATGTCTGCATTGTCAAAAGATCTGCAGATTAGTTGCGACTGGCCATGCTAAATTGCCCCATAGCACGCAGGCATGTGCAGGCTAAGTGGGTTAACTATAATAAATGAGGGTCTATGGAGATAGGGTGGGATGCTCTACAGAGGGTCAGTGCAGAATCGATGGCCAAATGGCCTCCATCTGCACTGCAGTGATTCTATGATTCTAAAAAATAATTAAGACAAGATTGTCTTGACAGACTAGGTGGAGAAACAGGTTCCCACTGATATGAACATCAAGAACAAGACAACATGGATTTATAGCTGAAAATATGTTGCTGGAAAAGCGCAGCAAGTCAGGCAGCATCCAAGGAACAGGAGAATCGATGTTTTGGGCATAAGCCCTTCTTCAGGATTGAGGAAAGTGTGTCCAGCATGCTAAGATAAAAGGTAGGGAGGAGAGACTTGGGGGAGGGGCGTTGGAGATGCGATAGGTGGAAGGAGGTCAAGGTGAGGGTGATAGGCCAGAGTGGGGTGGGGGCGGAGAGGTCAGGAAGAAGATTGCAAGTTAGGAAGGCGGTGCTGAGTTCGAGGGATTTGACTGAGACAAGGTGGGGGGAGGGGAAATGAGGAAACTGGAGAAATCTGAGTTCATCCCTTGTGGTTGGAGGGTTCCTAGGCGGAAGATGAGGCGCTCTTCCTCCAACCGTCGTGTTGTTATGGTCTGGCGATGGAGGAGTCCAAGGACCTGCATGTCCTTGGTGGAGTGGGAGGGGGAGTTGAGGTGTTGAGCCACAGGGTGGTTAGGTTGGTTGGTCCGGGTGTCCCAGAGGTGTTCTCTGAAACGTTCTGCAAGTAAGCGGCCTGTCTCCCCAATATAGAGGAGGCCACATCGGGTGCAGTGGATGCAATAGATGATGTGTGTGGAGGTGCAGGTGAATTTGTGGCGGATATGGAAGGATCCCTTGGGGCCTTGGAGAGAAGTAAGGGAGGAGGTGTGGGCGCAAGTTTTGCATTTCTCGCGGTTGCAGGGGAAGGTGCCGGGAGTGGAGGTTGGGTTGGTGGGGGGTGTGGACCTGACGAGGGAGTCACGGAGGGAGTGGTCTTTTCGGAACGCTGATAGGGGAGGGGAGGGAAATATATCCCTGGTGGGGTCCGTTTGGAGGTGGCGGAAATGATGGCGGATGATACACTGTATATGGAGGTTGGTGGGGTGGTAGGTGAGAACCAGTGGGGTTCTGTCCTGGTAGCGGTTGGAGGGGCATGGCTCAAGGGCGGAGGAGCGGGAAGTGGAGGAGATGCAGTGGAGGGCATCATCGATCACGTCTGGGGGGAAATTGCGGTTTTTGAAAAAGGAGGCCATCTGGGTTGTACTGTATTGGAACTGGTCTTCCTGGGAACAGATGCGGCGGAGACGAAGGAATTGGGAATATGGGATGGCATTTTTACAGGGGGCAGGGTGGGAGGAGGTGTCGTCTAGGTAGCTGTGGGAGTCAGTCGGTTTATAGTAAATGTCCGTGTTGATTCGGTCGCCCGAGATAGAAATGGAAAGGTCTAGGAAGGGGAGGGAGGAGTCTGAGACGATCCAGGTGAATTTGAGGTCGGGGTGGAAGGTGTTGGTAAAGTGGATGAACTGTTCAACCTCCTTGTGGGAGCACGAGGCAGTGCCGATACAGTCATTGATGTAGCGGAGGAAAAGATGGGGGGGTGGTACCAGTGTAGTTGCAGAAGATGGACTGTTCCACATATCCTACGAAGAGGCAGGCATAGCGGAGGCCCATGCGGGTGCCCATGGCTACTCCTTTGGTTTGGAGGAAGTGGGAGGATTGGAAAGAGAAGTTGTTCAGAGTGAGGCCCAGTTCAGTTAGTCGAAGGACGGTGTCAGTGGAAGGGTGCTGGTTGGTATGGTGGGAAAGGAAGAAGCGGAGGGTTTTTGAGTCCTTCGTGATGAGGGATGGAGGTGTACAGGGACTGGAAGTCCATGGTGAAGATAAGGCGTTGGGGACCGGGGAAGCGAAAATCATGGAGGAGGTGGAGGGCGTGGGTGATGTCCTGAACGTAAGTGGGGAGTTCTTGGACTAAGGGGGACAGGACCGTATCGAGGTATGCAGAGATGAGTTCGGTGGGGCAGGAGCAGGCTGAGACAATGGGTCGGCTGGGGCAGTCAGGTTTGTGGATTTTGGGCAGGAGGTAGAAACGGGCAGTGCAGGGTTGTGGGACTATGAGGTTGGAGGCGGTGGATGGGAGATCCCCTGAGATGATGAGGTTATGGATGGTCTGGTAGATGATGGTTTGGTGGTGGGAGGTGGGGTCAAGGTCAAGGGGGCAGTAGGAGGAGGTGTCCACAAGCTGGCGTTTAGCCTCAGCGGTGTAAAGGTCGGTGCGCCAAACTACTACCGCTCCTCCCTTGTCTGCCGGTTTGATGGTGAGGTTGGGATTGGAGCGGAGGGTGCACGTTCCGAGGGTGAGAGGTTGGCATGGGTGAGAGGGGTGGAGAGGTTGAGGCGGTTAATGTCGCGGCGGCAGTTGGCTATGAGGAGATCGAGGGCGAGTAAGAGGCCAGCACGGGGCGTCCAGGTGGATGGGCTGTGTTGGAGGCGGGAGAAGGGGTCATCAGAGGGTGGGCGAGAATTTATCGTAAATGGATTTGTAGTAAAGGCAAACACAGCAAGTGAGACATGAATAGAAATCTCTTCACAGAGCAAATGGTTAAGACCTGAAATAAACTGCCTAGAAGTGGGGACAGCAGAGTCAATCAAGGCACTGTAGAAGGAATTTAATTTTGTGCAAAGGAGAAATATGCAGGATGGTGGGAATAAAGTGGAGGAAAGTCACATGATTTATTACTCAGGGAACTGGTGCAGACAGAGAAAGCCAAATAGACTCTTTTTATGCTATAATCATTCCATAATTGTGATTGTGAATATATGAACATACCCAAATTTCAGTGCACTTAAACTATTACCATGATCATGGGGTGGGCGGGCAACTGGAGGAAAATATGACATTGACTACAATTAAAACTTGAGTGAAATTTAATTTTTTTCACTAACTTTCAGTGCAAATCTCACAAAAACTGTTTTCTTTGGTATTAGAAAGAGATTTACAACACTAACACCTTTCATGACCTCAATATCCCAAAATGACTTTATAATCAATCAAAAAGAGAAATTGCTTGAAAAACCCATCAAGTTTGGTAGCATCTATGGGGAGAAAACAGTAACCGTTTCGTGCTCAATGACTCGTTAGAACACATCGTCCAGTTCCGATGGAGAGTCACCAGACTTGAAATGTTAACTGTTTTCTCCCCAACTGATGCCATTAGACCTGCTGAATTTCTCCAACTAGTTGTGCTTGTTTCAGATCTCAAGCAGCTGTTTTATTACTGTCATCCAAGTAGTCGTCACCAACGCAGTGCAGCAACCAATCTGTTCACAGAAAGCATCCATAAACTTCAAATTAGATTATCTGAATAAATATCTATCATCGAGGACCAGGGAGAACTTCAGGAGCAACCCTGTATTTACCTAGTGCCACAGCACAACCAAGCCTTTTAATATTATTAATTGTTTGGAAGTAGAGGTGCTTAGTTGGCAAACAAATTCATCATGTCTGCTGTAATGCTCCAGCAAAGCCCAGCACAAGCTGGACAAAAAGCACCTTATTTTCCACTTAAACAATTCACAGTCTTCAGGATTCAACTTCAGAGTACAAACACTATCCATTTTCATCATGGTTCCCAATACCCCACCATTTGTTTGCTTCCATTCATTAGCTCTCAACAAAGGTGACCTATTCTCTATTATTCACATCTACTTTATGTCTATTATCCTCTATTACCATTAGGATTCTGTTTTGCTCTATGCACCCTCACCATCTGTCTACATGCTCCTCCTCATCTTTTGGCAACAGTGCAAAAACCATTTTCCAAGCATACTCCGTTCCGACGAGTAAGTGTTTTCGAAACATTACCTCTGTTTCTCTCCATAGATGCCACCAGACATACTTAGCTTCTTCAGCATTTTCCACTTTTATCTCAGGTTTCCGGCATCCACACTACTTCACGTTTATTTCACAAAGCAATGTTCCATAAACATCAAAACAAATGACCAAGCAGTGACATTTGAGGGGTAAACATGAGTTGGTGTGTGTGTGTGTGTGTGTGTGTGTGTGGTCTTGTTTTAAATTAACCATAAATCAATATGACAGGTCACTGACAATGTATGAAGGAATTCTGCCAATTAATTTTGATTCAGGCTAATACAATTGATTTACTATAAATATTAATAATATAAATAATAACAAATATAATTAATATAAATGAATATTTATAATAATAAATAAAATCATTATATGTAATTCAGGGTGGAAACCCAACAAGTGACTAAAACATTTTAAAAACTGTACTCGGCTGCTTTATCCTTCTTATCACATCATTCTCTTCCCTTCTGTAGTTGATCTCCTAGCCTCTATTTTTATTTTAACCTTATTTAACCAAATATCAATTTAAGTTTGTCTAACTTTAAAGCCTGTTCCTAACTATACATTTTGGAATCTTGACTGTCATAATCTGAAAGCTAGTTTTAGGATTTGAATTTTCAGCTAACTCCATGGCAATGGGGCAGTGATGCTACAAAAGAAATAGTAATTGACATACTACCCTATTTCTTGATAGGTTTGGCTGTCCCTATTGTCCAAAGGGTGCAATGCTGGGTGACAGCAGTGCCTGCTTAAGTCAAGCAGTAGTCCTTTTTCATTTGTTGGGGACTCCTAATGATATGGATAGAATTCAGTTTGGAGTTTGGAGACATCACTGAGTGGAGTGGTACCAAACATACTTTACGCCTTACTGAGTGGGGATCCAGCTGAAGATGATTATGGAAAGTAAGTTTTCATTTATTTTTGTGGACATTGAAGAATCAACAGAGCTTAGTTCTCTTTGTCTTGTTTTGAGAGCAGATCTCCTCTGTGGTAATATATCAATGGTCATTATTTTTACAATATATCTATGAGTAACTTGCAACATTTTATTTTCTTACAGTTATCAATATAAATTGGAAATTCATTTATTCAGTAATGTAAAGTGTAAAATGCATACAGTTCCCAACTTTATAATTACCCAGTTTTAGTCCATTAATTTAAAGCCAAGATTAAGTTTCTTCATGAGTACTGACCAGCCATTGCTTAATTACAATGCTATAGGTCATGAAATAACTGGAGCTGCCTTAAAAAGGTTTTGTCTACTCAAATGAAGAAAAACTTCTAATGCACGAATAATAGCCGAATCCAAAGACACAGATATTAATAATAGGATATTAATTTTTTAGATGACTTATCAAAACCTAATGTTGAACTGAAACTTCAATTGTCATTGAGGGACTCCCTCAATAAGACTGCAACTGTCCTTACCAATGATCACCAATAAAACACAGCAGTCTTAAAATTAAGTGGAAACAAATGAGTCTGAAACAAAAAAAGGTTATAATGTTGTCTTCCTCCGTATTAAACTGATTTGAAATCGAATAAGGTTGGCTTTCATGTAAGGATAAAAGAGATTAGTTAGAAGCTGACAGTGGGGCAGCCATGACTTGTAAAAAGAACAGAAGTTATTATTTTCATAATCACTGAAAGATCCTTAAACTTAAAAGAAATCATGTTAACTTTCCAAAATGCAAATCGGATTCAAAACAGTCCTGGATCTTGAGCTACAAGGAACAAAAGACAAACATTCAATCACCAAAAAAAAGTGCATTTTAACCGAATCATGAAGGGTTAAATTTTCTCCGAGCTATTGGACTTTCTCTCACATACACACACACCTCAGTCTTGAGTACAGTAGGGCAGTCATGAACTAGAACAGTCAAAACAGTCTCGGATCTTGAGCTTTTTCACATAATTTCACTAATCGCTGAGGATGGATCATCTGTTCTGTCGATGTAATTACCCATTTTAAAATTACTTCCGTTTTATAACAATGAATTTTTAAAAAAAATATTATTCACTAATCAGACGTCCATAAAGCCTAATTAATTTGACAAACCTTTATTTTAAAATAAATTTTATTATAAAATATCACAATATTTTCTTTTAAAAATCAAGTATTGATTTTTATTATTAATTTATTATGATTTATTAACTTATTATTAAGTTCCAGGCCTCATTTCTTTTTCTTATAAGCAGATAAATCTTAACCAATATTTTTAAATTACCATCAACCACCTATATTAAATATCGGGGGGGCCGCCTGCCTCCCTAAAACTTCAAATATTGAATATTATTAACTTCTTGCATTAAAACTGTTGAGGGCAACAGCCTCTGAAAATGCAAGCATCCGATTTTTTGGATCCTAGAAATTTACAAAGTTCAAACGATCAAAGTGTTTTTTTTTAAAAAGAACCGAAAATTAACAAAGTTGAAGCAATTGAAGTTTTTTTTAAACCGGAAAGAAACGCAGCTTAGGCAATCGAGAGTTCAACACTCCCCTCAGACCACAGTCCCTAGTACCAAAGCACCCTCAATCTCAATTAATCTCTCACCCCTTTTTAATACATTCAAGAAGGTCCCTCAGACTTGCACAGACTGAGCCTTTTGGGCTGGACTGTAAAATAGACAGCGAGGGGTCACGTCAGACACCCCTTGAATGTGAGGAAAACCAAATACTCACGTCTGGCCGGCCAAATTCCCCAACACTCAATAGTGAAGGACATTTAACTCTTACACCGCTGTTCACAATTTGTCCGAGCCGAAAACGAGTCACGGCACCAAAATGAAAACTTACGACTCCTCAGAGGGATCTCTTGGCTGGAGATTGGTCAAAAGAATCAACGAATACGGTCTGTTCAAAAAGCAAGGGTCATTCGATTATTGAGTAAAAAATGAGGTCTGCAGATGCTGGAGATCACAGCTGCAAATGTGTTGCTGGTCAAAGCACAGCAGGCCAGGCAGCATCTCAGGAATAGAGAATTCGACGTTTCGAGCATATTCGATTATTGAATTAAGGTACCTTGTCGCAATTCTATCCAGCAACACAGAGATTGAAGCTTCTGTGTCCGTGGTGAAGTTGCACAATTACATTTGAAAATGAAACATTTTTATGTGTAACTTAAGAGATAGTACAGCCTTAATTACAAGAAAGACCAATCACATATAATAAGGTGACATGATTTACAGCAAGTTAATCCAATGATATTTCCTGGGAAAGGGTTCTTAATTACAAGAAAAGTCCAATCAACTGTAATATGATTGAAAACAGGCTAATCCAATGGTATTCCTTGGAAAAGAAATCTTATTTTTACGTAAATTGTCTTGCCGTGTATCAGTTCAAGGTTAGTTCAAATCATCAATTAATGTGTCAGTATTCATTTTATGAAAACTCTATTGTTCTCTTATCTTTGAATTTCAGCTTAATTCTGCAAATCAGCAGTACAGGTTCACAGAGTTCAATCACTATTCTCAGCCATTTTATAGTATTCTTTTAAATTGAGAAACCATTTTGTGTTTAATAAAAATCTACATGTCCTTGTTGCCTGATTAGATTAGATTACTTACAGTGTGGAAACAGGCCCTTCGGCCCAACAAGTCCACATCGATCCGCCGAAGCACAACCCACCCATACCCCTACATTTACCCCTTACCTAACACCACGGGCAATTTAGCATGGCCAATTCACCTGACCCGCACATCTTTGGACTGTGGGAGGAAACCGGAGCACCCGGAGGAAACCCACGCAGACACGGGGAGAACGTGCAAACTCCACACAGTCAGTCGCCTGAGTCGGGAATTGAACCCGGGTCTCAGGCGCTGTGAGACAGCAGTAACCACTGTGCCACTGTGCCGCCCTTAAATCAAATATAGATGCTCAAGTCGAATACAAGGGAATCGATTGGCCAGATAGGTGATTGTATTAACACACTTAGAAAACTGGTATCTAAGTTAGGCGGTAGTGTGGGGGTTAATAAAAAGAAAAAAAACAGGAGTGCTTTGCTGTGAAGGGCACTACTTGTCACTGGACCACTCGGGTGTTTTCCTGTCTGAGAGATGGATCAGTGTGAGTGTGTGCACGTGTGCAAGGACTCTCCTCCTTGAAGGTGTCAGAGGGAAAAAAAAGAAAACTGGTATGAATGATGGAATAGTGGGTCTTGATTATCAGTACATTCCTCACATCATGGTCGTAAATTGTCACATGACTCACTTCACGGCTGACTGACAGGGGGTGTTTTAACATATTCCACAACAGAATCGGATTCTTGTGGTGCAGTGGTAGTGTCTCCCAGGTCTTAGTATACAGAACCTCATCACCTCAGGTGATCTCCCACCCACAGCTTCTAACCTCGTAGTCCGGGAACCCCGCACTGCTCGATTCTACCTCCTTCCCAAGATCCACAAGCCTGACCACCCCGGCTGACCCGTTGTCTCAGCATGCTCCTGCCCCCACCCCCCCGAATTCATCTCAATCTATACTGTCCTATCCCTTCTAGTCCAGGAACTCCCCACATACGTTCGAGACACCACCTACGCCCTCCACTTCCTCCAAGGCTTCTATTTCCCCGTCCCCCAATGTCTCATCTTCACCATGGACATCCAATCCCTCAACACCTCCATCCGCCATGACCAGTGCCTCCGAGCCCTGCGTTTCTTCCTCTCCCGATGTCCCAAACAGTACCCTTCCACTGACACTCTTATTCATTTGGCTGAACTGGTCCTCACCGTTAACAATTTTTCCTTCGAATCCTCCCAATTCCTCCAGACCAGAGTGGTGGCTATGGGCACCCGCATGGACCACAGCTGTGCCTGTCTCTTCGTCGGCTACATAGAATAGTCCATCTTCTGTAGTTACACCAGCACCTCTTCCTCCGCTATGTTGATGACTGCATCAGCGCCACCACATGCTCCCACAAGGAGGTTGAGCGGTTCATCAACTTCACCAACACATTCCACTCCGACCTTAAATTCACCTGGACCATCTCAGACACTTCCCTCCCCTTCTTGGACCTCTCCATCTCCATTAGTGATGACCCACTTAACACTGACATTTTTTACAAACCCACCGACTCCCACAACTACCTGGATTACACCTCTTCCCATCCTACGTCCTGCAAAAATGCCATCCCGTATTCCCAATTCCTTTGTCTCTGCCGTATCCGATCCCAGGAGGACCAGTTCCACTACAGAACACACCAGATGGCTTCCTTCTTTAGAGACCACAATTTCCCTTCCCACGTGGTTGAAGATGCCCTCCAACACATCTCATCCACATCCTGCACCTCTGCCCTCAAAGCTCACCCCTCCAACTGCAACAAGGACAGAACCCCCCGGTCCTCACCTTCCACCCTACCAACCTTTGCATAAACCATATCATCCGCAGACATTTCCACCATCTCCAAACGGACCCCACCACAAGAGATATATTTCCCTCCCCAACGCTTTCCGCTTTTCGCAAAGACAGTTCCCTCTGTGACTACCTGGTCAGGTCCACACACCCCAACAACCCACCCTCCTGTCCTGGCACCACCCCCTGCCACTGCAGAATTACAAAACCTGCGCCCATACCTCCTCCATCACCTCCATCCAAGGCCCCAAAGGAGCTTTTCACATCCATCAAAGTTTCACCTGCACATCCACCAATGTCATTTATTGGATCCGTTGCTCCAGCACACTGCAATCCAGCACACTGCAATCCAGCAAACTGCATGCCAGCACACTGCAGTCCAGCAAACTGCAGTCCAGCACACTGCAATCCAGCACACTGCAGTCCAGCACACTGCAGTCCAGCAGACTGCACTCCGCAACACTGCAGTCCAGTACACTGCAATCCAGCACACTGCAGTCCAGCACACTGCAATCCAGCACACTGCAGTCCAGCACACTGCAGTCCAGCACACTGCACTCCGCAACACTGCAGTCCAGTACACTGCAATCCAGCACACTGCACTCCGCAACACTGCAGTCCAGCACACTGCAGTCCAGCACACTGCAGTCCAGTACACTGCAGTCCGTAACACTGCAGTCCAGCACACTGCAATCCAACACACTGCAATCCAACACACTGCAATCCAACACACTGCAGTCCAGCACACTGCAGTCCAGCACACTGCAGTCCGCAACACTGCAGTCCAGCACACTGCAATCCAGCACACTGCAGTCCGCAACACTGCAGTCCAGCACACTGCAGTCCGCAACACTGCAGTCCAGCACACTGCAATCCAGCACACTGCAGTCCAGCACACTGCAGTCCAGCACACTGCAATCCAACACACTGCAGTCCAGTACACTGCAATCCACACACTGCAATCCAGCACACTGCAGTCCAGCACACCGCGGTCCAGCACACTGCAATCCAGCACACTGCAGTCCAGCACACTGCAATCCAACACACTGCAGTCCAGTACACTGCAATCCACACACTGCAATCCAGCACACCGCGGTCCAGCACACCGCGGTCCAGCACACTGCAATCCAGCACACTGCAGTCCAGCACACTGCAGTTCAACACACTGCAGTCCAGCACGCTGAAATCCAGCACACTGCAGTCCAACGCACTGCAGTCCAACGCACTGCAGTCCAGCACACTGCAATCCAACACACTGCAGTCCAGCACACTGCAGTCCAACGCACTGCAGTCCAACGCACTGCAGTCCAACGCACTGCAGTCCAACGCACTGCAGTCCAGCACACTGCAATCCAACACACTGCAGTTCAACACACTGCAGTCCAGCACACTGCAATCCAACACACTGCAGTTCAACACACTGCAGTCCAGAACACTGCAATCCAACACACTGCAATCCAGCACACTGCAATCCGCACACTGTGGTCCAGCACACTGCAGTCCAGCACACTGCAGTCCAGGCACTGAAGGATTTCCAAGATCGTATTTGCTCATGGGAATTTTACATTTTGACTCAGTGGTGATTAAGGAATGGCCAAGTTCTAGTGTCTAGTCATGATACCATTAAATTTGGGGTGGGAGGTGAGAGGTCACACAGGGCGGTGTTTCAAGCATCTGTTGCCAGAATTGAGATTCTTGTCACTAATGCGCATGGTCCTTGGAACAAATACCAGCCACTTCAAGGAGCAATGAAAAGTCCATCCACATCACTGCAGCAAAAGGAATGATGGTCTCCACTTCTTCAACTGTCAGGTCTGTTTCACACAGTGGGTGAGACAAAAACCGTTTCATCATTACTCTGAACTCTACTACAAAATGAAAAATGAAATCTGATGATTGCATCTAATGGGTTACTTTCTGTCCAAAATGCAATGGTACAGGGTCCTCTGATGGTTCAGATGAGCTCATTTCAGCCACACTGATTAGAATAGTCTCAGCTTTATTTTGAAGCAAAATGGATGACAAACGGCCTTCTGGATTAGCAAAGAGAAATACTAGTCAGGGGCTCTGCTATCCAGTGACACTTGCTGACAATACATGTGAATATACATCAGAGGTGTGATAACCCCCGTGCTGCTTATTGCCAAAGTGATACATGAGTGGCAATGGAAGATGGAAATCAGTTAGAATCAGAGAATCCCTAAAGTGCAGATAGAGGCATTTGATGTTGGACAGTGACAGCATCAAAACTACCACCTGTTCTCCTCACCAGTATCTCTCTGGCTTCAATAGGGCAATCTTGGGCAAGCCATATAATGAGCAAACTCTGTGACAGCACCACATTTCATGATGCATTTGTGTTGAATTTCAACTCCATTTTTTTTGTGAGGGTTGGAATATCAGCTGAATATTCTAAAATTAGAGTATCTGACTGAGCCAACGACACACAATGGCGCTGTCAGTGCAACATGAGTAGAGGTTAAGTAAAACCCACTTACCGCCCTGGTATTCTTTGGCATGATTGTGATTATATTCTTGGGTGACACGATTCCCTTTGAATTGAATAGCATGGAAAATCATTTCTGGCACTGCACCCTCACCTTACAGGAAGAAATACAGAATCCATCTTAAAGTAATTTTGGCAAGATAAGTAAACCATTATAACTTGTTTATGTAGAGTCAGCATGTTTTTGTGAAAGGGAAATCATGTTTACTCAAATGTATTGGAGTTTTTGAGGATTTATAAAAGGATTCCCAAAATGTATTTGATAAGATGCCACAGTAAAGATTACAACAGAAGAACTCGTGCTGTGAAGGGTAACATATTCACATTGACGACGGGTTCATTATCTAAAAGGAAGCAGAGAGTGAGATAACTGGGCATTTTTGGGGGGGTTAACAAGATTAGATGCCACAGGGATCAAAGGTGAAGCCTCAGCTATTTACAATCTATGTCAATGTTTTGGAAATAAGGACAGAATGGATGGTAGCTAAATTTGTTAATGAAACCAACATACACAAGAAATTAAGTTTTCAAGACAAAATAGAAAGTTTGCAAATGGATGTGAGATGGGTTAAGAGAGTTGGCAAAATTTGGCAAATATACCATCATGTGGAAAAATGTAAACTTGTCACATTGGCAGAAAGAAGACATCAGAGTGTGCCTAGGAAAACTTAGGGGTGGCATCTAGCGAGACAGTGATACTGGTACAGTTGAGAAAAGAAGTGAGTCAAACAGTCAGGGCAGGCAGGGACAAAGCAGAGAATAAGGTAGGACTGACAAATTAAACTGCATTTATTTCATTTCAAGAGGCCATTAGGGAAGGCAGATGAACTCAGGGCATGATGAGGAACATGAGACTGGGATATCTTGGCAATTACAGAGATGTGGCTCAGGGATGGACAGGACTGGCAGCTTAATGTTCCAGCATACAAATGCTACAGGAAGGAAAGAAAGGGAGACAAGTGAGCTGGGGGGAGTGGCATTTTAGCTCAGGGATAGCAATACTGCTGTACTTGGGGAAGATATTCCTGGGAATACATCAGGGAAGTTATTTGGGTGAAACTGAGAAATAAGAAAGGGATGATCACCTTATTGGGATTATATGGACCCCCTAATAGTCAGCGGGAAATCGAGAAACAAATTTGAAAGGAGATTTCAGTTATCTGTAAGAGTAAAAGGGTGGTTATGGTAGGGGATTTTAACTTTCCAAACATGGACTGGGACTGCCATAATGTTAAGGGTTTAGATGGAGAGAAATTTGTTAAATGCGAACAAGAACATTTTCTGATTTAGTATGTGGATGTACTGACTTGAGAAGGTGCAAAACTTGACCTACCAGGAAGATATCACATGTCAACAGCAGATCATGTTTGAAATGATAGTGTGCCAACAATTTCCAGAATGATAGCTGTTTCTTCACTTCCCTGAAAGATATGGCTTTACAACCATTTCCAAGACCCACCCTCTTTTAGGAGTTGAAGCAAGGTGTCAGGATGGAGGCCAGGTTATGGACAAACTTTCCGTAAGAACTCACCAGCCCAAGGGGAGACCTGAGCTCCGGTACAGGCGTTGGGGCCAGGGCACATTTGATTGTCTTCACTTTATCATCCAATGGATGTGACTCAATGCTTTCAACTCGGTAGCCCAAGGAGGTCACTTGGGGTGCCTGAAACACACATTTTTCCCTTCTTAGCCAGACACCCTCATGGAAGAAACGCCTAACAACTACGTCCGCGTTCTCTAAGTGCTCCTTATTGGTCTTCCCTGTCATGAGCACATCATCTAGAAAAATGGCGACCTGGGGTAGATCTTGTAAGATGTTCTCCATCATCTGCTGAATAATTGCACAGGCTGACGATACCTCAAATGGTAGTCTCGTAAATTGGTACAAACTTTCATGACTATTAATGGTAACATCAGTCTGGGAAACCTCATCTAACCACAACTGTAAGTATGCATGACTCATGTCCAGTTTTGGGAAGGACAGACCCCCTGCCATCTTGGATATAATTCCTCGATGTGAGGGATAGTGTATTTATCCAGCTGAGAAAAGCAGTTTACCATTTGTTTAAAATCCCTGCAAAGGTGAACCGATGCTTTCTTCACAATCAGAACAACAGGTGCTGCCCATTCCAGAAACTGGACTGCTTTGATGGTTCCTTCGCTATCCGGCCTCCTGATTTCTGCCTCAACTTTTGCGCATGAGGCAAATGGCAGTGGTCGGACCTTGCAGAATTGTGGAATTACTTCCTGGTCAGCATTAAAGATGGCCTTGGTCCCTTTGATAGTCCTGAGACCTTCCTTGGCGTATTTCATTAGAACTTCACAGGCAACCATATTCTGACTGAAAAATGTTGAACCAATCTCGGTGAATCTCTCGCAACCAACTTCACCTCATGAAGCTTAGGTCCACACCTTTTACTACAATCACTGGGAACCAAATCAGCTGCTTCTCAAAAGAGACAGGAACTGAAGCTGGAGCCTCAATCTGTAAAGTTTCCCCGGGACACATTCTCAGTCTAGCTGAGGCCTTGAACTGACTTCAGGATTGCAGTCCAGAGCAAATTTTGTTAAAAAATGGTTCTGTGCACACTGACACAGCCGCGCTGTTATCGACCTCCATAAGAACTGGATGACCATTCCACAGAGATTTATTTTGATTGATTCTGATTTGAATGATGTTAAGCAATTTAACTGTTACAAACCAGATGCACATGGATGTTCCAGGGTGTGAACTCTATTGGAGAACAGCCTCTGAGTTATCTTAATTAAGATCTGGTGGGAATCCCTTGTACCAAATGGTCTCTCAGCATCTCTTTAAGGATCAAACCAAAGCCACATGTGCCTGCCAGATGTTTTTAACCTTGTCAAAAATCAACTGTCCCTCTGTTTAGAATATGTCCTGAGGCTATGCAATTGTCTTCACTCAAATGATGTTCCCCAAACGTAGTCAGACTGGCGAGCATGTCCATTTCCATTGGAGTACCCTGTAATTCATGTGCTCCACTTGGCACAGTTTCCAATGATAAAGCTAGTCGTGGTGCCTGTTTGAAGTCCAACTGGGCTTCAGCTAGTAGGTGCTTTTGTATGGTCACATCATCAATCCCACGTACCAAATGGTCTCTCAGCATCTCATTAAGAGTCAAACCAAAGTCACATGTGCCTGCCAGATGTTTTTAACCTTGTCAAAAATCCTGATCTGGACTTCCCTGGTTCTCGACTTGCTGGGTAAAAATGATAGCATCTCAGAATTATAGGAGGCTTGGTGTCATAATATTCCTTAATTAAATCCAACAGCTTTTGAAATGCTTTTGTATCTGTGCTCAATGGAAGTCAGGCTCTGAACAATTGAAAAAGCTATGGGTCCACAAACTGTCAGGAGAATTACTCATTGCATTCCATCTGTCCTAGTGTCATTTGTCCGGAAAGAAGTGATGCATTCTTTCAACATACTGTGCCCAGTTGTTGATGGCAGGGTCGAATGAGTCAAGCTTCCCAAATAATGGCATCTTGCTAGAAATGCTTCCACCAGCTCAGAAACTGTTGTCAGTGAGGTCTTTCAGAAACATGCTTCACTCTCATTGTCACTGAGATAACTCTACAGAGGCCAGTTTCTCATCACTGGAAATTCCTTGACATTGGTTCAAATCCCTCTGAGCCAGCTCTCAGAGTGTCAGAAAGTATCACGGAGTGTCTTTTTAACTGTTAGCCTGGGCTCCCTGAATGGACCTGATTAATAGCCCCGATCAGGGAACTCATATGTCTGTGCCGCACAACAAGGCAAGAGAGCAGTACTGTTAGCCTTTGAGATCTGGTTCAAGTGTCAAAACACAAAAAGTCAAAAAGCAAGGTAAGTGATACTGTCTGCATCCAAGTGAGCACAGTGTGAGTGAACACTAATAGCAAGTGAGCAGCCATGAGATGCAGCCTGCCCCAGTCCATCAGCTGGGTATAATTCAGTATCTTGCAGTAGCAGGTGTTTGGGGGTGGTAGCTGTCTGAGATCTTGTTGCGAAATGTCCAAGATGGAGCTCGAGAGGAACAAGCTGGAGTTGCAGGGAACTGTGCAGACTTTCACTTTGAGAATTCACAGCATCTGCTTCTATCTGGCAGATGGGAGAAAAGGAAGCTGTCAATTAATGAGACAAGATTAAATAATGATGAGGGTGAGAATGAGCAATGTTCACAGTTAAAGGATTGGACACTCTGGAGTCAGGAAACATGTTTCCGCTGATGGGTGAGTGCCGAACCAGAGGACACAGCTTAAAAATACGGGGTAGACCATTTAGGACAGCGATGAGGAGAAACTTCTTCACCCAGAGAGTGGTGGCTGTATTAAATGCTCTGTCCCAGAGGGCAGTGGAGGCCCAGTCTCTGGATTCATTTAAGAAAGAGTTGGATAGAGCTCTCAAGGATAATGGAATCAAGGGTTATGGAGATAAGGCAGGAACAGGATACTGATTAAGGATGATCAGCCATGATCATATTGAATGGTGGTGCAGGCTCGAAGGACAGAATGGCCTACTCCTGCACTTGTTGTCTATTGTCTATTAAAGCCTTCTAGCTGATCATTAATAAGAATCTTGTCTCAAGGTTCAGAGCTGCATTGGAAAATACAACTTGTTGTTCGTCACATCAAGAAACATTTCCCTTGACTTCCCACTCAAATCCTCCAGATTTCTCACCATAGCCCATGTCATTCAGGGCCTGGGACAAGTACAGTTCCTGTCCATCATAAACATGTGCAAGTTATTGTTCAGATATAAATTGGAGCTGCTCATATATAGAAGGCTGCAAACTGCACTGATGTTGTCTGATAAACTGTTACTGTCCATCTAAAAGATAATGTCCAATTTCACACTAAAGTTCCTGTTACAGTGCACGAAGCAACTTCCTCCACTGCAGTGGCTGCACATGTGGTTGATGTAAAATATGTAAAAATATTGAGGTTGTGCTCAGACTCACTCAGTGCATGAGAGAGCTCTGCTGAAGCATTTCCCCTGGTGATACTGCGGGCGGAAAGTCATGAGATTAGGAACAGCTTACTTACTCCTGGGTGAGTACAAGGAATCAGACGGGGTTCGCGGTCTCAGTATTTTTATATTACACTAGAACAGAAACAGTACTGAATGGGAAATTTCAATGGTTGGAAAGAATGGATGTCCAGCAGGAACGCTGATGTGTTCTCAGCTCAGTTCTGTTCATTCACAGGATAGAGGTGTATTTAGTGTTCGAAGTAAAATAGTGTAAGAATTTTGGGGTGAACAAAGAACAAAGAGAACAAAGAACAGTACAGTGCAGGAGCAGGAGCTTTGGCCCACCAAGGTGCGTTTTACATGATGCCTTTTTAAAGTAAAAAGCTTTTGCCTTAGACAGTCCATATCCCTCTATCCCCTGCCTATTCATATATCTGTCAAGATGCCTCTTAAACATTACTATTGTATTCACCTCCACCAGTTCCTCTGACAGCGCATTCCAGACACTTTGCACCCTCTGTATAAAAACCTTGTTTCTCACATTTTGATTAAATTTGCCCCCTTTTACCTTAAACTATGTCTCCTAATAATTGACAAATTATTTCACTGCGTAAAAAAAAACCTCCACCTCATGAATCTACCCATGCCTCTAATAATTTAATAAACTTCTATCAGGTCAGCTCTCGTCCTTCAAAGGTCAAGTGAAAACAAAACAAGATTATCCAATTTCTCCTCATAGTTAGGAACCTCCAAATCAGGCAACATCCTGGTTAGCTTTTCCTGTAGTGAAAGTTGACAAGTTCCCTGGGCCGGATAGAATTTATCCAAGGATTCTCTGGGAAGCTAGGGAGGAGATAGCAGAGACTTTGGCTTTGATATTTGAGTCGTTATTGTCTACAGGTTTAGTACCTGAGGACTGGAGGATTGCAAATGTTGTGCCCTTGTTCAAGAAGGGCAGCTGAGATGACCCAGGTAATTATAGATCAGTGAGCCTTACTTCTGTTGTAAGAAAGGTTTTGGAAAGGATTATAAGAGATAAGATTTATAATCATCTAGCAAACAACAATTTGATTTCAGATAGTCAACATGGTTTCATCAAGGGCAGGTCGTGTCTCACAAACCTCACTGAGTTTTTTTGAGAAGGTGACCAAACATGTAGATGAGGGTTGGACAGTTGATGTGGTATACATGGACTTCATTAAAGCCTTTGATAAGGTTCCACATGGTAAGCTGATGGAGAAAATGCAGAGGCATGGAATTGAGGGTGATTTAGCAGTTTGAATTAGAAACTGGCTAACTGGTTGATGGAAAATATTCAGTCTGGAGTCCAGTTACTAGTGGTGTGCCACAAGGATCTTTTTGGGACCACTGCTGTTTGTCATTTTTATAAATGACTTAGCCGCAAGCAGAGGTGGCTGGATTAGTAAATTTGAAGACGACACGAAAGTTGGTGGAGTCGTGGACAGTTTGGAAGAATGTTAGAGGTTGCAGGGGAACTTGGATAAACTGCAGAATTGGGCTGAGAGATGGCAAATGGAGTTCAATGTAGCTAAATGTGAGGTGATACACTTTGGGAAGAATAACAGGAAGGCAAAGTACTGGGTCAATGGAAAGATTCTTGGTAGTGTGGATGTGCAGAGGGATCTTGGAGTCCGTGTGCTTAGATCCCTGAAAGTTGCCACCCAGGTGGATAGTGCTGTTAAGAAGGCGTACGGTGTGTTAGGTTTCATTTGTAGAGGGATTGAGTTCCAGAACCGCAATATCATGCTGCAACTATACAAAATGCTGGTGTGGACACACTTGAAATATTGTGTACAGTTCTGGTCGCCCCAATACAGGAAGGATGTGGAATCTTTGGAAAAGATGCAGAGGAGATTTACCAGGATGTTGTCTGGTCTGGAGGGTAGGTCTTATGAGGAGAAGCTGAGAGACTTGAGTCTGTTCTCATTGGAAAGAAGAAGGCCAAGGGGGGATTTGATAGAGACATATAAGATGAGGATTAGATAAGGTAAACAGTGAAAGACTTTTTCCTATGATGATGATGTTAGCTTGTATGAGGGGGCATAATTACAAATTGAGGGGTGATAGATTTAAGACAAATGTCAGAGGTAGGTTTTTTACGTAGAGTGTGGTAAGGGCGTGGAATGCCCTACCTGCTAATGTAGTCAACTCAGCCACATTAGGGAGATTTAAACAATCCTTCGATAAGCACATGGATGATTTTGAGATAGTGTAGGGGAACGAGCTGAGAATAGTTCACAGGTCAACATCGAGGGCTGAAGGGCCTGTTCTGCGCTGTATTGTTCTATGTCGTATGTTCTATGTACCAATGTCAAAGACTCCACATCCTTCTAGTGTGACAAACAGAACATGTACACCATAGTCCAATTTGGAGTATAAATGCTAGCCTTGACTAGCTACCTGTTACCTGTTTCTGTGCCGTAGATTCTAATTTAATTCAGTGAAACTTGAACAGAACCTCCCCAGAGCAACACTGACAGGACAGCAATGATTACAGCCAGCAGCAGTCAGCACTGGTGGGGTTGAGTTATAAAGATGAGCAAGATAGGCTGGGACTTTTTTCACTGAGGCATAGAATGTTGAGGGGTGACCTTATAGAGATTTATAAAATCATGAGGGGCATCGATTCAAAAAGTTAAACGGCAACGGTCAGTTCAAAACCCGGGTGGATAATTTTAAGGTGAGAGGTGAAACATTTAAAAAGGACCTGGAAAGCAACTTTCTCACACAAAGGGTGGTTCAGGGTGTAGGTTTGCTCACTGAGCTGTAGGTTTGATATCCAGATGTTTCATTACCTGGCTAGGTAACATCATCAGTGGCAACCTCCAAGTGAAGCGAAGCTGTTGTCTCCTGCTTTCTATTTATATCTTTCTCCTGGATGGGGTTCCTGGGGTTTGTGGTGATGTCATTTCCTCTTTGTTTTTTGAGGGGTTGATCGATGGTATCTAGATCTACTTGTTTGTTTATGGCGCTGTGGTTGGAGTGCCAGGCCTCTAGGAATTCTCTGGTATGTCTTTGCTCAGCCTGTCCTAGAATAGATGTGTTGTCCCAGTCGAAATGTAGTTTCTTTCATCTGTGTGTGGGGCTACGAGGGACAGAGGGTCGTGTCTTTTTGTGGCTAGCTGGTGTTCATGTATCCTGGTGGCTAACTTTCTTCCTGTTTGTCCTACGCAGTGTTTGTGGCAGTACTTGCATGGAATTTTGTAGATGATGTTGGTTTTGTCCATGGGTTGTACTGGGTCTTTTAAGTTTGTTAGTTTTTGTTTAAGAATGTTGGTGGGTTTGTGTGCTACCAGGATTCCGAGGGGTCTTAGTAGTCTGCCTGTCATTTCTGAAACTTCTTTGATATATGGTGAGGTGGTTAGGGTTTCTGGCTGTGTTTGGTCTGCTTGTCGTGATTTGTTCTTGAGGAATCTGCGCACTGTATTTTTTGAGTATCTGTTCTTCTTGAATACGTTGTATAGATGGTTTTCCTCTGTTTTCCGAAGTTCGTCTGTGCTGCAGTGTGTTGTGGCTCGTTGGAATAGTGTCCTGATACAGCTTTGTTTGTGTGTGTTGGGATGGTTGCTGCTGTAGTTAAGTACTTGGTCAGTGTTTGTCGGTTTTCTGTATACGCAGGTTTGTAGTTCTGCGTTGTCCTTTCTTTCGACTGTGACGTCCAGGAATGCGAGTTTGTGTTCGGTTTCTTCCTCCTTGGTGAACTTTATGCCTGTGAGAGGGTTGTTGGTGATGTTAAATGTCTCTTCTATCTTGTTTCGTTTTGTGATGACAAAGGTGTCATCTATGTAGCGGACCCACATTTTTGGTTTGATGGTTGGTAGGGCTGTTTGTTCTAGCCTTTACATTACTGCTTCTGCTATGAATCCTGATAGCAGAGATCCCATGGGTGTGCCATTGGTTTGTTTGTAGACTATGTTGTTGAAAGTGAAATGGGTGGTGAGGCACAGATCCACTAGCGTCATGATGTTTTTGTTGGTAATGTGATTGATGGTGGTTGGTGTGTGTGTGTTGGTCTCTTCTAAAAGTGTGGTAAATGTTTCCTTTGCCAGGTCGATGTTGATGGAGGTGAACAGTGCTGTTACGTCGAATGAGATCATTGCTTCGTCTTCCTCTATTTTGGTGTTTTTGATGATTTTTAGGAATTCCTGGGTGGAGTGGATGGAGTGCTGTGACTCTTCTACTAGGAATTTCAGTCTTGCGTGTAGTTCTTTGGCCAGTCTGTAAGTTAGTGTTCCAGGTAGTGAGACTATGGGTCTGAGGGGGGCTCCTGGTTTATGCATTTTTGGTAGTCCGTAGAATCATGGGGTGTTGGTCCCGTCGGGTTTCACTTTCTGGAAGTTCATCTTGTTTAATTGTCCGGAATTGTGTAATTTTCTTTGGAGATATGTAATTTTGTTTCCTAGTTGTGGGGTTGGGTCTAGCGCCACTTGTTGGCAGGTGTTGGTGTCTGCGAGTAGTGCATTGGCTTTCTCTATGTAGTCCCTTCTGTTCAGGATGACTGTGAGCTGACCTTTGTCTGCAGGTAATATAAGGGTGGTTCATATGTGGCACACAGTCTGTTCTTCCATAACATAACAGTTTGCGCTGTACAAAAATCACACTTTAGAAATAGTTAAAAAAAAATCACACAACACCAGGTTATAGTCCAGCAGGTTTATTTGGAAGCACTGGCTTTTGGAGCACAGCTCCTTCATCAGGTGGTTATGGTGTATCACCTCCACACCCAACTGATGAAGGAACAGCGCTCCAAAAGCTAGTGTTTCCAAATAAACCTGTTGGACTATCAGCTGGTGTTGTGTGATCTTTAACTTTGTCTGCCCCAGATCAACACCGGCTCCTCCTCATGCCTCATGGGTTTAGAATTAGCGTTTAAATTTTGGCAATGTAATTGCATCGCAGCGAACAGTGTCCCCCATTCATCAATCATATTCCGGTGAATTTGTGTTGATGAAACGTGTGTTATAGCAGATCGACCTGTAATCAGCCAGAGGGCGTGATAGATGCAGGTACAGTTACAACATGTAAACAATATTTGGACAGTTACATGAGCAGGCAAGTGTGACTAGTTTAAAATCTTTGAGAAACTTGATCAGCAGTTGGACTAATGACTCTATGACTAAGACAATTTTACTGCTCCTCAGATGCTGCCTGAACTGCTGTGTTTTTCCAGCACCACTAATCCAGAATCTGGCTTCCAGCATCTGCAGTCATTGTTTTTACCTAAAATAATTCACTATCCTGCTGCTAAGCCCTAATCACTCCATCATCCATGGCCATCCTAGCCTATGTTTATCACTCAAACCCTCCATTCCCAGCAACATCCTTGGAAATCTTTTATGAGACCACTCCTTCCTTAAAGTACTCTGGAAGAAGCCTCACCAATATCCTGTACAACCTCAACATGACATCCCAACTCCTTTATTTAAAGGTTTGAGCAATGAAAGCAGGTGTGCTCAACATCTTCTTAACCAACCCCTCCACCTCTGGCGCAAATTTCAATTCTTCTCCTGGTGTTCCAGATATCTCAGATGTAGGGCTGGCTTGTTGAACCATCTAGCTTTTTCCACTGCCTGTTGTCATCCTATGTTTAAATTCCACCACCCGTTCCCCTCTCCCTACATCCCCCTCACCTTCGATGGTTTGTATTGCCCTCAATGGGCTTTGCACGTAAATTATTCAGTCAGGAATAAGGGTGATTCACCAGTTCATTGATGAAAAAATAACATGGGTGATCTGCTGAAGGAAAAACATTTGTTCATGTGCATGTAAGAGCAGTTCTGGATAGAGAAAACAAAATTAGAATCCATCATAAATAGTTGTGAATTTGTGCTGAAATAACTGCAAACTTCATTATCAACTTGGGAACAACAGTTTGTGCAGAGTAATTTCATTCACTCTTTCAGGTAATAAGGTTGATCATTTCCCTCCAGTGGTCTTTATTTGACATTACCACACAATTGCTTGCACTGCAAATGACAAAATGAAACTCAACGATCAATTTGTCTTTGGAAGACGGTCAAAATGATTCTTCATTGCTAGTCCTGCTTGGGCTCAGCTTCTGGTCTATCTTCTGGAACTGACTAAGAGGCCCTTTACCGTTTGCTAATGTGTGAAATACATGTTGCAAGAGCTGGCCTGGTAGTTGTCTTATCTTTAATTCTTCCCCTCATCTAGAAATATCATAACTAGGTGGAGTAGACAATTCGGCTGCTCGAGACTGCTCTGCCATTTAATGACTGCTCTCGTCTCAGCTCAACTCCATTTTCCTGCCAACTCCCATAATCCTCTAACCTGTTACTAATTGAAAATCTATTGTCTTCTTAAATTGATTCAGTGTCCTGCCATCCACCACACTCTGAGGTAGTACATCCCACAGATTCATGGTCCCTGAGAGAAGGAATTCCTCCTCAACTCTATTTTAAATCGGCCACCCCTTCGTCTAAAACTATAACCTCTTGGACTAGATTGGCCCACAAGGAGGAATATCGATTCCATGTCTACTTTGTCAATCTCCTTTAATGTCTTACATACCTCAATTAGATCACCTCTCATTATTCCAAAGCCTAGCATGTCTCGGCCTGAACTCCTCAATATCTCCAAATGAGACAAGCCTTTCATCTCTCGGATTAATCTAGTGAACGTTCTGTGAACTGTCTCCAATGCAATTACATCTGTCTCTGGGAAGGCTCATCAAATCTGAGTCAGCCTTCACCTGGCTAAAGCAATGATAATATCCAGGAATTCTGTTTGAATTGATCAAGCTTCTCATCCAGCTTTGCTTCAGTTAAGTCAACAGTTCGCTGGTCTTTCTCAGCAATTCTTTCAGTTTTCCTGAAAAGTTTGCAGAGAAGGTTCATTAGGAAAAGTCTCAAGTTGTTCAACCACTGTGAGAAATGGACTGGAACACCAGATTATTGGAGTATGTCTTCTACAACTGGGTTTGTGGCACATTGGGAGGGCCAGTGGACAGCAAATCCACACAACTTGTGAGAAGACACTTAGTCTGGGTGATAGTTAGTTAAGGTATGGAATGCACTGCCAGGAAGTATAGTGGAGGCCGGTTCAATTGAGGGCATTAGATGAATAGCTGAATTAGAAATAATGTGCGAGAGTATGGGGAAAAAGCGTGAGAGATTGACATGAAGCAATGATGCTTGTTTGAAAAAACGATGCAGACATGATAATCGAATGGTCTCTTTTTGGACCATAAAACCTCTCTGATTCTGTGATGAGGATGTCTGATGCTGACAAGTTGGAAAGAGGCCTGACATTTCAGCGTTGATGTTTTTATTATTGTCTGTGTCTAAATGAAAGGAGCTGATCAATGACAAGTGTGAAACAGTGCACAACACCAGCTTGTATGGATATTGCACCCTTTACATCATGAGATGTCTCAAGTGACTTGTCTTGCCATGAGGCTTGTGGCTCTGGTTTCTATTCTGCACATTGATCCGATGCCTATCCTGAATTCTCTGGTACGTTGTTCACTATAATGGCTTCCCTAATCTCTGAGTGGCTGCTGCCTGATCTAGTAAGTTCTGTAAACTCTCTGATTCACTCTGTTGAACCTAATAATATTCTCTGTAAGTACATCTCTCACTAGTACAGACTATTTTACCCTTTCTCCACAGCCACTTGATTGTGATTGGAGATCTTTCTGTTGCGTTATGATATAGCTCTCAACATTATATCCATTCCCATAATGCTACAACAGGAGAGCAATCAAAGTAAAACTGACTCTGGGGCCCTAAAGGAAATGCTACAATGTGTGGTGAAATTTTTGACCAAAGTGATAGATTTTGAGAAGTGTTAAAGCAGGAGACACAGGTTTAGGGAGGGAATTGCAGAACCAAGGGTGTAACCTCCCCTCAGTACAGTCACTGAAGGTGGAGGGTAGGAATGTGGAGATGCTCAATTATTACATGTTAGGAGATTACAGATCTCAAGGGTTTATCAGGTTGGAGAAGGTTAAGAGAGCAAACAATCGAGCCATAAACAAGGAATGGAGTGGTGGGTGAACAGGACTTTATGTGAACTTTTATCAAATACTTGAAGTTTTCTTTTCCTCCCAGTGATCTTCTTCACCAATGGATGGGATTCATGGAAAACCAAAGCCATAAACTGTGGCAAAGGATTCTATCTTGGAACAAACAGGACATGTGTTGGTGAGTCATGGCATGGAGACTAAATTTCTGTTCCTTTCTTCCGCTGATATTAATTCCAATAATGGCCACTAGGCAGCAGGAGGACTCAAATTGAGAAATACTGATTATAACATAGGAAATGTTCAATATTTATACCTGATACCAAATTGGAGATGTACAATAAAGAATGTGGGCCGCTTATTAAAAAGTTTATTTCTATTAACAAACTTTCGGAGTGACATTTGGTGAAGTGTAAGGTGGTTCATTTTGCTGAGTGGAATAAAGAGATTCCTGATCCCTTGTCAGGGAAGTGCCTATGGTACAGTTGTTAGTGCACTTACCACTGAGCAAGTAGCTCTGGGTTGAATCCTCCAAGCAGGGGAACCAATGAAAATTGCAGCACCAATGATGGGTTTCATGTCACTGAATCTAAAAGGAATTCCCTCTTTCATGTTTTGAACATAAGTCTCTCTCGCCAAAGGAGAAATTTATTGTTTGTAACCAGTACCATCATGTTCTTCCCAATGCCAGGAAAAGGGTCAGCAGGAGGTCATTCAGCCCATCAAGGTGAAGGTGAGGACTGCAGATTCTGGAGATTAGAGACGAGAGGCTGGTGCTAGAAAAGCACAACAGGTCAGGCAGCATTGGAGAAGCAGGAAAATCAATGTTTCGGGCAAAAGTCCTCATCAGGATTGAGTCTGGGAGCCTGGGTGATGGAGGGATAAATAGGTGGGACTGGGGGGAAGGTCACTGAGAATACAATGGGTGGATGGAGGTGGGGGTAATTGTGATAGGTCAGAGAGGAGGGTGGAGTGGATAGGTGGGAAGGAAGATGGACAGGTAGGACAGGTCATGAGGGTGGTACTGACTGGGAGGTTGGAACAGGGATAAATGGAGGGGGGGGAGGGTGAATGAGGAAACTGGTGAAATCCACATTGATGCCATGGAGTTGAAGGGCTCCAAGGCTGAAGATGAGGCATTCTTCCTCCGGGCGGCAGGTGATAAGGCAGTGATGATAGAGGAGGCCCAGGACCTGCTTGTCCTCGGTGGAGTGGGAGGGGGAATTGAAGTGTTCGGCCACAGGACAGTGGGGTTCGTTGGTGTGAATGTCCCAGAGATGTTCTCTGAAGTGCTCTGCAAATAGGCGCCCTGTCTCCCCAATGTAGAGGAGAATTCTTCTGAGGATGTCATATAGCAGGGGTCCTTTGCAGTTCTGAGAAAGTGTGTCCCTCAGTTGAGGCATGGCTGACTGTAGAGAGATAAGCTGGCAGTGCATGGCAGCGAGTGTGGAGCCGAGGATCCAGAAGGAGAACCGTTTCTGGAGATTTTGAATTTGTTGTCTGTACTGGCTCTGTTCAGACCCAAACTGTGATGGTCTGAATGTAGTCCGGAGTCCATGTGGGATCAGTTGGTTTATTCCTCTGAGGATGTACAGTGGGGATGTACACCTTCATTCCTGCAGACAAGCTTTTGTCCGTAACATCGATTTTCCTGCTCCTCAGATGCTGCCTGACCTGCTGTGCTTTTCCAGCACCACACTCTCGACTCATATTCAGCCCATCAAGCCCATTCCCTCAGAGAATGCAATTTGAGACACGGATGCAATATTGTGGTAGTGTCAGGAGACAATTTCTTTTATACATTCATTCACAGGCATCACTGGTAAGGCCAGCATTTATTGCCCATCTCTAACTGCCCTGGAGAAGGTGGGAGTGAGATCAATTACAGTCCATTTGATGCAAGGTCAGTCACAATGTAGTTCAGGGCAATGTTCCAAGATTTTGACGCAATGGAGATATATTTCCAAATCAGAATGGTAGTTGCCTTGGAGGTAGTGGTAATCCCATGTATCTGCTGCCCATGTCCTTCTAGGTGGACAGGTTGTGGCTTTTGAAGGTGATGTCTCAGGAGACTGACTCATTTGCTGTCGTGCATTTTCTGGCACTGTACAACTACGGTGAAGAGGGTGAAGGTTGAAGGTGCTGGAGCAGTTATCAATCAAGTGGTCTGCTTTGTTCAAGATGGAATCTTACTCCTTCAGTAGGTGTTGGAGCTGCACTGATCCAGGGAAGTGGAGAGAGTTCCACTAAACCCTTTATTTGTGGCTTATAGTCGGTAGACAGGATTTGGGGATTCAGGAGGTGAGTTACTTACTAGAGAATTCCCAACCTCTGATTTTCTCTTGTGTCCACTGTATTTAAAACCAAAAACACTGCAGATGCTGTCAATCAGAAACAACAGCAGAAATTGCTGGAAAAGCTCAGGAGGTCTGGCAACAAATATGGAAAGAATCAGAGCTAACATTTCGGGGCGAGTGACCCTTCCTCAGAATGGATAAAGTTAAAAATCACACAACACCAGGTTATAGTCCAACAGGTTTAATTGAAAGCACACTCGCTTTCGGAGCGCTGCTCCTTCATCAGGTGGTTGTCGAGCACACAATTGTAAGGCACAGAATGTATAGCAAAAGTTTACAGTGTGATGTAATTGAAATTATACATTGAAAAATACCTTGATTGTCTGTTGACTCTTTCATCTGTTCGAATACCACGATAGTTTCACTTCTTTCATTTTAAATCACAAAACCTTTTTCAAAAGTCGCATTCTCAGGTTAACTGTAACAAGTGGTGTTAGCTAGACAACATGTTGAAGGTGTTAGCCCCCTGTGTTCTCTGTCTCTGCCATGACTTTGAGATCGATTCTCACCTAAAAAGTGAGGTAACAGAGTTTTACATGAATTCATGCAGTTCTTGAGCAAAGTACAATGCAACTCTGCAAGTACAAATTCACCCCACAAACGTATATGTATATTTGTGTGTGTGTGTGTCTGTCTGGGTTGGGGTTATGAGTGTGAGAGTGTATGTGTGTGTGTGTGTGTCTGGATTGGGGGTTGTGAGTGTGAGAGAGTGTGTATTTGTGTGGGCATGAGTGTAGATTGGTCTAAGTGTATGTATGGACTGTTTTGTCCAGTTCAGTTTATACAATTAGATTTGCTCAGATCCCCTACAGCATGGAAATATAGGAACTCCCAAGATGCTGCTCGTAGGATGTAGTGATGATGATGATCCCACTGAAGGTCAAGGGGAGCGAGTTAGATTCTCTCTTGTCAGAGATGGTCATTATCTGGCATTTCTGTGGTATGAATGTTAATGGTCTTTAAGCAACCCAATCTTCATGAGCAGCTTCAGTAGCTGAGGAGTTGAGAATGATGGTGAACGTTGTGCAATCATCAGCAAACCTCAGCATGAGCTTATGATGGAGGGAAGGATGGGCCTAGGACACTACCCTGAGGAAACTCTGCAGAAATGTTCTGGTGCTGAGGTAACTGACCTCCACCAACCACAACCATTTTCTGATGGGCCAGTTACAGTTCAACCAGCAGAGAGTTGGCCCAAGTGATAGGACAGTAGTGCGCTGGGTTTGATATTTCCTGCTTTTTGTACACAGGACATATCTGGGCAACTTTCCACAATGTCAGGCAGATGCCAGTGTTATACCGAGACTGAAACAGCTTGCCGAGGGGCATATTATGATTTGGAACACAAGTCTTTTGTACAATTGGCAGAATATTGTCAGGCCCCGTAGCCCTTGAACTATCCAGTGCCTTCGACATTTTGACATCACATGGAATGAATCAACTTGGCTGAAGACTGGCATCTCTGATGTTGGGGACCTTTGGAGGAGGGTGAGATGGATCTTCTAGCTGAAAATTGTGGCAAATACTACACTGTTACCTTTTGCAGTGATTTCTGGACTTCTCAGTAATCAAAGATGAGGATGTTTGTGGTTTCTCTTTCTCCAATGAGTTTTGCAATTGCCCACCACCATTAATGACTGGATGTGGCAGCACTACAGAGCTTAGATCGGATCCATCATTTGTAGAATCACTATCAATCACTTGCTGCTTATTTCGATGGGTTCACAAGTAATTCTGTGTTGTAGCTTCACCAGGTTGGTACCTCATGTTTAGGTTTACCTGGTGCTGTGCCTGGCATGCCTTCTTGCACTCTCCATTGAACGCTGATCCTCTGGTTTGACGGTAATGATTGAATGGGGGAGATGCTGGGCCATGAGGTTGCATTGGTGTTCTAGTACAATTCAGCTGTTGATGATAATCCACTGCACCTCATAGATGCTCAGTCTTCAATTGTTAAATCTCTTCCAAGTCTGTCCCTTTAGCACACTGCCTTACAACATAATGGACAGTATCCTTCATGTGAAAAGAGGTCTCTATATCTAAAGAACTGAGTGATCATTGCTCCAACTAACACTGTCATGGGCAGATGCATCTGTGGCAAGCAGATTGGTGAGGATGAGGTTAAGTAGATATTGGTGAGGATGAGGTTAAGTAGATATCGGTGAGGATGAGGTTAAGTAGATATTAATGGGGATGAGGTTAAGTAGATATTGGTGAGGATGAGATTAAGCAGATATTGATGAGGATGGGGTAAAGTAGATATTGGTGGGGATGAGGTTAAGTGGATATTTCCTTTGAATTGACTCCCTCACCATCTGCTGCAGAGCCAGTCCAGCAGCATAGTCTTTTAGGATTTAGTCTTCTCTGTAAGGATTCGGGCTTTCCAACCTGATGGATATGGGGTACCTTTGTCACCCTCAGTGCATCTTCCAAGTGCTGTTTAAGATGAACGTTTACTGATTCAACAGACAGAGGTGGGAGGAGGGGAGGTGGTACTAAGCAGGAGTCTCCATTGTCTATTTGATCTTCATCTGGTGCCTAAATCTGGTCAGGAGTCAATGTTGAGGGCTCCCAGGACAATGCCATCCTGACTGTGTACTACTGTGCTGCCAACACTGCTGGGCCTTTCCAGCCAATGGGACAGGACATACCCAGAGATGGTGATAGTGGTGCTCTCTGGGGCATGGTCTGAAACCTACAATTCCTTGAGTACGACTTCAACTCTGCAGTGGCTGAGTAGCTTCGTTAGTGGCTTCAGAAGACAGTTAGGAGTCAATCACTTTGGAGCCTGGTGGAAGTCAGACCAAGTAAGCACCAGATTTCATTCCCTAAAGTACAGGGCTTCCCAAACTGAGTCAAACCTCTGGGTCTGTACCATCATTGTCATCAGCAGACTGACACGGTTTAAAACAAAGACTCAGCACCACTTCCTTGAGAGCATTCTGCACTGGCCAATGAATGTCAGCAATGTTCATACCACAAGATGAATGTTAAAGGTCTGCAACAGACAGAATGTACCACATAACCGCAACATGTTCCTCAATCCATATAGTATTCCCAACTGAGGTACAGTTCAGAGGGAGGACTTAAAATGATCTTAATTTATCTATACCTCACAGCAATATCAGTCCAGAAATGCCAATTCCTTCTTGAACACCAACAGTGAGAAAAATGCATTGATTTTCATGAGACCATTCAATTCCCAAAAGGTAAAATCAATCTATGAACTCTGTTTATCATATTTCCAGATGACAATGAGTGTGGAGAAAATGAAGCTGAATCATCGGCCCTGTGTGGTACCAACACAGAGTGTCACAACACCCTCGGGAGTTTCTACTGTACCTGTAAGAAAGGATACGTCAGTGAATCAGGAGAAACTAACTTTACCACCATGATACACTGCCGAGGTAAAGAAGCTAGTTACACTGCAGACCTGTTTTGATAAAAGTTGGAAGTGTGTATGGGCTCTAACTGTATTTCCAGCACTTTTATTGCTCTATTAGACTTGGATGTAAATGTTGACAATCCTCCTCCACGACTCTATTTATACAAATAAACAAACACACGGATCAGGAGCAGACGTAGACCATTCAGACCCTCAAGCCTGCTCTGCCTTTCAATAAGATCATGGCTGATCTGTTTCTGTTCCGAATTTCTCATTCCCGTCTACCCCAATAAGCTTTGACCCCTCGGTCTAACAAGAATCTCTCCACCTCCACCTTAAAAATATTCAATAACCCTGCCCCCTCCGCCGTCTGAGGCAGAGAGTTCTGAACTTACACGATCCTCTGAGAGAAAACATATCTCCTCATCTCTGTCCTCAAAAGGGGAATCTTGAATTTTAAAACAGTGTCACTTGGTTCTGGATTCACACACAAGAGGAAACATACTTTGCACGTTTACCTGGTTAAGACGATGCAAGATCTTCGACACTTTCATCAAGTCACCCCTCGTTCTTAGGTGAGTGACTGGATGGTGAACACTCCTGATGAGCAGTCACCACCAACAGAATCTTAGCCTAACATGGCTCACCAAATTTGAACAGTCACATCTTCTCCTGGCACAACACATGTACATGTTGTACACACTACAGACTGGTGTCCAAGTTCCGTGTTGTTCTTCTTCAAAACTTGAACAACTGTTCTATTTGTCTGATTGGGCTATATGTCGGTACTTCATCTTACCTTGGATCAGTTGAAGGTGACCAAAGTTAAGTGGGAACACCTATTTCTGGTTAAATCTACTGCAGAACAGTGGAGGCATTCAAAATGAAATTGGTGAGAGTATCGGCCCAACATGTTCCCTTTGGGGTGAAATGTAGGAGCAAGAAGCCCAGAGAACCCTGGATGTCTCAGAATATTCAGGACTGGAAAAGTAGGAAAACAGAAGCTTTTAATAGGGACACAGGGAGCAAATCAATGGAGATCTTAGTGGAGGACATAAAATGCAGGTGTGAACTGAAGGCAGCAATTAAGAGAGAAAAGAGAGGACGTGAAAAAATAGTGACACATTAGTTTGGGGAGAGTCCCAAGGGATCCTATCAGTACATCAAGGGGAAATGGATAAACAGGGAAAAGCCCCTACAGCCCATTAGCGACCAAGGGGCGGCCTGTGTGTGGAACCAAAGGACATTGGTCAGGTGTTAAATGAGTACTTCAACTTTATCTTCACTTTGAAGAAAGGATGTGAGTCCAGAATTTAGGAAGGGGGACTGTGAGGTTCCTGAGCAGATTGACATCAGGAGTGGGTAGGCATTTGAGGTTTTGGAGGGTTTAGAAGTGGACAAATTCCCAGGTCTGGGTGAGATGTAGCCCAGGCTGCTGTGGGAGGTGAGGGTGGATATCACTGCGGTTCTGTCCCAAATGTTTAATTCCTCTCTGGCCAGTGGGAAGGTGAGAGAGGACTGGAGGACAGCAAATGTGGCTCTACTCTACAAAAAGGGTGGACACGATATACCATGGAGTTACAGACCAGTGAGTCTCACATCATCATCTGGTCACTGGAGAAACAACTGGAGAAAATTCTGAAGGAGTGATTTAATCTCCACTTGGAAAGTTATAATCAGGGATAGGAAGCATGGCTTTGTCAAGTGTTGGTCAATGCATAACAAATTTGATTTAATTTTTCAAGGAGTTGATGAGGTTAGTGCAGTTTATGGCAATATAGTGGCTTCAAGAGGTTACTTTGTTCTTTTCTAAAGAGAGATTTGAGGACAGAGAAGGTGAGCTGTTGATTTGGAAAGCCAATAAACAGTTTATGCAGCCTTGTTTTTTTTAGCTGGAACAATAGAAGCAGCCTGAATGGGTGTGGTCAAGCTCTCACAGAACGACGCTTCTCAGTTTCTTAGACTCTGCTGCTGAGATCTTGAAGAAGTGGAAGCTATTTTTTGTGATGTTTGGATATAGCTAAAATCTGAGGTTTCTCCCATCCTGCTGCTCGAGTTGCATGTGAGACAATCTATTTTCTGAATTTGCCTTTTGCTAAGGGGTATGTTCATGGGATGCTACTATATTGGAACAATCATTGTTTAGTTGCTAACTACTCTATTAATCTGTTACCTTTTCCAACAGGGGTACAGCTAAGCCGATTCCTTTTCTTATCATTTTTCTTTTGTTGTATTTTAACTATATTGTATGAATAAACTGTGTTTTGCTTAATGTTGAATAGTTTGACCAATCAAATTGCGTCAGGAATGCAGCACCCTAAATTTACCATTAAAATAAGGGCTAGGTTAATCTCTTAATATATTTTGAGGTTGTTTGGTCTGGTCCATAGCAGGTTAATGTCATTTATATGGATTCCAGCAAGGCCTTTAACAAAGGCCTACACAGGAGAGTGACAAAGATACAAAAGCCAACAGGATCCAGGGTAACTTGACAAGTTGGATCCAAACATTGACTTTGTGGGATGAGACAGAGGATAGGAGCAAAAGACTGTTTGTGTGGCTGGAGGCCAGTGTCCAGAGACATATCACTGGATCCTTTACTTTTTGTGACATATATGATACACAAGAAAATGTGGGGAGTGATGATAAATACGTTTGCGAATGACGTGATGATTGGTTGCTTGGTTGGTGACTGTGCAGCAGAAGGTATTAAGTTACAGCAGCATAAAAACAGATTGGGGATGGGCAGGTCAGTGGCAGATGCAACTTAACCCTGAAAAGTGCACTTTGACTTCCAGAAACTCCTCTTTTATAATGTGAACTGTTTTACAACATCAATATTGACTTTCCTGCATTCTCTAGCCACCATTTCTTTTTCCACAGTCAAAACTGACACAAACTATTCATTTAGTATCTCCCCAATCTCTTGAAGTTCAGCACACAGATGACCTCCTTGATTTCGCTATCCTCTCTTGAGGTCTCCTCTTACTCTAAAGTTTTTAGAGAGAATCCCTACAGTGTGGAAAAAGGCCCTTTGGCCCAACAGGTCCATACCAATCCTCCAAAGAATAACCACTCAGCCCCCTTCACTATTATCCAATATTTACCCCTGACTAACACCCTAACCTACACATCTCTGAACACTATGGGCAATTTAGCTTGGCCAAGTCATCTAACCTGCACATCTTTGGATTGTGGGAGGTAACCCACACAGACATATGGACAATGTGCAAACTCTACATAGAGGTTGGAATCAAGCCTGGGTCCCTGATACTGTGAGGCAACAATGCTAACCACTGACCCACCGTGCTTGTAGAATCTCTTTGGATTACCCTTAACCTTACCTGACCATGCTATCTCATTGACCCTCTTTGCTTTCCTCATTTCTTTCTTAAGAAAGCCCTACACTCTTTATGTTGAGCACTTCAAATATCATTGCATTCAAAGCAATGAGCCAAGTGCTGGAAAGCAGGAATTGTTTCGATTTGAAGCATTCTTTGACAGTACAGACTCAATGGGTCAAAGGGCCTCTTCGAAAGTGTATGATTTTGTGAAACTCGACTGAAATAACTTGGTTTGCTACAAGACAGCAGCTTAATATTTTCTAATGAAAATGGCCCTGTAATAAAGAATTTTCTCTTTGACAGAAACCCATAACAGCCGTGACACAGGGAGACAGAGGTCAAGTAGGTGGTTAGACAGAAGCTTACAGCAGATGATCAGTACATGAAGGTGGTCAGGGAGATCCATCATTGTTTTCAATTCCAGATAATGAGGAGTGTAAAACAGACCCGTGGTTCAAATACAACATGCATCAGCACAAATGGAGATTTCCATTGTACCTGTAATGAAGGATTTGTCTCAACCCCCAGTGAACACACTTTTACTGATAAAACAGCCATGTAAAAACAATTCTGCTTGTGATGCAACATCTGAAATATTCACCAGACTTTCACTCTTTAATACTGATACATATGTTCTTTACAGCAACCTGATTTCACACTGCAATGAATCCTAGAATAATTGAGCTGTGTTTCTTTCTTCTTTGTTATGTATCCAAACTTCCTGACTATTTCAATTTCTAGAACATTCTCATTTTCGCGACTCCCTTTTCTGTACAGTAACATGTGGGAAATTCCCACCTTCAGAGCATTAATTGGAGACTCTGGGTTATACACTTTGTAACATACCCACTGTGACATGGTATCTCCAGTGACTGAATGGTCATGCAGGGGAGTCAAATCAAAGTAATACTGAAAGATAATTACTGAATCCAACATTAATTTGACATTTTGCAGGTAGCTAGCGTATTATTTTGATTCAATTGTTCCTTGGCTTGACATTGGATGATGAGTTCATTGAGCTGCTATAATGTTACAGAGTCACTGGTTTGGAGCATTAGTTTCTCATTCCAGCACAACACGTGTGTGGTATACACTGGGGTTCAACTTCTGAGATTTTCTTCTCTGAAAATTCAGTGACTGTTGTGTTATGTTTTATCCGTCAGGAAAACCTTCAGAGAAATGCTTGTGACATCGTTGCTGCATCACAGCAGGTGACCTAATTATATAAAGATCTCAAACTCCTTCTTACCTTCAGACCATTTGAAGCATGACATTGTACTGGAACCATTCTCTTCTATTGTCATGAAACAGCATAATAATTACCCAGACACTTCGGTGTCAGTGGAATGAAATGTTTGCAAATAGTGCACGTATTACAATTCTATTGGATTCTTCAATACCACAATGCCCATGCCAGGTTTATTCCGGTACGAGAATTAACAAGATAGCTGTATCAGTTAAAACAATTTTTGGGACAGAAACACACACCAGCCAGGACACAGGGAGACAGAGATCAAACAAAGGTTTAGACAGTAGCCGACAGCAGATGATCAGTACATGAAGGTGTCCAGGGAGATTCATGGTTATTTTGTATTCCAGAAATTGATGAGTGCAAGACAGACCCATGTGGTTCAAATGCAACATGCACCAACACATTTGGTGGTTTTGAGTGTGCCTGTAATGAAGGATTTGTCTCAACCACTGGAGAACGCACCTTCACCGATCAAACAGTCACACAGTGCCAAGGTAAAGACTATTCTACTTGGGGAATAACAGTTAAAACATTCACCAGACTTTCATTCTTTAACACTGATGCATTTATTTTTTCCAAAAGCTGACTCTCACAAATCTAATGGATCTCAGAATAATTCAGCTGTGGCTCTTTCTTCTCTGTTTTGTATCCATATTTCCTGACTTGTTTCATCTTCTGTAAGACTCTCCTTTATAAGACTCCCTTTGGTATAATAGTAACATGAGGGAAACTCATATCTTCACACCATTAAATCAAGATTCTGGATTATTAACTCGTTAAACCAGTGTCACGCTGACTTGGTATCTCAGGAGATGAATGGTCATGGAAAGGAGTCAAAGGATGCTGTCCTGAGAAATAATTAGTACATCCAGCATGAAGCTGACATTTCACAGATAGCTAGTATTCTATTTTGATTCAATTAATATTTGACTTGACATTGGATGAACTCATTGAGCTGCTACCATGTTACAGATCCTCTCTTACGGAGCGTCAGATTCTCATCCCAATACATGGTGCAGACTCATGTTCAATTTATGAGATTTGTTGCTTGCAAAATTGATTTACTACTGTGTTATGTTTTTTTACTGTGTTATGGTTTTAGTCAGTCAATAAAACATTCAGAGAATTGCTTGTGATATCATTACTGAATCACATGATGTGACCTGATGGTTGGTAGATCTCACACTCCATCTTACCTCAGATCATTTGAAGCATGACCCTCTATTTTACAACCATTCTCCTCTGTTGTAATAAAACAGCAGAATATTGGCCCAGACAATTCTGCGTCTGAAGAATGTAACATTTGCGACAAACAATTAGTTGTAACAAATGTTTGTTGGATTATGCAACACCACAACATCCATGTGAGGTTCATTCTGGTCTAGGAGATAACAGGATTGCTGTATCAGTTAAACCAGTGTCTTGGATGGAAACTCACACCAGCCAGGACACAGGGAGACAAAAATCAAACAAAGGTTTAGACACAGGCTTATAGCAGAGGATCAGTACATGAAGGTGGCCAGGGAGATTCATGATTATTTTGTATTCCAGATATTGACAAGTGTGAGACAGACCCGTGTGGTTCAAATGCAACATGCACCAACTACGTTGGTGGTTTTGAGTGTACCTGTAATGAAGGATTTGTCTCAACCACTGGAGAACGTACCTTCACCGATAAAACAGTCACACAGTGCCAAGGTAAAGACTATTATTTTGGGAAATGCCATTTAAAACATTCACCAGACTTTCATTCTTTAATACTGATGCATTTATTTTTTTCCAAAAACCTGACTCTCACACTGTAATGGATCCCAGAATAATTCAGCTGTGACTCTTTCTTCTCTGTTTTGTATCCATATTTCCTGAATTGTTTCATCTTCTGTAAGACTCTCCTTTATAAGACTCCTTTTGTATATAGTAACATGACGGAAACTCATATCTTCACACCATTAAATCAAGATTCTGGATTATAAACTCGTTAAACCAGTGTCACGCTGACTTGGTATCTCAGGAGATGAATGGTCATGGAAAGGAGTCAAAGGAAGCTGTCCTGAGAAATAATGAGTACATCCAGCATGAAGCTGACATTTCACAGATAGCTAGTATTCTATTTTGATTCGATTAAAATTTGACTTGACATTGGATGAACTCATTGAGCTGCCACCATGTTACAGATCCTCTCTTACGGAGCGTCAGATTCTCATCCCAATATATGGTGCAGGCTCATGTTCAATTTGTGAGATTTGTTGCTTGCATAATTGATTTGCTACTGTGTTATGTTTTTAGTCAGTCAGTAAAACATTCAGAGAAATGCTTGTGATATCATTACTGAATCACATGATGTGACCTGATGGTTGGTAGATCTCACACTCCATCTTACCTCAGATCATCTGAAGCATGACCCTCTATTTTACAACCATTCTCCTCTGTTGTAATAAAACAGCAGAATATTGGCCCAGACACTTCTGCGTCTGAAGAATGTAACGTTTGTGCCAAATAATTAGTTGTAACAAATGTTTGTTGGATTCTTCAACACCACAACATCCATGTGAGGTTCATTCTGGTCTGGGAGATAACAGGATTGCTGTATCAGGTAAACCAGTGTCTTGGATGGAAACTCACACCAGCCAGGACACAGGGAGACAGAAATCAAACAGAGGTTTAGACACAGGCTTATAGCAGATGATCAGTACATGAAGGTGTCCAGGGAGATTCATGGTTATTTTGTATTCCAGATATTGATGAGTGTGAGACAGACCCATGTGGTGCAAATGCAACATGCACCAACACATTTGGTGATTTTGAGTGTACCTGTAATGAAGGATTTGTCTCAACCACTGGAGAACGCACCTTCATCGATAAAACAGTCACACAGTGCCAAGGTAAAGACTATTCTACTTGGGGAATAACATTTAAAACATTCACCAGACTTTCATTCTTTAACACTGATGCATTTATTTTTTCCAAAAGCTGACTCTCACACTGTTATGGATCTCAGAATAATTCAGCTGTGGCTCTTTCTTCTCTGTTTTGTATCCATATTTCCTGACTTGTTTCATCTTCTGTAAGACTCTCCTTTATAAGACTCCCTTTGGTATAATAGTAACATGAGGGAAACTCATATCTTCACACCATTAAATCAAGATTCTGGATTATAAACTCGTTAAACCAGTGTCACGCTGACTTGGTATCTCAGGAGATGAATGGTCATGGAAAGGAGTCAAAGGATGCTGTCCTGAGAAATAATGAGTACATCCAGCATGAAGCTGACATTTCACAGATAGCTAGTATTCTATTTTGATTTGATTACTATTTGACTTGACATTGGATGAACTCATTGAGCTGCTACAATGTTACAGAGTCACTCTTACGGAGCATCAGATTCTCATCCCAATACATGGTGCAGGCTCATGTTCAATTTCTGAGATTTGTTGCTCGCAAATTGATTTACTACTGTGTTATGTTTTTACTCAGTCAATAAAACGTTCAGAGAAATGCTTGTGATGTCATTACTGAATCACAGGATGTGACCTGATGGTACGAAGATCTCACACTCTATCTTACCTCAGATCATTTGAAGCATGACCCTCTATTTTACAACCATTCTCCTCTGTTGTAATATAACAGCAGATTATTGGCCCAGACAATTCTGCGTCTGAAGAATGTAACATTTGTGCCAAATAATTAGTTGTAACAAATGTTTGTTGGATTCTTCAACACCACCACATCCATGTGAGGTTCATTCTGGTCTGGGAGATAACAGGATTGCTGTATCAGTTAAACCAGTGTCTTGGATGGAAACTCACACCAGCCAGGACACAGGGAGACAGAAATCAAACAAAGGTTAAGACACAGGCTCCTAGCTAATGATCAGTACATGTTTTGGATCCATATTTCTTGAGTTGTTTCATCTTCTGTAAGACTCTCCTTTATGAGACTCCCTTTTCCCTTTAGAAACAGGTAAACTAATCTCGGAGGAAAACTCACAGCAGCCAGGACACAGGGAGACAGAAATCAAACAAAGGTTTAGACACAGGCTTCTCGCAGATGATCAGTACATGAAGGTGGCCAGGGAGATTCATGGTTATTTTGTATTCCAGATATTGACGAATGTGAGACAGATCCGTGTGGTTCAAATGCAACATGCACCAACTATGTTGGTGGTTTTGAGTGTACCTGTAATGAAGGATTTGTCTCAACCACTGGAGAACGCACCTTCACCGATATAACAATCACACAGTGCCAAGGTAAAGGCTATTATATTGGGAAATGCCATTTAAAACATTCACCAGACTTTCATTCTTTAATACTGATGCATTTATTTTTTTTCAAAAATCTGACTCTCACACTGTTATGGATCCCAGAATAATTCAGCTGTGACTCTTTCTTCTCTGTTTTGTATCCATATTTCCTGACTTGTTTCATCTTCTGTAAGACTCTCCTTTATAAGACTCCCTTTGGTATATAGTAACATGAGGGAAACTCATATCTTCATACCATTAAATCAAGATTCTGGACTATAAACTCGTTAAACCAGTGTCACGCTGACTTGGTATCTCAGGAGATGAATGGTCATGGAAAGGAGTCAAAGGAAGTAGTCCCAAGAAATAATGAGTACATCCAGCATGAAGCTGACATTTCACAGATAGCTAGTATTCTATTTTGATTTGATTACTATTTGACTTGACACTGGATGAACTCATTGAGCTGCTACCATGTTACAGATCCTCTCTTACGGAGCATCAGATTCTCATCCCAATACATGGTGCAGGCTCATGTTCAATTTCTGAGATTTGTTTCTCGCAAATTGATTTACTACTGTGTTATGTTTTTACTCAGTCAGTAAAACGTTCAGAGAAATGCTTGTGATGTCATTACTGAATCACAGGATGTGACCTGATGGTACGAAGATCTCACACTCCATCTTACCTCAGATCGTTTGAAGCATAACCCTCTATTTTACAACCATTCTCCTCTGTTGTAATGAAACAGCAGAATATTGGCCCAGACAATTCTGCATCTGAAGAATGTAACGTTTGTGCCAAATAATTAGTTGTAACAAATGTTTGTTGGATTCTTCAACACCACCACATCCATGTGAGGTTCATTCTGGTCTGGGAGATAACAGGTTGGCTGTATCAGTTAAACCAGTGTCTTGGATGGAAACTCACACCAGCCAGGACACAGGGAGACAGAAATCAAACAAAGGTTTAGACACAGGCTTCTAGCTAATGATCAGTACATGTTTTGGATTCATATTTCTTGAGTTGTTTCATCTTCTGTAAGACTCTCCTTTATGAGACTCCCTTTTCTCTTTAGAAACAGGTAAACTAATCTCGGAGGAAAACTCACAGCTGCCAGGACACAGGGAGTCACAGATCAAACAAAGGTTTAGACAGAAGCTGACAGCAGATGATCAGTTACATGAAGGTGGTCAGGGAGATTCCTTGAGGCAGGTAGCTTCTATTGTCCCTGTAATGAAGGATTTAGCTCAACAACTGGAGAATGTTCTGGTCCTGATAAAACAGTTGCACAGTGCCAAGGTAAAGACTGTACTGAATGCAAAACAACTTCTAAAACGTTAAGCTATCCTATCCGTTATTGACAAGCACTTCACTCTCATGCTGTAAAGAATTGTGCTGTGTCCCTTCAATCTCTGATTTATATCTCTGCTCTCTGACTCTATTCACTTTTGTAAGATTGTCATTTACATATCGGCCCTTTTTATACAATGGCCCAGATGTTCCAGTCAAGTCAAAAGCCTATTTTCGACATTGATCAAATACCCATTTACTTTCCAATGTCTCCCATGTTGGAGAAACTTCAATAGGAGCCTCCTGTTTCAAACCTGCACTGGAATCCATGCCATAGAAAGCACCCAGTCCCTGTTTTGCAGCAATCTGGCTGCATCTGTGAATTAATTGTGCAGCAGCAGCAGAACCAGACACTTTGACAGCTCCTGTGAAAGGCGAAGTATTTCACTTATGTAAGTGTGGGAATAGTGTAGCACTTAGTTATAAGGGGTTAGGGTGCCAGGTAGGTGAAGGAGGTAGGGGCCAAGTGGATGAGGTCTGTACTATATTGGTCCTGTGGTATGCTGGCTGAACAAAGTGGGTATAGTGGTGGGGGTTGGATGCCTTGTGGGTGAGCTGTTCAGGGTACTGGGAGTGGGGTGTAAGGTGGGTGAGCTGGTAGGGTAACAGGGTCTAGTAAACCAGAGAGTGAGGTCAGGAGCACAATATACTGTGCGGTTCCAGGTTACCAGGAAACTGTGGATGTCAGGTCAGGCTCAGGTGGGTGTTGCCTCTGATGGTGGGGAATGGTCAGAGTGGGGCTGGGGATGGGGCAGTGTCAGGTCTGGCAGCTGGGAGGAGGCTGTTGGGTTCAGGGGAGGGGGATGTTATGTGCTGCGATGGGACACGTCAGTCACAAGCAAGGTCACATTCCTGCCTTGGAGAGGGACTTAACATTTCTTCTAAAAGATGACTTTCCAACTCTGCTGCCTTACCTCAGTATTGTAGGGGAGTATCAGCCTAGGTTTTGTGTTCGTTCCAATGCAGCCATAACCTTCTGTTTCAGGTTCTGCTCTCATTGGGTGGTGCTCACACTGAGCTCTGTTGTGGTGTCACACTTAGTCATTCAGGCTGAGGAAGGCTCAATGTTAAATTATTACAGCATTCACACTCATTTCTCCTGTCAGTGAGCGACATTTTAAATGTCTTCATTATTTTACAGAACTAAACAGGATCAACACAGAACAATGCAGCCTGAACAATTTTACAAAGGTAGGAAAGGTATTTATAATGATTGGACACTGCGGTTATAGGGAGAAGTTTAGGATACCAAGTGGACATGTGTGCAGGCAAAGAGGAGGTTGTGAAGAATATTGACATGGCTGATGAGATACTGGTTGCCCTAATGATGGTGAACAGTTCATTGTTGACATTGTATAAAACTGATAGCAACTTTTGGTGCCCACATATGTGCAGTTAAAAGTGGAGATGTGAATATTGTTCTCAATGATGACCTGCACCTCCACAGAGCAGAATGAGGGGCTTGATGTGAAATTCAACTTTTTACATTCAATTGAAATTCACAGAAAGGAAAAGGATAGAGGTTTAAAAAAATGAATGTATTCCACAAGGGACAACTGAGCATGAGATGTTTGGTGGCAGGTCAGGACTATAACCCTTCACAAGGAAAGAGCAAATATCCCTGTGAGATAGAGCAAGGCACAGGCTTATGGATCAAAAATTGAATTGCTGGAAAAGCTCAGGAGGTCCAGCAGCACCTATGGAGAGAAAACAGAGTTAACGTTTTGGGTCCAGGAACATTTCTTCAGAACTGTGTGTGGCTAGGAAAAGGTTGTTACGTGATCTGAAAATGCAGTGTGGGGAAGGGAGGAGGAGTAAACTATGGGTGGGAATGGAGCCCAGAGAGAGATAACACAGTTGGGCAGACAAGGGACTGGGTAAAGGTCAGCCTGGGAGAAGGAATAGCTGCAAATAGGAACCATTAATGGCTAGTAATGGGTTGTTCTTGGTAGTAGCCAATGTGATGACAAGGCCTAGTGTGTGTGGGGTTGGGGTAAGGACATGGGAGAAGGTGCTCAGGCTCTAAAATTGTTGAACTCATTATTGAGTCCAGAAAGGTGCAGGGTTCCCAAGCAGAAAGTGAGGTGCCATTCTTCCAGCTTGTACTGAGCTTCACTGGAGCACTGCAGCAAGCCTGAGACAGAGATGTTGGCCGGAAACCATGGTGATGTGTTGAAATGGCAAATAACTTGAAGCTCAGTGTCATTTTTGTGGACCGAATGTAGGTGCCCTGCAAAGAGCTCACCCAGTTTGATTTTCGTCTCCCCAAAGTCGAGGAGACCACGTTGTGAACAGCAAATATAGTGGATCATTGATTCATTTGGAAGGTACGTCTCGGGCCTTGGATTCTGAGGTGGGAGGAAGTAAGCAGGCAGGACTTATTCCTTCTGTGATTGAAAAGAAAGGTTCTATGGGAATGTATGAGGTGTTGAGAATGGAGGAATGGACCAAGATGCTCTGGAGGGAACAATCCTTGTGGAATGCTGACAAGGTGAGGGAGGGAAAGATGGCACATCCTGCTGGATGTGGTGAAAACGACAGCTCATAATCCTCTCAATGTGGATGCTGATGGGATAGCAGGTGAGAATATGAGAGGGATCCTATCGTTGGTGAAGCAGGGAAATGAGGGGGTGAGGGCTGATGTGAAGGAGATGGGTCAGACATGGCTGAGGGCACCGTCTGACCCACAGTATCTGTTCTGATGATGCCATCTTCAAGAAGTGGGCCTCCAAAGACTCAACCTTTTTTCTCAACCAGGGATTCCCCACCATCATGGTTGATATCATTTTGTAGGGGCCATTCTCTCTGGGCCATCCACTCCTCCTCCATTCCCAACACCTTCACATACCCCTTTCAACTCCCTTTCCTTTTGATCCCCCTGTCTTTATAACTGTTTGGATGGTGTAGTTTTGTGTTTGCCTGAGGCATCTCAAATGTTTTGATACATTCAGAGTGCTGTATGTATGTAGCTTTTCTACTTGTACCTATGTATCTTTATGCAAGACATGATTGTGTATGATCAGCACATGCTTTACACACGCAGGATCTAAGTAACAGTGTACATGCCTGTCACCTGTGCACTTATAGGTGCCATATGTATATTAACATGATCAATGAATCAATCTGAGAAGGGATAAGTGAATTTACTGAACTGTGGTTTACTCTCTTGCTTGAAAGATTTTGATGCCTCTTTTCTCTTCTTCACACAGATCTCCCTGAATACTTACCATATATTTTGTTCATGGATTAACTCCACCATTAATCAGATTACTCATCAGAATGTACAGGTCAGTCATGACATACACCCCATTGCATCATGGGTAGAATATAGGAGCTGGTGACATTATTCTCTCAGGTCATGACCTGAAGATCAGTCCTTTTCTTCCCCATTTCCCTTCACTCATTGTTTTTTCTTCATCAAAGCATTTAACTCAACAAATTACAAAGCTCTCTGGATTGGAGTGTCTATAAACTTTATCACAATCCTACAATTCCTTTGCAATGACATAACTGAGCAGGTGATCTGAAACAGAAGCCTTGTACACGTATATTGACCTGTTGATATTTTACATTTCCTCATACCAAACAACAAATCTAACACTACATTAGCCTTTGTGATTATGTGGTGCACCTGCATCCCAACGTTATAGGAATCATGTATAAGGATACCCAGATCCTTCAGCACTTCAGCGTTCAGCCGTCCCTCTCTATTCAGATAAAATTCTGCTTTTCTCTTCTGACTGGAAGAATGGACAACCTGATGTTTTCCAAAATTATGCTCTTTCTGCCAAATTTCTATATCCCTTCTATACACCCATTTCCATCCCTTTGTAAACTCACGCATGCCTCTTTAATATTTGCTTTCCTACCTGTCTTTGATTCTTCAACAAATTTGGCCACAATGCACTCAGTGTTTTAAAAGCAAGTCATACACATAGACTAATTAACACTAGTTCCTAAAATAATCCCTCAGTTACCTGATTGCGAATCATTTACCTTGACATTTAATTTCCACATTAAGTGAAAAATACTGGTTTAGTTTTGTCTGTGGTGGAAAGGTACAATGATTATGAAGATATCGATCCCAGACGGGACCCCTCGGCTTTGAGATTGGTCAAACGAGTCAACAGAATGCAGTCTGTATAAAGCAAGATTATCTGCTTCACAAAGTAAGGCATCCTGGTGCAACTCTGTTCAGCAACACAGACGTTAAAGCTTCTGTGTTCTGTGGCAAAATTGCGCAATTACAATTGAAAAATAAGCATTTTTATATGTTTTTTCAAGAGACATTACAGCCTTAAATACAAGAAAAGACCCATCAACTGTAATATGGTGACATTATTGACAACACGCTAATCCAATGTTATTTCCTGGGAAATGATTGTTGTTTTACGTAAATCATCATCTCATGCTAGCAGTTCAAGGTTAGTTCGAATGGGTAATTAATGGGTCAGTATTCATTTTACGAAAGCTCCATTGTTAGCCTTATCTTCTATTCTAGCAACAGCTTCACAAAGTCAAATCATAACTTGCAGCCATTTTGTTGTTAATGAAAAGCCTACATATATTTGTTGCTTCTGACAACAGCTAGGATCCAAAATTTGAATCCTCAATTAGAGCTCTGAATTCGACAGCTTTTAACATGATTGATAGGGAATGTCAGTGGAGTTGTGGATAGTGAGGAAGGAAGTGGTAGGTTACAGAGGGATATAGATAAGTTGCAGAGCTGGGCGGAAATGTGGCAAATGGAATTCAATGTAGCTAAGTGCGAAGTCGTTCACTTTGGTAGGAATAACAAGATGATGGATTACTGGGCTAATGGTAGGCTACTTGGTAGTGTGGATGAGCAGAGGGATCTTGGTGTCCATGTACACAGATCTCTGAAAGTTGCCACCCAGGTAAATAGTGCTGTGAGGAAGGCATATGGTGTACTGGGCTTTATTGGCAGAGGAATTGAGTTCCGGAGTCCTGAGGTCATGTTGCAGTTGTATAAGACTCTGGTGAGGCCTCATCTGGAGTATTGTATGCAGTTTTGGTCGCCATACTATAGGAAGGATGTGGAAGCTTTAGAACGAGTGCAGAGGAGGTTTACCAGGATGTTGCCTGGAATGGTAGGAAAATCTTATGAGGAAAGGCTGAGGCACTTGGGGCTGTTCTCATTGGAGAAGAGAAGGTTTAGGGGAGATCTGATAGAAGTGTATAAGATGATTAGGGGTTTAGATAGGGTAGATACTAAGAACCTTTTACCGCTAATGGAGTCAGGTGTTACTAGGGGACATAGCTTTAAATTAAGGGGTGGTAGGTATAGGACAGATGTTAGGGGTAGATTCTTCACACAGCGGGTTGTGAGTTCATGGAATGCCCTGCCCGTATCAGTGGTGAACTCTCCTTCTTTATGGTCATTTAAGCGGGCATTGGATAGGCATTTGGAAGTTATTGGGCTAGTATAGGTTAGGTAGGATTCGGTCAGCGCAACATCGAGGGCCGAAGGGCCTGTACTGCGCTGTATCCTTCTATGTTCTATGTCAGTCAATGACAGAGAAGCAATGGCCAGGTAACAGTGAAGAAACATCTTGAGACCCCAGTGAGGGATTACACCATGATGTTCCAGCACAGAAACAGACCATTTGGCCCAACAATTTGTTTTTCTGGGAGTGCCAGTCTAAATGTTGTGCAGGAGCAGGATTTGACCCAGAGACAGAAGCGTTACCTGTTGAGCCACAACTGGTCACCATTTGGTCAATGAGCAGATCCATTAAAAGGAGCAATGACAATCTTCGAATAAATGGCACTTGAGAAATTATTTGTGTTCGCTAGGATGGAAATGAATTGTTTTTTTCCCACAGGAAATCATTTCAAACTCCAGTGATATTTTAAGGAATTATTCCTTTTGGGAAAACATGGAAAAAGAACAACGACTCTATTCCTGCTCCATATTTCTGCAAACCATGGAAAATGCTGCCATTGTTGCTGCTCTGAATTTGCCACCTCAGGGAAACAGAACAATATCAACTGAAAATATCAGTAAGCTCAGCAAAAGATATTTTGTGTAATCGACTTTGTTCAATCAGCTTTGAGCGTCACACAAAGAATCATCATATTACTGACCTTCCACAGTGTCTAGTACTGAGATATTAAACAAGTTCATCATCATTGGGAAATCATCGGATACACTTGTCAAGATGTAGATCCTGAATTTAAAATGTTTCAAGACCCTTTCGGTTTATGATTAGATTAGATTAGATTCCCTCCAGTGTGGAAACAAGCCCTTCAGCCCAACAAGTCCACACTGACCCTCTGAAGAGCAACCCACCCAGACCCATTCCCCTACATTTACCCCCGACTAATGCACCTAACACGACGGGCAATTTAGCATGGCCAATTCACCTTACCTGCACACCTTTGGACTGTGGGAGGAAACCGGAGCACCCGGAGGAAACCCACGCAGACACAGGAAGAATGTCAAACTCCACACAGACAGTTGCCCGAGGCAGGAATTGAACCCAGGTCCCTGGTGCTGTGAGGCAGCAGTGAGAACCACTGAGCCACCATGATGCCCAATTTCATAAAATCTCATGGCTGTCTGAAGTTAACTAATGAGGACCTGAGCATCAAAGTCCAGGGATCTCCACTGGTTGTTTGATGGCTCACCAGAGACTTCAACACACGAACTTGCAAAACAAATGTATTTTCATCCATAAGATTTGTTTCCTGAACATGATGTAAAATGGTTAAATTATTTGTTAGGAAAGGAGGAAAAGAAGCTATGCCCTTTGATGTGACAGTCCAGAGCATAGGAACATGAATCTTTCTAGTGTTTGGTTGTGTAAGAACAAAGAGCAAAGAATAAAGAAAATTACAGCACAGGAACAGGCCCTTCGGCCCACCAGGCTTGTGCAGATCTAGATGCTTAAATTAAACCTGTCGCCTGTTTTCCAAGGATCTGTATCCCTCTGTTCCCTGCCCATTAATGTATCTGTCAGGATATATCTTAAATGATGCAATCCTGCCCGCCTCTACCACCTCCACTGGCAACGCGTTGCATGAACCCAGCACCCTCCACATAAAGAACATTCCACACATATTTCCCTGAAACTTTTCCCCTCTCACCTTGTGACCCTGGTAAGGGGCTGATAAAAATTGCAGGAATTTTGGTTGTTGCCAAACATGATCTATTCTTCAAACATGGTAAATATTAGAACATAGAACATAGAACATTACAGCTCAGTACAGGCCCTTTGGCACTCGATGTTGCACCAACCTGTGTAACCAATCTGAAGCCGAAGTAACCTACCCATATCCATTATGATCCAAGTGTTTATCTAATGACCATTTAAATACCCATAAAGTTGGCGAGATCATTACTGTTGCAGGCAGAGCGTTCCACACCGTTACTACTCTCTGAGTAAAGAAACTACTTCCGACATTTATTCTGTGTCTATTACCCCTCAATTTAAAGCTATGTCCCCTTATGCTAGCCATCACCATCCAAGGCAAAAGGCTTTTACTGTCCAACCAATCTAACCCTCTGATCATCTTATATGTCTCTATTAAGTCACCTCTTAACCTTCTTCTCTCAAACGAAAAAAGCCTCAAGTCCCTCAGCCTAAACCCATAAGAACACATCGACCACTTTACTTTCACCCACCTGCTTGGTCACCTTCTCAAAGAGCTCAAGAAGGTTTGTGAGTCACGACCTAGCCTTCACAAAACTGTATATTAAACATGTACAGCAGAAGATTTTACCTATCCCTGTCAGATGATCTTACATTACTTCCCAATGAAGATGTAGACTATCTCATTGACATATTCACATTAACTCTTTACCCACAAATCATAACATTGAATCTGGGCATTCAGCATTGAAATTAACAAACACTCCTTCAAAGTTTGATGGAATCTTCCCCCCTCCCCGAGAGCTGTTGAGATCAGTTCAATTCAAAATTTCCACTCTGAGATAGATAGATTTGTGCATGTTAGGAATTAAGGGTTGCAGAACTCAGACAGATCAATGGGATTAAAATACAGTCAATTGATTCATGGTTCAAGGGACCAAATGGTACCCTCATGTTTCTGTGCCCCATCCTGGGATTTGGATTAATCCACCACATTCTCATCTAATACAACACCTTCCTGTTTAGGCATGGCCTGCCAACATTTCAATCATGAGTCATTCTTTATTTTCCATTTTCCTTGCTGAGATGTTGTAATTGTTGGTACATCTGGCATTTATTGACCTCCTTTACCAGGTCAACATCTGCCATTTTGGTGTTAGATAAGAGTCCCATCAAGAACAGATAAGATACAAATATCAAGGTTCTTTTGTGAATTTGCTGCATTTTTACCACATTCCAATAGTTTTATACACATCTTTATTTTTGCAATCACAGAATTGTCCCAGGCAGGAGGCCATTCTGTCCATCAGGTTTCCCTCAGCTCCCCAAATGATCAATTCACTTGGTGCCATTCTCCCACCCTGTTTCCATACCCCTGCACATTCTTCCTTTTCTCTTGTGAACATTTCAGTTGATTCACATGCACCTCAGGCACTGCATTCCATACCCTAAACACTCGCTCTGAGAAAATTATTTCTCTTTTACTGCTTTTGCCAACTACTTACGATTTTTGCACACTCTTTCATGATCCTTTCATGAGTGGGAATGATTTAGATTCATAGACATTTACAGCACAGGAGGAGGCCATTCAGCCCACCATGTCAGCACCACTCAATGATGATCTGATGACACTAATCTCACTTTCCAGTTCTTGGCCCATAGTCCTGCAGGTTACAGCAACACAAGTGAACGTCAAAAATGTGAATGTTGCAAGGATTTCTGACTCTTCACGCAGTCAGTTGTAGACTCCCAACATCCTCTAAGTGAAAAGATCGCTCCTCAAATCTCCTCTTAGCCTTCTACCACTTACCTGGATATTGACAGCTCTACCAATGGGAAAAGTGCCTTCCCATCCATTCTGTCCAGGACCCTCAATATCATATACCCCTGTAATACGTCGTCCCTCAATCTTTGCTTCTCCAAAGGAAACAACTTCAGCCTATCCAATCTCTCCTCATAACTCAGACGAGGTTTAAGGTAACATTCTGGTTAAATCAGCTCCCTACCTCCTCTTGTGCAATCACATCATTCTGATAATGTGCTGACCAGAACTGCACACAGTACTCCAGTTGCTACAAAACCAGCAAGTTTTTTTTTCTTTTTATTCAATTTCCACCACCAGGAAGATAGAAACACCCAAGTAGCCAGTGACAAGCAGTGCCCTTCACATCCAAGGGCAATGCTGTGTGATCAAACAATGAAGGGGAGGGCAGGGACTAAATCAAAATAGAGTTGGAGAGGGAAATGATGCACTCCACTCCCTGCAGCGCCCACCTCTCCCTGAACAACTCCAGGGTGTTGGTGGACACCGCGTGCTCCCTCTCCAAGGACACCCGGGCTCGAATGTAACCACGGAAGAGAGGCAGGCAGTCGGCCCTAACGACCCCCTCCACAGCCTGCTGCCTGGACCTGTTTATGGCCAGTTTGGCCAGGCCCAGGAGCAGACCCACGAGGAGGTCCTCAGACCTGCCCTCCCTCCTCCGTACCTGGTGCCCGAAGATCAGGAGCGTGGGACTGAAGTGCAACCAAAAACAGAGGAGAAGGTTTTTGAGGAAATCAAAAAGGGATTGCAAACGCCCACACCCAATATACTCATGGTCCACAGACTCCACAGCACCACAGAACAAGCAGTTGGGCTGGGAGTCCGTGAACCACCGCAATCTGCAGTTGCAGGGGACTGCTGCGTGCAGCACCCTCCACCCCAGATCCCCGAGAGAAAGGGGGAGGACTCCTGCGTAGAGGGCTCTCCACTGGGGATCCCCACCGCCCGGTGGCAAATGGGCACGCCAGGGCGTGTCCGGGCGGTGGATGAGGGAGAAGAGGTGGACGGTGTGCAGCAGCAGTCGATACAGGGCATACCTTTTTACATCTTTGAAGGGGACAAAACTAAAATTTTGGAGGCGGCTCAGGTTGTGGGGCACGGGCTCCCACGGGGAGTACGGGACCTTGGGGCCAATGTGAAATTCCGTCCGGGCTGGGGTGAGCGCGAACGGGATCCCACCGCACACCTGAGCGTCCTCCAACTGGTGCACTACATCGGGTCCGAGCACCGCCGTTTTAAGGCGTCGGATGGCGGTGGCCACATACCGGACGTCTACTGCTGCCCTGCTCCAGCAAGTTTTATAGTTGCAGCTTAATCATCCCATTATTGTGCTCTATCACTTTGTAAAAAAAGGTCTTCTTAACCATCGATCAATCACACCTGCTACTTTCAGGGAAGTACTGACATACACAATCAGGGTTCTTCTGATCTTCAGTACTTTCCAGGGTCCTATCATTCATTGTGCAATTCCTTACCTTATTAGCTGTCCCCTCCTGACCTATTTCCCCTTCTGATTTTGAACACACCAAGGATGGGAAGGCTTGAGAAATAGGATGTAATTCCAACACTGGGGAAAATCGAAACATCCAGGGCAGTGTGAAATCAGTGTTGAGTTCAAATACTTTCAGCCCAGAGCTGTGTCCATCAATTAAACTGACAGTTGAGCCTGAACAATATAACTAGACTATGAATATGTTACACTCCGATATGACTCACTTCAGGGTTTGACTTTTTTTTCACATTTAGATATGGAAGTAAGGGCTTTTCGGGGAGGAAACAGGTCAGCCCAGGACAGAATCTGTTTACAAGTGAAGGACACTGTGATGGATATCAACCGACAGACACACAGCAGAGGAAATACAACTGGTAACTTTACTGGTTATGTCTATTTCCATTTCCCTTCTCTGTCATAATGGCGTATGCTTGCGTTCTCCAGAACCATCTGAGATACCTTCACCAATCGTTCTTATAGGGCTTAGATTTACTGAAACCAAAAATGAAAGGACATGCACACAAAGTATTTGCAGAAGAGATGTTTAAACTTGAAGAACAGGAAATGTTTATGACATAGTTAATTATTTTATATCTGAGACACTTTTTTAATCAATTCACAAGATGAGGCCATCACTAGCTTGGGCAGCATTTATTGCCCATCCCAATTGCCCACAGGACAGTGAAGAGTTAACCACATTGCTGTGGGCTTGGAATCACATTATGAGACCAGACCAGGTAAAGGTGGTCGTTTCCTCCCCTAAAGGACAGTAGTGAACCAGATGGGTGGCACGGTGGGTCAGTGGTTAGCACTGCTGCCTCACAGCAGCAGGAACCTGGGTTTGGTTCCAGCCTCGAGCTACTGTGTGGAGTTTGCACATTCTCTCTGTATCTGCATGGATTTCCTCGAAATGTTCTGGTTTCCTTCCACAGTCCATAGTTGTGTAGATCAGGTGGATTGGCCATGCTAAATTGTCCATAGTGCCTGGGGATGTGCAGGCTAGGTGGGTTTAGATTAGATTACTTACAGTGTGGAAACAGGCCCTTCGGCCCAACAAGTCCACACTGACCCGCCGAAGCGCAACCCACCCATACCCCTACATTTACTCCTTACCTAACACTACGGACAATTTAGCATGGCCAATTCACCTGACCCGCACATCTTTGGACTGTGGGAGGAAACCGGAGCACCCGGAGGAAACCCACGCAGACACGGGGAGAACGTGCAAACTCCACACAGTAGCTCGAGGCTGGAACCAAACCCAGGTTCCTGCTGCTGTGAGGCAGCAGTGCTAACCACTGAGCCATGGGAAATACAAGGCATGGGGTTGGGTTTGGTTGGCATGTTTTTCAGAGGGTCAGTCTGGACTCAATGAGCTGAATGGCCTGCTTCCACACTGTAGGGATTCTATGATTCTCTGAATTGGCAATTGATTTATTGTCATCATTAGACTCCTAATTCCAGATTTTTATTCCATTCAAATTTCATTGTCTACCGTGGCAGAATTCAAACCTGGGTTCCCAGAACATTACATGAGTCTCTGGATTAACAGGCCAATGATCATACCACTAGGCCATTGTTCCCTTGTTTGGGCTCCTGTCAGAATTTCAGCCTCAACTTCCGAAAAATGACACATTGGTATTTACCACATGATCTTACCGTGAGAACAACTGGGACTGGAACACTAGGCTGAGACATCCTTCACATCCCCCAGGATCTGTCCATTCCATTCTGATGAGGAAAGGTGACCTTGTGATGTCAGTTAACCCTTGCGAGCATGAACTGCATTGTACAGCATTCTCGTTTTGGTTTATTCTCTTTGAAGTGAAGTGAGATACGATAAAGGGGATATGCTGAGGTCAGTTTGAAAGGTGTTTTGGTCAGTCAGAGCCTTCCGCACCTTTAGGTTTGAACCTCATTCCAAGAGATGGCATGGCATAGATTCAGTGCAGAGAAGATCCCCAAGCCTGATTCCCAGATGGCAAAGGATTGAGTTTCAAGAATTGACTGGAGACAAAATGATTTGACAGGAAAATCCTGGCACTGGATTTAAAGAGGGATACAGGATGTGGATGTAGTTAATCCAATCTCAGCTTCAGCAATTATGTAGACATGAAATTAAGGAGCACAAGTGAATCAGTGAGACTGATGGAAGGAACATTGATGGGGAGAACATTCCTCAGTCAGAGGGACTAGAACATGGAGTTGATTTCGGGTTAGTTTGTGGAGGGAGAAACCCATCGAAGAAACGGCCTTGGAAAGGAAGATGGAAAGGAACTCTGTCTTTTTGCAAGAGTAATCGGCTGAAAAAAAGGCTCCCCATTCTGGGATCTTGCTGCCCCTTCCTGTATTTATTGCAAGACCAGAATTAGCTGTTCTCTAATCCTAACTGTATGTGGTACGAACATCTAGAAATCCAGCTGCACTTGGTCATGACCATTTCTAGGATGTTGGTTATTATTGTTCTGTTTCTGCAACTGACTTACATGTATTTTGTTGCAAATTTTTACCCTAAATATCTCTCTCCAGCATTTGTAATACTTATTGATCCCTGCATAATTAGATTTAACAGTGGTGGCTTTGATCGCCTATAAGGACATGGATTCCATTCTGAATGGAAGTGAGTTCCACAGCACCACTGGTGGGAAACAGAAGCCTTTTCAATTAATCTCAGATGTCGTCTCAGCCGTGATAACGAACAGGGACAACAATGGACTTGAGCCAATTGTGAACATCACCTTCAAGCACAATCAGGTTTGTACAGAGTGTTATGACTGGGTGAGGTTCTCCAATTCATTACAGAGCCAGGCGGGGAACTGCAAAATGCCAAATCCTTGCTGAGGAGCAATGAGAAGGGCTGCCATTGTATATTCATCCACCCTCCCTGCTGGTCACAGCAAAGTTAATTTGAAAACAACCTTCTCTTGTAGGTGCCTTTCACCCAGACAAATATAATTGATGTTTTAAAGGGAGCCAATTTAACCAGGCTCCCTTGACTTAGTGAAAGACTGAGTTTATTACTTGCTAAATACAAGAAGAAATAATAATGTAATACACATACACGGTTCAGATATGTCCAAAAATAAAGCTAAAAAAGATATACTTATCAGTCTGTGAGTTCCATTTAGAGTAGAAAATGGGACATTGCATCCTTTAAATTGGGTGATAACTGGGAGGAAGGATGTCAATAGACAAGCAGTTGATTTTGAGCTGCATGCCATTTCAGATCAGCTGAAAGGCGTTTGACCTGCTTCCATTTGACACAGTTTCACTGCTTCCAATAGAGAGAGAGAGATTATCTTTCTTTTATGTGATATAATATTATTTTACATGAGCCACCGAAAGTCAGCTCTGAGACCTGTCACAATTTAACTGGAACGTGTGCACCAATAATCGAGCCCCACTGCTTTATGTGTGTTCACAAAATATATTAAACCCCAATAACACCACCAAAATGGTCAATTTGCCTGACTGACTGATATTCAGGGCAAAAGCATTTCACAGCTGGTGAATTTCATAACAGAAGAATAACTACTTATTTCAACACACTTCACATTGCCAAAAGCAGAGAAAAGAAAGAATTTCTAATTTATCGCTATGTGCCTCAGATTGTACTCCCTCAAAACCCAAAACGTAAACACAGACTCAGACATCATCTTGACAGAGATAGAGAGTTTAACACTTATATGAAGGGTGAAAAAAGAATACAGATTGGATAAACAAAATTCTGAACATCCACCTTCTAGTCCACAAGGTTGGAATGTATTTTCTCCCAGCCGTTTTGAGTTTAACAAGGATAACACACTGCTGCATGTGGAGTAATGGTCATTATTTGACTTCATTGTAGATTGGCTGGACCAAAGGCTTTTCTTGTTTCAGAATTTATTTTCAGCTTTCTTGTTTTGTTTTTGTCTTTTCCCAATTGGGGAATGAAGAGAAAGAGAGAGACAGAGAGATGAAGAGAAAGGGAAGGATAAATAGAACATTTCTACATGCAGTTTCTGGAACTGTCTGTCCCTCCCTCTCTCTCTCTCTCTCTCTCTCAGCTGCCCTGGGATTTCCGACACTTAACAAACTGCAGCTCAACGAACCTGAGGGCTTTTGACAAGCAGAACTTCCTTCACTTGAAACCTGGTCATTGCCATTCAATGCAGAATTTCCCTTCTCGCTGCTTCTGATTGCAACCTTGTACCACACAGTTCAAAACGTTTGCAGCACTTGATTTTTAAATTGCAGATAATTTTGAGTCGGCACTCCAAATTCCATTTTAGTTTATCGTCCCCAAAAAGAAAATATAGGCACCTTGTTAGAGACATAAAAGCTTTTAACGATGCAGGAAATATAAATTAATGAAAGACTTCTTTATTCTTATCAGAGTTGGTGAACATTGTCCCCACTTCTTCAGTTTCCTCCCCTCCTCGCTCAATATCCTGACTCTTGTGTGAGAACAGCCTGACATTCCTACCCTCAATTCTTCATTCCTCCTGCATGAAGGAAGACAGTGTCAGCAGATGATTCAACACAGACAGAGACACACATCGACAGACCCAGGCAGGCACATGCAAAACACACACACACACACACACACACACACACCTGCTCTATCATTTAAGAAGATGATGAATTATCTGTTTGTGTTTTGATTCCACGTTCCCATATCACCTCAATAACCTGTCATTCCACTCCCTAACCAAATTCCATCTACCTCTTCATTCATAATATTCAGTGACATCACCTTCAGCACATTCTGAGGCAGACAGCCTGAACTTAGCGCAACCCTCTGAGGCAATAAACAATTCTCCTTATTTCTGTCCTAAAAGGGTCACCCATAATTTCAACATAGTGTCCATTTGACATGAACTCAACCACAACAGAAACATCTTGTACAGGCCATTCAGGATTTTGTACACTTCCATCAAGTCACCCCTCACTCTTCTAAACTCCAGTGAAAACAGACCCAGTCGGGTCAACCTCTCTTCATAAGACATTCCACTGATTCGAGATATCAACCCAGTAAACCTCCTCTGAACTATCTCCAATGTATTTATATCCTTCCTTGAAACGGGGACCAAAACTGCACACAGCATTTGAGATGTGGTCTTACCAATACCCTGTATAACTGATGCATAACATCCTTAAGTTGATATTGAATCCCTCTCATATTGAATATAAACCTTGCTGTCCACAGCAGGCGAACAGTGAGTGGACAACCCACTGTGTCCACTGGGATTACGCAGCTGGGAAAAGCTACTGGTCTCCTCATGGCTGCAGTGTGGGAGATTCCAGTGGAACACACACCCAGTGTCGATGCAACCATCTCTCCACCCTGGCATTGCTGATGTCTCCTGTTGGATGGCAGGTAAAACTGTTTCTCCATCTGTGTTCTCCACAGTTAGTTCAGAATTCATGAACTGGATACAGGCCCTGACTGTTGCAGTGATTGTGAACAAGATTATGTTAAATTCAAGCTCCTAGACTGTAGGATTTAAATTTTTTTTTAGATTACTTACAGTGTGGAAACAGGCCCTTCGACCCAACAAGTCCACACCGACCCACCGAAGCGCAACCCACCCATACCCCAACATATACCCCTTACCTAACACTACGGCAATTTAGCATGGCCAATTCACCTGACCCACACATCTTTGGACTGTGGGAGGAAACCGGGGTACCCGGAGGAAACCCACGCAGACACATGGAGAACGTGCAAACTCCACACAGTCAGTCGCCTGAGGCGGGAATTGAACCCAGGTCCCTGGCGCTGTGAGTCAGCAGTGCTAACCACTGTGCCAACGTGCCGCCTGAGGGGTGGACTAACACTCTTGTTCAGGACAGTCTCAAATAATGGTGACATTGCAGAGCCAATCAACAAGTATTGTAGAAAGGACTCAATGGATTGGAAATTTGGCTTCTTAGGTCCTGGGTGTTTGGCACCTCAGGAACCAGTTAATACTTTTTGGATGCAGTCTCCTCTGGTTGATGCGGCCAAGTACATCATGTTGGACAGTATCAAATGAAGGAGTCAATTAAGGCGTATGAATGAACAGAAAATAAGACAGGATTTGAAAACCCATAAGACAGTAGGAAGTAGTGAATTGCATAATCTGTAGTTGTTGGAAAGAAGACTTACCGTAGGCGGTTAGTGACTGAGAGAGTTGGAAAAGTCTAATTCAAACTGAAGGGACATCTGGAAGGGAAAGATCTGAACAGGCTGGACTTCATTCCAGGAAAGGGAAACTGAGCGGGAACCTAATGGAGATGTTTAATAAACAATAAACATAACATCTCAAAATAGCAAGGAGCATGTCCTTTCTGCAAGACAGCAGCAGAGTAGGACGCTTCTCAAAGAGCTCGTATATTTGAATTATTTTCCTTTCTCATTTTTTTCTCCTTTTGTCTTTTTTTTAAACCTCCTCTTCTCTCTTCTCCCCCTTGAACCTCCCAGGTTCGAACCTCCTGACCTCAGAACTCCCAGCCTCAGAAGTCCCAGCCTCAGAACTCCCAGCCTCAGAAATCCCGGCCTCAAAACTCCTGGCCTCAGAAATCCCAACCTCAGAAATCCCAGCCTCAGAAATCCCAGCCTCAGAAATCCCAGCCTCGGACCTCCAGCCTCTTAACTCGCAGCCATCGACTTGGCTGCCTCAGAATTCCCAGCCTTGGAACTCCTGACTTCAGGACAGACCCAACCAGGCTGCCTTTTAGGATGATGGTCTCTTCACCCAGTGTGGCCACCTGGTGGCTGAGAGTAGCATCCTCTCAGCTCAGCATGGTGTCGTTTTGGCTTAGCATGGTAATCTTTCGGCATGGCATGGTGATCTCCCAGCAGTCCAGCATAGTGGTCTTCAGGCTATATGTAGTGTCCTCTTGCCCAGCATGGCATTCTCAAAGTGGCCCAGCACAGTCATCTTCAGGCAGTACATGGTGGCCTCTTGGCCCAGCAAAGTGGTCTTTGGTCAGTCCATGGTGTCCTCTTAACCTAGCACGGTAGTCTTCAGGTGGTACATGGTGTCCTCTAGGCCCAGCATGGTGGTCTTCAGGTGGTACATGGTGTCCTCTTGGCCCAGCATGGTGGTCTTCAGGTGGTACATGGTGTCCTCTTCGCCCAGCATGGTAGTCTTTGGGCAGTACATGGTGTCCTCTAGGCCCAGCATGATAGTCTTTGGGCAGTACATGGTGTCCTCTAGGCCCAGCATGATAGTCTTTGGGCAGTACATGGTAGTCTTTGGGTAGTCCTCTAGTCTTTGAGCGGTACATCGTGTCCTCTAGGCCTAGCATGGTGGTCTTTGGTCAGTATATAGTGTCTGCTTGGCCCAGCATGGTGGTCTTCAGGTGGTACATGGTGTCATCTTGGCTCAGCGTGGTGGTCTTTGAGCGGTACATGGTGTCCTCTTGGCCCAGAGTTCTGGTCTTACAATAGTTCATGGTAATCTCTCAGTCCAGCGTGACGATATTCCAGCAGCCCAACATGGGTGTTCTGGTGGTAGGTGGAGGTCTCTTGGCCTGGTGGGTGATCTCCCAGCGTAGTGGTCTTCGGGTGGCAGTCTCTCAGCTTGGCATGGTCTCGGTGTGGACATCCAGTCTCAGGGAGGCTAGATGTCAACATAGACTGGTTCAGAAGATGGTTTCCCCGTATTTGTATTCTCCGTGTTATAATTTATTCCGAAATCTGCAACGCTGGACATTTTTTTACTTCTCTATTTTCCATAAACGGCATCTGAAAAAAGTGTACCTGCGGACTTTTGTACCTAAGATGGCACCGTAAGTGGCAATTGGCACAATTTTCCCTGTACACATTTGAGTACGTGTGACAATAAAGCTAATTCTCATTCTAATTCATACTGCCAGAAAACGGTGATGAGGTAACAGGCCAGTTGTGATCTTGTTGAGTGGCAGAGCAGGATCAAATGGCCTACTCCTGCTGTTAGTTTCTAGGTTCCTGTAGTCGCTGATAAATTGAACACAGGTTTGAAAAATAGCTCACGCAAAAAGTAGTTGGAATGTGGAACTTGTGAGGGAATTGAAGTGCACATAGTAAATGCATTTAAGAGAAATCTGGACTAAAAACAACACTTGAGAGAGAAGGAAATCAAGGATTATACTGAAAAGGGTAGTTGAAGATAAGTGGGTGAGACCCATGTGGAGAATAAACATTGGCAAGCGATAGGTTGGGCTGAATGGCCTGGCTCTGCATTGTATATTTAACACAATGGAACAGGAACAGCATTCAAGGTTTCAATGGGTTTGTCGTGAATTAAAAAGCTGATTAGCTTCAGTGGCTAGATTGTGGTGCAGAATAAAAGGTAATAATATCAGAAGGTACTGGATGATGTTTTGGGAGCAGACTCCATACTTCACCCCATCGTGATATCAGGACAATGATGATGCCAATGATACAGACAGAGAGAGACAGACAGTGAATTAAAGGGGAAATGGTGAGCATGAAAAGTATAATTAAGATTCTTAGAAATGTTGGACATTATGTGCATCTTGCAGTTAAGGGTTAGAAACACAGGCAAATCTAGATTATCTAAAGGCATTGCAGAACTAAAGGTGAAACCATCTCGTGTAAAAGCATTACATAGTGGGAAAATCTGCTTTTTTAATAATCACACAGCATTATCAATGACCACATAAACCCTAACCCGAAACCTAATAAAGGGTTAGTACCTCTGGGCCTGGCACTATCAAATCAAGTCAACACCCGGTCTTGTTAGCAATGGAAGGAGCAGTCCTAAGTGTTCAACAGGCTGATCAGATTGTGAATCCTTCCATCTCTCCTCCAATATTCCCCAAAGGATCAAAATGGTGGATATGAAGTTACAGAAGAAGTGACCACACTTACCACATCGACAAGGCTTCAGTCAGGAATGTGACAACTTACATGGGAAGAGGAAGAGGACATTCAGCTCCCTTCAGACCTGTTGCACCACTCAATAAGACAGTGGTCTGTACCTATACTCCATTATCTGTCTCCATGCCATAACCCATAATATCCTTCCCTGACAAAAAACTATCAACCTCAATTTTGAAAATGTCATTGGACTTCCAACCTTGAGAACTTTGTGGAGATCGAGTTTCAGATTTCCAATCACCCTTTTGTGAAAAGATGCTCTATTTGATCACCCTGGTCGGCCTCACTGGAACACATCACAGGAAATCGAGCCCTGCTGTTGCTGGACTCGTCACAAAGTTAAAGATTTTATAAAAAAACATGCACACTGTCCCAGCTGTCCCATCCTTACAATCCAGTATCACACAAAGCATGCAGCAGGGGGCTTTACTGAACAAAAATTACTATTTATTACAAATGAATCAAATCAACATTCAGGTAATTCATTATGAGCCGTTGACATGTAACTACTCGTAAAAACTCGAACCTCCATTTAAACATTTGTAACATCTCTGCTTTATTGGTTGAAAGTCACAGCTCACAGGAACTGATAAGGGTATATCTATCGGCTTTCTTAGACTTTAGATTTATTTTGCTGCAGAGAGAAAGATAGAACCTTCCTTTCCCTGAGGTCTGCTGGCTTCGAATTAAACAGTCATGTTCACAAACTTTTCAACGACTTGAGAGTCAATCACATAAATGATGATAGGCAGAAGGACTTTGTTATTGACAACTGGTCACCAATCATATCCCAATCAACTGGCCAAATCTCCCTTTGTATATACCCCTTGGCTCCAACCCATTTGTAGCAACCTGCTCCAACTGCTAAAAAAACCCAGCTGTGTCAACAGCATTTACAAAGAGTGTCAAGAGTGTGGTCCTGACGAAGGGCTTATGTCTGAAATGTAGATTCTCCTGCTCCTCGGATTGTGCCTGACCTGCTGTGATTTTCTAGTACCACACTCTCGATTCTGATCTCCAGCATCTGCAGTCCTCACTATCTCCTTAGAAAAAGTGACCGGAATCTGACTTTTTAAAGGGGCAGCAAACCCTTCCACAATGTTTGGCTTTTATAACAGTCCATGGCCCATTTCAATCCACAATCAAAATCACAGAATAATCAAACAATGCGATATTGGCGGCACATTGTTAGTCTAGGTCTCACTTTAAGGGTATAGCACCCTCCCCATGCTTTCACCCAGTCAGATTACCAGAGGGGATTTTACCATGTTCAGAAAGACAAAAACTTAATGCAAATATATTTCTTTCCAAGGACTATCCGTTTGTTTTGACGACAATTACATTGATTGGGATCCCAATTTCTCTGGTGTGTCTGGGAATCACCATTGTGACCTTTGCTTTCTGCACCAATGTGAGAAATGCTCTCCACATCACCCACATGCAGCTGTGTGTGAGTCTCTTCCTGGCGGAACTGCTTTTCCTTCTCGGGATCAACAGAACCACAAACCGGGTAAGAGAATCCACCACAGCCAGCAATACAACAGGTTGTGTCAGAGAGAGAGTGAGAGTGTCTGTATCACAGAGAGAGTGTGTGTGTGTGTGTCAGAGAGTGTCTGTATCACAGAGAGAGCATGTGTGTGTGTGTGTGTGTGTGTGTGTGTCAGAGAGAGCTTGTGTTTGTGTGTGTGTGTGTCAGAGTGTCTGTGTCACAGACAGCATGTGTGTGTGTCAGAGAATGTCTGTGTCACAGAGAGAGCGTGTGTGTGTGTGTCAAAGAGTGTGTCACAGAGAGAGAGTGTGTGTGTGTGTGTGTGTGTGTGTGTGAGAGAGAGAGAGATTTATGTTTATGAGTGTGTGTGAAAATGTATATGTTTAAGAGAAAAGGATCTGTGTGACAGAGTAAATGTGTGTGTATAACAGAAAGAGAATGTGTCTGAGCATGTGTGGGTTTGAGTGCGAGTGTGTGTGTGTCTGTACAGATGGGTACTTGTGTAAATATCTGTCCAGTGCAACTAAATGGTTTGATTGTATACTCGTGTACAAATATGTTTGATGTTCAGTTGATTGTATATTTGATCCTTGTGCATCAAGTTCTATCCCTTATGAAGCCCTCAGTTCCTTCTCCCACAGTTAGTGACCTTGCCTTCAGCTAGCTTTCGACCCACTGGTTCCAGAAATCTGGAATTCCTCCACTGAACCAGGCTTCTTCCGTACCATCCTTCTTTAATACATTCTGTAGAGATAGAAGTTCAGGACACTTCCGTAATGGTACTGATGCCCACTGGCTCATTCAAACTAGGGGACAACTTCTGCTGATGAGCATAAACCATCAGCTGGGACACGGTTTTGGTGTTGGCTCCAGGAGTGTGTCAGGTGGAACTGTGAGGAATCACTGCTTCAAGAAAAGCTCTCATGCTGTTTCTCATTATTACAGGTGATGTGTGGGATTATAGCAGGATTTCTACACTACCTGTTCTTGGCTGCGTTTGTTTGGATGTTCCTGGAGGGAGTCCAGCTCTTTCTCATGGTCAGAAACATCAGGAATTTGAGGGTTCCTCATTCAGAAAAAGTTGAGAAATTCATGTACCTTCTTGGCTACGGGGTTCCTGCAGCAATTGTGGTCATTTCTGCTGCAGTGGATCATGATGGCTATGGATCACCTAGGCAGTAAGTAATGGCTCCTCTTCTTCAAATCTTACAGCTAGAATTATCACCTTCCAGTTCAAGCTATCTTCAGAATTTAAACTTCTTTCTCTTTGTTGCACACTTGTTGTCAATGAAATTAGCTTTAACTTCAAGCCCCACTCCAGGCTTTGAGCATAAAAATCCAACATTTCAACACAGCACTGAGGGATCGCTGCTCTGCAAAGATGCCATTCTTCAGACGAGACATTAAACCAAAGCCCCATTTACCTGCTCAGGTCGATATACAAGTTCCCATAGGAAAGAACGACAGTGTATTTGTATTTATCCCTCAATCAACATCACAAAAAAGGATTATCCCAAACATTACTACATTGTTGCTCGTGGCAGTTTGCAAATTGTCTGACACATTTCCTACTTTACAACAGTGACTACATATCAAAAGTATTTCATTAACAGTTACATGTTTTGAAACATTAAATATGCCATACATGTTGTTTAATTCTCATATTACTCCTGAAGAGCTTGGGACTGATTTGTGACTGAATAATATGTGAATATGTATCACTGATGCACTGTGGTCATGTGCTGAGTAACCAAGGATCAATCTGTCAGTCCACCAACCAAAGGGAAATCTGTGAGAAATACACTTAATGAAACTCCAGCATTTTGATTTGAAAGTGTGACTATTTCTGCGATATAAGAACCAGAAGACACTCTCATTATGTTTTTCCTCTCATTTTCAGCTTTCCTCCCTTGACCTATTCCCTGGTTTTCCCTTCCTCTCATTTTTACTCATGTTCTCTCTCTCTCCTCTTATCCATTTTGTTCTTTCCCCATTCCCTCCCTTCCCTCTCCCCCTCTCTCTCTCTCTGTTTCCTTGTCAGCAATATCAGGAATAGGCTCCTGACTCATGTATCCCAACCCCACTCCAGTGATTACACTTCCTCCCTCTGACAATAACACTTGCCAGCAGTGGATTCTGTAACTGTGGTCCACTGCAGAGATCCTAATTTCCAATGTCACCTTTCACCTTTGTGCACAGGAAGGAAATGATGCATTTCACTGGATTGTTGAGTAATGAAGGGGATCATTCACCCCATCTTTCAGAGGGCTGCTCAATTAGTCCCCCCTCTTGGAGCCAAGACACCATAAAATTTTGATCATTGTTTTCCTTTTGAAACTTCCCATTCATTCTATTACTGCAATATTTATCGTTCATTAGCAGAGGGATTGAATTCAAGAGTCGTGAAGTGATGTTGCAGCTGTACAGGACTTTGGTTAGGCCACATTTGGAGTACTGTGTGCAGTTCTGGTCGCCTCACTTTAGGAAAGATGTGGAAGCTTTGGAGAGGGTGCAGAGAAGATTTACCAGGATGTTGCCTGGAATGGAGAATAGGTCGTACGAGGATAGGTTGAGAGTTCTCGGCCTTTTCTCGTTGGAATGGCGAAGGATGAGGGGTGACTTGATAGAGGTTTATAAGATGATCAGAGGAATAGATAGAGTAGACAGTCAGAAACTTTTTCCCGGGTACAACAGAGTGTTACAAGGGGACATAAATTTAAGGTGAAGGGTGGAAGGTATAGGGGAGATGTCAGGGGTGGGTTCTTTACCCAGAGAGTGGTGGGGGCATGGAATGCGCTGCCCGTGGGAGTAGTAGAGTCAGAATCATTGGCGACCTTTAAGGTGCAATTGGATAGGTACATGGATGGGTGCTTAATCTAGGATAGATGTTCAGCACAACATCGTGGGCCGAAGGGCCTGTTCTGTGCTGTATTGTTCTATGTTCTATGTTCTATGTTCTATGCAATCCTTTCAGAAAGTACACTTCAAATCATCAACACTTGCAGTTGTAGAATTCATTTTTGTCAAAAAGATTGATGATCCTTGTTAACCACAGTAACAGTTGAGGGATGGATAGGTCTTGGATCTACAAAAAGGGAATGGAAATCAAGAGCGATGGAGGCAGATGTGGGGTAAGTGAAAAAGGGATGAAGTGCATATCCCTGTGACAGGGCAAAGGCCAAACAGGCAGCTGAACAATGCTGTGAAGAGAAGTACCCAGTTTTGTACAGAATGTGACTCTCCCCAAAGGGTGGCTGGCCAGTCGGCATTAAGCCATCTCAAGAGCATTATACACCAGCACCATACACCAGGTCCAAGCAATGGAAACCCATGAAAAAGCAGACAGCACTCTGAAAACAAAACCTGAGAAGGGAACAGCAGCCAACATGCATCACAACTCATTAGTGGCCCATAATCTGTTTGTGGACAGTTTTGGTTCAGTCATATCAAGGCATGGAAACCTCGATTGGGTGTTAATCTCATAATCAACAGTTCTAAAGGCTGAGACTGTACCCTTTGGGGGTTTAAAAGGATAAGAGGTGATCTAAATGTGCCACATTAGATCCTGAGGAGACTTGACAAAATGGATCCATTCCGACAAGATGTTTTCCCTTGTGGGAGACCAAAACTACAGGGTGGGGTGGGGGGGAGCAGTTTGAAAATCATCACTTGAATACAGCAATGTTGAGAAACATTTTCTCTCAGAGAATTGAGAGTCTTTGGATCTCTCTTCTCCAGACAATGGTGGAGGCAGGGTCATTGAATATTTATAACACAAAGGGGGACAGATTCTTGGCTAACAAGGAGTCAAAGTTTACTGCTGGGAGGGGAGGTGTGGGGGGGGGGGGGGGGGGTCAGGTGAGAATGTGGAATTGAGGCCACAATCAGATCAACTGTGATCTTGTTGAATGGTGGAGCAGCTTCAATGTGATAAATGGTCGACTTGTGCTCTTATTTCATTCATGATTCATATTACAAAGATATTTCACTTTGGAATGAGTACCTTCCAAATTAGGTTAAAAATCACACAACACCAGGTTATAGTCCAACAGGTTTAATTGGAAGCACACTAGCTTTCGGAGCGATGCTCCTTCATCAGGTGATTGTGAATTAGTTTTACCTACAACCACCAGGAATATCATCATTCAATCAGTGCACAGGTTGTGAAACTATTTTTGCAACATAAATAGCTCCCACTTCCTGGGTCTTATTCTCTTGTTGATACTCATTGTTCTGAATGATTTACTTTCTTCTCTCAACTTCCAGCTGCTGGGTCTCCATAAAAAGAGGATTCATCTGGAGTTTCCTGGGACCTGTGTGTCTGATCATTGGGGTAATTTTCTAACTACTCATATCAAGTATATTGTGTTTTATTTCTATCTGATTGCATGAAATGTTTGTGTTTAAATGTACAGTAAACCCCTTTTTTATTTATCTAACCTTAGTAACAGATTCAAGAACAGCTTCATCCCTGCTGTGATCAGACTGATGAACAGACCTCAGTGGTTAGCACTGCAGCCTCACAGCGCCAGGGATCTGGGTTCAATTCCAGTCTTGTGTGACTATGTGGAGTCTGCACATTCTCTCCATGTCTGTGTGGGTTTTCTTCAGCTGCTCTGCTTTCCTCCCACAATCCAATGATGTGCAGGTTAGGGTAATTTGGGCATGCTAAATTGCCCACAGGATGCGTAGGTTAGATGCATTAGTCAGGGGTAAATGGAGACTAATATGTTACCCTTCGCAAGGTTGGTGTGGACTTGTTGGGCCAAATGGCCTGCTTCCACACTGAAGCAATTCTATGAAATTGTATATTACACTTAATCTTTCTCTGCACCTTCTCTGTAGCTGTAATAGTCCATTCTGCATTCTGTAATATTACCCTGACGTACTTATGTAGGGTGTGATTTTTCTGGACAGCATGCAAATCAATAATTTGCCCTGTATCTTGGTGTGTGACAATAATCAATCAAATCAAATCAAACTGTCACAAGCAGGTATTATCAATTTGCGGCTCATTTATATCCCATTGCTTTCCATAATATACTCTTTTTGCACATTATCTCTCTCTAATACTCTCTCCATCCCTGAGATAACCTCATGAAGGTTGGCATCCCATCATCAAATCACCCTTTATTTACACGTATATAGCACATTACACTGACCCAGCGAGCACAGAACATGCTCCTGGACTGAGAAGAAACCTCGACACTCCTGTTTATATCTGTCAGCCAGGACTCCCTGATTGGATCAGGTTAACAGCCCCAATCAGGGAACTCATATTCTATGAGATCCACTTGACTGACATCCTTCCATTCACTACACTCCCCCCTCCCCCATAATGTTTCTGGGACATAACAGTTCTACATCCAGCAAAAGACATTTGGGTTAAAGATGGATCCTGTCCTACCTCTTCCTCAGAGACTTATTTTGCTGCTACATGGTAGTCTCAGGTGGCCAAATGCACAATGACATTTTCAGTATACAGCACCCTCTACCAGTCTCATTTGCACAGCATCTCTTCCATGTCCTCGATTCTCCATATCCTCTCTTCTCCATACACTGACTGCCAAAATTTCTTCATCCCATTACCATGCCATCCATAGCCATCTCTCCCAAAACCTTTCCTTCCCCTCTCCATTATCTGTCTCCCTCATAATCAGGAGAAAGTGAGGACCTTCAGAGCAGGCAGGGAAAATATTACAAACATGGTGACAGGGAGGACAGGTTGAAATTTCACCATTTCTGGCTGCAAACATCACTTGGCAAATTGCAAAAAAAAATTAAGAATTAAATCGACCTTCTTTCACATTTGTTCCAACCACACTTTCTTGACAGTCATTCAACATTTTTTTGAATCTTCCAACAGATCAACACGGCTCTGTATTTCACAATACTCTTGATATTGAAAAGAGAAGTTTCTAAACAGGACACTAAAGTGTCGAAACTTCAGAATACAAGGTAAGATACAATTATCTGGAACTTGAAGGAAATATTGTTGAAGTTGACAGGAACATGTAAAGAAGGGTAAATTACATAGAAAATTCAAACCAGGAACAAAAGAGGACAATTCAGTCCTTCAAACCTCCTCAACTCCACTTTCCTGCACCCTCCCAATGCCCCTTTAATATGTTAGTAATGAAAATGCTGTCGATTTCCTTCTTGAATGGATTCAGTGTCACAGCATTCCACCACACTCTGATGTAGTGCAGCGTTACAGGAAAAGATTAGAGATATGTGACTAAGTGGGTTAGCATTTCAAAGAACCAACACAGGCTTAAACACTTCAATGGCCTCCTTTTGGGTGATATGATTCTGTGGGTGCATCCGTAAAAGTCAGCGTTATTTCAAGGATTTATTTGCTGATACAATGCATGCAGACAATATGAAAAGAATTATTGAACATTAAAAGACACTTTTTACTTTGTTTCACATTTTTTCAGTAAAATCATATGATCACAACATACAATATCTCATTAAGTAAGTTCTGTCACTAAAACACTGCCGATTATTGCTGAACCAACATGCAATGGAGAAGGGATGCTCATGGAGCTTCCTTCTCCCATTATTTGCTTCCACTCCACATGCATTCAGAACAGCATGTTACAGAGCTGCAGAGCTTTGAACTGATCTATTGGTGCCCTCCTTGTTTCCGGGCTCCTTGTATTCTCACTGATCTCCTTCTGTCTCTGATGCAGGATGCTGACATTCAAAGCCATTGCTCAGGTGTTTATCCTGGGCTGCACTTGGATTTTTGGTTTGTTTCAGTTTCAGGAACAGCCCGGTGTAATGACCTATTTATTCACCATCATCAACAGTTTCCAAGGCACTTTCATCTTTATCCTGCTCTGCATGTTAAATCCCAAGGTAAGCAGTGGTGTGGTTACACAGTGATGATGGGGGAGCTACTAAATGAGTATTTTGCATCAATGTTTACTGCGGGGAAGCACACAGAAAATAAAAAAAAGGCGAAATAGATAGCGACATCTTGAAAAATGTCCATATTACCGAGGAGGAGGTGCTGGCTGGCTTAAGGAAGAGCTAGCTATTTGGATAAGAAACTGGCTTGAAGGTAGAAGACAGAGGATGGTGGTGGAGGGTTGCATTTTAGACTGGAGGCCTGTGAGCAGTGGTGTGCCACAAGGATTAGTGCCGCATCCACTGTTTTTTGTCATTCATATAAATGGTTTGAATGTGAACATAGACAGTATGGTTAGTAAGTTTGCAGATGGCACTAAAATTGGAGGTACAGTGGACAGCAAAGAAGGTTACATCAGCGGAACAATCAGATGGGCCAATGTATTGAGGAGTGTCAAATCGAGTTTAATTTAGATAAATGTGGAGTGCTGCATTTTGGAAAGGCCCATTAGAACAGGACTTATACAGTCAATGGTAAGGTCCTCGGGAGTGTTGCTGAACAAAGAATGCAGGTTCATAGTTCCTTGAAAGAGAAGTCGTACGTAGATAAAATTGTGAAGAAGGCTTTTATTATGCTTGCGATTATTGGTCACTTCATTGGCTATAGGAGTTGGAGGTCATGTTGTGGCCACATAGGACACATTGAATTCTGGTCTCCTTGCTATCCGAAGGATGTTGTGAAACTTGAAAGGGTTCAGAAAATATTTCCAAGGATATTTCCAGGATGAAGGGTTTGAGCTATAGGGAGAGGTTGAATAGGCTGGAACAAATTTCCCTGGAGCATCGGAGCCTGAGGGATGACATCGTTTATAAATCATGAGGGGCATGGATAGGGTAAATAGACAAGGTCTTTTCACTGGGGTGGGGTGTCTGAAATTAGAGGGCAAAGGTTTAAGGTGAGAGGGGAATGATTTAATAGGGAACGAAAGGGCAACGTTTTCACGCAGAGGGTGGTGCCTGTATGGAAAGAGCTGCCAAAGGAAGTGGTGGATGCTGGTGCAATTACAACATTTAAAAGGCATCAGGATAGGGTTGGGGAGATTGGGCCATATGCTGGCAAATGAGACAAGATTTCTTTCTGATATCCTGATGACATGGATGAGTTGGAGTAAAGGGTCTGTTTCCGTGCTGTATATCTCTCTGACTCAGTGACTTGAATGCATGCCCTGTCAGAAGTAGACACCTAACACAACTTTTGTAAGATGAGCCGATTAATTACCCCCAAAGGTTCGCTCATTTTCCAATTTGTTGGATCCACCATCCAAGCAGTTTGATTAGTGATGTTAAATTTAAAAGTTTGGGGTTACAGCAGTTATGTGGGTGGGGGTATGGGATGGGATTCAGTATGGGTGTGATACTCTATGGAGGGTTGGTGCAGGCTTCGTTTGCCAAATAGCCTCCTTCTCCATTGTAGGGGTTCGATAATACTATGACTTTATCAACTGAGGACAGTCGGCCATTTCCTCATGCTGCAAGGCCAATGGAAAGCCTCCCAACACTGAGGGAGCTGCAGTCTGCCAATACAGGAAAGAGACAGACAGGGAGGGTACCTCAAGATGGATGGGGCTTCTTGATACTTTTAAGCCAGTCGAAATTCTGATGTGTATTATTAGTATGTCAAGGTCAGAGATTCAGTGAAATTCAAATTGATTCCATTTAGTTCGATACCATCGGATCACTGACTGCCTGCTACATTGTGTTTTCAGGTGAGGGCAGCATATTCTAACTACTTCAACAGCAAGTGTAAGGCAATGGACACAAAGCCCTCAGAGGAGGACAAAGCCAACACAATGACAGTCTTGTCGGTAAGTAGGCCTTGACTGGCATCAATCAGCATGTGAAATGTCGCCATTGACCTTTGAATCTGATTGGCTGGCAGCTCAGTTGCCCCAGCAATGTAGTAGTGCTTTGGATAGGATTGGAACGACAAGAAGCCCCTGGATTCTAAGTCCCAGAGTCATGGGCCAGGTAAATATAGGTGGTGTCAGGGAAATGAAGGAAAGTGAGGCTGGGGAGGGGGAGGGGATTTGGAGGTGGTGGTGGGGACAGGGGATCTTGAAGAAGAAATGGGGAAGGAGGAGCAGACCTATCCATTGGAGGCAATCTCTGTTGGGGGTGGGCGGGGGCGTTGCTTACCAAGCTCAAGATAAAGGTTTCCTGTGCTCCTGATCTCCTCCAACCAGCCTGAACATTGAAGAAATTAAGTGCCCACTGAAGGACCTCAACTAGCCAAAGGGTAGTCTGGCCTCGGTCTCACCCAATCGACTGGAAAACTGCAGGCAGGTCAGGGTGGAAGAGAGAGTGGGGCGTGGCCAGCCATGTCATCTTCACAGCCTGTGTATAAACATGCTGGTGGGAGAGCATAAAGTTCAGTCCATTGACACAACAGTCAAAGCTCAACTGAGGCAGTCAAAATAACATCAAAATATTGCAGATGCAGGAGATCTGAAATGATAACAAAGTGCTGGAGAAGCTCAACAGGTCTGGTCACATCACTGGAGACAGAAATGAGGTTAACGCTTTGAATCCCATGTCTCTTTTAGATACCTATTCAAATTAAGCATCATTGCCTTTCCCAGGTTTGAAAATTACAATATACCCATTAACAAGACACCCATCGTTCACAAATATGTTGCACAAAATTGTACATACAGTCACCAAGTAAACTTTCAATCTGCTACTGATAGTCCTTCATTAGTTTCCCAAGTTACCTGACTTAAACATCAAACTACTTTCAGCAACAACTTGTATAGTTTTCTTTATAAATTGGCCAGATGTTTCAGTAACAAGATGAAAATTCACCTTAAGTTACAATTGTTCAAAGAGATATATAATTCTTCATTTAAATTACGATCTCATAGCCTCCCCTGACCATGCCTATCTGTTGAAATTTCCTGTATTCCCCGTGAATGTGACAGGTGCCTTCGAGGATCTTTATTATGAAAGATAATATCAGCTTTCCTTCCGGGTTGCACAAACATTTCATAATCAACAGAAAGGTAAACAATCCAAGAACACTAAGACACTGACATTTTTCAAATTGTTTTTGGCGAGTTAACAAGCCTTTGTCTTTATGTTAACAGAGAATATGGATGAATATATTTTTTATATATAAATCTTAGGCATCAGCACAAAACATAGCTTTGAAATAGTTGCTCATTAGTTTCCAACCAATTTCATGAGTTTTGCCTTGCTTGTTCCACATATTTTACACTAGTAAGGCAATTTCTTAATAAAGTTAGTTATGTATTTTTAGATATAATAATTAGATATTCATCCGAATATACACTTATAATAGTAGAATCAGATTTTAACAATTAGTTTTCTGGTTAATAACCTAACAATCTTATTTTGCAGGTCTCAAAGGACTGAGGAAACTTCTTTTCCCTCACTGGCTGTGTGACAGATGAAGACATGAAGACCATCATTGTCTCTGCCACAGTGATCATGGAACCATCAAACACTGAGCAGCTACTGAGGAAACAGGACATTCAGTCAAACAAGTCTGTGTTGGTGTTTACCATCTGTGAGCTCAAATTGTTCTAATCACATTTATCCATTTTTTTACTGATGTCTTTTCAACCCCATTCCCTTCAGCTACTTATCGAACTGAATCTTGAAGACTGTTGCAGTGTCCACCTCAAGTACACATCTTGTTAGTGAATCCCAGTCACACAAACTGAAGGGGGTTTTCCTGCACATTGACTTAAATATGAAAGGATAGTGATGCTGTACTCACCAAATAATCCAGAGGCCCAGGCTGATGTTCTGGGGATACAGGTTCAAATACCATGAAACCTGGTGGAATTTAAATTCAACTCATAAATCTGGAGTTAAAAGCTCAAATATAATTGTGAATATCCATCTGATTTACGACTGTCCTTATCCAATGTGGCCTCCACGTGACTCCAGACACATAGCAATGTAGTCAATGTTTAACAGCCCTCAGAAGTGGCTGAAAGAGCCATTCAGTTCAAGGCTAATTAGGGATGGGTGACAATGTAGGAGCTGACATCCCATGAAATAATAAAGGAAAGAAAAGCCTCTGCTAAAAAACCGTACCATGCTGTCTGATCTGTTGTCACACTTTCATAATTTTAAACATTTCTATCACATGAATGCAGGAACAGGAGGAGGCCATTTAGCCAATTGTGCCCATTCTAACATTCAAAGGCAGCATAGTTTCATAATCATAAAAATAAAATATTTTAGTGACATTCATAACATGAAATAGCTGCTTTGTGACAGGGAAAAAAGACCAAAGAAAAGAAACAGGAGGCTGAGGGGTTCAAAGCACGTAGACCTGTTGGAGATGACAGGACAATGATCCTGTATTTCATTATTATTCATTCATGGGATGTGGGCATCACCGGCTACACTAGGATTTGTTGTCCATTTCTAACTGCCCTGGAGAAGGTTGGGCTGAAGTACCTTTGTGAATTGCTGCAGTCTGTGAATTGGGTAAATTTTGGAATTCTTACCTAGCAACAGTGAATGAATGACAATATTGTCCCAAGTCAGAATGGTGAGCAACCCAGTAACTTATTTTTACGCAGGCAGTGAAAGAAACACAAACTATAAACATAAGCGTGTGATTCATGATATAACTGGAGTCTATGAAGTTATCTTACAAGCAATGTCACAAGAAATTGTAAAAATATAGTCAAGATCCTTTCATTGGTTGGATACTGCTTCTCAGAGTGATCTGAGAGTTTCTCCCTCAGTGACATACCTGTATTGATGGGAATACATATCTTTATTGTGGACTATGTTGAAAACACCAGGAGATGGAGCACTATTGAGAGGAGTATCTGGCAGTTGGGGATTACCCAGCAAACCTTGCTGCATTGGGTTTCTGTGTTGAACACCAGGGGAAGGGCAGAGAGAGACTAACAACACAGCGGGCACTTGGTAAAGGAACAGCAGCCGCATGCAAATCAAAAAGCTCCCTCACTCCTCCTGTCCTGCACAAATTTAGGAATCATTTTTATACAGTTTCATGATTCAATATTTGGGCTATTTTTGCCAATCCTAATAAAAGGAATAAAATGGAACCTTTATTCAGAGCCCTATTTCTAAGTGGATTTCCATCCAACTCAAAGCCTGGTACCAAGAATTTGCCATTGATTTGCTGCTATCACAGATTTTGTTCCATTCAAAAGAATCATCATTTCATCAAACTTTATCCTTTGTATCAGTGACCATGGATCAGCAAGACTGCTCTTTCCCTTTTTGTTTCTTTGTTAATACTATTACTGCAGAGTTTTTAGTCGCTTTGAATCATGTGAATTTATTTGTCGGAGATTAATCAGATATAGTTTTAATAACACTTTATAATGTTGTGGTTAACTAGTTTTACAATGCTTTAGTATTAAAGTTTGTTTGTAATACATGGATTATTTTTAAGTTCATTCAGGAAGGGTAGTGAAGGTGCCTTCTACTCTAACTTGTCAAATACAAGGGAATCAATTGGCCAGATAGGTGATTGCAGTAACACATTTATACAAATGATATGACTGATGGAATAGTGGGTCTTGATTATCAGGACATTCCTCACTTCACGGCTGTAAAGTTTCACCTGACTAACTTCACCGCTGACTGACACGAGGTGTTTTAGATATTCCACAACAGACTCGGGATCTTGTGGTGCAGTGGTATTGTCTCCCAGGTCTGAGCCAGAAGACCTGGGTTCAAGTTGAACCTGCTCCAGAGATGAGTCATTACACGTTAGTGTGAAAATGCCCAATCCTGTTGATCTCAAAAGCTAAGCAGACTCAAGCCTGGCCAGTACTTGGATGGGAAGGTGCCTAAAAATACTAGATGCAGGACACTGATGTTCTTGTGACACAGTGGTAATGTCCCTACCTCTAACCAGAAGGCCTGTGTTCAAGTCCCTTCAACTCCAAAGCTATGTAGGAATCTTTATGAATAGAGGGATTCAAAAATATCTACTCTACAACAAAGGGAACGTTATTGATGAAGTAGCAGAAAATGGGCATCGCTGCTATCCTGAGCACCTCCTGGGACTCGGATGATTGGCTGTGGGATTCCTGATCCAATAACTGATCTCCCAGACCAAAAACCTTGGATGCACCAAACCAGAGCTCAGCCAACATTCAGTCTTCCATTGAGTAGCTATCACAGTGACTACAAGGCTAATTATCAGCGTGACATAACTGATTAAGGCCTGTATACCGAGGATGTGGAGATATGTTCAAGTTTGAAGATTCCATTTATGGTGTTGCCCAATCCCACAACTACAAGAGATATGTCATTAGTTCATCACTAGTTGGATAAGGTTCAGAATCCCTCAGCCTGTGGATATGGATTTCACCATTGATGCTAGTTACACTGGCCCTCATTCCAGTACCTGTCCTCATTAAGACATACAAAGAGCACTGAGGCTCCAGTTGGGGTTAATCCGGCAAATCTAAAAGTAACCATGTCTCAGCTGGTATTAGGGAATATTCTAGCAACTTCTTGTGTAGATGCACTCTGAACTAGCTGGATTGAACGGAAGGATAAATTGCTTCGGGACAGTCAACATAGTTTTGTCAAGGGTAGGTCGTGCCTCACAAACCTCATTGCAAAGGTGACCAAACAGATGGATGAGGGGAAAGCGGTCGATGTAGTGTATATGGATTTCAGTAAGGTATTTGAAAGGCTTCCCCGCTGTAGACTATTGCACACAATACGAAGACAATGGATTTGAGGCTGTTTTCATTAGAGAGAAGAAGATAGAAAGGCGACTTAATTGAGACATATAAGATAATCAGAGGGTTAGATATGGTGGAAATGAGAGCCTTTTTCCTCAAATAGTGGAGGCATTGTTTGCACTGCCTGCAACAATAGCCGACTCGCCAGCTTTAAGGGCATTTAAATGGTCATTGAAAAAACATATGGATGAAAATGGAATAGTGCAGGATAGATGGAGTTCAGATTGGTTCCACAGGTCGGCACAACATCGAGGGCCTATACTGTGATATCGTGATCTATGTTCTATATTTATCCTAATTCTAAAAGGGCATTTAATTCTAAATAATTGACAAAAAAGACTGAGCCTGAAGGCTGTATGTCTCCTTGTGAGGAGTATTTGTAATGAGTTGGATCAATTAACTGCGCAAATGGTTGTTAATGGGTATGTTGTAATTGGTGATCACAGAAACCTGGCTCCATGGTGACCAAGAGGATGGGAACTCAATATCCAGGCCATTCAATTTTCAGGATAGATAGATGGAAAGGAAAGGGAGATTAACACAATGGTCAGGAAGGAGGTTAGCCTGGATATTGTGTAATCTGTATCAGTGGAACTACGGAACACCAAAGGGGAATCAATGTTAACGGGAGCTGTGTACAGATTACTAAACTGTAGTTGTAAGGTTGGGGATTGTCCCAAACAGGAATATAGAGATGTAGTAAGGGTTATTATGGGTGACTTCAGTGCATGTGCTGATTGGTGAACCAAACTGATAGCAATACAATGGAGGAGGATTTCCTGGAATGTATGAGGGATGGTTTCCTCTACCAATTTATAGCAGAGAAAGTGAGGACTGCAGATGCTGGAGATCAGAGTCGAGAATGTGATGCTGGAAAAGCCCAGCAGATCAGATAGCATCCGAGGAGCAGGAGAATTGATGTTTCGGTTCTTCCTGACGAAGGGCTTATGCCCAAAACGTTGGTTCTCCTGCATTCCTGATGATGGGCTTATGTCTGATTCTCCTGCTCCTCAATGCTGCCTGACCTGCTGTGCTTTTCCAGTGCCACACTCTCAACACAACCAATTTATGTCAAGGAACCAACTAGACAACAGGCTGTCCTAGACTGGGAATTGTGCAATGAGAGAGGATTAATTAGCGAGCTCTTTTGGGGAAGAGTGACCATAATATGGTCGAATTCTTCAGGAAGAAAGTGACACAGTTGAATCTGAGACTAGGGTCCTGAGAATACAGACAGCTAACTTTGATGGTATGAGGCATGCATTGGCTAGGATAAGCTGACCAAGGATACTTAAGGTTTTGATGGTGGATTGGCAAAGGCAGACATTGAAAGAACACGTGGGTGAACTTCAACAACTGTACATCCCTGTCTGGTGTAAGGGTTAAACAGGGAAGATGGTCCAACCATGGTTAGCAAGGGAAATCAGGGATAGTGTTAAAGTCAAAGAGCAGGCACATAAATTACCCAGAAAAGCCCCCTGAGTACAGGGAGAAAATTAAAATTCAGCAGAGGAGACCAAAGGATTTAATTAGGAAAGGGAAAATAGATTACTTGTGGGAAACATAAAAACTGACTGCAAAAGCTTCTATAGCTATGTGAAGTGAAAACAACTGGTGAAGACAGGTTCCTGGTAATCAGAGTCAGGTAAATTCACGAAGGACAGTAAAGCGATGGCCGACCAGTTGACCAAATACTTTGGGTCTGTCTTCACTCAGGAGGGCACAAATAACTTTCATGAAATGCTCAAGGACACAAAGCCAAGCATGAAGGAGGAACTAAAGGCAATCCTTATTAGTCAGGAAATGGTATTGGGGAAATTGATTGGAGGAAAACCCCAGTGGTCCCCAGGACTCAATGACCTGCATCCCAGAGTATTTAAGGAAGTGGCCCTAGAAATAATGGATGCATTGGTGATCATTTTCCAGCATTCTATAGACTCTGGAAGAGTTCTAATGGACTGGAGATGTGGAGCAGGTGGGACTTGAACCTGGGCTGCTGGTCTAGGCACCACCATCCCCTTTAAAATTCAAGACCATTGCTGGCAGAGTATCAGGTCTGTTGACAACCTGTTTCACTGGTAGGCAAGTTGTAGGGGATCAAGACCGGCTGGGAGGCTAGAGTCACTGTGGTCCATGACTAACTTCTCTTCATGATGATGGAGGTCAGAGCCACTGGGCAGTAGTTGTTGAGCCACGTTGCATGTATTCCCCTTGGTACTGGGATAATGGTAGATGCGACAGTCAAGAAGATACCTACAATGCCTTTGCTTCCTCAGGAGGCTTAGGAAATTTGGCATGTCCGTAAGAACCCTCACCAACTTTCACAGATGCACTGTAGAAAGCATCTGTCCAGATCCATCATGGCTTGGTGCAGCAACTGCTCTGATCTGGACCATTAGAAACTACAGAGAGTTGTGTACACAGCCTAGACCATCACGAGGGCCAGCCTCCCATCAATGGACTCCATCTACACTTCTTGTTGCCACAAAAAGGCTGCCAACATTATAAAAGACCCCTCCCACCCTGGAAACACTCTTCCTACCTCTTCTGTCAGGGAGAAGATACAGAAGCTTAAACTCACACAGCAACAGGTTCAAGAACAGCTTCTTCCCTGCTGAATGGGCCTCTCTAATTTCCAAGCTAACATTGATCTTGCTTTTGCACACCTGTACAACTGTAACCTTGTGTGTCTCGCCCTGTCTAAGCACCTTGTGATCTGTGTGTCCTTGTACGGTGTGATCTGCCTGAATTGCTCACAAGACAAAAGTTTTCACTGTACTAAGGGACATGTGGCAACAATAAATAAAACCAAATCAAACTACTTCTGCACAGAGGGTGGTAAGTTCAGCAGAACATTGAGGGCCGAAGAGCCTGTACTGTATTGTACAGTTCTATGTTCTATGTTAAAAAAGCCTCACTGGCTTCCTGCAAAACTAGATTCATACATTGCGGAAAGCCAGCTTCTCTATTGTGATAAGAAAGTCATGTTTTAAAAGAAAACCTTGTTTTGTTATTGAGAACGATAGTTCAGTTTCTAACTTCAACCCATGATTTTGTCCAAATGTTCACTGTGTAAAATTTTGACCAAAAGTGAAATTTTAAAAAAATCCAGCTTTTTACCAACTGATTTGCTGTCTATGAGAATTCTTCAATGTGGCTAGGTGTCTAACCTGATACCACTTTCAAATGAACACAACGAAAAGGAGGAATTCGTATCAAAAAGATGTTTTTGGCACATTTTGTTGAGACTACAGCTGCTTTGACAGTGAAACGTGGGCCACAACTGACTCTTGCTTGCAAACTAATAGTTTAATGGGTGATACAATCCCCTGAGTCCTAAGAATCAAAGCACCTCTCTCTTCGAGGTTGATCATGGAAATTCCTCAATGGCCTTCATCTTTGCATTCCGTGGGGTCAAGCTTCCATGACCGATGTTCTGTCCCAAGAACATCACCTCTGCTTTGGTGAATTCCATTTTATTTAAATTTATCACCAGTTTTGCTTCTTGTAGTCGTTCAAACAGCTCTGGCGAGTTTACCATGTGATCTTTCCAGGACGTACTAAAGATCACTACATCGTCCAAATAGACTACACAGTTTGTTAACCCAGCCACAACTCTTGTTCCTGAATCTTTGGAATGTGGCGGATACGTTCTTCATTCCAAAGGGCATCACTTTAAACTGACATGGCACATTTGGGGTTACATACACAGAAATTTCTTTCACTGACTCTGATAAAGCTACCTGCCAGTAACCACACATTGCATCCAACTTTGTGGTGTAACTGGCTTGTCTGACTTTCTCGATACAATTTAGGAATTGGATATGAGTCGAATATTGTAACAGCACTGACCTTCCAATAATCCACACGGAATCGTTGAGTCCTGTCCAGTTTGGGAACTAGGACGATCAGCAAACTCCACTCACTCTGGCTTGGCTCGATGATGTCCTCATCGAGCATGGCCTCCACCTCCTTCTAGACTTGTCTGGCTTTGAAATGATTAAGCTGATAGGGTGTTGTTTTATCAGAACAGTATTCCCCTGTCTTCTTCATGTACAATAGCATTGGTTCTCCCCATCTGATTCTTACATATGTGTTTATACAGAAGTAACAAATCTCTCAACTGAATTCTGTGCTCCTGAGACAGATAGCTTACTAATCTATCCCGTTCCTCAATGACTTCTTCATTTTTAAATCTATTTTGAGGCACATCAACATCCACATCATCTGGATTTGATTCCTCACTTTGCGGGTCAGTATTTAATAACTGTTTCTCCAGTTCTTTCTTCCTATCTGGCATTTTTACTAAATAGATCACCTGACTCAAGTTTTTCTCAATTTGATAGGAACCACTAAACCTGGCTTTGAAGGAATCTCCTATCACTGGAAACAGTACTAACATATCACCCCTTGGGAAAATGTCTGAGTCTCAGAGTTTTTACTGAATCTCTCTGGGTAGCCCATACTGTGTGAAGAAAGCTACTAACTCCTTTACTACCCTTTTTGCCTTGATACTCCAGAATGGAATTGCCTCCGGAAATCTGATAGACACATCCATTATGGTTAACAAGTACTGGTTCCCACTTTTAGTTTTCGGGAAGGGACTGACACAATCAATTATAACCCAGATGAAATGATCTTCAAATTTGGGAATTGGCAACAAAGGGGCTGGTTTTATTACGGCCTGTGGCTTACCTACCATTTGGCTTGTAGGACATGCACGACAAAAGTTAACCATATCCTTGTGCATTCCAGGCCAATAAAAATGTTTTTATACCTTAGCCTGAGTGTTTTGTACCCCCGGGTGACCTCCTACAGGCAGTTCATGTGCTACCCATAACACCTCCTGTCTGTATGCTACCGGCAACACAATCTGGTGCACTTTGGTCTATTTCTCCTCTGCACTGACTTGCCATGGTCTCCATTTCCATCTTAGGATTCTATCTTTTGGATAATAACCCTCTGGAATATTCTCTGCCTCTTCCATCGTCTTGTCTTGCTGTTGCAAGTCTCTTAGTCTTTCAGGACTGAGCACTTCTATCTGACCCTCTGCGTATTCAGGTTTTTCCTGCACCATTACATCAAACAGTGTATCCGCTAACTGAACCTCAACTCCTTCATCTTCCTCTTTACTTTTCGCTTTGTGCTGTGACTTATGACAGTGGGATCTGGTTACCACACAGTCTGGCAAAATACCAGGATATTTCTGTTTTAACCCCTCACTTTCTTGGTATTCCTTGGGCTTCTCCACAACAAAGGGTGTCACTCCCAACTTGGATCCTGCCAAATCATTCCCAAGAATAAACTGAATTCCTGGAACTGGCAGTCTGTCAATCATTCCTGCTGTAACTTCCCCAGTCTTGAGTTGGCACTCCAAACTGATCTTACATAGAGGAATGCTAAATTTCTGTCCATCTATCCCACAAATTATCCCACAGATAAGAAAGCGTGCATACTCGCTCATCCCTTACTATCAGCAACTGTTAGATCCTGTATCTCTCAAAATTATAATTTCTTGTCCTACTTACCCTGTTCTTTCTGAGTAAACTTTACCCACAGAGGTGAATTCTTTGTAGAGATCAGGTAATAACTCCATACCCAGCCCCTGCCTAGGCTGTGCACTCTCCTGCAGTTCCTTGGTTCTTCTTGTGGTCTCCCTTACTACCTTCACTAATACCACTGGCTTAGCTTCTTTTCCCACAGCACCTTTCTTTAATGACCAGCACTGTGACTGTATGTGTCCCACTTTATCTCAGTGGAAAGTCCTGAGGCTTTTCACCTCCTTTCCACCCTCTTGGGCTTCTTTTTTTATTTTATCATAAGTTCTTATCAGTGTGCTATACTCTTGGTTTCGTAGTGTAGGATCTCACCTTCTCCCAACTTCTGTCCCTCACAGGACGAAATTCTGTCTGGAAGCTTGTCTTATGCACCAACATGTACTCATCTGCTAACTCTGCTGCCCTTCATACTTCCTGAACTTTCTGTTCTTCCACGTGAATTCTTACCATCTCTGGAAGTGAGTTTTTAAACTCCTCCAGCAGAATAATCTCTCTTAAAGCCTCAAAGGTCTTATCTCTTTTCAAAGCATCGATCAAACTGACTATGTTTAATTCTTTTGAACTCAACATACGTCTGAGCTGGTTCCTTCTTTGCATTTCTGAACCGCTGTCAAAATGCTTCTGGTACCAATTCATTACCTCATAAATTACCTATTTAACCTCTTCATAATCTCTTCACCCCTCATATGACAACGCGGCAAATACCTCACTAGCTCTGCCCACCAGTTTAGTCTGAACTAGCATTACCCATAAATCCTCAGATCTATTTGCCTCGCGAGTTTTTGAAATGAAATAAAGAAGGCTTCAACATCATTCTCATCAAAATGTGGCAGAGTTTTGACATATTTGTATATATCACTACCTTCTCTTTTAATGTCCATCCTGTTAACTTGACTTTTCTGACTATGTCACAACTTCTCAAGTTCAAATTCTCTCTGTCTTTGTCTCTCTCTTTCCTCTCTCACACTTTCTCTCTCCCTTTCTTCTCTTGCTTTTGGTTCAGCAAAGAACCTTGTCTCTATTTTTTCCTCTCCCTCTTTTTCCTCTCTCTCTCTCTCTTCTCTCTCTCTTTGTTTATCATTTAACTCCATTTTCCTCAATTGTAATTCAGGTTTTTCGACCTCTTCTGCAGTTGTCTGTTTCTCTGACACACCTTAGTGTAATTCCTTTACAATTTCAGCTTTACTTTTTTGCCTTGGTTAAACCCAAATCTAACTGATTTGCGAATTCTAAAAGTATGGACTTTTTCTTTCCTTCTAAACTTTCTTGGCAAATTTGAGAATCATCTTCAACTCCCAGAACCTCGTTAGCAATTTTAAGAGCCATTTCTCTCACTTTCAACCTAATCAACCACAAGTCATCAAAATGAAACAAATTGACTCATCTACGATTTATTTAAAGATCTAGATCATTAACCTGCAAGTGTTTAAATCTCGTGGGTTTTTTTGTACCCCCCCAAATCTATTTAAATCTGTTCAAACCAGTTCAAATCCCAATTCCAAGACCCAAACTGTTCAAATTGTGGACCAAAGCCCCCCAACACATTCAAATCCTAGCGATGAGCCCCCAACTTGTTATGACACGGGGTAAACCCTCCTGATTACTTTAAACCAGCAACACAGCAACGGGATTTATCTTGTGCAGGAATCTGTGAAAATTTGAGAAGCCAAGAACTACTTAGAGTAAAAGTGACAACTTTATTTCTTAAAGTATAACAGAGAATAATTAACTAACAACTATTTACAACTCCTTCCTCTAACCTACCTTTTACCTCCCCCTTCCACAACACTAGTCTGATAAACCCCCGATTAAGATTTACTGAAAAAATTCAAATTTCAAAACCAGCCAGATTTCGAAACTTCTTTTTTTCTTCTTCTTAGGGATTTCTGCTTCACATGTTATTGATTGATAAAGGTACCTTTAACAGAGCTATTCTCTGGGCAGTCTCTGCATGCTGTTCTCCTCTCAACTGTTCAATTTTCCCTGGTCTTATACCTTCAAAGCATCGGATTGTATCATTGGCTTTTAGAATTATCATTGTACTAAATTCAATCATGACTGGAATTTAATATTTTTTGGGGTATAATTCTTTTGTCTCCAGGCAACCAGCCACCCTAACTGCTGGACCACATGCCACATTATATCTTGTTGAGAAACTTGGTGCTGTCAGATAGTCCTGCTAGCTTTTAACTTTCATAAAGGTACAGTGCACCCACATCTTCATAACAGTTATAAACCAGGCTGCCTGGGGCTTGATGTCTGTTTGGCAGCAAGTGGTAAAACCTGAAACCACATTAACTGGGGTACAGTGAGAAGTTACAGTCCAACAAGTTCACAACTAAGTCACTGAACTGCACCAGATGTCAACTCTGTCTCCTAGACTCTCCCCCACTCCTTTGAAAGGGAAGAGACAAACAGTGAGTTACACAAAGCAAGTTCTTGGGTTGATGCTTGTTTTTAATACAAACAAAAATTTCTCCAAAGTGGTTCGAAGTGTTGGCTGTGCCTCAGTGATACTCACCATTGTTTCTGAGTCAGAAAGTCAGATTTTAAACCCAGCCTTCTGAGACGAGTGCACTGAAAGCTAAGCTGATGTTTCCCAGTGCAGTACTGTGGGAGTGCTGCATTGTCTGAGGTGTCACTGTTTGGGTGAATTTTGAAACCAAACCTCACGTGCACTCTCAGGTGAGTGTAAGTAAATCTGTGTCCACTGTTCAAAGAAGAGAAGGAATGTCTTCCCCAGTGACCAATATTTATTCCTCAACTTAATGGTAAGGGAGTGTTGATGAACAAAGAGACCTTGGAGTGTGGGTTCATGGTTCTTTGAAAGTAGAGCCTCAACGTAGATAGGATGGTGAAGAAGGCATCAGGTACACTTGCCTTTTCTGGTCAGTGCATTGAGTATAGGATGTAATGTTATTGCTGTACAGGACATTGGTCCAGCCAGTTTTGGAATATTGTGTTCAATTCTGGTCTCGCTGCTTTATGAAAGATTTTGTGAAACTTGAAATGGTGCAGAAAAGAAAATGTTGCCAGGGTTGGAGGGTTTGAGCTATAGGGAGAGGCTGTATAGTCTGGGGTTATTTTCCCTGGAGCATCAGGGGCTAGGGGGTGACCTTATAGAGATTTATAAAATCATGAGGGGCGTGGATTGGGTGAATAGCCAAGGTGTTTTCCCCAGAAAGTCCAGAAACTAGAGGTCTGGGTGGGTTACTCTTCGGAGAGTCAGTGTGGCCTTGTTGGGCCAAGATGGCCTGTTTCCACACTTCGAAGAAAAGCTATTGATAGATTCAGTAAAGAAAACAATGCTGTAAATCTGCAACAGGAACTTAGAAAGGATAATGTTGTGGAAATACTTTACATCAGAACTGTATATCAAGCAATTACATCAGGTATATTGGTCAATAGGTATTCATGACTTACCCACTCATATTAATGACTTACCCAGAAAGTTAGCCCAACACATTCTGCTGAAGTGCTTTTGTCCTTTTCAATGTCTCAGCTTGTGATTTTCTCGCATGTGTTCCACCTTCTCTGAGAGACTGCCATGCTGTATATTTATTCACTCATGACTTACTGAGAGTCCTGGTCAAAATGAAACTTCTTTGCTTGGATTTTATTTCTGCACTCATTTGCATTTTGCTGCAGAAATGGAGAACTCAGCTAGGAAAGGGGAAGATGTTTGCGAACCAGGGAATCCATGGTGTTTTTCATGTACTAGATCACTCAGTGGGCAGTGGATGGTCAGGACTAGAGTTAGAATGTGTAGTTTAAGAAGCTCATTGAACTTGGATATCGATGTTCAGTGGAAAAAGAGTAGGGAGCGCCATGACAGTTAAGAATGGAGACCAACATTGTGATTTTCAGTTCGGAAATCCAAGTCTCACTTATAATGTAGCCCAAATACACAACAACAATGAGGATCGTGTATCCAATGCAGCGTTTAAAAATGGACTGTGGTGGTGCAGAAGGTAGCTAACCATCATCCCAAAGGCAGCTAGAGATGGAGATTGAAAGCTCAGTGGTGCTCGCATCCCATGAACCAATTTTGCAAAAGCCATTTGATAAAGTGACACGTGTTCGACTTGTTAGCAAAGTGCAAGTCCATGGGATTGCTGGGGCAATGGCACCTTGAGTATGGGCCTAGCCAAGGCACAGGAAGAGATAGAGAGCAGTGGTGAACCATTGTTTTACAGACTGAAGGGAAATACACAGTGGTGTTTGTTGTAAAATGGGTCCTCACCACTGCTCATCGAGGTGTGCAATGTATGTTTGCAGCCACCAGCTCCACTCCCACTTGAGCTTATTTGGTCCAGTTTTGGTAAAGGAAAACCACCTGGTGCTATAACAAGAAGAGGCTGTTACCTTAACAACGTGTTGTTAATTTGATATCAGCAACTAGGTACAAGTTAGGACAATCAGATGGACATTGTGATTGAGATCATGAGGGAGACCTTGATGTGGAGGCTTGCTCCTTCAAGCTGTTCCCCAAATGAGCCTTTTAAAAATCTATTCTTTCAAGGGATGTGGGACTCATTACCTTTGAATGGCTTGGTCAGGCTGTTTCAGAGAGTAGTTAAAAGGTTTTGCTGTGGGTCTCGAGTCACACTGACCAGGTAAAAATGGCATATTTTCTTCCTCTGAAGGGCATTTGTGAATCAGATTTTTTTACACAGCAATCAATGATGGTTTGGCAGACTCTTTTTCAATTTCAGGAATCTACTCCTTTTAATGGTAAACCTCACCACTCTCCATGATGGGATTTGAACCCAAGAGCATTCGTTGGGCCTTTGGGTTATGAACTTGGTGTCAGTGTCACTCTACCACAGCCTCCTGAACTGGGGTGGTGTTATCATAGTGGGCAGTGCACTGCTCAGCATTAACCCTTTCAAGCCCTTGCACTCTTATAAAACAGTGTCCCCATCGGGTTGATATTAGGAACACTGCTCTTTTCGATATTTGTCACCTGGTTTTGATTATATTATTACAAAGCTTGCATTTGATATCAAACTTGGCAATCAAGCGAACAAGTTAGCAGTGACATAGCCAGGTGCAGGACAAATAGAATTCAATGTGGAGAAGTGCACCGTAAGGATAAAGTTACCATTGTCCCACTCACCCCATTAGAGAGGGACAACTGGCATGGTGGTTTAACCTGAGGGTCAATATAGCTCAGGTGAGGGGAGAGATTGAGAAGGAGAGCCCGTTCATAGGAACCTCAGTCAGGGCAGGAATTGAACCCACGTTATTTTGCATCAGGAACCAACCATCCAAGATAAATGCCCCCACTCAGGAAAGGATTGAGAATGAGTAGTAGTTAGCAAAAAGGAAGTGGCAAGAAAGGTTTTTGATCCAAAGACCAAAGATGTACAGGTTAGGGAGGTTGGCCATGCTGAATATTGCCCCATAGTGTCCAGGGATGTGTAGGATGGGTGGGTGGGTTAGCCATGGTAAAAAAAACCCATGCAGGGTTGCAGGAATGGGGTGGGAGTAGGTGTGAGTCTGATGCTGTTCAGAGCATTTGGGCAGACTCAATGGGCTGAATGGTCTCTTTCTGCACTGTAGGGATCCTATGAGCAGCGAGTGGCTAGGGTCTGGAACACTCTGCCTGAGACTGTAGTGGAGGCAGGTTCAATCGAGACATTGAAAAAGGGAATTTGAGATTATCAGAAAAAGAAGAACAGATGCAGACATAGAGAGGAGGCCTAGAAGAAAAAAAGGTGTCATGGTGGCACAAAATGGATTATAGTGGTTCATCCAGACATTTGGTACAGAGTGGATGGGCTGAACAGCCACCTTCTGCACAGTAACAATTCTGTGATTCAGCCAGAAAATTGGCTAGCTCTTTGTAAATCATTGGTTAGTGTTATGGGCAAGACCAAACCCCCTCAAAAAATGTTAAGAAGACAGCCTAGATCCTAACATTTTCTCATTTTAAAGGCAATTGTTAAGATTAGATTAGACTTACAGTGTGGAAACAGGCCCTTCGGCCCAACAAGTCCACACCGACCCGCCGAAGCGCAACCCACCCATACCCCTACATTTACCCCTTACCTAACACTACGGGCAATTTAGCTTGGGCAATTTAGCTTGGCCAATTCACCTGACCCGCACATCTTTGGACTGTGGGAGGAAACCGGAGCACCCGGAGGAAACCCACGCAGACACGGGGAGAACGTGCAAACTCCACACAGTCAGTCGCCTGAGTCGGGAATTGAACCCGGGTCTCAGGCGCTGTGAGGCAGCAGTGCTAACCACTGTGCCACCGTGCCGCCCATTAAATGTCTGTTCTGGATTAAATTTGATTGTCAAACCACCAGATTTGAAGCAAAACACACTTTATCCGTACACCATAATTAAATATTTAACAAAATGAATTGGAATAACTTAACCCTTCTGGAAAACCTAACAGAATAATATATTATTTAATTGCTAAACAGTAACTGTTCCAACACAGAAACATCCCACAAACACACCCTTGGCAAAGGCCAATTCAGTAAAGTAGATAGTCTCATAAGCAATTGGAGGAAAACCATCAAGAGAAATCTCTGAGAAAGCAGAGAGAGATGGACTGCAGCTTCCAATCCCAGCTTCAAGACCCCAGCAACTCCTGCTGAAAAACTAAAACTAAAATTCATGGTTCTGAATTGACTCCACTCATTCAAAGCATTGTTGCAACATTTTAAAAACTCCAAGGCCTCACAAGCGATTTATTTTATTGGATGGAAATAGAGAGATTGTTACTGCTGTCTTAAAACATTTCTTCATAAAAAATACAGAACTAAATACATCCCTTAAAGCCACAGTGTTGTCACGTTCGGCATTAGCGGCAGTATCATTGTCAAACACTGAGCATGACAGACTACGGTGACGTGAAGAACTTAGAGAGCGTACAGAAGCACCTTTCCAGAATTAGAGTGGGGCTGACAGAACGTAGTTACTTGGTGAGATTAGTAAAGCGGGAATTGTTCTCTTTAAAGTTGACAAGATTACGGGGAGTTATAATCAGAGTGGTGAAGGATTTTGATGCAGTAACGATTACCCCTGGGAAAAAGGTTGTAGATCGAGGACATAGATTTAGGATGATTACTAAGAAATCCAAATAGGGGATGAAGAATGTTTTTCTCTTTCATGCTGTGTTGGGCACTGGTAGGAAAATGCTGGAAATGCATTCAAACGTATCTTTTACAAGGTGGACAATAGTCCCTGCATTGAGAAACAACTTTTCTAACAATGATGGACCAAAAAAACACACTTCTATTTACATCTACTTCCTCTCTTCAGTCTTAATGTAGACTTCTCAGCACATTTATAGATCAACAGAGATGTGGAATTCATTGTGGGTAGAAAACGTCACGCCACCTGCTTTGGACTAAAGACATAATTGAGAGCATTTTCTAAGTGGTGAGAGGTTAGAAACCCAAGATGAGCAGTGAGGCTTAGGCAAAGAAATCATCTAAAGGTAGTGAACAGGTAGAATAAAGACTATTTAAAGGCAAATGGAATGTTAGTCTTTGCCTCTATAGGGCTGAATACCAGTAATCTCTGGTTAGATATGAATTTGGAATTCTGTGCTCCATTCTGGGGAAGATAGGAGTGTGATGAGAATTCACAAGAACAATACTGAGGAATAAAGGGCTCACTTCTGGGCATCACCTTGCATACACTGGACTTGAAAACCCTTCAGTATGGACATTTCAAGGAATGACCCAGTTAAGACTCAAGTAACAGCAACATACTGTGAATGTGGGAGATTTGAAATAAAAACAGAAATTGCTGGAGAAATGCAGCAAGTCTGGCAGCATCTGTGGAGAGAGAAACAGAGTTAATATTCTGGGTTCAGTGACCCTTCTTCTGTTGATGAACTCTGTGGCTGGTTTACTTAACAACAGCAAAATCAAACCTTCCAGCAGCAAACAGGTTGATCAGAAGATACGCAACACACTGACAGTCCTGAAATGTGACATCTCTTCAAGAAATGAAACCTGGAATCCAAGTTCAAAACTGGAGGGTATAGGTTTCAGGTGAGAGGGGCAAGATTTAAAAGGAACCAAGGGGCAATTTTTTTCATACGGAGAGTGGTACGTAAATGGAATGAATTGCCAGAGGAAGTGGTAGATACAAGTACCGTTACAACATTTAAAAGACATTTGCACAGGTACATGAATAGGAAAGGTTTAGAGGGATGTGGGCTAAACTCAGGCAAATAGGACCTGATCAGCATGGACAAGTTGGACTGAAGGGCCTATCACTGTTTTGTATAGCTATGTAACTCGACAAAGAAAGCTATTAAGGTTCAGAGCCAGTGGAAAATTTAAAACTGAGATTTGTAGACTTTTATTAGACAGGATATTAAAGTATATGAAACCGATGCAAAGAGATGGAGTGATGATGGAAATACAAACATGGCTTAATTTAATTGATCAAGGGGCTGTCTCACCCTCTCATGACCCTATATTTCTCAGAAATTCATTACCAGCACAGCAACTGGAAAGGAACTCCAGGAATTTGTTTGTGACTTTTTTTTAAACAGTCAAGGATAGCGTTTGACTTTAGTAAGTTTATTTATTGTACTCTGGCCTGGACCCTTGTTTCGCTGAGACACATTATTGGCTGGTTGCTGTAAAGGAGTGGGCAGGTATGAAGGGATTATATGAAACTGATTCATGAGTCATGTCTGTTATATCTTCACCATATTTGAAACTGAATAAGTGGACAAGTCGATGTGATTTATTATTGTCACGTGTACCGAGGTACAGTGAAAGGTTTTGTTTTGTGTGCAGTACAGGCAGATTACACTGTACAAGATCAGAGGGTTATAGAACAGAGCGAGGACTACTCAGTTACACTGCAAAGAAAGTGCACAAAAATAACACCAGCATTAGATTTGAAATTTGAGAGGTCCATTCAGAAATCTAATAACAACAGGGAAGAAGCTGTTCTTGAACCTGTTGGTACATGTGTTTAAGGTTTTGTATATTCTGCCTGTCAAAAGAGGTTGGAAGAGATTATAACCGGGGTAGGAGGGGTCTTTAATGACGTTGGCTGCCTTCCCAAGGCAGTGGGAAGTATGGATGGAGTCAGTGGATGACAGGCTGGCTTGCATGATGGACTGAGCTGTGTTCACAACTCCCTGTAGTATCATACAGCCCTGGGCAGAGCAGTTACCATCCCAAGCCATGACACCTCCAGATAGAATGCTTTCTATGGTGCATCTGTAAAAATTGGTAAGAGTTCTTTTGGACGTGCTGAATTTCCTTAGCTCCTAAGGAAGCAGAGGTGTTGTTGTGCCTTCTTGACTGTTGCATCAACGTGGGTGGACCAGATCAGATTGTTGGTTATCATCACTCCTAGGAACCTGACCACATTGGCCACCAAATTGTTTATTGACATGGATTTAGAGGATGCTGCCTGACCTGCTGTGATTTTCAAGCACCACACTCTTGACTCTGAGCTCCAGCATCTGCAATCCTCACCTTTTCCTCACTTCTAGTGTAGTCAAGATCCTGAAGGTTGGGCTGGAAGAAGGCTGGTGAAAGGAAGATATGTGTTGGGCTGGTGGCTGTAAGGGTTGTGAGACAACTGTATCGGGGAGGGCTCGTGTTTAGTGTCTCATGGATGATCTATACCTGGCATTTGGTACTTGCCTGCACTGTTTCTGTTGCAGGACGTGAAGCTGTCTGGAGTGTAGCAAGTGCTGACCCCTTAGGAAGTCAAGGAGTGTGCAGAAAACATGTACAAAGCCACACGCAGGCTGAGAGACGCTTCATCTTTGCTTGTGCCTGCTTCACAAACTAAACAAGTCTGGGAATGTGGCTAACTTTGTGATCATGATCAGAGAGCCTGATTCGTTTTTGTCTGACATTGTTTGAGAGTTTGATGTGGGTGTGCAGGTACAACATAGAATAAGAAAGGCAAATAAAATCCTGGCATTTGTTGGAAAAGGACTGGATTGTAAAAGTAAAGAGGTACTGTTACAATTACAAAAGGCATTGGTGAGACAGCGTTTGGAATCTTGTGTTCACTTCCAGGCTCCTTACTTCAGGAAGGAAGTGGTGGCACTGGAAGCATTTCAGAGGAAGCTCACGAGTTTGATTCCAGGGATGAAAGTCTGCTCTTTGGCTAAAATATCATAATGTGATCTTTCAGATATGCCTGAGAGCTAGGGAAGGCCCTCAGGGTAACATTGCATCTGAAAGACAGCACCTCCACCTCTCCCTTTTCAGCAGTGATTCACTCAAACCCTGCAGTGGGACTTGAACCCCCGACTTTGTGAACCCCAAGGTGAGAGTGAAACTCACTGAGCCAAAACTGGCACAACAATCTTCCCCCAACCGTACCTTAATTAATGATGTAATTTGTAAAGAGATAATTTTTAGATTAGATGTCTGGAGAAATAAACTCCAATTGGATAAATGTGCACTCTCAGTTTTGAGTTTCTCCACAAAGGTCAACACCGCTGACCCACAAGGCTGTGTACTCAGCTCCTTACTGTACTCCCTGTACACTCATAACTGTGCACCCAAGTTTCATCCTAACTCCATGTACGTGTTCACTCATGGCACCACTGTAGGCTGGATTACAAACAATGACGAGATGGAGATAGAGTTCTTGTTGGCATCGTGTAAAGGTAACAATCTCTCCCTCAATGTCAGCAAAACAAAAGAGCTGGTCATTGACTTCATGAAGCAAGGTGGAGGGCATGCCCCTCTCTACATCAATGGAGCTGAGATGGGGAGGGTCGAATGGTGAGGCAGGCTCGAAGGGCTGAGTGGCCTCCTCCTGCCCCTATTTGCTAGGTTTCTATGTCAGACTGACTCCATTTTGTGTTTATCTATATGTCCCGGGATCCTTGTCAGTAGAACAACAGCAGAGTTTTTTTACGACCTTTATTGAATGCTCCAAACTACTGAAGACCCATCTTTTCACATCAAGGGTTGAATTATGTTATGAAGATGTGGGTGTACTGTACCTTTAAGAGAGTTAAAAGCTAACATAACTGACGGCACCAAGTGTTCTCAATAAGATAATAATGTAACCCTTCGTTGAAAGCTAGAATAGCTGGTTGCCTGGAGACAAAAACAGATTCAAATTAGACCAATCAGTTTAAATTACACCCCGAAATATACCAAATTCCAATCAAGTTTGAATTTAGTATATAGACAATCTTAAAAAGCAATGACGTAAACCGATGCTTTTAGGGTATAAGACTGGGGAAAATTGAACACTTGGGAGGAGAACTACCAAGCCACCAGCATGTGAAGACTGCCAACAAAATAGCTCTCTTAAAGATACCTTTATCAATCAGTAACCTGTGAGGCAGAATTCACAAGTAGAAGAAAAGAAGACCGGAATACAGAGAAGAACTGAAAGCTGCCTGGTTTTGAAATAAGAAGTTTTGCTTTGTAAATCTTAATCGTGATTTTTTATCGGACCAGCATTGTAGAGGGAAACATCAAACCTTTTCACAGTACTTGATAATTACAGTCTACCCCAAATTGCCTTCAGAAAGAGGTCGTGAGCCACCTCCTCGAACACTGCAATCCAGACACTGAAGGATTTCCAACATAATATTCTACATTTTGACTCAGTGATGATTAAGGAATGGCCAGGTTCTAGTCTCTAATCATGATACCATTCAATTTGGGGTGGGGAGTGGGAGGTCACACAGGGTGGTGTTTCCATACATCTGTTGCCAGAATTGAGATTCTTGTCACTAATGCGCATGGTCCTTGGAACAAATACCAGCCACTTCAAGGAGCAATGAAAAGTCCATCCACATCACTGCAGCAAAACGAATGATGGTCTCCACTTCTTCAACTGTCAGGTCTATTTCACACAGTGGGTGAGACAAAAACCGTTTCATCATCACTCTAAGCTCTACAACAAAAGGAAAAATACATTCTTATGATTGCATTCAATGAGTTACTTTCTGTCCAAAATGCAATGGTGCAGGGTCCTCTGATGGTTCAGCAGAGTTCATTTCAGCCACGCGGATTGGAATAGTCTCATTTTGAAGTCAACTGGATGACAGATGGCCTCCTGGTTTAGAAAAGGGAAATACTAGTCAGGGTCTCTGCTATCCACGACACTTGGTGGCTATACATGTGAGCATACATCATAGATATGATAGCCCCTGTGCTGGTTATCACCAAAGTGGCACATGAGTGCCAATGGGAGATGGAAATCAGTGAGAATCATAGAACCCCTACAGTGTAGATAGAGGCATTTGATCTTGGACAGTGACAGCATCAAAACTACCACCCATTGTACTCACCAGTATCTCCCTGGCTTCAATAGGACCATTTTAGGCAAACCATATAATGAGCAAACGCTGTGACAGCACCAAATTTCATGGTGCATTTTTGTTGAATTTCAACTCCACTTTTTTCTGAGGATTTCAATATCAGCTGAACATTCTAACATCAGTGTATCTGACTGAGCCAATGACACACAATAGGCGTCAATCAATTTGCTGTCAGTGCAACTTGAATAGAGGTCAAGTAAAACCCACTTACCGCCCTGATATTCTTTGGCATGATGGTGACTATATTCTTGGGCGACATGATTCTCTTTGAATTGAATAGCATGGAAAACCATTTCTGGCACTGCACCCTCACCTGACAGGAAGAAATACAATATACACCTGGTAAACCCCGGACATGTACACCCAGTGTGATCATTTTGATTCACAAACGAGAATCCATTTTAAAGTAATTTTGGCTTGATACTTATAAAGGCCATAACTTGTTCATGTAGAGTCAGCATGGTTTTCTGAAAGGGAAATCATGTTTAATTGAATTTATTGGAGTTTTTGTGGACTTATACAAGAATTCCCAAAATGTATTTGATAAGATGCCACAGTAAAGATTACAACACAAGAACTTGTGCTGTGAAGGGTAACATATTCACATTGACAACGGGTTCATTACCTAAGAGGAAGCAGAGAGTGAGATAACTGGGCATTTTTTGGGTTAACAAGATTAGATGCCACAGGGATCAAAGGTGGAGCCACAACTATTTACAATCTAAGTACAGAATTTAAGTACAGAATGAGTGGTAGCTAAATTTGTTAATGACACCAATGTAGATAAGAAATTAAGTTTTTGAGACAAAATAGAGAGTTTGCAAAGGGATATTAGAGAGATATAAGAGAATTGGCAAAATTTGGAAAATTGACCGAGATGTGGAACAATATAAACTTGCCACATTGGCAGCAAGAAGACATTGGAGTGTGTCTAGGAAAACTTAACAAACAGTGAAATTCACAACTGATCTTGGAGGAACCTGTTTGGGAGAGGTCACATAACAGAAACAGATAGGTTAGAATTTTAAGTGCAACCTTGCTGTAAATCTACAATAGTTCAGAGAATCATAGAATCCCTACAGTGTGGAAACAGGGAGTTCGGCCCAACAAGTCCAAACTGAAGAGTAAATAGTGAGTAGAGTGGGTTCTTTCTTGCTTGATATTGAGCTCTGACCCTTGACTAAATATGAAAAATATAAGCCATAAATATTAAGTTAGCCTGGAGTTGTGTTTTGTAGAGCAATAAGATGGTGCTATTTTCTAAGAGCAAAAATAGCCCATCTTGTCAGTTGTGGGTGTTTTGAGAGAGTTTATGTGTTACTGATGATTATATCTGCAATAAATGGGTTGTTGAAAATCTTATCAGATTGAATGGATCGGTTGGACTGATAGAGGCAACAAGGAATTGAAAACAGCAATGAGGTGTGATAGATGGTAGTTACAGGAAGGGAGAAAATCCGCAGGTACAGTCACATATATGGGTTAATGCTAGGAAAGTTAGGAGAGGTAGGCAGGTAGTGCAGGAGTCTTTTGTGGCTATCCCCATTTCAAGAAAGTGTGCTGTTTGGAAAATCTAGGGGGTGATGGATTCTCAAGGGAATGTCGCATGAACAGGCAAGTTTCTAGTATCAAGACAGGCTCTAATGTAATGAGGGGTGCGTTGGGTTGTAAATGATTGACTATGTTAGGGGCTGCTCTAGTCAGAGGCACAGACAGATATTCCTGCGGCCAGTTGTGAAAAATCAGAATGGTGTGTTGCCTCCCTAGTGCCAGGTTCAAGGATGTCTCACTTGAAGGTGCAGAATGTTCTCAAAGGGGAGAGGGACCAGTAGGAGGTCATTGTACGCATTGGAACCAATGACATAGAAAGGGAAAAGGATGACATTCTGAAGGGAAAATATAGGACGTTAGGTAGGAATTTTAAAAGGAGGTCCTTGAGGGAGGATATTCCTGGGAATACATCCAGGGAAGTTATTTGGGTGGAACTCTGAAATAAGAAAGGGATGATCACCTTATTGGGATTGTATTGTAGACCTCCTAATAGTCAGTGGGAAATCGAGAAACAAATTTGAAAGGGGATTTCAGTTATCTGTAAGAATAATAGGGTGATTATGGTAGGGGATTTTAACTTTCCAAACATAGATTGGGACTGCCATAGTGTTAAGGGTTTAGATGGAGAGGAATTTGTTAAATGCGAACAAGAACATTTTCTGATTTAGTATGTGGATGTACTGACTTGAGAAGGTGCAAAACTTGACCTACCAGGAAGATATCGCATGTCAATAGCAGATCATAGTGTGCCGATAATTTCCAGGATTATAGCTGTTTCTTCATTTCCCTGAAAGCTATGGCTTCACAACCATTTCCAAGACCCACCCTCTTTTAGGAGTTGAAGCAAGGTGTCAGGATGGAGGCCAGGTTATGGACAAACTTTCCGTAAGAGCTCACCAGCCCAAGGGGAGACCTGAGCTCCGGTACAGGTGTTGGGGCCAGGGCACATTTGATTGCCTTCACTTTATTGACCAATGAGGATGACTCGGTATTGTCAACTCAATAGCCCAAGGAGGTCACTTGGGGTGCCTGAAACACACACCTTTCCCTACTTAGCCAGACGCCCTCCTGGAAGAAACACCTAACAATTATGTCCGAGTTCTCTAAGTGCTCCTTATTGGTCTTCCCTGTTATGAGCACATCATCTCGATAAATGGCGACCTGGCGATCTTGTAAGATGTTCTCCATCATCTGCTGAAAAATTGCATAGGCTGACAATACCCCAAATGGAAGTCTCGTAAATTAGTACAAATTTTCATGACTATTAATGGTAATATCAGTGTGGGAATCCTCATCTAACCACAATTGCAAATATGCATGGACCATGTCCAGTTTTGGGAAGGACAGACCCCCTGCCATCTTGGATATAATTCCTCGATGTGAGGGATAGTGTATTTATCCAGCTGAGAAAAGCAGTTTACCACTTATTTAAAATCCCCACAAAGGTGAACCGACGCTTTCTTCACAATCAGAACAACAGGTGCTGCCCATCCCAGAAACTGGACTGCTTTGATGGTTCCTTCGCTATCCGGCCTCCTGATTTCTACCTCTACTTTTGCGCCTGAGGCAAATGGCGGTGGTCGAACCTTGCAGAATTGTGGAATCACTTCCTGGTCAACATTAAAGATGGCTTTGGTCCCTTTGATAGTCCTGAGAACTTCCTGAAAGACTTTGGTGTATTTCTTTAGAACTTCACTGGCAACCATTTTCTGACTGAAAAATGTTGAACCAATCTCGGTGAATCTCTCGCAACCAACTTCACCTCATGAAGCTTGGGTCCAAGCCTTTTACCACAATCACTGGGAACCGAATCAGCTGCTTCTCAAAAGAGACAGGAACTGAAGCTGGAGCCTCAATCTATAAAGTTTCCCTGGGACACCTTCTCAGTCTAGCTGAGGCCTTGAACTGACTTCAGGATTGCAGTCCAGAGCAAAGTTTGTTAAAAAATGGTTCTGTGCACACTGACACAGCCGCGCTGTTATCGACCTCCATAAGAACTGGATGACCATTCCACAGAGGTTTATTTTGATTGATTCTGATTTGAATGATGTTAAGCAATTTAACTGTTCCAAACCAGATGTACATGGATGTTCCAGGGTGTGAACTCTACTGGAGAACAGCCTCTGACTTCTGTTAATTAAGATCTGGTGGGACTCCTTTCCGATCTCAAGTCCACACACTGGCAGCAACTACAATGGCTTGCCAGCTCAGATACTGAAGGAAATTTTAACTGTTTGGCAGAGGCTTGGCTTTGATTTGGGGTTGTGCTGTGGGCTGAACTAGAGTCCCTCTGTTTAGGATATGTCCTGAGGCTATGCAATTGTCTTCACTCAAGTGATGTTCCCCAAACGTAGTTAGACTGGCGATCATGTCCATTTCCATCGGAGTACCCTGTAACTCATGTGCTCCACTTGGCACAGTTTCCAATGATAAAGCCAGTTGTGGTGCAGGTTTGAAGTCCAACTGGGTTTCAGCTAGTAGGTGCTTTTGTATGGTCACATCATCAATCCCACGTACCAAATGGTCTCTCAGCATCCCAGGTTAAAACCAAAGTCACTTGCACTGCCAAGCATTTTTAACCTTGTCAAAAATCCTGTTACGGATTTCCCTGGTTCTCGACTTGCTGAGTCAAAATGATAGCATCTCAGAATTATAGGAGGCTTAGTGTAAACAGCTTTTGAAATGCTTTTGTATCTGGTGCCTCAGTGGAAGTCAGGCTCCGAATAACTGAAAAAACTATGGGTCCACAAACTGTCAGGAGAATTACTCATTGCATTCCATCTGTCCCAGTGTCATTTGTCCGGAAAGAAGTGATGCATTCTTTCAACATACTGTGCCCAGTTGTTGATGGCAGGGTCGAATGAGTCAAGCTTCCCAAATAATGGCATCTTGCTAGAAATGCTTCCCCCAGCTCAGAAACTGTTGTCAGTGAGGTCTTTCAGAAACATGCTTCACTCTCATTGTCACTGAGATAACTCCACAGCGGCCAGTTTCCCATCACTGGAAATTCCTTGACATTGGTTCAAATCCCTCTGAGCCAGCTCTCAGAGTGTCAGAAAGTGTTGCGGAGTGTCTTTTTACCTGTCAGCCTGGGCTCCCTGAACGGACGTGATTAATAGCCCCAATCAGGGAACTCGTATGCCTGTGCCGCACAACAAGGCAAGAGAGCAGTACTGTTAGCCTTTGAGATCTGGTTCAAGTGTCAAAACACAAAAAGGCAAAAAGCAAGGTAAGTGATACTGTCTGCATCCAAGTGAGCACAGTGTGAGTGGACACTAATAGCAAATGAGTGTTATTTGCTGCCCCAGTCCATCAGCTGGATATAATGCAGTGTCCTTGCAGTAGCAGGTGTTTCAGGGTGGTAGCTGTCTGAGATCTTGTTGCCAAGATGGAGCTCGAGAGGAACAAGCTGGAGTTGCCAGGGAACTGTGCAGACTTTCACTTTGAGAATTCACAGCATCTGCTTCTATCTGGCAGATGGGAGAAAAGGAAGCTGTCAATTTATGAGATAAGATTAAATAATGATGGGGGTGAGAATGAGCAATGTTTCCAGTTAAAGGATTGGACACTCTGGAGTCAGGAAACATGTTTCCGCTGACGGGTGAGTGCCGAGCCAGAGGACACAGCTTAAAAATACGGGGTAGACCATTTAGGACAGAAATGAGGAGAAACTTCTTCACCCAGAGAGTGGTGGCTGTGTGGAATGCTCTGTCCCAGAGGGCAGTGGAGGCCCAGTCTCTGGATTCATTTAAGAAAGAGTTGGACAGAGCTCTCAAGGATAGTGGAATCAAGGGTTATGGAGATAAGGCAGGAACAGGACACTGATTAAGGATGATCAGCCATGATCATATTGAATGGTGGTGCAGGCTCGAAGGACAGAATGGCCTACTCCTGCACCTATTGTCTATTATCTATTGTCTATTAAAGCCTTCTTGCTGATCATTAATGAGAATCTTGTCTCAAGGTTCAGAACTACATTAGAAAATACAACTTGTTGCTTGTCACATCTAGAAACATTGCCCTTGACTTCCCACTCAAATCCTCCAGATTTCTCACCATAGCCCATTTCATTCAGGCCCTGGGAAGATTCTGTTCTCTCTAGTGAAATATGACAAGTACAGTTCCTGTCCATCATAAACATGTGCAAGTTATTGTTTAGATATAAATTGGAGCTGCTCATATATAGAGGGCTGCAAACTGCACTGATGTCGTCTGATAAACTGTTAAAATATTAAAACTGTTAAACTGTTAACTGATAAACTGTTAAAACTACCAGGGATATATTTCCCTCCCCTCCCCTATCAGCGTTCCGAAAAGACCACTCCCTTCGTGACTTCCTCGTCAGGTCCACACCCCCCACCAACCCAACCTCCACTCCCAGCACCTTCCCCTGCAACTGCAAGAAATGCAAAACTTGCGCCCACACCTCCTCCCTTACTTCTCTCCAAGGCTCCAAGGGATACTTCCATATCCGCCACAAATTGACCTGCACCTCCACACCCATCATCTATTGCATCCGCTGCACCCGAACGTTTGCGGAACGTTTCAGAGAACACCTCTGGGACACCCGGACCAACCAACCCAACCATGCCGTGGCTCAACACTTCAACTCCCCCTCCCAATCCACCAAGGACATGCAGGTCCTTGGACTCCTCCATTGCCAGACCATAACAATACGGTTATCATCTTCCACCTAGGAACCCTCCAACCACAAGGGATGAACTCAGGTTTCTCCAGTTTCCTCATTTCCCCTCCCCCCACCTTGTCTCAGTCAAATCCCTTGAACTCAGCACCGCCTTCCTAACCTGCAGTCTTCTTCCTGACCTCTCAGCTCCCACCCCACTCTGGCCTATCACCCTCAACTTGACCTCCTTCCACCCATCGCATCTCCAACGCCCCTCCCCCAAGTCCCTCCTCCTTACCTTTTATCTTAGCCTGCTGGACACACTTTCCTCAATCCTGAAGAAGGGCTTATGCCTGAAACGTCGAATCTCCTGTTCATTGGATGCTGCCTGACCTGCTGCGCTTTTCCAGCAACACATTTTCAGCTCTGATCTCCAGCATCTGCAGTCCCTGTTACTTTCTCCCTGTTAAAATATAATGTCTAATTTCACAATAAAGCTCCTGTTACAGTGCACGAAGCAACTTCCTCCACTGCAGTGGCTGCACATGTGGATGATGTAAAATGTATAAAAATATTGAGGTTGTGCTCAGACTCACTCAGTGCATGAGAGAGCTCTGCTGAAGCATTTCCTCTGGTGATACTGCGGGCGGAAAGTCATGAGATTAGGAACAACTTACTTACTCCTGGGTGAGTACAAGGAATCAGATGGGGTTCACTGTCTCAGTATTTTTATATTACACTAGAACAGAAACTGTACTGAATGGGAAATTTCAATGGTTGGAAAGAATGGATGTCCAGCAGGAACGCTGATGTGTTCTCAGCTCAGCTCGGTTCATTCACAGGATAGAGTGTATTTAGTGTTCGAAGTAAAATGTTGTAAGAATTTTGGGGTGAACAAAGAACAAAGAGAACAAAGAACAGTACAGTGCAGGAGCAGGAGCTTTGGCCCACCAAGGTGCATTTTACATGATGCCTTTTTAAAGTAAAAAGCTTTTGCCTTAGACGGTCCATATTCATCTATCCCCTGCCTATTCATATATCTGCCAAGATGCCTCTTAAACATTACTATTGTATTCACCTCCACCAGTTCCTCTGGCTTTTTCCTATGATGATGATGTTAGCTTGTATGAGGGGGCATAATTACAAATTGAGGGGTGATAGATTTAAGACAAATGTCAGAGACAGGTTTTTTACGTAGAGTGTGGTAAGGGCGTGGAATGCCCTACCTGCTAATGTAGTCAACTCAGCCACATTAGGGAGATTTAAACAATCCTTCGATAAGCACATGGATGATTTTAAAATAGTGTAGGGGAACGAGCTGAGAATAGTTCACAGGTCAACATCGAGGGCTGAAGGGCCTGTTCTGCGCTGTATTGTTCTATGTCGTATGTTCTACGTACCAATGTCAAAGACTCCACATCCTTCCAGTGTGACAACTAGAACATGTACAGCATAGTCCAATTTGGAGTATAAATGCTAGCCTTGACTAGCTACCTGTTACCTGTTTCTGTGCCGTAGATTCTAATTTAATTCAGTGAAACTTGAACAGAACCTCCCCAGAGCAACACTGACAGGACAGCAATGATTACAACCAGCAGCAGTCAGCACTGGTGGGGTTGAGTTATAAAGATGAGCAAGATAGGCTGGGACTTTTTTCGCTGAGGCATAGAATGTTGAGGGGTGACCTTATAGAGATTTATAAAATCATGAGGGGCATCGATTCAAAAAGTTAAACGGCAACGGTCAGTTCAAAACCCGGGTGGATAATTTTAAGGTGAGAGGTGAAACATTTAAAAAGGACCTGGAAAGCAACTTTCTCACACAAAGGGTGGTTCAGGGTGTAGGTTTGCTCGCTGAGCTGTAGGTTTGATATCCAGATGTTTCATTACCTGGCTAGGTAACATCATCAGTGGCAACCTCCAAGTGAAGCGAAGCTGTTGTCTCCTGCTTTCTATTTATATCTTTCTCCTGGATGGGGTTCCTGGGGTTTGTGGTGATGTCATTTCCTCTTTGTTTTTTGAGGGGTTGATCGATGGTATCTAGATCTACTTGTTTGTTTATGGCGCTGTGGTTGGAGGGCCAGGCCTCTAGGAATTCTCTGGTATGTCTTTGCTCAGCCTGTCCTAGAATAGATGTGTTGTCCCAGTCGAAATGTGGTTTCTTTCATCTGTGTGTGGGGCTACGAGGGACAGAGGGTCGTGTCTTTTTGTGGCTAGCTGGTGTTCATGTATCCTGGTGGCTAACTTTCTTCCTGTTTGTCCTAAGCAGTGTTTGTGGCAGTACTTGCATGGAATTTTGTAGATGATGTTGGTTTTGTCCATGGGTTGTACTGGGTCTTTTAAGTTTGTTAGTTTTTGTTTAAGAATGTTGGTGGGTTTGTGTGCTACCAGGATTCCGAGGGGTCTTAGTAGTCTGCCTGTCATTTCTGAAACTTCTTTGATGTATGGTAAGGTGGTTAGGGTTTCTGGCTGTGTTTGGTCTGCTTGTCGTGATTTGTTCTTGAGGAATCTGCGCACTGTATTTTTTGAGTATCTGTTCTTCTTGAATACGTTGTATAGATGGTTTTCCTCTGTTTTCCGAAGTTCGTCTGTGCTGCAGTGTGTTGTGGCTCGTTGGAATAGTGTCCTGATACAGCTTTGTTTGTGTGTGTTGGGATGGTTGCTGCTGTAGTTAAGTACTTGGTCAGTGTTTGTCGGTTTTCTGTATACGCAGGTTTGTAGTTCTGCGTTGTCCTTTCTTTCGACTGTGACGTCCAGGAATGCGAGTTTGTGTTCGGTTTCTTCCTCCTTGGTGAACTTTATGCCTGTGAGAGGGTTGTTGGTGATGTTAAATGTCTCTTCTACCTTGTTTCGTTTTGTGATGACAAAGGTGTCATCTATGTAGCGGACCCACATTTTTGGTTTGATGGTTGGTAGGGCTGTTTGTTCTAGCCTTTACATTACTGCTTCTGCTATGAATCCTGATAGCAGAGATCCCATGGGTGTGCCATTGGTTTGTTTGTAGACTATGTTGTTGAAAGTGAAATGGGTGGTGAGGCACAGATCCACTAGCGTCATGATGTTTTTGTTGGTAATGTGATTGATGGTGGTTGGTGTGTGTGTGATGGTCTCTTCTAAAAGTGTGGTAAATGTTTCCTTTGCCAGGTCGATGTTGATGGAGGTGAACAGTGCTGTTACGTCGAATGAGATCATTGCTTCGTCTTCCTCTATTTTGGTGTTTTTGATGATTTTTAGGAATTCCTGGGTGGAGTGGATGGAGTGCTGTGACTCTTCTACTAGGAATTTCAGTCTTGCGTGTAGTTCTTTGGCCAGTCTGTAAGTTGGTATTCCGGGTAGTGAGACTATGGGTCTGAGGGGGGCTCCTGGTTTATGGATTTTTGGTAGTCCGTAGAATCATGGGGTGTTGGTCCCGTCGGGTTTCACTTTCTGGAAGTTCATCTTGTTTAATTGTCCGGAATTGTGTAATTTTCTTTGGAGATATGTAATTTTGTTTCCTAGTTGTGGGGTTGGGTCTAGCGCCACTTGTTGGCAGGTGTTGGTGTCTGCGAGTAGTGCATTGGCTTTCTCTATGTAGTCCCTTCTGTTCAGGATGACTGTGAGCTGACCTTTGTCTGCAGGTAATATAAGGGTGGTTCATATGTGGCACACAGTCTGTTCTTCCATAACATAACAGTTTGCGCTGTACAAAAATCACACTTTAGAAATAGTTAAAAAAAATCACACAACACCAGGTTATAGTCCAGCAGGTTTATTTGGAAGCACTGGCTTTTGGAGCACAGCTCCTTCATCAGGTGGTTATGGTGTATCACCTCCACACCCAACTGATGAAGGAACAGCGCTCCAAAAGCTAGTGTTTCCAAATAAACCTGTTGGACTATCAGCTGGTGTTGTGTGATTTTTAACTTTGTCTGCCCCAGATCAACACCGGCTCCTCCTCATGCCTCATGGGTTTAGAATTAGCGTTTAAATTTTGGCAATGTAATTGCATCGCAGCGAACAGTGTCCCCCATTCATCAATCATATTCCGGTGAATTTGTGTTGATGAAACATGTGTTATAGCAGATCGACCTGTAATCAGCCAGAGGGCGTGATAGATGCAGGTACAGTTACAACATGTAAACAATATTTGGACAGTTACATGAGCAGGCAAGTGTGACTAGTTTAAAATCTTTGAGAAACTTGATCAGCAGTTGGACTAATGACTCTATGACTAAGACAATTTTACTGCTCCTCAGATGCTGCCTGAACTGCTGTGTTTTTCCAGCACCACTAATCCAGAATCTGGCTTCCAGCATCTGCAGTCATTGTTTTTACCTAAAATAATTCACTATCCTGCTGCTAAGCCCTAATCACTCCATCATCCATGGCCATCTTAGCCTATGTTTATCACTCAAACCCTCCATTCCCAGCAACATCCTTGGAAATCTTTTATGAGACCACTCCTTCCTTAAAGTACTCTGGAAGAAGCCTCACCAATATCCTGTACAACCTCAACATGACATCCCAACTCCTTTATTTAAAGGTTTGAGCAATGAAAGCAGGTGTGCTCAACATCTTCTTAACCAACCCCTCCACCTCTGGCGCAAATTTCAATTCTTCTCCTGGTGTTCCAGATATCTCAGATGTAGGGCTGGCTTGTTGAACCATCTAGCTTTTTCCACTGCCTGTTGTCATCCTATGTTTAAATTCCACCACCCGTTCCCCTCTCCCTACATCCCCCTCACCTTCGATGGTTTGTATTGCCCTCAATGGGCTTTGCACGTAAATTATTCAGTCAGGAATATGGGTGATTCACCAGTTAATTGATGAAAAAATAACATGGGTGATCTGCTGAAGGAAAAACATTTGTTCATGTGCATGTAAGAGCAGTTCTGGATAGAGAAAACAAAATTAGAATCCATCATAAATAGTTGTGAATTTGTGCTGAAATAACTGCAAACTTCATTATCAACTTGGGAACAACAGTTTGTGCAGAGTAATTTCATTCACTCTTTCAGGTAATAAGGTTGAACATTTCCCTCCAGTGGTCTTTATTTGACATTACCACACAATTGCTTGCACTGCAAATGACAAAATGAAACTCAACGATCAATTTGTCTTTGGAAGACGGTCAAAATGATTCTTCATTGCTAGTCCTGCTTGGGCTCAGCTTCTGGTCTATCTTCTGGAACTGACTAAGAGGCTCTTTACCATTTGCTAATGTGTGAAATACATGTTGCAAGAGCTGGCCTGGTAGTTGTCTTATCTTTAATTCTTCCCCTCATCTAGAAATATCATAACTAGGTGGAGTAGACAATTCGGCTGCTCGAGACTGCTCTGCCATTTAATGACTGCTCTCGTCTCAGCTCAACTCCATTTTCCTGCCAACTCCCATAATCCTCTAACCTGTTACTAATTGAAAATCTATTGTCTTCTTAAATTGATTCAGTGTCCTGCCATCCACCACACTCTGAGGTAGTACATCCCACAGATTCATGGTCCCTGAGAGAAGGAATTCCTCCTCAACTCTATTTTAAATCGGCCACCCCTTCGTCTAAAACTATAACCTCTTGGACTAGATTGGCCCACAAGGAGGAATATCGATTCCATGTCTACTTTGTCAATCTCCTTTAATGTCTTACATACCTCAATTAGATCACCTCTCATTATTCCAAAGCCTAGCATGTCTCGGCCTGAACTCCTCAATATCTCCAAATGAGACAAGCCTTTCATCTCTCGGATTAATCTAGTGAACGTTCTGTGAACTGTCTCCAATGCAATTACATCTGTCTCTGGGAAGGCTCATCAAATCTGAGTCAGCCTTCACCTGGCTAAAGCAATGATAATATCCAGGAATTCTGTTTGAATTGATCAAGCTTCTCATCCAGCTTTGCTTCAGTTAAGTCAACAGTTCGCTGGTCTTTCTCAGCAATTCTTTCAGTTTTCCTGAAAAGTTTGCAGAGAAGGTTCATTAGGAAAAGTCTCAAATTGTTCAACCACTGTGAGAAATGGACTGGAACACCAGATTATTGGAGTATGTCTTCTACAACTGGATTTGTGGCACATTGGGAGGGCCAGTGGACAGCAAATCCACACAACTTGTGAGAAGACACTTAGTCTGGGTGATAGTTAGTTAAGGTATGGAATGCACTGCCAGGAAGTGTAGTGGAGGCCGGTTCAATTGAGGGCATTAGATGAATAGCTGAATTAGAAATAATGTGCGAGAGTATGGGGAAAAAGCGTGAGAGATTGACATGAAGCAATGATGCTTGTTTGAAAAAACGATGCAGACATGATAATCGAATGGTCTCTTTTTGGACCATAAAACCTCTCTGATTCTGTGATGAGGATGTCTGATGCTGACAAGTTGGAAAGAGGCCTGACATTTCAGCGTTGATGTTTTTATTATTGTCTGTGTCTAAATGAAAGGAGCTGATCAATGACAAGTGTGAAACAGTGCACAACACCAGCTTGTATGGATATTGCACCCTTTACATCATGAGATGTCTCAAGTGACTTGTCTTGCCATGAGGCTTGTGGCTCTGGTTTCTATTCTGCACATTGATCCGATGCCTATCCTGAATTCTCTGGTACGTTGTTCACTATAATGGCTTCCCCTAATCTCTGAGTGGCTGCTGCCTGATCTAATAAGTTCTGTAAACTCTCTGATTCACTCTGTTGAACCTAATAATATTCTCTGTAAGTACATCTCTCACTAGTACAGACTATTTTACCCTTTCTCCACAGCCACTTGATTGTGATTGGAGATCTTTCTGTTGCGTTATGATATAGCTCTCAACATTATATCCATTCCCATAATGCTACAACAGGAGAGCAATCAAAGTAAAACTGACTCTGGGGCCCTAAAGGAAATGCTACAATGTGTGGTGAAATTTTTGACCAAAGTGATAGATTTTGAGAAGTGTTAAAGCAGGAGACACAGGTTTAGGGAGGGAATTGCAGAACCAAGGGTGTAACCTCCCCTCAGTACAGTCACTGAAGGTGGAGGGTAGGAATGTGGAGATGCTCAATTATTACATGTTAGGAGATTACAGATCTCAAGGGTTTATCAGGTTGGAGAAGGTTAAGAGAGCAAACAATCGAGCCATAAACAAGGAATGGAGTGGTGGGTGAACAGGACTTTTTGTGAACTTTTATCAAATACTTGAAGTTTTCTTTTCCTCCCAGTGATCTTCTTCACCAATGGATGGGATTCATGGAAAACCAAAGCCATAAACTGTGGCAAAGGATTCTATCTTGGAACAACCAGGACATGTGTTGGTGAGTCATGGCATGGAGACTAAATTTCTGTTCCTTTCTTCCGCTGATATTAATTCCAATAATGGCCACTAGGCAGCAGGAGGACTCAAATTGAGAAATACTGATTATAACATAGGAAATTTTCAATATTTATACCTGATACCAAATTGGAGATGTACAATAAAGAATGTGGGCCGCTTATTAAAAAGTTTATTTCTATTAACAAACTTTCGGAGTGACATTTGGTGAAGTGTAAGGTGGTTCATTTTGCTGAGTGGAATAAAGAGATTCCTGATCCCTTGTCAGGGAAGTGCCTATGGTACAGTTGTTAGTGCACTTGCCACTGAGCAAGTAGCTCTGGGTTGAATCCTCCAAGCAGGGGAACCAATGAAAATTGCAGCACCAATGATGGGTTTCATGTCACTGAATCTAAAAGGAATTCCCTCTTTCATGTTTTGAACATAAGTCTCTCTCGCCAAAGGAGAAATTTATTGTTTGTAACCAGTACCATCATGTTCTTCCCAATGCCAGGAAAAGGGTCAGCAGGAGGTCATTCAGCCCATCAAGGTGAAGGTGAGGACTGCAGATTCTGGAGATTAGAGACGAGAGGCTGGTGCTAGAAAAGCACAACAGGTCAGGCAGCATTGGAGAAGCAGGAAAATCAATGTTTCGGGCAAAAGTCCTCATCAGGATTGAGTCTGGGAGCCTGGGTGATGGAGGGATAAATAGGAGGGAGGGGTGGGGCTGGGGGGAAGGTCACTGAGAATACAATGGGTGGATGGAGGTGGGGGTAATTGTGATAGGTCAGAGAGGAGGGTGGAGTGGATAGGTGGGAAGGAAGATGGACAGGTAGGACAGGTCATGAGGGTGGTACTGACTGGGAGGTTGGAACAGGGATAAATGGAGGGGGGGGGGGAGGGTGAATGAGGAAACTGGTGAAATCCACATTGATGCCATGGAGTTGAAGGGCTCCAAGGCTGAAGATGAGGCATTCTTCCTCCGGGCGGCAGGTGATAAGGCAGTGATGATCGAGGAGGCCCAGGACCTGCTTGTCCTCAGTGGAGTGGGAGGGGGAATTGAAGTGTTCGGCCACAGGACAGTGGGGTTCGTTGGTGTGAATGTCCCAGAGATGTTCTCTGAAGTGCTCTGCAAATAGGCGCCCTGTCTCCCCAATGTAGAGGAGAATTCTTCTGAGGATGTCATATAGCAGGGGTCCTTTGCAGTTCTGAGAAAGTGTGTCCCTCAGTTGAGGCACGGCTGACTGTAGAGAGATAAGCTGGCATTGCATGGCAGCGAGTGTGGAGCCGAGGATCCAGAAGGAGAACCGTTTCTGGAGATTTTGAATTTGTTGTCTGTACTGGCTCTGTTCAGACCCAAACTGTGATGGTCTGAATGTAGTCCGGAGTCCATGTGGGATCAGTTGGTTTATTCCTCTGAGGATGTACAGTGGGGATGTACACCTTCATTCCTGCAGACAAGCTTTTGTCCGTAACATCGATTTTCCTGCTCCTCAGATGCTGCCTGACCTGCTGTGCTTTTCCAGCACCACACTCTCGACTCATATTCAGCCCATCAAGCCCATTCCCTCAGAGAATGCAATTTGAGACACGGATGCAATATTGTGGTAGTGTCAGGAGACAATTTCTTTTATACATTCATTCACAGGATTGAGGGCATCACTGGTAAGGCCAGCATTTATTGCCCATCTCTAACTGCCCTGGAGAAGGTGGGAGTGAGATCAATTACAGTCCATTTGATGCAAGGTCAGTCACAATGTAGTTCAGGGCAATGTTCCAAGATTTTGACGCAATGGAGATATATTTCCAAATCAGAATGGTAGTTGCCTTGGAGGTAGTGGTAATCCCATGTATCTGCTGCCCATGTCCTTCTAGGTGGACAGGTTGTGGCTTTTGAAGGTGATGTCTCAGGAGACTGACTCATTTGCTGTCGTGCATTTTCTGGCACTGTACAACTACGGTGAAGAGGGTGAAGGTTGAAGGTGCTGGAGCAGTTATCAATCAAGTGGTCTGCTTTGTTCAAGATGGAATCTTACTCCTTCAGTAGGTGTTGGAGCTGCACTGATCCAGGGAAGTGGAGAGAGTTCCACTAAACCCTTTATTTGTGGCTTATAGTCGGTAGACAGGATTTGGGGATTCAGGAGGTGAGTTACTTACTAGAGAATTCCCAACCTCTGATTTTCTCTTGTGTCCACTGTATTTAAAACCAAAAACACTGCAGATGCTGTCAATCAGAAACAACAGCAGAAATTGCTGGAAAAGCTCAGGAGGTCTGGCAACAAATATGGAAAGAATCAGAGCTAACATTTCGGGGCGAGTGACCCTTCCTCAGAATGGATAAAGTTAAAAATCACACAACACCAGGTTATAGTCCAACAGGTTTAATTGAAAGCACACTCGCTTTCGGAGCGCTGCTCCTTCATCAGGTGGTTGTCGAGCACACAATTGTAAGGCACAGAATGTATAGCAAAAGTTTACAGTGTGATGTAATTGAAATTATACATTGAAAAATACCTTGATTGTCTGTTGACTCTTTCATCTGTTCGAATACCACGATAGTTTCACTTCTTTCATTTTAAATCACAAAACCTTTTTCAAAAGTCGCATTCTCAGGTTAACTGTAACAAGTGGTGTTAGCTAGACAACATGTTGAAGGTGTTAGCCCCCTGTGTTCTCTGTCTCTGCCATGACTTTGAGATCGATTCTCACCTAAAAAGTGAGGTAACAGAGTTTTACATGAATTCATGCAGTTCTTGAGCAAAGTACAATGCAACTCTGCAAGTACAAATTCACCCCACAAACGTATATGTATATTTGTGTGTGTGTGTGTGTGTCTGTCTGGGTTGGGGTTATGAGTGTGAGAGTGTATGTGTGTGTGTGTGTGTGTGTGTGTGTGTCTGGATTGGGGGTTGTGAGTGTGAGAGAGTGTGTATTTGTGTGGGCATGAGTGTAGATTGGTCTAAGTGTATGTATGGACTGTTTTGTCCAGTTCAGTTTATACAATTAGATTTGCTCAGATCCCCTACAGCATGGAAATATAGTAACTCCCAAGATGCTGCTCGTAGGATGTAGTGATGATGATGATGATGATGATGATCCCACTGAAGGTCAAGGGGAGCGAGTTAGATTCTCTCTTGTCAGAGATGGTCATTATCTGGCATTTCTGTGGTATGAATGTTAATGGTCTTTAAGCAACCCAATCTTCATGAGCAGCTTCAGTAGCTGAGGAGTTGAGAATGATGGTGAACGTTGTGCAATCATCAGCAAACCTCAGCATGAGCTTATGATGGAGGGAAGGATGGGCCTAGGACACTACCCTGAGGAAACTCTGCAGAAATGTTCTGGTGCTGAGGTAACTGACCTCCACCAACCACAACCATTTTCTGATGGGCCAGTTACAGTTCAACCAGCAGAGAGTTGGCCCAAGTGATAGGACAGTAGTGCGCTGGGTTTGATATTTCCTGCTTTTTGTACACAGGACATATCTGGGCAACTTTCCACAATGTCAGGCAGATGCCAGTGTTATACCGAGACTGAAACAGCTTGCCGAGGGGCATATTATGATTTGGAACACAAGTCTTTTGTACAATTGGCAGAATATTGTCAGGCCCCGTAGCCCTTGAACTATCCAGTGCCTTCGACATTTTGACATCACATGGAATGAATCAACTTGGCTGAAGACTGGCATCTCTGATGTTGGGGACCTTTGGAGGAGGGTGAGATGGATCTTCTAGCTGAAAATTGTGGCAAATACTACACTGTTACCTTTTGCAGTGATTTCTGGACTTCTCAGTAATCAAAGATGAGGATGTTTGTGGTTTCTCTTTCTCCAATGAGTTTTGCAATTGCCCACCACCATTAATGACTGGATGTGGCAGCACTACAGAGCTTAGATCGGATCCATCATTTGTAGAATCACTATCAATCACTTGCTGCTTATTTCGATGGGTTCACAAGTAATTCTGTGTTGTAGCTTCACCAGGTTGGTACCTCATGTTTAGGTTTACCTGGTGCTGTGCCTGGCATGCCTTCTTGCACTCTCCATTGAACGCTGATCCTCTGGTTTGACGGTAATGATTGAATGGGGGAGATGCTGGGCCATGAGGTTGCATTGGTGTTCTAGTACAATTCAGCTGTTGATGATAATCCACTGCACCTCATAGATGCTCAGTCTTCAATTGTTAAATCTCTTCCAAGTCTGTCCCTTTAGCACACTGCCTTACAACATAATGGACAGTATCCTTCATGTGAAAAGAGGTCTGTATATCTAAAGAACTGAGTGATCATTGCTCCAACTAACACTGTCATGGGCAGATGCATCTGTGGCAAGCAGATTGGTGAGGATGAGGTTAAGTAGATATTGGTGAGGATGAGGTTAAGTAGATATCGGTGAGGATGAGGTTAAGTAGATATTAATGGGGATGAGGTTAAGTAGATATTGGTGAGGATGAGATTAAGCAGATATTGATGAGGATGGGGTAAAGTAGATATTGGTGGGGATGAGGTTAAGTGGATATTTCCTTTGAATTGACTCCCTCACCATCTGCTGCAGAGCCAGTCCAGCAGCATAGTCTTTTAGGATTTAGTCTTCTCTGTAAGGATTCGGGCTTTCCAACCTGATGGATATGGGGTACCTTTGTCACCCTCAGTGCATCTTCCAAGTGCTGTTTAAGATGAACGTTTACTGATTCAACAGACAGAGGTGGGAGGAGGGGAGGTGGTACTAAGCAGGAGTCTCCATTGTCTATTTGATCTTCATCTGGTGCCTAAATCTGGTCAGGAGTCAATGTTGAGGGCTCCCAGGACAATGCCATCCTGACTGTGTACTACTGTGCTGCCAACACTGCTGGGCCTTTCCAGCCAATGGGACAGGACATACCCAGAGATGGTGATAGTGGTGCTCTCTGGGGCATGGTCTGAAACCTACAATTCCTTGAGTACGACTTCAACTCTGCAGTGGCTGAGTAGCTTCGTTAGTGGCTTCAGAGGACAGTTAGGAGTCAATCACTTTGGAGCCTGGTGTAGGTCAGACCAAGTAAGCACCAGATTTCATTCCCTAAAGTACAGGGCTTCCCAAACTGAGTCAAACCTCTGGGTCTGTACCATCATTGTCATCAGCAGACTGACACGGTTTAAAACAAAGACTCAGCACCACTTCCTTGAGAGCATTCTGCACTGGCCAATGAATGTCAGCAATGTTCATACCACAAGATGAATGTTAAAGGTCTGCAACAGACAGAATGTACCACATAACCGCAACATGTTCCTCAATCCATATAGTATTCCCAGCTGAGGTACAGTTCAGAGGGAGGACTTAAAATGATCTTAATTTATCTATACCTCACAGCAATATCAGTCCAGAAATGCCAATTCCTTCTTGAACACCAACAGTGAGAAAAATCCATTCATTTTCATGAGACCATTCAATTCCCAAAAGGTAAAATCAATCTATGAACTCTGTTTATCATATTTCCAGATGACAATGAGTGTGGAGAAAATGAAGCTGAATCATCGGCCCTGTGTGGTACCAACACAGAGTGTCACAACACCCTCGGGAGTTTCTACTGTACCTGTAAGAAAGGATACGCCAGTGAATCAGGAGAAACTAACTTTACCACCATGATACACTGCCGAGGTAAAGAAGCTAGTTACACTGCAGACCTGTTTTGATAAAAGTTGGAAGTGTGTATGGGCTCTAACTGTATTTCCAGCACTTTTATTGCTCTATTAGACTTGGATGTAAATGTTGACAATCCTCCTCCACGACTCTATTTATACAAATAAACAAACACACGGATCAGGAGCAGACGTAGACCATTCAGACCCTCAAGCCTGCTCTGCCTTTCAATAAGATCATGGCTAATCTGTTTCTGTTCCGAATTTCTCATTCCTGTCTACCCCAATAAGCTTTGACCCCTCGGTCTAACAAGAATCTCTCCACCTCCACCTTAAAAATATTCAATAACCCTGCCCCCACCGCCGTCTGAGGCTGAGAGTTCTGAACTTACACGATCCTCTGAGAGAAAACATATCTCCTCATCTCTGTCCTCAAAAGGGGAATCTTGAATTTTAAAACAGTGTCACTTGGTTCTGGATTCACACACAAGAGGAAACATACTTTGCACGTTTACCTGGTTAAGACGATGCAAGATCTTCGACACTTTCATCAAGTCACCCCTCGTTCTTCTAAATTCCAGCGGAAACAAGCTCAGTCTGTCTAACTGATCGTCATAAGATAATACATTCATTCCAGGTATCAATCTGGTAAACCTCCTCTGAACCACCTCCAGTACATTTACATCCTTCCTTAAATAAGGTGAACAGTATTGAGATGTGGTCTCAGCAATGCCCTGTATAAGTGAAGCAGAACATCCTTACTTTTATTTTCAATTCCTCCCATAATGAAGGAGAGCATCCCATGAGCCTTTGTAATGAAATACAACTCTCCCTTTCTAATATTTTGTGACTCATGTCTTAGAAAACCTAAATCCCTCTGCACCTCAGAATTTCACAGTCATTCTCCACTTCAGTAAATTTCTACTTTTCCTTCTTTCTGCCAAAGTGAAGAACTCCCACATTATACACAGAGAGTTTTTCTCCACTCCCTCATCCTATCTATATCCGTCTACAGACTCTCCGTGTCTCAATGTAATTTCCTCCCCATCTTGGTGTCATCTGCCAATTTAACTCAAAAGCTTTGCTCCCCACAACTCATTGCTGCTCTGTATTTCAAAATGTAATTAATGTCTCATGCCACCAGAACATTCACTCAGAACATAGGATTATGAGCTCAATAACATAATCATTGCATCATTAATAACCCCCACTATTCACTCTCACTGGGAGTGTTGGATGGTTAGGTGAGTGACTGGATGGTGAACACTCCTGATGAGCAGTCACCACCAACAGAATCTTAGCCTGACATGGCTCACCAAATTTGAACAGTCACATCTTCTCCTGGCACAACACATGTACATGTTGTACACACTACAGACTGGTGTCCAAGTTCCGTGTTGTTCTTCTTCAAAACTTGAACAACTGTTCTATTTGTCTGATTGGGCTATATGTCGGTACTTCATCTTACCTTGGATCAGTTGAAGGTGACCAAAGTTAAGTGGGAACACCTATTTCTGGTTAAATCTACTGCAGAACAGTGGAGGCATTCAAAATGAAATTGGTGAGAGTATCGGCCCAACATGTTCCCTTTGGGGTGAAATGTAGGAGCAAGAAGCCCAGAGAACCCTGGATGTCTCAGAATATTCAGGACTGGAAAAGTAGGAAAACAGAAGCTTTTAATAGGGACACAGGGAGCAAATCAATGGAGATCTTAGTGGAGGACATAAAATGCAGGTGTGAACTGAAGGCAGCAATTAAGAGAGAAAAGAGAGGACGTGAAAAAATAGTGACACATTAGTTTGGGGAGAGTCCCAAGGGATCCTATCAGTACATCAAGGGGAAATGGATAAACAGGGAAAAGCCCCTACAGCCCATTAGCGACCAAGGGGCGGCCTGTGTGTGGAACCAAAGGACATTGGTCAGGTGTTAAATGAGTACTTCAACTTTATCTTCACTTTGAAGAAAGGATGTGAGTCCAGAATTTAGGAAGGGGGACTGTGAGGTTCCTGAGCAGATTGACATCAGGAGTGGGTAGGCATTTGAGGTTTTGGAGGGTTTAGAAGTGGACAAATTCCCAGGTCTGGGTGAGATGTAGCCCAGGCTGCTGTGGGAGGTGAGGGTGGATATCACTGCGGTTCTGTCCCAAATGTTTAATTCCTCTCTGGCCAGTGGGAAGGTGAGAGAGGACTGGAGGACAGCAGGTGTGGCTCTACTCTACAAAAAGGGTGGACACGATATACCATGGAGTTACAGACCAGTGAGTCTCACATCATCATCTGGTCACTGGAGAAACAACTGGAGAAAATTCTGAAGGAGTGATTTAATCTCCACTTGGAAAGTTATAATCAGGGATAGGAAGCATGGCTTTGTCAAGTGTTGGTCAATGCATAACAAATTTGATTTAATTTTTCAAGGAGTTAATGAGGTTAGTGCAGTTTATGACAATATAGTGGCTTCAAGAGGTTACTTTGTTCTTTTCTAAAGAGAGATTTGAGGACAGAGAAGGTGAGCTGTTGATTTGGAAAGCCAATAAACAGTTTATGCAGCCTTGTTTTTTTTAGCTGGAACAATAGAAGCAGCCTGAATGGGTGTGGTCAAGCTCTCACAGAACGACGCTTCTCAGTTTCTTAGACTCTGCTGCTGAGATCTTGAAGAAGTGGAAGCTATTTTTTGTGATGTTTGGATATAGCTAAAATCTGAGGTTTCTCCCATCCTGCTGCTCGAGTTGCATGTGAGACAATCTATTTTCTGAATTTGCCTTTTGCTAAGGGGTATGTTCATGGGATGCTACTATATTGGAACAATCATTGTTTAGTTGCTAACTACTCTATTAATCTGTTACCTTTTCCAACAGGAGTACAGCTAAGCCGATTCCTTTTCTTATCATTTTTCTTTTGTTGTATTTTAACTATATTGTATGAATAAACTGTGTTTTGCTTAATGTTGAATAGCTTGACCAATCAAATTGCGTCAGGAATGCAGCACCCTAAATTTACCATTAAAATAAGGGCTAGGTTAATCTCTTAATATATTTTGAGTTTGTTTGGTCTGGTCCATAGCAGGTTAATGTCATTTATATGGATTCCAGCAAGGCCTTTAACAAAGGCCTACACAGGAGAGTGACAAAGATACAAAAGCCAACAGGATCCAGGGTAACTTGATAAGTTGGATCCAAACATTGACTTTGTGGGATGAGACAGAGGATAGGAGCAAAAGACTGTTTGTGTGGCTGGAGGCCAGGGTCCAGATCATATGACTGGATCCTTTACTTTTTGTGACATATATGATACACAAGAAAATGTGGGGAGTGATGATAAATACGTTTGCGAATGACATGATGATTGGTTGCTTGGTTGGTGACTGTGCAGCAGAAGGTATTAAGTTACAGCAGCATAAAAACAGATTGGGGATGGGCAGGTCAGTGGCAGATGCAACTTAACCCTGAAAAGTGCACTTTGACTTCCAGAAACTCCTCTTTTATAATGTGAACTGTTTTACAACATCAATATTGACTTTCCTGCATTCTCTAGCCACCATTTCTTTTTCCACAGTCAAAACTGACACAAACTATTCATTTAGTATCTCCCCAATCTCTTGAAGTTCAGCACACAGATGACCTCCTTGATTTCGCTATCCTCTCTTGAGGTCTCCTCTTACTCTAAAGTTTTTAGAGAGAATCCCTACAGTGTGGAAAAAGGCCCTTTGGCCCAACAGGTCCATACCAATCCTCCAAAGAATAACCCACTCAGCCCCCTTCACTATTATCCAATATTTACCCCTGACTAACGCCCTAACCTACACATCTCTGAACACTATGGGCAATTTAGCTTGGCCAAGTCATCTAACCTGCACATCTTTGGATTGTGGGAGGAAACCCACACAGACATATGGACAATGTGCAAACTCTACATAGAGGTTGGAATCAAGCCTGGGTCCCTGATACTGTGGGGCATCAATGCTAACCACTGACCCATTGTGCTTGTAGTGCTTGTAGAATCTCTTTGGATTGCCCTTAACCTTACCTGACCATGCTATCTCATTGACCCTCTTTTGCTTTCCTCATTTCTTTCTTAAGAAAGCCCTACACTCTTTATGTTGAGCACTTCAAATATCATTGCATTCAAAGCAATGAGCCAAGTGCTGGAAAGCAGGAATTGTGTCGATTTGAAGCATTCTTTGACAGTACAGACTCAATGGGTCAAATGGCCTCTTCGAAAGTGTATGATTTTGTGAAACTCGACTGAAATAACTTGGTTTGCTACAAGACAGCAGCTTAATATTTTCTAATGAAAATGGCCCTGTAATAAAGAATTTCCTCTTTGATGGAAACCCATAACAGCCGTGACACAGGGAGACAGAGGTCAAGTAGGTGGTTAGACAGAAGCTTACAGCAGATGATCAGTACATGAAGGTGGTCAGGGAGATCCATCATTGTTTTCAATTCTAGATAATGAGGAGTGTGAGACAGACCCGTGGTTCAAATACAGCATGCATCAACACAAATGGAGATTTCCATTGCACCTGTAACGAAGGATTTGTCTCAACCCCCAGTGAACACACTTTTACTGATAAAACAGCCATGTAAAAACAATTCTGCTTGTGATGCAACATCTGAAATATTCACCAGACTTTCACTCTTTAATACTGATACATATGTTCTTTACAGCAACCTGATTTCACACTGCAATGAATCCCAGAATAATTGAGCTGTGTTTCTTTCTTCTTTGTTATGTATCCAAACTTCCTGACTATTTCAATTTCTAGAACATTCTCATTTTCGCGACTCCCTTTTCTGTACAGTAATATGTGGGAAATTCCCATCTTCAGAGCATTAATTGGAGACTCTGGGTTATACACTTTGTAACATACCCACTGTGACATGGTATCTCCAGTGAGTGAATGGTCATGCAGGGGAGTCAAATCAAAGTAATACTGAAAAATAATTACTGAATCCAACATTAATTTGACATTTTGCAGGTAGCTAGCATATTATTTTGATTCAATTGTTCCTTGGCTTGACATTGGATGATGAGTTCATTGAGCTGCTATAATGTTACAGAGTCACTGGTTTGGAGCATTAGTTTCTCATTCCAGCACAACACGTGCTGTGTGTGGTACAGACTGGGGTTCAACTTCTGAGATTTTCTTTTCTGAAAATTCAGTGACTGTTGTGTTATGTTTTATCCGTCAGGAAAACCTTCAGAGAAATGCTTGTGAAATCGTTGCTGCATCACAGCAGGTGACCTAATTATATAAAGATCTCAAACTCCTTCTTACCTTCAGACCATTTGAAGCATGACATTGTACTGGAACCATTCTCTTCTATTGTCATGAAACAGCATAATAATTACCCAGACACTTCGGTGTCAGTGGAATGAAATGTTTACAAATAGTGCACGTATTACAATTCTATTGGATTCTTCAATACCACAACGCCCATGCCAGGTTTATTCCGGTACGAGAATTAGCAAGATAGCTGTATCAGTTAAAACAATTTTTGGGACAGAAACACACACCAGCCAGGACACGGAGACAGAGATCAAACAAAGGTTTAGACAGTAGCTGACAGCAGATGATCAGTACATGAAGGTGTCCAGGGAGGTTCATGGTTATTTTGTATTCCAGATATTGATGAGTGCGAGACAGACCCATGTGGTGCAAATGCAACATGCACCAACACATTTGGTGATTTTAAGTGTACCTGTAATGAAGGATTTGTCTCAACCAATGGGGAACGCACCTTCACCGATCAAACAGTCACACAGTGCCAAGGTAAAGACTGTTCTACTTGGGGAATAACATTTAAAACATTCACCAGACTTTCATTCTTTAACACTGATGCATTTATTTTTTCCAAAAGTCTGACTCTCACAAATGTAATGGATCCCAGAATAATTCAGCTGTGGCTCTTTCTTCTCTGTTTTGTATCCATATTTCCTGACTTGTTTCATCTTCTGTAAGACTCTCCTTTATAAGACTCCCTTTGGTATATAGTAACATGAGGGAAACTCATATCTTCACACCATTAAATCAAGATTCTGGATTATAAACTCGTTAAACCAGTGTCACGCTGACTTGCTATCTCAGGAGATGAATGGTAATGGAAAGGAGTCAAAGGATGCAGTCCTGAGAAATAATTAGTACATCCAGCATGAAGCTGACATTTCACAGATAGCTAGTATTCTATTTTGATTTGATTAATATTTGACTTGACATTGGATGAACTCATTGAGCTGCTACCATGTTACAGATCCTCTCTTACGGAGCATCAGATTCTCATCCCAATACATGGTGCAGGCTCATGTTCAATTTCTGAGATTTGTTGCTCGCAAATTGATTTACTACTGTGTTATGTTTTTACTCAGTCAATAAAACGTTCAGAGAAATGCTTGTGATGTCATTACTGAATCACAGGATGTGACCTGATGGTACGAAGATCTCACACTCTATCTTACCTCAGATCATTTGAAGCATGACCCTCTATTTTACAACCATTCTCCTCTGTTGTAATAAAACAGCAGATTATTGGCCCAGACAATTCTGCGTCTGAAGAATGTAACATTTGTGCCAAATAATTAGTTGTAACAAATGTTTGTTGGATTCTTCAACACCACCACATCCATGTGAGGTTCATTCTGGTCTGGGAGATAACAGGATTGCTGTATCAGTTAAACCAGTGTCTTGGATGGAAACTCACACCAGCCAGGACACAGGGAGACAGAAATCAAACAAAGGTTTAGACACAGGCTCCTAGCTAATGATCAGTACATGTTTTGGATCCATATTTCTTGAGTTGTTTCATCTTCTGTAAGACTCTCCTTTATGAGACTCCCTTTTCCCTTTAGAAACAGGTAAACTAATCTCGGAGGAAAACTCACAGCAGCCAGGACACAGGGAGACAGAAATCAAACAAAGGTTTAGACACAGGCTTCTCGCAGATGATCAGTACATGAAGGTGGCCAGGGAGATTCATGGTTATTTTGTATTCCAGATATTGACGAATGTGAGACAGATCCGTGTGGTTCAAATGCAACATGCACCAACTATGTTGGTGGTTTTGAGTGTACCTGTAATGAAGGATTTGTCTCAACCACTGGAGAACGCACCTTCACCGATATAACAATCACACAGTGCCAAGGTAAAGGCTATTATGTTGGGAAATGCCATTTAAAACATTCACCAGACTTTCATTCTTTAATACTGATGCATTTATTTTTTTTCAAAAATCTGACTCTCACACTGTTATGGATCCCAGAATAATTCAGCTGTGACTCTTTCTTCTCTGTTTTGTATCCATATTTCCTGACTTGTTTCATCTTCTGTAAGACTCTCCTTTATAAGACTCCCTTTGGTATATAGTAACATGAGGGAAACTCATATCTTCACACCATTAAATCAAGATTCTGGACTATAAACTCGTTAAACCGGTGTCATGCTGACTTGGTATCTCAGGAGATGAATGGTCATGGAAAGGAGTCAAAGGATGCTGTCCTGAGAAATAATGAGTACATCCAGCATGAAGCTGACATTTCACAGATAGCTAGTATTCTATTTTGATTTGATTACTATTTGACTTGACACTGGATGAACTCATTGAGCTGCTACCATGTTACAGATCCTCTCTTACGGAGCATCAGATTCTCATCCCAATACATGGTGCAGGCTCATGTTCAATTTCTGAGATTTGTTTCTCGCAAATTGATTTACTACTGTGTTATGTTTTTACTCAGTCAGTAAAATGTTCAGAGAAATGCTTGTGATGTCATTACTGAATCACAGGATGTGACCTGATGGTGCGAAGATCTCACACTCTATCTTACCTCAGATCATTTGAAGCATGACCCTCTATTTTACAACCATTCTCCTCTGTTGTAATAAAACAGCAGAATATTGGCCCAGACAATTCTGCGTCTGAAGAATGTAACATTTGTGCCAAATAATTAGTTGTAACAAATGTTTGTTGGATTCTTCAACACCACCACATCCATGTGAGGTTCATTCTGGTCTGGGAGATAACAGGATGGCTGTATCAGTTAAACCAGTGTCTTGGATGGAAACTCACACCAGCCAGGACACAGGGAGACAGAAATCAAACAAAGGTTTAGACACAGGCTCCTAGCTAATGATCAGTACATGTTTTGGATCCATATTTCTTGAGTTGTTTCATCTTCTGTAAGACTCTCCTTTATGAGACTCCCTTTTCCCTTTAGAAACAGGTAAACTAATCTCGGAGGAAAACTCACAGCAGCCAGGACACAGGGAGACAGAAATCAAACAAAGGTTTAGACACAGGCTTCTCGCAGATGATCAGTACATGAAGGTGGCCAGGGAGATTCATGGTTATTTTGTATTCCAGATATTGACGAATGTGAGACAGATCCGTGTGGTTCAAATGCAACATGCACCAACTATGTTGGTGGTTTTGAGTGTACCTGTAATGAAGGATTTGTCTCAACCACTGGAGAACGCACCTTCACCGATATAACAATCACACAGTGCCAAGGTAAAGGCTATTATGTTGGGAAATGCCATTTAAAACATTCACCAGACTTTCATTCTTTAATACTGATGCATTTATTTTTTTTCAAAAATCTGACTCTCACACTGTTATGGATCCCAGAATAATTCAGCTGTGACTCTTTCTTCTCTGTTTTGTATCCATATTTCCTGACTTGTTTCATCTTCTGTAAGACTCTCCTTTATAAGACTCCCTTTGGTATATAGTAACATGAGGGAAACTCATATCTTCATACCATTAAATCAAGATTCTGGACTATAAACTCGTTAAACCGGTGTCATGCTGACTTGGTATCTCAGGAGATGAATGGTCATGGAAAGGAGTCAAAGGATGCTGTCCTGAGAAATAATGAGTACATCCAGCATGAAGCTGACATTTCACAGATAGCTAGTATTCTATTTTGATTTGATTACTATTTGACTTGACACTGGATGAACTCATTGAGCTGCTACCATGTTACAGATCCTCTCTTACGGAGCATCAGATTCTCATCCCAATACATGGTGCAGGCTCATGTTCAATTTCTGAGATTTGTTTCTCGCAAATTGATTTACTACTGTGTTATGTTTTTACTCAGTCAGTAAAATGTTCAGAGAAATGCTTGTGATGTCATTACTGAATCACAGGATGTGACCTGATGGTGCGAAGATCTCACACTCTATCTTACCTCAGATCATTTGAAGCATGACCCTCTATTTTACAACCATTCTCCTCTGTTGTAATAAAACAGCAGAATATTGGCCCAGACAATTCTGCGTCTGAAGAATGTAACATTTGTGCCAAATAATTAGTTGTAACAAATGTTTGTTGGATTCTTCAACACCACCACATCCATGTGAGGTTCATTCTGGTCTGGGAGATAACAGGATGGCTGTATCAGTTAAACCAGTGTCTTGGATGGAAACTCACACCAGCCAGGACACAGGGAGACAGAAATCAAACAAAGGTTTAGACACAGGCTCCTAGCTAATGATCAGTACATGTTTTGGATCCATATTTCTTGAGTTGTTTCATCTTCTGTAAGACTCTCCTTTATGAGACTCCCTTTTCCCTTTAGAAACAGGTAAACTAATCTCGGAGGAAAACTCACAGCAGCCAGGACACAGGGAGACAGAAATCAAACAAAGGTTTAGACACAGGCTTCTCGCAGATGATCAGTACATGAAGGTGGCCAGGGAGATTCATGGTTATTTTGTATTCCAGATATTGACGAATGTGAGACAGATCCGTGTGGTTCAAATGCAACATGCACCAACTATGTTGGTGGTTTTGAGTGTACCTGTAATGAAGGATTTGTCTCAACCACTGGAGAACGCACCTTCACCGATATAACAATCACACAGTGCCAAGGTAAAGGCTATTATGTTGGGAAATGCCATTTAAAACATTCACCAGACTTTCATTCTTTAATACTGATGCATTTATTTTTTTTCAAAAATCTGACTCTCACACTGTTATGGATCCCAGAATAATTCAGCTGTGACTCTTTCTTCTCTGTTTTGTATCCATATTTCCTGACTTGTTTCATCTCCTGTAAGACTCTCCTTTATAAGACTCCCTTTGGTATATAGTAACATGAGGGAAACTCATATCTTCATACCATTAAATCAAGATTCTGGACTATAAACTCGTTAAACCAGTGTCACGCTGACTTGGTATCTCAGGAGATGAATGGTCATGGAAAGGAGTCAAAGGATGCTGTCCTGAGAAATAATGAGTACATCCAGCATGAAGCTGACATTTCACAGACAGCTAGTATTCTATTTTGATTTGATTACTATTTGACTTGACACTGGATGAACTCATTGAGCTGCTACCATGTTACAGATCCTCTCTTACGGAGCATCAGATTCTCATCCCAATACATGGTGCAGGCTCATGTTCAATTTCTGAGATTTGTTTCTCGCAAATTGATTTACTACTGTGTTATGTTTTTAGTCAGTCAGTAAAACGTTCAGAGAAATGCTTGTGATGTCATTACTGAATCACATGATGTGACCTGATGGTACGAAGATCTCACACTCCATCTTACCTCAGATCGTTTGAAGCATAACCCTCTATTTTACAACCATTCTCCTCTGTTGTAATGAAACAGCAGAATATTGGCCCAGACAATTCTGCATCTGAAGAATGTAACGTTTGTGCCAAATAATTAGTTGTAACAAATGTTTGTTGGATTCTTCAACACCACCACATCCATGTGAGGTTCATTCTGGTCTGGGAGATAACAGGTTGGCTGTATCAGTTAAACCAGTGTCTTGGATGGAAACTCACACCAGCCAGGACACAGGGAGACAGAAATCAAACAAAGGTTTAGACACAGGCTTCTAGCTAATGATCAGTACATGTTTTGGATTCATATTTCTTGAGTTGTTTCATCTTCTGTAAGACTCTCCTTTATGAGACTCCCTTTTCTCTTTAGAAACAGGTAAACTAATCTCAGAGGAAAACTCACAGCAGCCGGGTCACAGGGAGTCACAGATCAAACAAAGGTTTAGACAGAAGCTGACAGCAGATGATCAGTTACATGAAGGTGGTCAGGGAGATTCCTTGAGGCAGGTAGCTTCTATTGTCCCTGTAATGAAGGATTTAGCTCAACAACTGGAGAATGTTCTGGTCCTGATAAAACAGTTGCACAGTGCCAAGGTAAAGACTGTACTGAATGCAAAACAACTTCTAAAACGTTAAGCTATCCTATCCGTTATTGACAAGCACTTCACTCTCATGCTGTAAAGAATTGTGCTGTGTCCCTTCAATCTCTGATTTATACCTCTGCTCTCTGACTCTATTCACTTTTGTAAGATTGTCATTTACATATCGGCCCTTTTTATACAATGGCCCAGATGTTCCAGTCAAGTCAAAAGCCTATTTTCGACATTGATCAAATACCCATTTACTTTCCAATGTCTCCCATGTTGGAGAAACTTCAATAGGAGCCTCCTGTTTCAAACCTGCACTGGAATCCATGCCATAGAAAGCACCCAGTCCCTGTTTTGCAGCAATCTGGCTGCATCTGTGAATTAATTGTGCAGCAGCAGCAGAACCAGACACTTTGACAGCTCCTGTGAAAGGCGAAGTATTTCACTTATGTAAGTGTGGGAATAGTGTAGCACTTAGTTATAAGGGGTTAGGGTGCCAGGTAGGTGAAGGAGGTAGGGGCCAATTGGATGAGGTCTGTATTATATCGGTTATGTGGTATGCTGGGTATAGTTCTGGGGGTTGGATGCCTTGTGGATGAGCTGCTTAGGGTACTGGAGGTGAGGTGTCAGCTGGGTGAGCTGGTAGGGTAACAGGGTCTAGTAAACCAGAGAGTGAGGTCAGGAGCACAATATACTGTGCGGTTCCAGGTTACCAGGAAACTGTGGATGTCAGGTCAGGCTCAGGTGGGTGTTGCCTCTGATGGTGGGGAATGGTCAGAGTGGGGCTGGGGACGGGGCAGTGTCAGGTCTGGCAGCTGGGAGGAGGCTGTTGGGTTCAGGGGAGGGGGATGTTATGTGCTGCGATGGGACACGTCAGTCACAAGCAAGGTCACATTCCTGCCTTGGAGAGGGACTTAACATTTCTTCTAAAAGATGACTTTCCAACTCTGCTGCCTTACCTCAGTATTGTAGGGGAGTATCAGCCTAGGTTTTGTGTTCGTTCCAATGCAGCCATAACCTTCTGTTTCAGGTTCTGCTCTCATTGGGTGGTGCTCACACTGAGCTCTGTTGTGGTGTCACACTTAGTCATTCAGGCTGAGGAAGGCTCAATGTTAAATTATTACAGCATTCACATTCATTTCTCCTGTCAGTGAGCGACATTTTAAATGTCTTCATTATCTTACAGAACTAAACAGGATCAACACAGAACAATGCAGCCTGAACAATTTTACAAAGGTCGGAAAGGTATTTATAATGATTGGACACTGCGGTTATAGGGAGAAGTTTAGGATACCAAGTGGACATGTGTGCAGGCAAAGAGGAGGTTGTGAAGAATATTGACATGGCTGATGAGATATTGGTTGCTCTAATGATGGTGAAACAATCACAGTTCATTGTTGACATTGTATAAAACTGATAGCAACTTTTGGTGCCCACATATGTGCAGTTAAAAGTGGAGATGTGAATATTGTTCTCAATGATGACCTGCACCTCCACAGAGCAGAATGAGGGGCTTGATGTGAAATTCAACTTTTTACATTCAATTGAAATTCACAGAAAGGAAAAGGATAGAGGTTTAAAAAAATGAATGTATTCCACAAGGGACAACTGAGCATGAGATGTTTGGTGGCAGGTCAGGACTATAACCCTTCACAAGGAAAGAGCAAATATCCCTGTGAGATAGAGCAAGGCACAGGCTTATGGAACAAAGACTGGAATTGCTGGAAAAGCTCAGGAGGTCCAGCAGCACCTATGGAGAGAAAACAGAGTTAACGTTTTGGGTCCAGGAACATTTCTTCAGAACTGTGCGTGGCTAGGAAAAGGTTGTTACATGTGCTGAAAATGCAGTGTGGGGAAGGGAGGAGGAGTAAACTATGGATGGGGATGGAGCCCAGAGAGAGATAACACAGTTGGGCAGACAAGGGACTGGGTAAAGGTCAGCCTGGGAGAAGGAATAGCTGCAAATAGGAACCATTAATGGCTAGTAATGGGTTGTTTGTGGTAGTAGCCAATGTGATGACAAGGCCTGGTGTGTGTGGGGTTGGGGTAAGGACATGGGAGAAGGTGCTCAGGCTCTAAAATTGCTGAACTCATTATTGAGTCCAGAAAGGTGCAGGGTTCCCAAGCAGAAAGTGAGGTGCCATTCTTCCAGCTTGTACTGAGCTTCACTGGAGCACTGCAGCAAGCCTGAGACAGAGATGTTGGCCGGAAACCATGGTGATGTGTTGAAATGGCAAATAACTTGAAGCTCAGTGTCATTTTTGTGGACCGAATGTAGGTGCCCTGCAAAGAGCTCACCCAGTTTGATCTTCGTCTCCTCAATGTCGAGGAGACCACGTTGTGAACAGCAAATATAGTGGATCATTGATTCATTTGGAAGGTGCGTCTCGAGCCTTGGATTCTGAGGTAGGAGGAAGGAAGCAGGCAGGACTTATTCCTTCTGTGATTGAAAAGCAAGGTGCTGTGGGAATGTATGAGGTGTTGAGAATGGAGGAATGGACCAAGATGCTCTGGAGAGAACAATCCCTGTGGAATGCTGACAAGGTGAGGGAGGGAAAGATGGCACATCCTGCTGGATGTGGTGAAAACGACAGCTCATAATCCTCTCAATGTGGATGCTGATGGGATAGCAGGTGAGAATATGAGAGAGATCCTATCGTTGGTGAAGCAGGGAAATGAGGGGGTGAGGGCTGATGTGAAGGAGATGGGTCAGACATGGCTGAGGGCACCGTCTGACCCACAGTATCTGTTCTGATGATGCCATCTTCAAGAAGTGGGCCTCCAAAGACTCAACCTTTTTTCTCAACCAGGGATTCCCCACCATCATGGTTGATATCATTTTGTAGGGGCCATTCTCTCTGGGCCATCCACTCCTCCTCCATTCCCAACACCTTCACATACCCCTTTCAACTCCCTTTCCTTTTGATCCCCCTGTCTTTATAACTGTTTGGATGGTGTAGTTTTGTGTTTGCTGAGGCATCTCAAATGTTTTGATACATTCAGAGTGCTGTATGTATGTAGCTTATATACTTGTACCTGTGTATCTTTATGCAAGACATGATTGTGTATGATCAGCACATGCTTTACACACGCAGGATCTAAGTAACAGTGTACATGCCTGTCACCTGTGCACTTATAGGTGCCATATGTATATTAACATGATCAATGAATCAATCTGAGAAGGGATAAGTGAATTTACTGAACTGTGGTTTACTCTCTTGCTTGAAAGATTTTGATGCCTCTTTTCTCTTCTTCACACAGATCTCCCTGAATACTTACCATATATTTTGTTCATGGATTAACTCCACCATTAATCAGATTACTCATCAGAATGTACAGGTCAGTCATGACATACACCCCATTGCATCATGGGTAGAATATAGGAGCTGGTGACATTATTCTCTAAGGTCATGACCTGAAGATCAGTCCTTTTCTTCCCCATTTCCCTTCACTCATTGTTTTTTCTTCATCAAAGCATTTAACTCAACAAATTACAAAGCTCTCTGGATTGGAGTGTCTATAAACTTTATCACAATCCTACAATTCCTTTGCAATGACATAACTGAGCAGGTGATCTGAAACAGAAGCCTTGTACACGTATATTGACCTGTTGATATTTTACATTTCCTCATACCAAACAACAAATCTAACACTACATTAGCCTTTGTGATTATGTGGTGCACCTGCATCCCAACGTTATAGGAATCATGTATAAGGATACCCAGATCCTTCAGCACTTCAGCGTTCAGCCGTCCCTCTCTATTCAGATAAAATTCTGCTTTTCTCTTCTGACTGGAAGAATGGACAACCTGATGTTTTCCAAAATTATGCTCTTTCTGCCAAATTTCTATATCCCTTCTATACACCCATTTCCATCCCTTTGTAAACTCACGCATGCCTCTTTAATATTTGCTTTCCTACCTGTCTTTGATTCTTCAACAAATTTGGCCACAATGCACTCAGTGTTTTAAAAGCAAGTCATACACATAGACTAATTAACACTAGTTCCTAAAATAAGCCCTCAGTTACCTGATTGCGAATCATTTACCTTGACATTTAATTTCCACATTAAGTGAAAAATACTGGTTTAGTTTTGTCTGTGGTGGAAAGGTACAATGATTATGAAGATATCGATCCCAGACGGGACCCCTCGGCTTTGAGATTGGTCAAACGAGTCAACAGAATGCAGTCTGTATAAAGCAAGATTATCTGCTTCACAAAGTAAGGCATCCTGGTGCAATTCTGTTCAGCAACACAGACGTTAAAGCTTCTGTGTTCTGTGGCAAAATTGCGCAATTACAATTGAAAAATAAGCATTTTTATATGTTTTTTCAAGAGACATTACAGCCTTAAATACAAGAAAAGACCCATCAACTGTAATATGGTGACATTATTGACAACACGCTAATCCAATGTTATTTCCTGGGAAATGATTCTTGTTTTACGTAAATCATCATCTCATGCTAGCAGTTCAAGGTTAGTTTGAATGGGTAATTAATGGGTCAGTATTCATTTTACGAAAGCTCCATTGTTAGCCTTATCTTCTATTCTAGCAACAGCTTCACAAAGTCAAATCATAACTTGCAGCCATTTTGTTGTTAATGAAAACCCAAATATATTTGTTGCTTCCGACAACAGCTAGGATCCAAAATTTGAATCCTCAATTAGAGCTCTGAATTCGACAGCTTTTAACATGATTGATAGGGAATGTCAGTCAATGACAGAGAAGCAATGGCCAGGTAACAGTGAAGAAACATCTTGAGACCCCAATGAGGGATTACACCATGATGTTCCAGGACAGAAACAGACCATTTGGCCCAACAATTTGTCTTTCTGGGAGTGCCAGTCTAAATGTTGTGCAGGAGCAGGATTTGACCCAGAGACAGAAGCGTTACCTGTTGAGCCACAACTGGTCACCATTTGGTCAATGAGCAGATCCATTAAAAGGAGCAATGACAATCTTCGAATAAATGGCACTTGAGAAATTATTTGTGTTCGCTAGGATGGAAATGAATTGTTTTTTTCCCACAGGAAATCATTTCAAACTCCAGTGATATTTTAAGGAATTATTCCTTTTGGGAAAACATGGAAAAAGAACAACGACTCTATTCCTGCTCCATATTTCTGCAAACCATGGAAAATGCTGCCATTGTTGCTGCTCTGAATTTGCCACCTCAGGGAAACAGAACAATATCAACTGAAAATATCAGTAAGCTCAGCAAAAGATATTTTGTGTAATCGACTTTGTTCAATCAGCTTTGAGGGTCACACAAAGAATCATCATATTACTGACCTTCCACAGTGTCTAGTACTGAGATATTAAACAAGTTCATCATCATTGGGAAATCATCGGATACACTTGTCAAGATGTAGATCCTGAATTTAAAATGTTTCAAGACCCTTTCGGTTTATGATTAGATTAGATTAGATTCCCTCCAGTGTGGAAACAAGCCCTTCAGCCCAACAAGTCCACACCGACCCTCTGAAGAGCAACCCACCCAGACCCATTCCCCTACATTTACCCCCGACTAATGCACCTAACACGACGAGCAATTTAGCATGGCCAATTCACCTTACCTGCACACCTTTGGACTGTGGGAGGAAACCGGAGCACCCGGAGGAAACCCACGCAGACACAGGGAGAATGTCAAACTCCACACAGACAGTTGCCCGAGGCAGGAATTGAACCCAGGTCCCTGGTGCTGTGAGGCAGCAGTGAGAACCACTGAGCCACCATGATGCCCAATTTCATAAAATCTCATGGCTGTCTGAAGTTAACTAATGAGGACCTGAGCATCAAAGTCCAGGGATCTCCACTGGTTGTTTGATGGCTCACCAGAGACTGCAACACACGAACTTGCAAAACAAATGTATTTTCATCCATAAGATTTGTTTCCTGAACATGATGTAAAATGGTTAAATTATTTGTTAGGAAAGGAGGAAAAGAAGCTATGCCCTTTGATGTCACAGTCCAGAGCATAGGAACATGAATCTTTCTAGTGTTTGGTTGTGTAAGAACAAAGAGCAAAGAATAAAGAAAATTACAGCACAGGAACAGGCCCTTCGGCCCACCAGGCTTGTGCAGATCTAGATGCTGAAATTAAACCTGTCGCCTGTTTTCCAAGGATCTGTATCCCTCTGTTCCCTAGCCATTAATGTATCTGTCAGGATATATCTTAAATGATGCAATCCTGCCCGCCTCTACCACCTCCACTGGCAACGCGTTGCATGAACCCAGCACCCTCCACATAAAGAACATTCCACACATATTTCCCTGAAACTTTTCCCCTCTCACCTTGTGACCCTGGTAAGGGGCTGATAAAAATTGCAGGAATTTTGGTTGTTGCCAAACATGATCTATTCTTCAAACATGGTAAATATTAGAACATAGAACATAGAACATTACAGCTCAGTACAGGCCCTTTGGCACTCGATGTTGCACCAACCTGTGTAACCAATCTGAAGCCGAAGTAACCTACCCATATCCATTATGATCCAAATGTTTATCTAATGACCATTTAAATACCCATAAAGTTGGCGAGATCATTACTGTTGCAGGCAGAGCGTTCCACACCGTTACTACTCTCTGAGTAAAGAAACTACTTCCGACATTTATTCTGTGTCTATTACCCCTCAATTTAAAGCTATGTCCCCTTATGCTAGCCATCACCATCCAAGGCAAAAGGCTTTTACTGTCCACCCAATCTAACCCTCTGATCATCTTATATGTCTCTATTAAGTCACCTCTTAACCTTCTTCTCTCAAACGAAAAAAGCCTCAAGTCCCTCAGCCTAAACCCATAAGAACACATTGACCACTTTACTTTCACCCACCTGCTTGGTCACCTTCTCAAAGAGCTCAAGAAGATTTGTGAGTCACGACCTAGCCTTCACAAAACTGTATATTAAACATGTACAGCAGAAGATTTTACCTATCCCTGTCAGATGATCTTACATTACTTCCCAATGAAGATGTAGACTATCTCATTGACATATTCACATTAACTCTTTACCCACAAATCATAACATTGAATCTGGGCATTCAGCATTGAAATTAACAAACACTCCTTCAAAGTTTGATGGAATCTCCCCCCCTCCCCGAGAGCTGTTGAGATCAGTTCAATTCAAAATTTCCACTCTGAGATTGATAGATTTGTGCATGTTAGGAATTAAGGGTTGCAGAACTCAGACAGATCAATGGGATTAAAATACAGTCAATTGATTCATGGTTCAAGGGACCAAATGGTACCCTCATGTTTCTGTGCCCCATCCTGGGATTTGGATTAATCCACCACATTCTCATCTAATACAACACCTTCCTGTTTAGGCATGGCCTGCCAACATTTCAATCATGAGTCATTCTTTATTTTCTATTTTCCTTGCTGAGATGTTGTAATTGTTGGTACATCTGGCATTTATTGACCTCCTTTACCAGGTCAACATCTGCCATTTTGGTGTTAGATAAGAGTCCCATCAAGAACAGATAAGATACAAATACCAAGGTTCTTTTGTGAATTTGCTGCATTTTTACCACATTCCAATAGTTTTATACACATCTTTATTTTTGCAATCACAGAATTGTCCCAGGCAGGAGGCCATTCTGTCCATCAGGTTTCCCTCAGCTCCCCAAATGATCAATTCACTTGGTGCCATTCTCCCACCCTGTTTCCATACCCCTGCACATTCTTCCTTTTCTCTTGTGAACATTTCAGTTGATTCACATGCACCTCAGGCACTGCATTCCATACCCTAAACACTCGCTCTGAGAAAATTATTTCTCTTTTACTGCTTTTGCCAACTACTTACGATTTTTGCACACTCTTTCATGATCCTTTCATGAGTGGGAATGATTTAGATTCATAGACATTTACAGCACAGGAGGAGGCCATTCAGCCCACCATGTCAGCACCACTCAATGATGATCTGATGACACTAATCTCACTTTCCAGTTCTTGGCCCATAGTCCTGCAGGTTACAGCAACACAAGTGAACGTCAAAAATGTGAATGTTGCAAGGATTTCTGACTCTTCACGCAGTCAGTTGTAGACTCCCAACATCCTCTAAGTGAAAAGATCGCTCCTCAAATCTCCTCTTAGCCTTCTACCACTTACCTGGATATTGACAGCTCTACCAATGGGAAAAGTGCCTTCCCATCCATTCTGTCCAGGACCCTCAATATCATATACCCCTGTAATACGTCGTCCCTCAATCTTTGCTTCTCCAAAGGAAACAACTTCAGCCTATCCAATCTCTCCTCATAACTCAGACGAGGTTTAAGGTAACATTCTGGTTAAATCAGCTCCCTACCTCCTCTTGTGCAATCACATCATTCTGATAATGTGCTGACCAGAACTGCACACAGTACTCCAGTTGCTACAAAACCAGCAAGTTTTTTTTTCTTTTTATTCAATTTCCACCACCAGGAAGATAGAAACACCCAAGTAGCCAGTGACAAGCAGTGCCCTTCACATCCAAGGGCAATGCTGTGTGATCAAACAATGAAGGGGAGGGCAGGGACTAAATCAAAATAGAGTTGGAGAGGGAAATGATGCACTCCACTCCCTGCAGCGCCCACCTCTCCCTGAACAACTCCAGGGTGTTGGTGGACACCGCGTGCTCCCTCTCCAAGGACACCCGGGCTCGAATGTAACCACGGAAGAGAGGCAGGCAGTCGGCCCTAACGACCCCCTCCACAGCCTGCTGCCTGGACCTGTTTATGGCCAGTTTGGCCAGGCCCAGGAGCAGACCCACGAGGAGGTCCTCAGACCTGCCCTCCCTCCTCCGTACCTGGTGCCCGAAGATCAGGAGCGTGGGACTGAAGTGCAACCAAAAACAGAGGAGAAGGTTTTTGAGGAAATCAAAAAGGGATTGCAAACACCCACACCCAATATACTCATGGTCCACAGACTCCACAGCACCACAGAACAAGCAGTTGGGCTGGGAGTCCGTGAACCACCGCAATCTGCAGTTGCAGGGGACTGCTGCGTGCAGCACCCTCCACCCCAGATCCCCGAGAGAAAGGGGGAGGACTCCTGCGTAGAGGGCTCTCCACTGGGGATCCCCACCGCCCGGTGGCAAATGGGCACGCCAGGGCGTGTCCGGGCGGTGGATGAGGGAGAAGAGGTGGACGGTGTGCAGCAGCAGTCGAAACAGGGCATACCTTTTTACATCTTTGAAGGGGACAAAACTAAAATTTCGGAGGCGGCTCAGGTTGTGGGGCACAGGCTCCCACGGGGAGTACGGGACCTTGGGGCCAATGTGAAATTCCGTCCGGGCTGGGGTGAGCGCGAACGGGATCCCACCGCACACCTGAGCGTCCTCCAACTGGTGCACTACATCGGGTCCGAGCACTGCCGTTTTAAGGCGTCGGATGGCGGTGGCCACATACCGGACGTCTACTGCTGCCCTGCTCCAGCAAGTTTTATAGTTGCAGCTTAATCATCCCATTATTGTGCTCTATCACTTTGTAAAAAAAGGTCTTCTTAACCATCGATCAATCACACCTGCTACTTTCAGGGAAGTACTGACATACACAATCAGGGTTCTTCTGATCTTCAGTACTTTCCAGGGTCCTATCATTCATTGTGCAATTCCTTACCTTATTAGCTGTCCCCTCCAGACCAGACCAGGTAAAGGTGGTCGTTTCCTCCCCTAAAGGACAGTAGTGAACCAGATGGGTGGCACGGTGGGTCAGTGGTTAGCACTGCTGCCTCACAGCAGCAGGAACCTGGGTTTGGTTCCAGCCTCGAGCTACTGTGTGGAGTTTGCACATTCTCTCTGTATCTGCATGGATTTCCTCGAAATGTTCTGGTTTCCTTCCACAGTCCATAGTTGTGTAGATCAGGTGGATTGGCCATGCTAAATTGTCCATAGTGCCTGGGGATGTGCAGGCTAGGTGGGTTTAGATTAGATTACTTACAGTGTGGAAACAGGCCCTTCGGCCCAACAAGTCCACACTGACCCGCCGAAGCGCAACCCACCCATACCCTTACATTTACTCCTTACCTAACACTACGGACAATTTAGCATGGCCAATTCACCTGACCCGCACATCTTTGGACTGTGGGAGGAAACCGGAGCACCCGGAGGAAACCCACGCAGACACGGGGAGAACGTGCAAACTCCACACAGTAGCTCGAGGCTGGAACCAAACCCAGGTTCCTGCTGCTGTGAGGCAGCAGTGCTAACCACTGAGCCATGGGAAATACAAGGCATGGGGTTGGGTTTGGTTGGCATGTTTTTCAGAGGGTCAGTCTGGACTCAATGAGCTGAATGGCCTGCTTCCACACTGTAGGGATTCTATGATTCTCTGAATTGGCAATTGATTTATTGTCATCATTAGACTCCTAATTCCAGATTTTTATTCCATTCAAATTTCATTGTCTACCGTGGCAGAATTCAAACCTGGGTTCCCAGAACATTACATGAGTCTCTGGATTAACAGGCCAATGATCATACCACTAGGCCATTGTTCCCCTGTTTGGGCTCCTGTCAGAATTTCAGCCTCAACTTCCGAAAAATGACACATTGGTATTTACCACATGATCTTACCGTGAGAACAACTGGGACTGGAACACTAGGCTGAGACATCCTTCACATCCCCCAGGATCTGTCCATTCCATTCTGATGAGGAAAGGTGACCTTGTGATGTCAGTTAACCCTTGCGAGCATGAACTGCATTGTACAGCATTCTCGTTTTGGTTTATTCTCTTTGAAGTGAAGTGAGATACGATAAAGGGGATATGCTGAGGTCAGTTTGAAAGGTGTTTTGGTCAGTCAGAGCCTTCCGCACCTTTAGGTTTGAACCTCATTCCAAGAGATGGCATGGCATAGATTCAGTGCAGAGAAGATCCCCAAGCCTGATTCCCAGATGGCAAAGGATTGAGTTTCAAGAATTGACTGGAGACAAAATGATTTGACAGGAAAATCCTGGCACTGGATTTAAAGAGGGATACAGGATGTGGATGTAGTTAATCCAATCTCAGCTTCAGCAATTATGTAGACATGAAATTAAGGAGCACAAGTGAATCAGTGAGACTGATGGAAGGAACATTGATGGGGAGAACATTCCTCAGTCAGAGGGACTAGAACATGGAGTTGATTTCGGGTTAGTTTGTGGAGGGAGAAACCCATCGAAGAAACGGCCTTGGAAAGGAAGATGGAAAGGAACTCTGTCTTTTTGCAAGAGTAATCGGCTGAAAAAAAGGCTCCCCATTCTGGGATCTTGCTGCCCCTCCCTGTATTTATTGCAAGACCAGAATTAGCTGTTCTCTAATCCTAACTGTATGTGGTACGAACATCTAGAAATCCAGCTGCACTTGGTCATGACCATTTCTAGGATGTTGGTTATTATTGTTCTGTTTCTGCAACTGACTTACATGTATTTTGTTGCAAATTTTTACCCTAAATATCTCTCTCCAGCATTTGTAATACTTATTGATCCCTGCATAATTAGATTTAACAGTGGTGGCTTTGATCGCCTATAAGGACATGGATTCCATTCTGAATGGAAGTGAGTTCCACAGCACCACTGGTGGGAAACAGAAGCCTTTTCAATTAATCTCAGATGTCGTCTCAGCCGTGATAACGAACAGGGACAACAATGGACTTGAGCCAATTGTGAACATCACCTTCAAGCACAATCAGGTTTGTACAGAGTGTTATGACTGGGTGAGGTTCTCCAATTCATTACAGAGCCAGGCGGGGAACTGCAAAATGCCAAATCCTTGCTGAGGAGCAATGAGAAGGGCTGCCATTGTATATTCATCCACCCTCCCTGCTGGTCACAGCAAAGTTAATTTGAAAACAACCTTCTCTTGTAGGTGCCTTTCACCCAGACAAATATAATTGATGTTTTAAAGGGAGCCAATTTAACCAGGCTCCCTTGACTTAGTGAAAGACTGAGTTTATTACTTGCTAAATACAAGAAGAAATAATAATGTAATACACATACACGGTTCAGATATGTCCAAAAATAAAGCTAAAAAAGATATACTTATCAGTCTGTGAGTTCCATTTAGAGTAGAAAATGGGACATTGCATCCTTTAAATTGGGTGATAACTGGGAGGAAGGATGTCAATAGACAAGCAGTTGATTTTGAGCTGCATGCCATTTCAGATCAGCTGAAAGGCGTTTGACCTGCTTCCATTTGACACAGTTTCACTGCTTCCAATAGAGAGAGAGAGATTATCTTTCTTTTATGTGATATAATATTATTTTACATGAGCCACCGAAAGTCAGCTCTGAGACCTGTCACAATTTAACTGGAACGTGTGCACCAATAATCGAGCCCCACTGCTTTATGTGTGTTCACAAAATATATTAAACCCCAATAACACCACCAAAATGGTCAATTTGCCTGACTGACTGATATTCAGGGCAAAAGCATTTCACAGCTGGTGAATTTCATAACAGAAGAATAACTACTTATTTCAACACACTTCACATTGCCAAAAGCAGAGAAAAGAAAGAATTTCTAATTTATCGCTATGTGCCTCAGATTGTACTCCCTCAAAACCCAAAACGTAAACACAGACTCAGACATCATCTTGACAGAGATAGAGAGTTTAACACTTATATGAAGGGTGAAAAAAGAATACAGATTGGATAAACAAAATTCTGAACATCCACCTTCTAGTCCACAAGGTTGGAATGTATTTTCTCCCAGCCGTTTTGAGTTTAACAAGGATAACACACTGCTGCATGTGGAGTAATGGTCATTATTTGACTTCATTGTAGATTGGCTGGACCAAAGGCTTTTCTTGTTTCAGAATTTATTTTCAGCTTTCTTGTTTTGTTTTTGTCTTTTCCCAATTGGGGAATGAAGAGAAAGAGAGAGACAGAGAGATGAAGAGAAAGGGAAGGATAAATAGAACATTTCTACATGCAGTTTCTGGAACTGTCTGTCCCTCCCTCTCTCTCTCTCTCTCTCTCTCAGCTGCCCTGGGATTTCCGACACTTAACAAACTGCAGCTCAACGAACCTGAGGGCTTTTGACAAGCAGAACTTCCTTCACTTGAAACCTGGTCATTGCCATTCAATGCAGAATTTCCCTTTTCGCTGCTTCTGATTGCAACCTTGTACCACACAGTTCAAAACGTTTGCAGCACTTGATTTTTAAATTGCAGATAATTTTGAGTCGGCACTCCAAATTCCATTTTAGTTTATCGTCCCCAAAAAGAAAATATAGGCACCTTGTTAGAGACATAAAAGCTTTTAACGATGCAGGAAATATAAATTAATGAAAGACTTCTTTATTCTTATCAGAGTTGGTGAACATTGTCCCCACTTCTTCAGTTTCCTCCCCTCCTCGCTCAATATCCTGACTCTTGTGTGAGAACAGCCTGACATTCCTACCCTCAATTCTTCATTCCTCCTGCATGAAGGAAGACAGTGTCAGCAGATGATTCAACACAGACAGAGACACACATCGACAGACCCAGGCAGGCACATGCAAAACACACACACACACACACACACACACACACACACACACACACACACACCTGCTCTATCATTTAAGAAGATGATGAATTATCTGTTTGTGTTTTGATTCCACGTTCCCATATCACCTCAATAACCTGTCATTCCACTCCCTAACCAAATTCCATCTACCTCTTCATTCATAATATTCAGTGACATCACCTTCAGCACATTCTGAGGCAGACAGCCTGAACTTAGCGCAACCCTCTGAGGCAATAAACAATTCTCCTTATTTCTGTCCTAAAAGGGTCACCCATAATTTCAACATAGTGTCCATTTGACATGAACTCAACCACAACAGAAACATCTTGTACAGGCCATTCAGGATTTTGTACACTTCCATCAAGTCACCCCTCACTCTTCTAAACTCCAGTGAAAACAGACCCAGTCGGGTCAACCTCTCTTCATAAGACATTCCACTGATTCGAGATATCAACCCAGTAAACCTCCTCTGAACTATCTCCAATGTATTTATATCCTTCCTTGAAACGGGGACCAAAACTGCACACAGCATTTGAGATGTGGTCTTACCAATACCCTGTATAACTGATGCATAACATCCTTAAGTTGATATTGAATCCCTCTCATATTGAATATAAACCTTGCTGTCCACAGCAGGCGAACAGTGAGTGGACAACCCACTGTGTCCACTGGGATTACGCAGCTGGGAAAAGCTACTGGTCTCCTCATGGCTGCAGTGTGGGAGATTCCAGTGGAACACACACCCAGTGTCGATGCAACCATCTCTCCACCCTGGCATTGCTGATGTCTCCTGTTGGATGGCAGGTAAAACTGTTTCTCCATCTGTGTTCTCCACAGTTAGTTCAGAATTCATGAACTGGATACAGGCCCTGACTGTTGCAGTGATTGTGAACAAGATTATGTTAAATTCAAGCTCCTAGACTGTAGGATTTAAATTTTTTTTTTAGATTACTTACAGTGTGGAAACAGGCCCTTCGACCCAACAAGTCCACACCGACCCACCGAAGCGCAACCCACCCATACCCCAACATATACCCCTTACCTAACACTACGGCAATTTAGCATGGCCAATTCACCTGACCCACACATCTTTGGACTGTGGGAGGAAACCGGGGTACCCGGAGGAAACCCACGCAGACACATGGAGAACGTGCAAACTCCACACAGTCAGTCGCCTGAGGCGGGAATTGAACCCAGGTCCCTGGCGCTGTGAGTCAGCAGTGCTAACCACTGTGCCAACGTGCCGCCTGAGGGGTGGACTAACACTCTTGTTCAGGACAGTCTCAAATAATGGTGACATTGCAGAGCCAATCAACAAGTATTGTAGAAAGGACTCAATGGATTGGAAATTTGGCTTCTTAGGTCCTGGGTGTTTGGCACCTCAGGAACCAGTTAATACTTTTTGGATGCAGTCTCCTCTGGTTGATGCGGCCAAGTACATCATGTTGGACAATATCAAATGAAGGAGTCAATTAAGGCGTATGAATGAACAGAAAATAAGACAGGATTTGAAAACCCATAAGACAGTAGGAAGTAGTGAATTGCATAATCTGTAGTTGTTGGAAAGAAGACTTACCGTAGGCGGTTAGTGACTGAGAGAGTTGGAAAAGTCTAATTCAAACTGAAGGGACATCTGGAAGGGAAAGATCTGAACAGGCTGGACTTCATTCCAGGAAAGGGAAACTGAGCGGGAACCTAATGGAGATGTTTAATAAACAATAAACATAACATCTCAAAATAGCAAGGAGCATGTCCTTTCTGCAAGACAGCAGCAGAGTAGGACGCTTCTCAAAGAGCTCGTATATTTGAATTATTTTCCTTTCTCATTTTTTTCTCCTTTTGTCTTTTTTTTAAACCTCCTCTTCTCTCTTCTCCCCCTTGAACCTCCCAGGTTCGAACCTCCTGACCTCAGAACTCCCAGCCTCAGAAGTCCCAGCCTCAGAAATCCCGGCCTCAAAACTCCTGGCCTCAGAAATCCCAACCTCAGAAATCCCAGCCTCAGAACTCCCAGCCTCAGAAATCCCAGCCTCGGACCTCCAGCCTCTTAACTCACAGCCATCGACTTGGCTGCCTCAGAATTCCCAGCCTTGGAACTCCTGACTTCAGGACAGACCCAACCAGGCTGCCTTTTAGGATGATGGTCTCTTCACCCAGTGTGGCCACCTGGTGGCTGAGAGTAGCATCCTCTCAGCTCAGCATGGTGTCGTTTTGGCTTAGCATGGTAATCTTTCGGCATGGCATGGTGATCTCCCAGCAGTCCAGCATAGTGGTCTTCAGGCTATATGTAGTGTCCTCTTGCCCAGCATGGCATTCTCAAAGTGGCCCAGCACAGTCATCTTCAGGCAGTACATGGTGGCCTCTTGGCCCAGCAAAGTGGTCTTTGGTCAGTCCATGGTGTCCTCTTAACCTAGCACGGTAGTCTTCAGGTGGTACATGGTGTCCTCTAGGCCCAGCATGGTGGTCTTCAGGTGGTACATGGTGTCCTCTTCGCCCAGCGTGGTGGTCTTCAGGTGGTACATGGTGTCCTCTTCGCCCAGCATGGTAGTCTTTGGGCAGTACATGGTGTCCTCTAGGCCCAGCATGATAGTCTTTGGGCAGTACATGGTAGTCTTTGGGTAGTCCTCTAGTCTTTGAGCGGTACATCGTGTCCTCTAGGCCTAGCATGGTGGTCTTTGGTCAGTATATAGTGTCTGCTTGGCCCAGCATGGTGGTCTTCAGGTGGTACATGGTGTCATCTTGGCTCAGCGTGGTGGTCTTTGAGCGGTACATGGTGTCCTCTTGGCCCAGAGTTCTGGTCTTACAATAGTTCATGGTAATCTCTCAGTCCAGCGTGACGATATTCCAGCAGCCCAACATGGGTGTTCTGGTGGTAGGTGGAGGTCTCTTGGCCTGGTGGGTGATCTCCCAGCGTAGTGGTCTTCGGGTGGCAGTCTCTCAGCTTGGCATGGTCTCGGTGTGGACATCCAGTCTCAGGGAGGCTAGATGTCAACATAGACTGGTTCAGAAGATGGTTTCCCCGTATTTGTATTCTCCGTGTTATAATTTATTCCGAAATCTGCAACGCTGGACATTTTTTTACTTCTCTATTTTCCATAAACGGCATCTGAAAAAAGTGTACCTGCGGACTTTTGTACCTAAGATGGCACCGTAAGTGGCAATTGGCACAATTTTCCCTGTACACATTTGAGTACGTGTGACAATAAAGCTAATTCTCATTCTAATTCATACTGCCAGAAAACGGTGATGAGGTAACAGGCCAGTTGTGATCTTGTTGAGTGGCAGAGCAGGATCAAATGGCCTACTCCTGCTGTTAGTTTCTAGGTTCCTGTAGTCGCTGATAAATTGAACACAGGTTTGAAAAATAGCTCACGCAAAAAGTAGTTGGAATGTGGAACTTGTGAGGGAATTGAAGTGCACATAGTAAATGCATTTAAGAGAAATCTGGACTAAAAACAACACTTGAGAGAGAAGGAAATCAAGGATTATACTGAAAAGGGTAGTTGAAGATAAGTGGGTGAGACCCATGTGGAGAATAAACATTGGCAAGCGATAGGTTGGGCTGAATGGCCTGGCTCTGCATTGTATATTTAACACAATGGAACAGGAACAGCATTCAAGGTTTCAATGGGTTTGTCGTGAATTAAAAAGCTGATTAGCTTCAGTGGCTAGATTGTGGTGCAGAATAAAAGGTAATAATATCAGAAGGTACTGGATGATGTTTTGGGAGCAGACTCCATACTTCACCCCATCGTGATATCAGGACAATGATGATGCCAATGATACAGACAGAGAGAGACAGACAGTGAATTAAAGGGGAAATGGTGAGCATGAAAAGTATAATTAAGATTCTTAGAAATGTTGGACATTATGTGCATCTTGCAGTTAAGGGTTAGAAACACAGGCAAATCTAGATTATCTAAAGGCATTGCAGAACTAAAGGTGAAACCATCTCGTGTAAAAGCATTACATAGTGGGAAAATCTGCTTTTTTAATAATCACACAGCATTATCAATGACCACATAAACCCTAACCCGAAACCTAATAAAGGGTTAGTACCTCTGGGCCTGGCACTATCAAATCAAGTCAACACCCGGTCTTGTTAGCAATGGAAGGAGCAGTCCTAAGTGTTCAACAGGCTGATCAGATTGTGAATCCTTCCATCTCTCCTCCAATATTCCCCAAAGGATCAAAATGGTGGATATGAAGTTACAGAAGAAGTGACCACACTTACCACATCGACAAGGCTTCAGTCAGGAATGTGACAACTTACATGGGAAGAGGAAGAGGACATTCAGCTCCCTTCAGACCTGTTGCACCACTCAATAAGACAGTGGTCTGTACCTATACTCCATTATCTGTCTCCATGCCATAACCCATAATATCCTTCCCTGACAAAAAACTATCAACCTCAATTTTGAAAATGTCATTGGACTTCCAACCTTGAGAACTTTGTGGAGATCGAGTTTCAGATTTCCAATCACCCTTTTGTGAAAAGATGCTCTATTTGATCACCCTGGTCGGCCTCACTGGAACACATCACAGGAAATCGAGCCCTGCTGTTGCTGGACTCGTCACAAAGTTAAAGATTTTATAAAAAAACATGCACACTGTCCCAGCTGTCCCATCCTTACAATCCAGTATCACACAAAGCATGCAGCAGGGGGCTTTACTGAACAAAAATTACTATTTATTACAAATGAATCAAATCAACATTCAGGTAATTCATTATGAGCCGTTGACATGTAACTACTCGTAAAAACTCGAACCTCCATTTAAACATTTGTAACATCTCTGCTTTATTGGTTGAAAGTCACAGCTCACAGGAACTGATAAGGGTATATCTATCGGCTTTCTTAGACTTTAGATTTATTTTGCTGCAGAGAGAAAGATAGAACCTTCCTTTCCCTGAGGTCTGCTGGCTTCGAATTAAACAGTCATGTTCACAAACTTTTCAACGACTTGAGAGTCAATCACATAAATGATGATAGGCAGAAGGACTTTGTTATTGACAACTGGTCACCAATCATATCCCAATCAACTGGCCAAATCTCCCTTTGTATATACCCCTTGGCTCCAACCCATTTGTAGCAACCTGCTCCAACTGCTAAAAAAACCCAGCTGTGTCAACAGCATTTACAAAGAGTGTCAAGAGTGTGGTCCTGACGAAGGGCTTATGTCTGAAATGTAGATTCTCCTGCTCCTCGGATTGTGCCTGACCTGCTGTGATTTTCTAGTACCACACTCTCGATTCTGATCTCCAGCATCTGCAGTCCTCACTATCTCCTTAGAAAAAGTGACCGGAATCTGACTTTTTAAAGGGGCAGCAAACCCTTCCACAATGTTTGGCTTTTATAACAGTCCATGGCCCATTTCAATCCACAATCAAAATCACAGAATAATCAAACAATGCGATATTGGTGGCACATTGTTAGTCTAGGTCTCACTTTAAGGGTATAGCACCCTCCCCATGCTTTCACCCAGTCAGATTACCAGAGGGGATTTTACCATGTTCAGAAAGACAAAAACTTAATGCAAATATATTTCTTTCCAAGGACTATCCGTTTGTTTTGACGACAATTACATCGATTGGGATCCCAATTTCTCTGGTGTGTCTGGGAATCACCATTGTGACCTTTGCTTTCTGCACCAATGTGAGAAATGCTCTCCACATCACCCACATGCAGCTGTGTGTGAGTCTCTTCCTGGCGGAACTGCTTTTCCTTCTCGGGATCAACAGAACCACAAACCGGGTAAGAGAATCCACCACAGCCAGCAATACAACAGGTTGTGTCAGAGAGAGAGTGAGAGTGTCTGTATCACAGAGAGAGTGTGTGTGTGTGTGTCAGAGAGTGTCTGTATCACAGAGAGAGCATGTGTGTGTGTGTGTGTGTGTGTGTGTCAGAGTGTCTGTGTCACAGACAGCATGTGTGTGTGTCAGAGAATGTCTGTGTCACAGAGAGAGCGTGTGTGTGTGTGTGTCAAAGAGTGTGTCACAGAGAGAGAGAGTGTGTGTGTGTGTGTGTGTGTGTGTGTGAGAGAGAGAGATTTATGTTTATGAGTGTGTGTGAAAATGTATATGTTTAAGAGGAAAGGATCTGTGTGACAGAGTAAATGTGTGTGTATAACAGAAAGAGAATGTGTCTGAGCATGTGTGGGTTTGAGTGCGAGTGTGTGTGTGTCTGTACAGATGGGTACTTGTGTAAATATCTGTCCAGTGCAACTAAATGGTTTGATTGTATACTCGTGTACAAATATGTTTGATGTTCAGTTGATTGTATATTTGATCCTTGTGCATCAAGTTCTATCCCTTATGAAGCCCTCAGTTCCTTCTCCCACAGTTAGTGACCTTGCCTTCAGCTAGCTTTCGACCCACTGGTTCCAGAAATCTGGAATTCCTCCACTGAACCAGGCTTCTTCCGTACCATCCTTCTTTAATACATTCTGTAGAGATAGAAGTTCAGGACACTTCCGTAATGGTACTGATGCCCACTGGCTCATTCAAACTAGGGGACAACTTCTGCTGATGAGCATAAACCATCAGCTGGGACACGGTTTTGGTGTTGGCTCCAGGAGTGTGTCAGGTGGAACTGTGAGGAATCACTGCTTCAAGAAAAGCTCTCATGCTGTTTCTCATTATTACAGGTGATGTGTGGGATTATAGCAGGATTTCTACACTACCTGTTCTTGGCTGCGTTTGTTTGGATGTTCCTGGAGGGAGTCCAGCTCTTTCTCATGGTCAGAAACATCAGGAATTTGAGGGTTCCTCATTCAGAAAAAGTTGAGAAATTCATGTACCTTCTTGGCTACGGGGTTCCTGCAGCAATTGTGGTCATTTCTGCTGCAGTGGATCATGATGGCTATGGATCACCTAGGCAGTAAGTAATGGCTCCTCTTCTTCAAATCTTACAGCTAGAATTATCACCTTCCAGTTCAAGCTATCTTCAGAATTTAAACTTCTTTCTCTTTGTTGCACACTTGTTGTCAATGAAATTAGCTTTAACTTCAAGCCCCACTCCAGGCTTTGAGCATAAAAATCCAACATTTCAACACAGCACTGAGGGATCGCTGCTCTGCAAAGATGCCATTCTTCAGACGAGACATTAAACCAAAGCCCCATTTACCTGCTCAGGTCGATATACAAGTTCCCATAGGAAAGAACGACAGTGTATTTGTATTTATCCCTCAATCAACATCACAAAAAAGGATTATCCCAAACATTACTACATTGTTGCTCGTGGCAGTTTGCAAATTGTCTGACACATTTCCTACTTTACAACAGTGACTACATATCAAAAGTATTTCATTAACAGTTACATGTTTTGAAACATTAAATATGCCATACATGTTGTTTAATTCTCATATTACTCCTGAAGAGCTTGGGACTGATTTGTGACTGAATAATATGTGAATATGTATCACTGATGCACTGTGGTCATGTGCTGAGTAACCAAGGATCAATCTGTCAGTCCACCAACCAAAGGGAAATCTGTGAGAAATACACTTAATGAAACTCCAGCATTTTGATTTGAAAGTGTGACTATTTCTGCGATATGAGAACCAGAAGACACTCTCATTATGTTTTTCCTCTCATTTTCAGCTTTCCTCCCTTGACCTATTCCCTGGTTTTCCCTTCCTCTCATTTTTACTCATGTTCTCTCTCTCTCCTCTTATCCATTTTGTTCTTTCCCCATTCCCTCCCTTCCCTCTCCCCCTCTCTCTCTCTGTTTCCTTGTCAGCAATATCAGGAATAGGCTCCTGACTCATGTATCCCAACCCCACTCCAGTGATTACACTTCCTCCCTCTGACAATAACACTTGCCAGCAGTGGATTCTGTAACTGTGGTCCACTGCAGAGATCCTAATTTCCAATGTCACCTTTCACCTTTGTGCACAGGAAGGAAATGATGCATTTCACTGGATTGTTGAGTAATGAAGGGGATCATTCACCCCATCTTTCAGAGGGCTGCTCAATTAGTCCCCCCTCTTGGAGCCAAGACACCATAAAAGTTTGATCATTGTTTTCCTTTTGAAACTTCCCATTCATTCTATTACTGCAATATTTATCGTTCATTAGCAGAGGGATTGAATTCAAGAGTCGTGAGGTGATGTTGCAGCTGTACAGGACTTTGGTTAGGCCACATTTGGAGTACTGTGTGCAGTTCTGGTCGCCTCACTTTAGGAAAGATGTGGAAGCTTTGGAGAGGGTGCAGAGAAGATTTACCAGGATGTTGCCTGGAATGGAGAATAGGTCGTACGAGGATAGGTTGAGAGTTCTCGGCCTTTTCTCGTTGGAATGGCGAAGGATGAGGGGTGACTTGATAGAGGTTTATAAGATGATCAGAGGAATAGATAGAGTAGACAGTCAGAAACTTTTTCTCCGGATACAACAGAGTGTTACAAGAGGACATAAACTTAAGGTGAAGGGTGGAAGGTATAGGGGAGATGTCAGGGGTGGGTTCTTTACCCAGAGAGTGGTGGGGGCATGGAATGCGCTGCCCGTGGGAGTGGTAGAGTCAGAATCATTGGCGACCTTTAAGGTGCAATTGGATAGGTACATGGATGGGTGCTTAATCTAGGATAGATGTTCAGCACAACATCGTGGGCCGAAGGGCCTGTTCGGTGCTGTATTGTTCTATGTTCTATGTTCTATGCAATCTTCTCAGAAAGTACACTTCAAATCATCAACACTTGCAGTTGTAGAATTCATTTTTGTCAAAAAGATTGATGATCCTTGTTAACCACAGTAACAGTTGAGGGATGGATAGGTCTTGGATCTACAAAAAGGGAATGGAAATCAAGAGCGATGGAGGCAGATGTGGGGTAAGTGAAAAAGGGATGAAGTGCATATCCCTATGACAGGGCAAAGGTCAAACAGGCAGCTGAACAATGCTGTGAAGAGAAGTACCCAGTTTTGTACAGAATGTGACTCTCCCCAAAGGGTGGCTGGCCAGTCGGCATTAAGTCATCTCAAGAGCATTATACACCAGCACCATACACCAGGTCCAAGCAATGGAAACCCATGAAAAAGCAGACAGCACTCTGAAAAAAAAAACCTGAGAAGGGAACAGCAGCCAACATGCATCACAACTCATTAGTGGCCCACAGTCTGTTTGTGGGCAGTTTTGGTTCAGTCACATCAAGGCATGGAAACCTCGATTGGGTGTTAATCTCATAATCAACAGTTCTAAAGGCTGAGACTGTACCCTTTGGGGGTTTAAAAGGATAAGAGGTGATCTAAATGTGCCACATTAGATCCTGAGGAGACTTGACAGAATGGATCCATTCCGACAAGATGTTTTCCCTTGTGGGAGACCAAAACTACAGGGTGGGGGGGGGCGGAACAGTTTGAAAATAAAGGGGTCACCACTTGAATACAGCAATGTTGAGAAACATTTTTTCTCAGAGAATTGAGAGTCTTTGGATCTCTCTTCTCCAGACAGTGGTGGAGGCAGGGTCATTGAATATTTATAACACAAAGGGGGACAGATTCTTGGTTAACAAGGAGTCAAAGATTACTGCTGGGGGGGTGGGGGAGTGGGGGGGGGGGGGGGGGGGGGGGGGGTGGTCAGGTGAGAATGTGGAATTGAGGCCACAAAGATATTTCACTTTGGAATGAGTACCTTCCAAATTAGGTTAAAAATCACACAACACCAGGTTATAGTCCAACAGGTTTAATTGGAAGCACACTAGCTTTCGGAGTGATGCTCCTTCATCAGGTGATTGTGAATTAGTTTTACCTACAACCACCAGGAATATCATCATCCAATCAGTGCACAGGTTGTGAAACTATTTTTGCAACATAAATAGCTCCCACTTCCTTGGTCTTATTCTCTTGTTGATACTCATTGTTCTGAATGATTTACTTTCTTCTCTCAACTTCCAGCTGCTGGGTCTCCATAAAAAGAGGATTCATCTGGAGTTTCCTGGGACCTGTGTGTCTGATCATTGTGGTAATTTTCTAACTACTCATATCAAGTATATTGTGTTTTATTTCTATCTGATTGCATGAAATGTTTGTGTTTAAATGTACAGTAAACCCCTTTTTTATTTATCTAACCTTAGTAACAGATTCAAGAACAGCTTCATCCCTGCTGTGATCAGACTGATGAACAGACCTCAGTGGTTAGCACTGCAGCCACACAGTGCCAGGGATCTGGGTTCAATTCCAGTCTTGTGTGACTATGTGGAGTCTGCACATTCTCTCCATGTCTGTGTGGGTTTTCTTCAGCTGCTCTGCTTTCCTCCCACAATCCAATGATGTGCAGGTTAGGGTAATTTGGGCATGCTAAATTGCCCACAGGATGCGTAGGTTAGATGCATTAGTCAGGGGTAAATGGAGACTAATATGTTACCCTTCGCAAGGTTGGTGTGGACTTGTTGGGCCAAATGGCCTGCTTCCACACTGAAGCAATTCTATGAAATTGTATATTACACTTAATCTTTCTCTGCACCTTATCTGTAGCTGTAATAGTCCATTCTGCATTCTGTAATATTACCCTGACGTACTTATGTATGGTGTGATTTTTCTGGACAGCATGCAAATCAATAATTTACCCTGTATCTTGGTGTGTGACAATAATCAATCAAATTGAATCAAACTGTCACAAGCAGGTATTATCAATTTGCGGCTCATTTATATCCCATTGCTTTCCATAATATACTCTTTTTGCACATTATCTCTCTCTAATACTCTCTCCATCCCTGAGATAACCTCATGAAGGTTGGCATCCCATCATCAAATCACCCTTTATTTACACGTATATAGCACATTACACTGACCCAGCGAGCACAGAACATGCTCCTGGACTGAGAAGAAACCTCGACACTCCTATTTATATCTGTCAGCCAGGACTCCCTGATTGGATCAGGTTAACAGCCCCAATCAGGGAACTCATATTCTATGAGATCCACTTGACTGACATCCTTCCATTCACTACACTCCCCCCTCCCCCATAATGTTTCTGGGACATAGCAGTTCTACATCCAGCAAAAGACATTTGGGTTAAAGATGGATCCTGTCCTACCTCTTCCTCAGAGACTTATTTTGCTGCTACATGGTAGTCTCAGGTGGCCAAATGCACAATGACATTTTCAGTATACGGCACCCTCTACCAGTGTCATTTGCACAGCATCTCTTCCATGTCCTCGATTCTCCATATCCTCTCTTCTCCATACACTGACTGCCAAAATTTCTTCATCCCATTACCATGCCATCCATAGCCATCTCTCCCAAAACCTTTCCTTCCCCTCTCCATTATCTGTCTCCCTCATAATCAGGAGAAAGTGAGGACCTTCAGAGCAGGCAGGGAAAATATTACAAACATGGTGACAGGGAGGACAGGTTGAAATTTCACCATTTCTGGCTGCAAACATCACTTGGCAAATTGCAAAAAAAAATTAAGAATTAAATCGACCTTCTTTCACATTTGTTCCAACCACACTTTCTTGACAGTCATTCAACATTTTTTTGAATCTTCCAACAGATCAACACGGCTCTGTATTTCACAATACTCTTGATATTGAAAAGAGAAGTTTCTAAACAGGACACTAAAGTGTCGAAACTTCAGAATACAAGGTAAGATACAATTATCTGGAACTTGAAGGAAATATTGTTGAAGTTGACAGGAACATGTAAAGAAGGGTAAATTACATAGAAAATTCAAACCAGGAACAAAAGAGGACAATTCAGTCCTTCAAACCTCCTCAACTCCACTTTCCTGCACCCTCCCAATGCCCCTTTAATATGTTAGTAATGAAAATGCTGTCGATTTCCTTCTTGAATGGATTCAGTGTCACAGCATTCCACCACACTCTGATGTAGTGCAGCGTTACAGGAAAAGATTAGAGATATGTGACTAAGTGGGTTAGCATTTCAAAGAACCAACACAGGCTTAAACACTTCAATGGCCTCCTTTTGGGTGATATGATTCTGTGGGTGCATCCGTAAAAGTCAGCGTTATTTCAAGGATTTATTTGCTGATACAATGCATGCAGACAATATGAAAAGAATTATTGAACATTAAAAGACACTTTTTACTTTGTTTCACATTTTTTCAGTAAAATCATATGATCACAACATACAATATCTCATTAAGTAAGTTCTGTCACTAAAACACTGCCGATTATTGCTGAACCAACATGCAATGGAGAAGGGATGCTCATGGAGCTTCCTTCTCCCATTATTTGCTTCCACTCCACATGCATTCAGAACAGCATGTTACAGAGCTGCAGAGCTTTGAACTGATCTATTGGTGCCCTCCTTGTTTCCGGGCTCCTTGTATTCTCACTGATCTCCTTCTGTCTCTGATGCAGGATGCTGACATTCAAAGCCATTGCTCAGGTGTTTATCCTGGGCTGCACTTGGATTTTTGGTTTGTTTCAGTTTCAGGAACAGCCCGGTGTAATGACCTATTTATTCACCATCATCAACAGTTTCCAAGGCACTTTCATCTTTATCCTGCTCTGCATGTTAAATCCCAAGGTAAGCAGTGGTGTGGTTACACAGTGATGATGGGGGAGCTACTAAATGAGTATTTTGCATCAATGTTTACTGCGGGGAAGCACACAGAAAATAAAAAAAAGGCGAAATAGATAGCGACATCTTGAAAAATGTCCATATTACCGAGGAGGAGGTGCTGGCTGGCTTAAGGAAGAGCTAGCTATTTGGATAAGAAACTGGCTTGAAGGTAGAAGACAGAGGATGGTGGTGGAGGGTTGCATTTTAGACTGGAGGCCTGTGAGCAGTGGTGTGCCACAAGGATTAGTGCCGCATCCACTGTTTTTTGTCATTCATATAAATGGTTTGAATGTGAACATAGACAGTATGGTTAGTAAGTTTGCAGATGGCACTAAAATTGGAGGTACAGTGGACAGCAAAGAAGGTTACATCAGCGGAACAATCAGATGGGCCAATGTATTGAGGAGTGTCAAATCGAGTTTAATTTAGATAAATGTGGAGTGCTGCATTTTGGAAAGGCCCATTAGAACAGGACTTATACAGTCAATGGTAAGGTCCTCGGGAGTGTTGCTGAACAAAGAATGCAGGTTCATAGTTCCTTGAAAGAGAAGTCGTACGTAGATAAAATTGTGAAGAAGGCTTTTATTATGCTTGCGATTATTGGTCACTTCATTGGCTATAGGAGTTGGAGGTCATGTTGTGGCCACATAGGACACATTGAATTCTGGTCTCCTTGCTATCCGAAGGATGTTGTGAAACTTGAAAGGGTTCAGAAAATATTTCCAAGGATATTTCCAGGATGAAGGGTTTGAGCTATAGGGAGAGGTTGAATAGGCTGGAACAAATTTCCCTGGAGCATCGGAGCCTGAGGGATGACATCGTTTATAAATCATGAGGGGCATGGATAGGGTAAATAGACAAGGTCTTTTCACTGGGGTGGGGTGTCTGAAATTAGAGGGCAAAGGTTTAAGGTGAGAGGGGAATGATTTAATAGGGAACGAAAGGGCAACGTTTTCACGCAGAGGGTGGTGCCTGTATGGAAAGAGCTGCCAAAGGAAGTGGTGGATGCTGGTGCAATTACAACATTTAAAAGGCATCAGGATAGGGTTGGGGAGATTGGGCCATATGCTGGCAAATGAGACAAGATTTCTTTCTGATATCCTGATGACATGGATGAGTTGGAGTAAAGGGTCTGTTTCCGTGCTGTATATCTCTCTGACTCAGTGACTTGAATGCATGCCCTGTCAGAAGTAGACACCTAACACAACTTTTGTAAGATGAGCCGATTAATTACCCCCAAAGGTTCGCTCATTTTCCAATTTGTTGGATCCACCATCCAAGCAGTTTGATTAGTGATGTTAAATTTAAAAGTTTGGGGTTACAGCAGTTATGTGGGTGGGGGTATGGGATGGGATTCAGTATGGGTGTGATACTCTATGGAGGGTTGGTGCAGGCTTCGTTTGCCAAATAGCCTCCTTCTCCATTGTAGGGGTTCGATAATACTATGACTTTATCAACTGAGGACAGTCGGCCATTTCCTCATGCTGCAAGGCCAAAGGAAAGCCTCCCAACACTGAGGGAGCTGCAGTCTGCCAATACAGGAAAGAGACAGACAGGGAGGGTACCTCAAGATGGATGGGGCTTCTTGATACTTTTAAGCCAGTCGAAATTCTGATGTGTATTATTAGTATGTCAAGGTCAGAGATTCAGTGAAATTCAAATTGATTCCATTTAGTTCGATACCATCGGATCACTGACTGCCTGCTACATTGTGTTTTCAGGTGAGGGCAGCATATTCTAACTACTTCAACAGCAAGTGTAAGGCAATGGACACAAAGCCCTCAGAGGAGGACAAAGCCAACACAATGACAGTCTTGTCGGTAAGTAGGCCTTGACTGGCATCAATCAGCATGTGAAATGTCGCCATTGACCTTTGAATCTGATTGGCTGGCAGCTCAGTTGCCCCAGCAATGTAGTAGTGCTTTGGATAGGATTGGAACGACAAGAAGCCCCTGGATTCTAAGTCCCAGAGTCATGGGCCAGGTAAATATAGGTGGTGTCAGGGAAATGAAGGAAAGTGAGGCTGGGGAGGGGGAGGGGATTTGGAGGTGGTGGTGGGGACAGGGGATCTTGAAGAAGAAATGGGGAAGGAGGAGCAGACCTATCCATTGGAGGCAATCTCTGTTGGGGGTGGGCGGGGGCGTTGCTTACCAAGCTCAAGATAAAGGTTTCCTGTGCTCCTGATCTCCTCCAACCAGCCTGAACATTGAAGAAATTAAGTGCCCACTGAAGGACCTCAACTAGCCAAAGGGTAGTCTGGCCTCGGTCTCACCCAATCGACTGGAAAACTGCAGGCAGGTCAGGGTGGAAGAGAGAGTGGGGCGTGGCCAGCCATGTCATCTTCACAGCCTGTGTATAAACATGCTGGTGGGAGAGCATAAAGTTCAGTCCATTGACACAACAGTCAAAGCTCAACTGAGGCAGTCAAAATAACATCAAAATATTGCAGATGCAGGAGATCTGAAATGATAACAAAGTGCTGGAGAAGCTCAACAGTTCTGGTCACATCACTGGAGACAGAAATGAGGTTAACGCTTTGAATCCCATGTCTCTTTTAGATACCTATTCAAATTAAGCATCATTGCCTTTCCCAGGTTTGAAAATTACAATATACCCATTAACAAGACACCCATCGTTCACAAATATGTTGCACAAAATTGTACATACAGTCACCAAGTAAACTTTCAATCTGCTACTGATAGTCCTTCATTAGTTTCCCAAGTTACCTGACTTAAACATCAAACTACTTTCAGCAACAACTTGTATAGTTTTCTTTATAAATTGGCCAGATGTTTCAGTAACAAGATGAAAATTCACCTTAAGTTACAATTGTTCAAAGAGATATATAATTCTTCATTTAAATTACGATCTCATAGCCTCCCCTGACCATGCCTATCTGTTGAAATTTCCTGTATTCCCCGTGAATGTGACAGGTGCCTTCGAGGATCTTTATTATGAAAGATAATATCAGCTTTCCTTCCGGGTTGCACAAACATTTCATAATCAACAGAAAGGTAAACAATCCAAGAACACTAAGACACTGACATTTTTCAAATTGTTTTTGGCGAGTTAACAAGCCTTTGTCTTTATGTTAACAGAGAATATGGATGAATATATTTTTTATATATAAATCTTAGGCATCAGCACAAAACATAGCTTTGAAATAGTTGCTCATTAGTTTCCAACCAATTTCATGAGTTTTGCCTTGCTTGTTCCACATATTTTACACTAGTAAGGCAATTTCTTAATAAAGTTAGTTATGTATTTTTAGATATAATAATTAGATATTCATCCGAATATACACTTATAATAGTAGAATCAGATTTTAACAATTAGTTTTCTGGTTAATAACCTAACAATCTTATTTTGCAGGTCTCAAAGGACTGAGGAAACTTCTTTTCCCTCACTGGCTGTGTGACAGATGAAGACATGAAGACCATCATTGTCTCTGCCACAGTGATCATGGAACCATCAAACAGTGAGCAGCTACTGAGGAAACAGGACATTCAGTCAAACAAGTCTGTGTTGGTGTTTACCATCTGTGAGCTCAAATTGTTCTAATCACATTTATCCATTTTTTTACTGATGTCTTTTCAACCCCATTCCCTTCAGCTACTTATCGAACTGAATCTTGAAGACTGTTGCAGTGTCCACCTCAAGTACACATCTTGTTAGTGAATCCCAGTCACACAAACTGAAGGGGGTTTTCCTGCACATTGACTTAAATATGAAAGGATAGTGATGCTGTACTCACCAAATAATCCAGAGGCCCAGGCTGATGTTAGAACATAGAACATAGAAGGATACAGCGCAGTACAGGCCCTTCGGCCCTCGATGTTGCGCCGACCGAATCCTACCTAACCTATACTAGCCCAATAACTTCCAAATGCCTATCCAGTGCCCGCTTAAATGACCATAAAGAAGGAGAGTTCACCACTGATACGGGCAGGGCATTCCATGAACTCACAACCCGCTGTGTGAAGAATCTACCCCTAACATCTGTCCTATACCTACCACCCCTTAATTTAAAGCTATGTCCCCTAGTAACACCTGACTCCATTAGCGGTAAAAGGTTCTTAGTATCTACCCTATCTAAACCCCTAATCATCTTATACACTTCTATCAGATCTCCCTAAACCTTCTCTTCTCCAATGAGAACAGCCCCAAGTGCCTCAGCCTTTCCTCATAAGATTTTCCTACCATTCCAGGCAACATCCTGGTAAACCTCCTCTGCACTCGTTCTAAAGCTTCCACATCCTTCCTATAGTATGGTGACCAAAACTGCACACAATACTCCAGATGAGGCCGCACCAGAGTCTTATACAACTGCAACATGACCTCAGGACTCCGGAACTCAATTCCTCTGCCAATAAAGCCCAGTACACCATATGCCTTCCTCACAGCACTATTTACCTGGGTGGCAACTTTCAGAGATCTGTGTACATGGACACCAAGATCCCTCTGCTCATCCACACTGCCAAGTAGCCTACCATTAGCCCAGTAATCCATCATCTTGTTATTCCTACCAAAGTGAACGACTTCGCACTTAGCTACATTGAATTCCATTTGCCACATTTCCGCCCAGCTCTGCAACTTATCTATATCCGCTGTAACCTACCACTTCCTTCCTCACTATCCACAACTCCACCGACTTTTGTGTCATCCGCAAACTTGCTTACCCAGCTTTCAAGTCCTTCCTCTAGATCATTTATAAAGATAACAAAAAGCAATGGTCCCAAAACAGATCCTTGTGGTACACCGCTAGTAACTGCGCTCCAAGATGAACATAATCCATCAACTACTACCCTCTGTCTCCTTCCAGCCAGCCAATTCCTAATCCAAACCTCTAATGTATCCTCAATGCCATACCTCCGAAGTTTTAGCATTAGCCTACCATGGGGAACCTTATCGAACGCCTTACTAAAATCCATATACACAACATCTACTGCTTTACCCTCATCCACTTCCTTGGTCACCTTCTCAAAGAACTCAATAAGGTTTGTGAGGCACGACCTGCCCTTCACAAAACCATGCTGGCTATCCCTGATCACGTTATTCCTACCCAGATGTTCATAAATCTTATCCCTTACCATTCTCTCTAAGACTTTGCCCACCACTGAAGTCAGACTCACTGGCCTATAGTTGCTAGGGCTATCCCTACTCCCTTTCTTGAACAATGGGACACATTCGCTATCCTCCAGTCCTCTGGTACTATTCCTGTTGACAACGACGACATAAAAATCCAGGCCAATGGCTCTGCTATCTCCTCCCTAGCTTCCCATAGGATCCTGGGGTAAATGCCATCAGGCCCAGGAGACTTATCTATATTCATCCTTTCCAATATTCCCAAAACCTCTTCCCTGCATATTTCCAGGGCATCCATTCTAATTATTTGTGATTCCATATTCACATCAGCAACAGTGTCCTGTTCCTGAGTGAATACTGAGGAAAAGTACTGATTTAATGTCTCTCCAATCTCCTCCGCCTCCACACACAACTTCCCACTACTATCCTTGACTGGACCGATACCTACCCTAGTCATCCTTTTATTCTTGACATATCTATAGAAAGCCTTTGGGTTTTCCCTAATCCTACCAGCTAAAGACTTTTCATGTCCCTTCTCGCTTCTCTTAGCTCCCTCTTTAGCTCCTTCCTGGCTACCTTATAACACTCAATCGCCCTACTGAACCTTCACGCCTCATCTTTACATATGCCGCCTTCTTCCCTTTCACAAGGGACTCCAATTCCTTACTAAACCACGGCTGCCTCACAAGGCCCTTTACACCATGCCTGACTGGTACATACCTATCGAGGACACGCAGTAGCTGCTCCTTGAACACTCCCACATCTCATTAGTGTTCTTCCCTTGAAGCCTGTTTTTCCAATCCACACATCCTAAGTCATGCCTCACTGCATCATAATTTCCCTGCCCCAGCTATAGCTCTTGCCCTGCGGCACACGATTATCCCTCTCCATCACTAAAGTAAAAGTCACCGAATTGTGGTCACTGTCCCCGAAGTGCTCACCTACCTCCAAGTCTAACACTGGCCTGGTTCATTACCTAGAACCAAATCCAATATAGCCTCCCCTCTTGTTGGCCTGGGGATACAGGTTCAAATACCATGAAACCTGGTGGAATTTAAATTCAACTCATAAATCTGGAGTTAAAAGCTCAAGTATAATTGTGAATATCCATCTGATTTACGACTGTCCTTATCCAATGTGGCCTCCACGTGACTCCAGACACATAGCAATGTAGTCAATGTTTAACAGCCCTCAGAAGTGGCTGAAAGAGCCATTCAGTTCAAGGCTAATTAGGGATGGGTGACAATGTAGGAGCTGACATCCCATGAAATAATAAAGGAAAGAAAAGCCTCTGCTAAAAAACCGTACCATGCTGTCTGATCTGTTGTCACACTTTCATAATTTTAAACATTTCTATCACATGAATGCAGGAACAGGAGGAGGCCATTTAGCCAATTGTGCCCATTCTAACATTCAAAGGCAGCATAGTTTCATAATCATAAAAATAAAATATTTTAGTGACATTCATAACATGAAATAGCTGCTTTGTGACAGGGAAAAAAGACCAAAGAAAAGAAACAGGAGGCTGAGGGGTTCAAAGCACGTAGACCTGTTGGAGATGACAGGACAATGATCCTGTATTTCATTATTATTCATTCATGGGATGTGGGCATCACCGGCTACACTAGGATTTGTTGTCCATTTCTAACTGCCCTGGAGAAGGTTGGGCTGAAGTACCTTTGTGAATTGCTGCAGTCTGTGAATTGGGTAAATTTTGGAATTCTTACCTAGCAACAGTGAATGAATGACAATATTGTCCCAAGTCAGAATGGTGAGCAACCCAGTAACTTATTTTTACGCAGGCAGTGAAAGAAACACAAACTATAAACATAAGCGTGTGATTCATGATATAACTGGAGTCTATGAAGTTATCTTACAAGCAATGTCACAAGAAATTGTAAAAATATAGTCAAGATCCTTTCATTGGTTGGATACTGCTTCTCAGAGTGATCTGAGAGTTTCTCCCTCAGTGACATACCTGTATTGATGGGAATACATATCTTTATTGTGGACTATGTTGAAAACACCAGGAGATGGAGCACTATTGAGAGGAGTATCTGGCAGTTGGGGATTACCCAGCAAACCTTGCTGCATTGGGTTTCTGTGTTGAACACCAGGGGAAGGGCAGAGAGAGACTAACAACACAGCGGGCACTTGGTAAAGGAACAGCAGCCGCATGCAAATCAAAAAGCTCCCTCACTCCTCCTGTCCTGCACAAATTTAGGAATCATTTTTATACAGTTTCATGATTCAATATTTGGGCTATTTTTGCCAATCCTAATAAAAGGAATAAAATGGAACCTTTATTCAGAGCCCTATTTCTAAGTGGATTTCCATCCAACTCAAAGCCTGGTACCAAGAATTTGCCATTGATTTGCTGCTATCACAGATTTTGTTCCATTCAAAAGAATCATCATTTCATCAAACTTTATCCTTTGTATCAGTGACCATGGATCAGCAAGACTGCTCTTTCCCTTTTTGTTTCTTTGTTAATACTATTACTGCAGAGTTTTTAGTCGCTTTGAATCATGTGAATTTATTTGTCGGAGATTAATCAGATATAGTTTTAATAACACTTTATAATGTTGTGGTTAACTAGTTTTACAATGCTTTAGTATTAAAGTTTGTTTGTAATACATGGATTATTTTTAAGTTCATTCAGGAAGGGTAGTGAAGGTGCCTTCTACTCTAACTTGTCAAATACAAGGGAATCAATTGGCCAGATAGGTGATTGCAGTAACACATTTATACAAATGATATGACTGATGGAATAGTGGGTCTTGATTATCAGGACATTCCTCACTTCACGGCTGTAAAGTTTCACCTGACTAACTTCACCGCTGACTGACACGAGGTGTTTTAGATATTCCACAACAGACTCGGGATCTTGTGGTGCAGTGGTATTGTCTCCCAGGTCTGAGCCAGAAGACCTGGGTTCAAGTTGAACCTGCTCCAGAGATGAGTCATTACACGTTAGTGTGAAAATGCCCAATCCTGTTGATCTCAAAAGCTAAGCAGACTCAAGCCTGGCCAGTACTTGGATGGGAAGGTGCCTAAAAATACTAGATGCAGGACACTGATGTTCTTGTGACACAGTGGTAATGTCCCTACCTCTAACCAGAAGGCCTGTGTTCAAGTCCCTTCAACTCCAAAGCTATGTAGGAATCTTTATGAATAGAGGGATTCAAAAATATCTACTCTACAACAAAGGGAACGTTATTGATGAAGTAGCAGAAAATGGGCATCGCTGCTATCCTGAGCACCTCCTGGGACTCGGATGATTGGCTGTGGGATTCCTGATCCAATAACTGATCTCCCAGACCAAAAACCTTGGATGCACCAAACCAGAGCTCAGCCAACATTCAGTCTTCCATTGAGTAGCTATCACAGTGACTACAAGGCTAATTATCAGCGTGACATAACTGATTAAGGCCTGTATACCGAGGATGTGGAGATATGTTCAAGTTTGAAGATTCCATTTATGGTGTTGCCCAATCCCACAACTACAAGAGATATGTCATTAGTTCATCACTAGTTGGATAAGGTTCAGAATCCCTCAGCCTGTGGATATGGATTTCACCATTGATGCTAGTTACACTGGCCCTCATTCCAGTACCTGTCCTCATTAAGACATACAAAGAGCACTGAGGCTCCAGTTGGGGTTAATCCGGCAAATCTAAAAGTAACCATGTCTCAGCTGGTATTAGGGAATATTCTAGCAACTTCTTGTGTAGATGCACTCTGAACTAGCTGGATTGAACGGAAGGATAAATTGCTTCGGGACAGTCAACATAGTTTTGTCAAGGGTAGGTCGTGCCTCACAAACCTCATTGCAAAGGTGACCAAACAGATGGATGAGGGGAAAGCGGTCGATGTAGTGTATATGGATTTCAGTAAGGTATTTGAAAGGCTTCCCCGCTGTAGACTATTGCACACAATACGAAGACAATGGATTTGAGGCTGTTTTCATTAGAGAGAAGAAGATAGAAAGGCGACTTAATTGAGACATATAAGATAATCAGAGGGTTAGATATGGTGGAAATGAGAGCCTTTTTCCTCAAATAGTGGAGGCATTGTTTGCACTGCCTGCAACAATAGCCGACTCGCCAGCTTTAAGGGCATTTAAATGGTCATTGAAAAAACATATGGATGAAAATGGAATAGTGCAGGATAGATGGAGTTCAGATTGGTTCCACAGGTCGGCACAACATCGAGGGCCTATACTGTGATATCGTGATCTATGTTCTATATTTATCCTAATTCTAAAAGGGCATTTAATTCTAAATAATTGACAAAAAAGACTGAGCCTGAAGGCTGTATGTCTCCTTGTGAGGAGTATTTGTAATGAGTTGGATCAATTAACTGCGCAAATGGTTGTTAATGGGTATGTTGTAATTGGTGATCACAGAAACCTGGCTCCATGGTGACCAAGAGGATGGGAACTCAATATCCAGGCCATTCAATTTTCAGGATAGATAGATGGAAAGGAAAGGGAGATTAACACAATGGTCAGGAAGGAGGTTAGCCTGGATATTGTGTAATCTGTATCAGTGGAACTACGGAACACCAAAGGGGAATCAATGTTAACGGGAGCTGTGTACAGATTACTAAACTGTAGTTGTAAGGTTGGGGATTGTCCCAAACAGGAATATAGAGATGTAGTAAGGGTTATTATGGGTGACTTCAGTGCATGTGCTGATTGGTGAACCAAACTGATAGCAATACAATGGAGGAGGATTTCCTGGAATGTATGAGGGATGGTTTCCTCTACCAATTTATAGCAGAGAAAGTGAGGACTGCAGATGCTGGAGATCAGAGTCGAGAATGTGATGCTGGAAAAGCCCAGCAGATCAGATAGCATCCGAGGAGCAGGAGAATTGATGTTTCGGTTCTTCCTGACGAAGGGCTTATGCCCAAAACGTTGGTTCTCCTGCATTCCTGATGATGGGCTTATGTCTGATTCTCCTGCTCCTCAATGCTGCCTGACCTGCTGTGCTTTTCCAGTGCCACACTCTCAACACAACCAATTTATGTCAAGGAACCAACTAGACAACAGGCTGTCCTAGACTGGGAATTGTGCAATGAGAGAGGATTAATTAGCGAGCTCTTTTGGGGAAGAGTGACCATAATATGGTCGAATTCTTCAGGAAGAAAGTGACACAGTTGAATCTGAGACTAGGGTCCTGAGAATACAGACAGCTAACTTTGATGGTATGAGGCATGCATTGGCTAGGATAAGCTGACCAAGGATACTTAAGGTTTTGATGGTGGATTGGCAAAGGCAGACATTGAAAGAACACGTGGGTGAACTTCAACAACTGTACATCCCTGTCTGGTGTAAGGGTTAAACAGGGAAGATGGTCCAACCATGGTTAGCAAGGGAAATCAGGGATAGTGTTAAAGTCAAAGAGCAGGCACATAAATTACCCAGAAAAGCCCCCTGAGTACAGGGAGAAAATTAAAATTCAGCAGAGGAGACCAAAGGATTTAATTAGGAAAGGGAAAATAGATTACTTGTGGGAAACATAAAAACTGACTGCAAAAGCTTCTATAGCTATGTGAAGTGAAAACAACTGGTGAAGACAGGTTCCTGGTAATCAGAGTCAGGTAAATTCACGAAGGACAGTAAAGCGATGGCCGACCAGTTGACCAAATACTTTGGGTCTGTCTTCACTCAGGAGGGCACAAATAACTTTCATGAAATGCTCAAGGACACAAAGCCAAGCATGAAGGAGGAACTAAAGGCAATCCTTATTAGTCAGGAAATGGTATTGGGGAAATTGATTGGAGGAAAACCCCAGTGGTCCCCAGGACTCAATGACCTGCATCCCAGAGTATTTAAGGAAGTGGCCCTAGAAATAATGGATGCATTGGTGATCATTTTCCAGCATTCTATAGACTCTGGAAGAGTTCTAATGGACTGGAGATGTGGAGCAGGTGGGACTTGAACCTGGGCTGCTGGTCTAGGCACCACCATCCCCTTTAAAATTCAAGACCATTGCTGGCAGAGTATCAGGTCTGTTGACAACCTGTTTCACTGGTAGGCAAGTTGTAGGGGATCAAGACCGGCTGGGAGGCTAGAGTCACTGTGGTCCATGACTAACTTCTCTTCATGATGATGGAGGTCAGAGCCACTGGGCAGTAGTTGTTGAGCCACGTTGCATGTATTCCCCTTGGTACTGGGATAATGGTAGATGCGACAGTCAAGAAGATACCTACAATGCCTTTGCTTCCTCAGGAGGCTTAGGAAATTTGGCATGTCCGTAAGAACCCTCACCAACTTTCACAGATGCACTGTAGAAAGCATCTGTCCAGATCCATCATGGCTTGGTGCAGCAACTGCTCTGATCTGGACCATTAGAAACTACAGAGAGTTGTGTACACAGCCTAGACCATCACGAGGGCCAGCCTCCCATCAATGGACTCCATCTACACTTCTTGTTGCCACAAAAAGGCTGCCAACATTATAAAAGACCCCTCCCACCCTGGAAACACTCTTCCTACCTCTTCTGTCAGGGAGAAGATACAGAAGCTTAAACTCACACAGCAACAGGTTCAAGAACAGCTTCTTCCCTGCTGAATGGGCCTCTCTAATTTCCAAGCTAACATTGATCTTGCTTTTGCACACCTGTACAACTGTAACCTTGTGTGTCTCGCCCTGTCTAAGCACCTTGTGATCTGTGTGTCCTTGTACGGTGTGATCTGCCTGAATTGCTCACAAGACAAAAGTTTTCACTGTACTAAGGGACATGTGGCAACAATAAATAAAACCAAATCAAACTACTTCTGCACAGAGGGTGGTAAGTTCAGCAGAACATTGAGGGCCGAAGAGCCTGTACTGTATTGTACAGTTCTATGTTCTATGTTAAAAAAGCCTCACTGGCTTCCTGCAAAACTAGATTCATACATTGCGGAAAGCCAGCTTCTCTATTGTGATAAGAAAGTCATGTTTTAAAAGAAAACCTTGTTTTGTTATTGAGAACGATAGTTCAGTTTCTAACTTCAACCCATGATTTTGTCCAAATGTTCACTGTGTAAAATTTTGACCAAAAGTGAAATTTTAAAAAAATCCAGCTTTTTACCAACTGATTTGCTGTCTATGAGAATTCTTCAATGTGGCTAGGTGTCTAACCTGATACCACTTTCAAATGAACACAACGAAAAGGAGGAATTCGTATCAAAAAGATGTTTTTGGCACATTTTGTTGAGACTACAGCTGCTTTGACAGTGAAACGTGGGCCACAACTGACTCTTGCTTGCAAACTAATAGTTTAATGGGTGATACAATCCCCTGAGTCCTAAGAATCAAAGCACCTCTCTCTTCGAGGTTGATCATGGAAATTCCTCAATGGCCTTCATCTTTGCATTCCGTGGGGTCAAGCTTCCATGACCGATGTTCTGTCCCAAGAACATCACCTCTGCTTTGGTGAATTCCATTTTATTTAAATTTATCACCAGTTTTGCTTCTTGTAGTCGTTCAAACAGCTCTGGCGAGTTTACCATGTGATCTTTCCAGGACGTACTAAAGATCACTACATCGTCCAAATAGACTACACAGTTTGTTAACCCAGCCACAACTCTTGTTCCTGAATCTTTGGAATGTGGCGGATACGTTCTTCATTCCAAAGGGCATCACTTTAAACTGACATGGCACATTTGGGGTTACATACACAGAAATTTCTTTCACTGACTCTGATAAAGCTACCTGCCAGTAACCACACATTGCATCCAACTTTGTGGTGTAACTGGCTTGTCTGACTTTCTCGATACAATTTAGGAATTGGATATGAGTCGAATATTGTAACAGCACTGACCTTCCAATAATCCACACGGAATCGTTGAGTCCTGTCCAGTTTGGGAACTAGGACGATCAGCAAACTCCACTCACTCTGGCTTGGCTCGATGATGTCCTCATCGAGCATGGCCTCCACCTCCTTCTAGACTTGTCTGGCTTTGAAATGATTAAGCTGATAGGGTGTTGTTTTATCAGAACAGTATTCCCCTGTCTTCTTCATGTACAATAGCATTGGTTCTCCCCATCTGATTCTTACATATGTGTTTATACAGAAGTAACAAATCTCTCAACTGAATTCTGTGCTCCTGAGACAGATAGCTTACTAATCTATCCCGTTCCTCAATGACTTCTTCATTTTTAAATCTATTTTGAGGCACATCAACATCCACATCATCTGGATTTGATTCCTCACTTTGCGGGTCAGTATTTAATAACTGTTTCTCCAGTTCTTTCTTCCTATCTGGCATTTTTACTAAATAGATCACCTGACTCAAGTTTTTCTCAATTTGATAGGAACCACTAAACCTGGCTTTGAAGGAATCTCCTATCACTGGAAACAGTACTAACATATCACCCCTTGGGAAAATGTCTGAGTCTCAGAGTTTTTACTGAATCTCTCTGGGTAGCCCATACTGTGTGAAGAAAGCTACTAACTCCTTTACTACCCTTTTTGCCTTGATACTCCAGAATGGAATTGCCTCCGGAAATCTGATAGACACATCCATTATGGTTAACAAGTACTGGTTCCCACTTTTAGTTTTCGGGAAGGGACTGACACAATCAATTATAACCCAGATGAAATGATCTTCAAATTTGGGAATTGGCAACAAAGGGGCTGGTTTTATTACGGCCTGTGGCTTACCTACCATTTGGCTTGTAGGACATGCACGACAAAAGTTAACCATATCCTTGTGCATTCCAGGCCAATAAAAATGTTTTTATACCTTAGCCTGAGTGTTTTGTACCCCCGGGTGACCTCCTACAGGCAGTTCATGTGCTACCCATAACACCTCCTGTCTGTATGCTACCGGCAACACAATCTGGTGCGCTTTGGTCTATTTCTCCTCTGCACTGACTTGCCATGGTCTCCATTTCCATCTTAGGATTCTATCTTTTGGATAATAACCCTCTGGAATATTCTCTGCCTCTTCCATCGTCTTGTCTTGCTGTTGCAAGTCTCTTAGTCTTTCAGGACTGAGCACTTCTATCTGACCCTCTGCGTATTCAGGTTTTTCCTGCACCATTACATCAAACAGTGTATCCGCTAACTGAACCTCAACTCCTTCATCTTCCTCTTTACTTTTCGCTTTGTGCTGTGACTTATGACAGTGGGATCTGGTTACCACACAGTCTGGCAAAATACCAGGATATTTCTGTTTTAACCCCTCACTTTCTTGGTATTCCTTGGGCTTCTCCACAACAAAGGGTGTCACTCCCAACTTGGATCCTGCCAAATCATTCCCAAGAATAAACTGAATTCCTGGAACTGGCAGTCTGTCAATCATTCCTGCTGTAACTTCCCCAGTCTTGAGTTGGCACTCCAAACTGATCTTACATAGAGGAATGCTAAATTTCTGTCCATCTATCCCACAAATTATCCCACAGATAAGAAAGCGTGCATACTCGCTCATCCCTTACTATCAGCAACTGTTAGATCCTGTATCTCTCAAAATTATAATTTCTTGTCCTACTTACCCTGTTCTTTCTGAGTAAACTTTACCCACAGAGGTGAATTCTTTGTAGAGATCAGGTAATAACTCCATACCCAGCCCCTGCCTAGGCTGTGCACTCTCCTGCAGTTCCTTGGTTCTTCTTGTGGTCTCCCTTACTACCTTCACTAATACCACTGGCTTAGCTTCTTTTCCCACAGCACCTTTCTTTAATGACCAGCACTGTGACTGTATGTGTCCCACTTTATCTCAGTGGAAAGTCCTGAGGCTTTTCACCTCCTTTCCACCCTCTTGGGCTTCTTTTTTTATTTTATCATAAGTTCTTATCAGTGTGCTATACTCTTGGTTTCGTAGTGTAGGATCTCACCTTCTCCCAACTTCTGTCCCTCACAGGACGAAATTCTGTCTGGAAGCTTGTCTTATGCACCAACATGTACTCATCTGCTAACTCTGCTGCCCTTCATACTTCCTGAACTTTCTGTTCTTCCACGTGAATTCTTACCATCTCTGGAAGTGAGTTTTTAAACTCCTCCAGCAGAATAATCTCTCTTAAAGCCTCAAAGGTCTTATCTCTTTTCAAAGCATCGATCAAACTGACTATGTTTAATTCTTTTGAACTCAACATACGTCTGAGCTGGTTCCTTCTTTGCATTTCTGAACCGCTGTCAAAATGCTTCTGGTACCAATTCATTACCTCATAAATTACCTATTTAACCTCTTCATAATCTCTTCACCCCTCATATGACAACGCGGCAAATACCTCACTAGCTCTGCCCACCAGTTTAGTCTGAACTAGCATTACCCATAAATCCTCAGATCTATTTGCCTCGCGAGTTTTTGAAATGAAATAAAGAAGGCTTCAACATCATTCTCATCAAAATGTGGCAGAGTTTTGACATATTTGTATATATCACTACCTTCTCTTTTAATGTCCATCCTGTTAACTTGACTTTTCTGACTATGTCACAACTTCTCAAGTTCAAATTCTCTCTGTCTTTGTCTCTCTCTTTCCTCTCTCACACTTTCTCTCTCCCTTTCTTCTCTTGCTTTTGGTTCAGCAAAGAACCTTGTCTCTATTTTTTCCTCTCCCTCTTTTTCCTCTCTCTCTCTCTCTTCTCTCTCTCTTTGTTTATCATTTAACTCCATTTTCCTCAATTGTAATTCAGGTTTTTCGACCTCTTCTGCAGTTGTCTGTTTCTCTGACACACCTTAGTGTAATTCCTTTACAATTTCAGCTTTACTTTTTTGCCTTGGTTAAACCCAAATCTAACTGATTTGCGAATTCTAAAAGTATGGACTTTTTCTTTCCTTCTAAACTTTCTTGGCAAATTTGAGAATCATCTTCAACTCCCAGAACCTCGTTAGCAATTTTAAGAGCCATTTCTCTCACTTTCAACCTAATCAACCACAAGTCATCAAAATGAAACAAATTGACTCATCTACGATTTATTTAAAGATCTAGATCATTAACCTGCAAGTGTTTAAATCTCGTGGGTTTTTTTGTACCCCCCCAAATCTATTTAAATCTGTTCAAACCAGTTCAAATCCCAATTCCAAGACCCAAACTGTTCAAATTGTGGACCAAAGCCCCCCAACACATTCAAATCCTAGCGATGAGCCCCCAACTTGTTATGACACGGGGTAAACCCTCCTGATTACTTTAAACCAGCAACACAGCAACGGGATTTATCTTGTGCAGGAATCTGTGAAAATTTGAGAAGCCAAGAACTACTTAGAGTAAAAGTGACAACTTTATTTCTTAAAGTATAACAGAGAATAATTAACTAACAACTATTTACAACTCCTTCCTCTAACCTACCTTTTACCTCCCCCTTCCACAACACTAGTCTGATAAACCCCCGATTAAGATTTACTGAAAAAATTCAAATTTCAAAACCAGCCAGATTTCGAAACTTCTTTTTTTCTTCTTCTTAGGGATTTCTGCTTCACATGTTATTGATTGATAAAGGTACCTTTAACAGAGCTATTCTCTGGGCAGTCTCTGCATGCTGTTCTCCTCTCAACTGTTCAATTTTCCCTGGTCTTATACCTTCAAAGCATCGGATTGTATCATTGGCTTTTAGAATTATCATTGTACTAAATTCAATCATGACTGGAATTTAATATTTTTTGGGGTATAATTCTTTTGTCTCCAGGCAACCAGCCACCCTAACTGCTGGACCACATGCCACATTATATCTTGTTGAGAAACTTGGTGCTGTCAGATAGTCCTGCTAGCTTTTAACTTTCATAAAGGTACAGTGCACCCACATCTTCATAACAGTTATAAACCAGGCTGCCTGGGGCTTGATGTCTGTTTGGCAGCAAGTGGTAAAACCTGAAACCACATTAACTGGGGTACAGTGAGAAGTTACAGTCCAACAAGTTCACAACTAAGTCACTGAACTGCACCAGATGTCAACTCTGTCTCCTAGACTCTCCCCCACTCCTTTGAAAGGGAAGAGACAAACAGTGAGTTACACAAAGCAAGTTCTTGGGTTGATGCTTGTTTTTAATACAAACAAAAATTTCTCCAAAGTGGTTCGAAGTGTTGGCTGTGCCTCAGTGATACTCACCATTGTTTCTGAGTCAGAAAGTCAGATTTTAAACCCAGCCTTCTGAGACGAGTGCACTGAAAGCTAAGCTGATGTTTCCCAGTGCAGTACTGTGGGAGTGCTGCATTGTCTGAGGTGTCACTGTTTGGGTGAATTTTGAAACCAAACCTCACGTGCACTCTCAGGTGAGTGTAAGTAAATCTGTGTCCACTGTTCAAAGAAGAGAAGGAATGTCTTCCCCAGTGACCAATATTTATTCCTCAACTTAATGGTAAGGGAGTGTTGATGAACAAAGAGACCTTGGAGTGTGGGTTCATGGTTCTTTGAAAGTAGAGCCTCAACGTAGATAGGATGGTGAAGAAGGCATCAGGTACACTTGCCTTTTCTGGTCAGTGCATTGAGTATAGGATGTAATGTTATTGCTGTACAGGACATTGGTCCAGCCAGTTTTGGAATATTGTGTTCAATTCTGGTCTCGCTGCTTTATGAAAGATTTTGTGAAACTTGAAATGGTGCAGAAAAGAAAATGTTGCCAGGGTTGGAGGGTTTGAGCTATAGGGAGAGGCTGTATAGTCTGGGGTTATTTTCCCTGGAGCATCAGGGGCTAGGGGGTGACCTTATAGAGATTTATAAAATCATGAGGGGCGTGGATTGGGTGAATAGCCAAGGTGTTTTCCCCAGAAAGTCCAGAAACTAGAGGTCTGGGTGGGTTACTCTTCGGAGAGTCAGTGTGGCCTTGTTGGGCCAAGATGGCCTGTTTCCACACTTCGAAGAAAAGCTATTGATAGATTCAGTAAAGAAAACAATGCTGTAAATCTGCAACAGGAACTTAGAAAGGATAATGTTGTGGAAATACTTTACATCAGAACTGTATATCAAGCAATTACATCAGGTATATTGGTCAATAGGTATTCATGACTTACCCACTCATATTAATGACTTACCCAGAAAGTTAGCCCAACACATTCTGCTGAAGTGCTTTTGTCCTTTTCAATGTCTCAGCTTGTGATTTTCTCGCATGTGTTCCACCTTCTCTGAGAGACTGCCATGCTGTATATTTATTCACTCATGACTTACTGAGAGTCCTGGTCAAAATGAAACTTCTTTGCTTGGATTTTATTTCTGCACTCATTTGCATTTTGCTGCAGAAATGGAGAACTCAGCTAGGAAAGGGGAAGATGTTTGCGAACCAGGGAATCCATGGTGTTTTTCATGTACTAGATCACTCAGTGGGCAGTGGATGGTCAGGACTAGAGTTAGAATGTGTAGTTTAAGAAGCTCATTGAACTTGGATATCGATGTTCAGTGGAAAAAGAGTAGGGAGCGCCATGACAGTTAAGAATGGAGACCAACATTGTGATTTTCAGTTCGGAAATCCAAGTCTCACTTATAATGTAGCCCAAATACACAACAACAATGAGGATCGTGTATCCAATGCAGCGTTTAAAAATGGACTGTGGTGGTGCAGAAGGTAGCTAACCATCATCCCAAAGGCAGCTAGAGATGGAGATTGAAAGCTCAGTGGTGCTCGCATCCCATGAACCAATTTTGCAAAAGCCATTTGATAAAGTGACACGTGTTCGACTTGTTAGCAAAGTGCAAGTCCATGGGATTGCTGGGGCAATGGCACCTTGAGTATGGGCCTAGCCAAGGCACAGGAAGAGATAGAGAGCAGTGGTGAACCATTGTTTTACAGACTGAAGGGAAATACACAGTGGTGTTTGTTGTAAAATGGGTCCTCACCACTGCTCATCGAGGTGTGCAATGTATGTTTGCAGCCACCAGCTCCACTCCCACTTGAGCTTATTTGGTCCAGTTTTGGTAAAGGAAAACCACCTGGTGCTATAACAAGAAGAGGCTGTTACCTTAACAACGTGTTGTTAATTTGATATCAGCAACTAGGTACAAGTTAGGACAATCAGATGGACATTGTGATTGAGATCATGAGGGAGACCTTGATGTGGAGGCTTGCTCCTTCAAGCTGTTCCCCAAATGAGCCTTTTAAAAATCTATTCTTTCAAGGGATGTGGGACTCATTACCTTTGAATGGCTTGGTCAGGCTGTTTCAGAGAGTAGTTAAAAGGTTTTGCTGTGGGTCTCGAGTCACACTGACCAGGTAAAAATGGCATATTTTCTTCCTCTGAAGGGCATTTGTGAATCAGATTTTTTTACACAGCAATCAATGATGGTTTGGCAGACTCTTTTTCAATTTCAGGAATCTACTCCTTTTAATGGTAAACCTCACCACTCTCCATGATGGGATTTGAACCCAAGAGCATTCGTTGGGCCTTTGGGTTATGAACTTGGTGTCAGTGTCACTCTACCACAGCCTCCTGAACTGGGGTGGTGTTATCATAGTGGGCAGTGCACTGCTCAGCATTAACCCTTTCAAGCCCTTGCACTCTTATAAAACAGTGTCCCCATCGGGTTGATATTAGGAACACTGCTCTTTTCGATATTTGTCACCTGGTTTTGATTATATTATTACAAAGCTTGCATTTGATATCAAACTTGGCAATCAAGCGAACAAGTTAGCAGTGACATAGCCAGGTGCAGGACAAATAGAATTCAATGTGGAGAAGTGCACCGTAAGGATAAAGTTACCATTGTCCCACTCACCCCATTAGAGAGGGACAACTGGCATGGTGGTTTAACCTGAGGGTCAATATAGCTCAGGTGAGGGGAGAGATTGAGAAGGAGAGCCCGTTCATAGGAACCTCAGTCAGGGCAGGAATTGAACCCACGTTATTTTGCATCAGGAACCAACCATCCAAGATAAATGCCCCCACTCAGGAAAGGATTGAGAATGAGTAGTAGTTAGCAAAAAGGAAGTGGCAAGAAAGGTTTTTGATCCAAAGACCAAAGATGTACAGGTTAGGGAGGTTGGCCATGCTGAATATTGCCCCATAGTGTCCAGGGATGTGTAGGATGGGTGGGTGGGTTAGCCATGGTAAAAAAAACCCATGCAGGGTTGCAGGAATGGGGTGGGAGTAGGTGTGAGTCTGATGCTGTTCAGAGCATTTGGGCAGACTCAATGGGCTGAATGGTCTCTTTCTGCACTGTAGGGATCCTATGAGCAGCGAGTGGCTAGGGTCTGGAACACTCTGCCTGAGACTGTAGTGGAGGCAGGTTCAATCGAGACATTGAAAAAGGGAATTTGAGATTATCAGAAAAAGAAGAACAGATGCAGACATAGAGAGGAGGCCTAGAAGAAAAAAAGGTGTCATGGTGGCACAAAATGGATTATAGTGGTTCATCCAGACATTTGGTACAGAGTGGATGGGCTGAACAGCCACCTTCTGCACAGTAACAATTCTGTGATTCAGCCAGAAAATTGGCTAGCTCTTTGTAAATCATTGGTTAGTGTTATGGGCAAGACCAAACCCCCTCAAAAAATGTTAAGAAGACAGCCTAGATCCTAACATTTTCTCATTTTAAAGGCAATTGTTAAGATTAGATTAGACTTACAGTGTGGAAACAGGCCCTTCGGCCCAACAAGTCCACACCGACCCGCCGAAGCGCAACCCACCCATACCCCTACATTTACCCCTTACCTAACACTACGGGCAATTTAGCTTGGGCAATTTAGCTTGGCCAATTCACCTGACCCGCACATCTTTGGACTGTGGGAGGAAACCGGAGCACCCGGAGGAAACCCACGCAGACACGGGGAGAACGTGCAAACTCCACACAGTCAGTCGCCTGAGTCGGGAATTGAACCCGGGTCTCAGGCGCTGTGAGGCAGCAGTGCTAACCACTGTGCCACCGTGCCGCCCATTAAATGTCTGTTCTGGATTAAATTTGATTGTCAAACCACCAGATTTGAAGCAAAACACACTTTATCCGTACACCATAATTAAATATTTAACAAAATGAATTGGAATAACTTAACCCTTCTGGAAAACCTAACAGAATAATATATTATTTAATTGCTAAACAGTAACTGTTCCAACACAGAAACATCCCACAAACACACCCTTGGCAAAGGCCAATTCAGTAAAGTAGATAGTCTCATAAGCAATTGGAGGAAAACCATCAAGAGAAATCTCTGAGAAAGCAGAGAGAGATGGACTGCAGCTTCCAATCCCAGCTTCAAGACCCCAGCAACTCCTGCTGAAAAACTAAAACTAAAATTCATGGTTCTGAATTGACTCCACTCATTCAAAGCATTGTTGCAACATTTTAAAAACTCCAAGGCCTCACAAGCGATTTATTTTATTGGATGGAAATAGAGAGATTGTTACTGCTGTCTTAAAACATTTCTTCATAAAAAATACAGAACTAAATACATCCCTTAAAGCCACAGTGTTGTCACGTTCGGCATTAGCGGCAGTATCATTGTCAAACACTGAGCATGACAGACTACGGTGACGTGAAGAACTTAGAGAGCGTACAGAAGCACCTTTCCAGAATTAGAGTGGGGCTGACAGAACGTAGTTACTTGGTGAGATTAGTAAAGCGGGAATTGTTCTCTTTAAAGTTGACAAGATTACGGGGAGTTATAATCAGAGTGGTGAAGGATTTTGATGCAGTAACGATTACCCCTGGGAAAAAGGTTGTAGATCGAGGACATAGATTTAGGATGATTACTAAGAAATCCAAATAGGGGATGAAGAATGTTTTTCTCTTTCATGCTGTGTTGGGCACTGGTAGGAAAATGCTGGAAATGCATTCAAACGTATCTTTTACAAGGTGGACAATAGTCCCTGCATTGAGAAACAACTTTTCTAACAATGATGGACCAAAAAAACACACTTCTATTTACATCTACTTCCTCTCTTCAGTCTTAATGTAGACTTCTCAGCACATTTATAGATCAACAGAGATGTGGAATTCATTGTGGGTAGAAAACGTCACGCCACCTGCTTTGGACTAAAGACATAATTGAGAGCATTTTCTAAGTGGTGAGAGGTTAGAAACCCAAGATGAGCAGTGAGGCTTAGGCAAAGAAATCATCTAAAGGTAGTGAACAGGTAGAATAAAGACTATTTAAAGGCAAATGGAATGTTAGTCTTTGCCTCTATAGGGCTGAATACCAGTAATCTCTGGTTAGATATGAATTTGGAATTCTGTGCTCCATTCTGGGGAAGATAGGAGTGTGATGAGAATTCACAAGAACAATACTGAGGAATAAAGGGCTCACTTCTGGGCATCACCTTGCATACACTGGACTTGAAAACCCTTCAGTATGGACATTTCAAGGAATGACCCAGTTAAGACTCAAGTAACAGCAACATACTGTGAATGTGGGAGATTTGAAATAAAAACAGAAATTGCTGGAGAAATGCAGCAAGTCTGGCAGCATCTGTGGAGAGAGAAACAGAGTTAATATTCTGGGTTCAGTGACCCTTCTTCTGTTGATGAACTCTGTGGCTGGTTTACTTAACAACAGCAAAATCAAACCTTCCAGCAGCAAACAGGTTGATCAGAAGATACGCAACACACTGACAGTCCTGAAATGTGACATCTCTTCAAGAAATGAAACCTGGAATCCAAGTTCAAAACTGGAGGGTATAGGTTTCAGGTGAGAGGGGCAAGATTTAAAAGGAACCAAGGGGCAATTTTTTTCATACGGAGAGTGGTACGTAAATGGAATGAATTGCCAGAGGAAGTGGTAGATACAAGTACCGTTACAACATTTAAAAGACATTTGCACAGGTACATGAATAGGAAAGGTTTAGAGGGATGTGGGCTAAACTCAGGCAAATAGGACCTGATCAGCATGGACAAGTTGGACTGAAGGGCCTATCACTGTTTTGTATAGCTATGTAACTCGACAAAGAAAGCTATTAAGGTTCAGAGCCAGTGGAAAATTTAAAACTGAGATTTGTAGACTTTTATTAGACAGGATATTAAAGTATATGAAACCGATGCAAAGAGATGGAGTGATGATGGAAATACAAACATGGCTTAATTTAATTGATCAAGGGGCTGTCTCACCCTCTCATGACCCTATATTTCTCAGAAATTCATTACCAGCACAGCAACTGGAAAGGAACTCCAGGAATTTGTTTGTGACTTTTTTTTAAACAGTCAAGGATAGCGTTTGACTTTAGTAAGTTTATTTATTGTACTCTGGCCTGGACCCTTGTTTCGCTGAGACACATTATTGGCTGGTTGCTGTAAAGGAGTGGGCAGGTATGAAGGGATTATATGAAACTGATTCATGAGTCATGTCTGTTATATCTTCACCATATTTGAAACTGAATAAGTGGACAAGTCGATGTGATTTATTATTGTCACGTGTACCGAGGTACAGTGAAAGGTTTTGTTTTGTGTGCAGTACAGGCAGATTACACTGTACAAGATCAGAGGGTTATAGAACAGAGCGAGGACTACTCAGTTACACTGCAAAGAAAGTGCACAAAAATAACACCAGCATTAGATTTGAAATTTGAGAGGTCCATTCAGAAATCTAATAACAACAGGGAAGAAGCTGTTCTTGAACCTGTTGGTACATGTGTTTAAGGTTTTGTATATTCTGCCTGTCAAAAGAGGTTGGAAGAGATTATAACCGGGGTAGGAGGGGTCTTTAATGACGTTGGCTGCCTTCCCAAGGCAGTGGGAAGTATGGATGGAGTCAGTGGATGACAGGCTGGCTTGCATGATGGACTGAGCTGTGTTCACAACTCCCTGTAGTATCATACAGCCCTGGGCAGAGCAGTTACCATCCCAAGCCATGACACCTCCAGATAGAATGCTTTCTATGGTGCATCTGTAAAAATTGGTAAGAGTTCTTTTGGACGTGCTGAATTTCCTTAGCTCCTAAGGAAGCAGAGGTGTTGTTGTGCCTTCTTGACTGTTGCATCAACGTGGGTGGACCAGATCAGATTGTTGGTTATCATCACTCCTAGGAACCTGACCACATTGGCCACCAAATTGTTTATTGACATGGATTTAGAGGATGCTGCCTGACCTGCTGTGATTTTCAAGCACCACACTCTTGACTCTGAGCTCCAGCATCTGCAATCCTCACCTTTTCCTCACTTCTAGTGTAGTCAAGATCCTGAAGGTTGGGCTGGAAGAAGGCTGGTGAAAGGAAGATATGTGTTGGGCTGGTGGCTGTAAGGGTTGTGAGACAACTGTATCGGGGAGGGCTCGTGTTTAGTGTCTCATGGATGATCTATACCTGGCATTTGGTACTTGCCTGCACTGTTTCTGTTGCAGGACGTGAAGCTGTCTGGAGTGTAGCAAGTGCTGACCCCTTAGGAAGTCAAGGAGTGTGCAGAAAACATGTACAAAGCCACACGCAGGCTGAGAGACGCTTCATCTTTGCTTGTGCCTGCTTCACAAACTAAACAAGTCTGGGAATGTGGCTAACTTTGTGATCATGATCAGAGAGCCTGATTCGTTTTTGTCTGACATTGTTTGAGAGTTTGATGTGGGTGTGCAGGTACAACATAGAATAAGAAAGGCAAATAAAATCCTGGCATTTGTTGGAAAAGGACTGGATTGTAAAAGTAAAGAGGTACTGTTACAATTACAAAAGGCATTGGTGAGACAGCGTTTGGAATCTTGTGTTCACTTCCAGGCTCCTTACTTCAGGAAGGAAGTGGTGGCACTGGAAGCATTTCAGAGGAAGCTCACGAGTTTGATTCCAGGGATGAAAGTCTGCTCTTTGGCTAAAATATCATAATGTGATCTTTCAGATATGCCTGAGAGCTAGGGAAGGCCCTCAGGGTAACATTGCATCTGAAAGACAGCACCTCCACCTCTCCCTTTTCAGCAGTGATTCACTCAAACCCTGCAGTGGGACTTGAACCCCCGACTTTGTGAACCCCAAGGTGAGAGTGAAACTCACTGAGCCAAAACTGGCACAACAATCTTCCCCCAACCGTACCTTAATTAATGATGTAATTTGTAAAGAGATAATTTTTAGATTAGATGTCTGGAGAAATAAACTCCAATTGGATAAATGTGCACTCTCAGTTTTGAGTTTCTCCACAAAGGTCAACACCGCTGACCCACAAGGCTGTGTACTCAGCTCCTTACTGTACTCCCTGTACACTCATAACTGTGCACCCAAGTTTCATCCTAACTCCATGTACGTGTTCACTCATGGCACCACTGTAGGCTGGATTACAAACAATGACGAGATGGAGATAGAGTTCTTGTTGGCATCGTGTAAAGGTAACAATCTCTCCCTCAATGTCAGCAAAACAAAAGAGCTGGTCATTGACTTCATGAAGCAAGGTGGAGGGCATGCCCCTCTCTACATCAATGGAGCTGAGGTGGGGAGGGTCGAATGGTGAGGCAGGCTCGAAGGGCTGAGTGGCCTCCTCCTGCCCCTATTTGCTAGGTTTCTATGTCAGACTGACTCCATTTTGTGTTTATCTATATGTCCCGGGATCCTTGTCAGTAGAACAACAGCAGAGTTTTTTTACGACCTTTATTGAATGCTCCAAACTACTGAAGACCCATCTTTTCACATCAAGGGTTGAATTATGTTATGAAGATGTGGGTGTACTGTACCTTTAAGAGAGTTAAAAGCTAACATAACTGACGGCACCAAGTGTTCTCAATAAGATAATAATGTAACCCTTCGTTGAAAGCTAGAATAGCTGGTTGCCTGGAGACAAAAACAGATTCAAATTAGACCAATCAGTTTAAATTACACCCCGAAATATACCAAATTCCAATCAAGTTTGAATTTAGTATATAGACAATCTTAAAAAGCAATGACGTAAACCGATGCTTTTAGGGTATAAGACTGGGGAAAATTGAACACTTGGGAGGAGAACTACCAAGCCACCAGCATGTGAAGACTGCCAACAAAATAGCTCTCTTAAAGATACCTTTATCAATCAGTAACCTGTGAGGCAGAATTCACAAGTAGAAGAAAAGAAGACCGGAATACAGAGAAGAACTGAAAGCTGCCTGGTTTTGAAATAAGAAGTTTTGCTTTGTAAATCTTAATCGTGATTTTTTATCGGACCAGCATTGTAGAGGGAAACATCAAACCTTTTCACAGTACTTGATAATTACAGTCTACCCCAAATTGCCTTCAGAAAGAGGTCGTGAGCCACCTCCTCGAACACTGCAATCCAGACACTGAAGGATTTCCAACATAGTATTCTACATTTTGACTCAGTGATGATTAAGGAATGGCCAGGTTCTAGTCTCTAATCATGATACCATTCAATTTGGGGTGGGGAGTGGGAGGTCACACAGGGTGGTGTTTCCATACATCTGTTGCCAGAATTGAGATTCTTGTCACTAATGCGCATGGTCCTTGGAACAAATACCAGCCACTTCAAGGAGCAATGAAAAGTCCATCCACATCACTGCAGCAAAACGAATGATGGTCTCCACTTCTTCAACTGTCAGGTCTATTTCACACAGTGGGTGAGACAAAAACCGTTTCATCATCACTCTAAGCTCTACAACAAAAGGAAAAATACATTCTTATGATTGCATTCAATGAGTTACTTTCTGTCCAAAATGCAATGGTGCAGGGTCCTCTGATGGTTCAGCAGAGTTCATTTCAGCCACGCGGATTGGAATAGTCTCATTTTGAAGTCAACTGGATGACAGATGGCCTCCTGGTTTAGAAAAGGGAAATACTAGTCAGGGTCTCTGCTATCCACGACACTTGGTGGCTATACATGTGAGCATACATCATAGATATGATAGCCCCTGTGCTGGTTATCACCAAAGTGGCACATGAGTGCCAATGGGAGATGGAAATCAGTGAGAATCATAGAACCCCTACAGTGTAGATAGAGGCATTTGATCTTGGACAGTGACAGCATCAAAACTACCACCCATTGTACTCACCAGTATCTCCCTGGCTTCAATAGGACCATTTTAGGCAAACCATATAATGAGCAAACGCTGTGACAGCACCAAATTTCATGGTGCATTTTTGTTGAATTTCAACTCCACTTTTTTCTGAGGATTTCAATATCAGCTGAACATTCTAACATCAGTGTATCTGACTGAGCCAATGACACACAATAGGCGTCAATCAATTTGCTGTCAGTGCAACTTGAATAGAGGTCAAGTAAAACCCACTTACCGCCCTGATATTCTTTGGCATGATGGTGACTATATTCTTGGGCGACATGATTCTCTTTGAATTGAATAGCATGGAAAACCATTTCTGGCACTGCACCCTCACCTGACAGGAAGAAATACAATATACACCTGGTAAACCCCGGACATGTACACCCAGTGTGATCATTTTGATTCACAAACGAGAATCCATTTTAAAGTAATTTTGGCTTGATACTTATAAAGGCCATAACTTGTTCATGTAGAGTCAGCATGGTTTTCTGAAAGGGAAATCATGTTTAATTGAATTTATTGGAGTTTTTGTGGACTTATACAAGAATTCCCAAAATGTATTTGATAAGATGCCACAGTAAAGATTACAACACAAGAACTTGTGCTGTGAAGGGTAACATATTCACATTGACAACGGGTTCATTACCTAAGAGGAAGCAGAGAGTGAGATAACTGGGCATTTTTTGGGTTAACAAGATTAGATGCCACAGGGATCAAAGGTGGAGCCACAACTATTTACAATCTAAGTACAGAATTTAAGTACAGAATGAGTGGTAGCTAAATTTGTTAATGACACCAATGTAGATAAGAAATTAAGTTTTTGAGACAAAATAGAGAGTTTGCAAAGGGATATTAGAGAGATATAAGAGAATTGGCAAAATTTGGAAAATTGACCGAGATGTGGAACAATATAAACTTGCCACATTGGCAGCAAGAAGACATTGGAGTGTGTCTAGGAAAACTTAACAAACAGTGAAATTCACAACTGATCTTGGAGGAACCTGTTTGGGAGAGGTCACATAACAGAAACAGATAGGTTAGAATTTTAAGTGCAACCTTGCTGTAAATCTACAATAGTTCAGAGAATCATAGAATCCCTACAGTGTGGAAACAGGGAGTTCGGCCCAACAAGTCCAAACTGAAGAGTAAATAGTGAGTAGAGTGGGTTCTTTCTTGCTTGATATTGAGCTCTGACCCTTGACTAAATATGAAAAATATAAGCCATAAATATTAAGTTAGCCTGGAGTTGTGTTTTGTAGAGCAATAAGATGGTGCTATTTTCTAAGAGCAAAAATAGCCCATCTTGTCAGTTGTGGGTGTTTTGAGAGAGTTTATGTGTTACTGATGATTATATCTGCAATAAATGGGTTGTTGAAAATCTTATCAGATTGAATGGATCGGTTGGACTGATAGAGGCAACAAGGAATTGAAAACAGCAATGAGGTGTGATAGATGGTAGTTACAGGAAGGGAGAAAATCCGCAGGTACAGTCACATATATGGGTTAATGCTAGGAAAGTTAGGAGAGGTAGGCAGGTAGTGCAGGAGTCTTTTGTGGCTATCCCCATTTCAAGAAAGTGTGCTGTTTGGAAAATCTAGGGGGTGATGGATTCTCAAGGGAATGTCGCATGAACAGGCAAGTTTCTAGTATCAAGACAGGCTCTAATGTAATGAGGGGTGCGTTGGGTTGTAAATGATTGACTATGTTAGGGGCTGCTCTAGTCAGAGGCACAGACAGACATTCCTGCGGCCAGTTGTGAAAAATCAGAATGGTGTGTTGCCTCCCTAGTGCCAGGTTCAAGGATGTCTCACTTGAAGGTGCAGAATGTTCTCAAAGGGGAGAGGGACCAGTAGGAGGTCATTGTACGCATTGGAACCAATGACATAGAAAGGGAAAAGGATGACATTCTGAAGGGAAAATATAGGACGTTAGGTAGGAATTTTAAAAGGAGGTCCTTGAGGGAGGATATTCCTGGGAATACATCCAGGGAAGTTATTTGGGTGGAACTCTGAAATAAGAAAGGGATGATCACCTTATTGGGATTGTATTGTAGACCTCCTAATAGTCAGTGGGAAATCGAGAAACAAATTTGAAAGGGGATTTCAGTTATCTGTAAGAATAATAGGGTGATTATGGTAGGGGATTTTAACTTTCCAAACATAGATTGGGACTGCCATAGTGTTAAGGGTTTAGATGGAGAGGAATTTGTTAAATGCGAACAAGAACATTTTCTGATTTAGTATGTGGATGTACTGACTTGAGAAGGTGCAAAACTTGACCTACCAGGAAGATATCGCATGTCAATAGCAGATCATAGTGTGCCGATAATTTCCAGGATTATAGCTGTTTCTTCATTTCCCTGAAAGCTATGGCTTCACAACCATTTCCAAGACCCACCCTCTTTTAGGAGTTGAAGCAAGGTGTCAGGATGGAGGCCAGGTTATGGACAAACTTTCCGTAAGAGCTCACCAGCCCAAGGGGAGACCTGAGCTCCGGTACAGGTGTTGGGGCCAGGGCACATTTGATTGCCTTCACTTTATTGACCAATGAGGATGACTCGGTATTGTCAACTCAATAGCCCAAGGAGGTCACTTGGGGTGCCTGAAACACACACCTTTCCCTACTTAGCCAGACGCCCTCCTGGAAGAAACACCTAACAATTATGTCCGAGTTCTCTAAGTGCTCCTTATTGGTCTTCCCTGTTATGAGCACATCATCTCGATAAATGGCGACCTGGCGATCTTGTAAGATGTTCTCCATCATCTGCTGAAAAATTGCATAGGCTGACAATACCCCAAATGGAAGTCTCGTAAATTAGTACAAATTTTCATGACTATTAATGGTAATATCAGTGTGGGAATCCTCATCTAACCACAATTGCAAATATGCATGGACCATGTCCAGTTTTGGGAAGGACAGACCCCCTGCCATCTTGGATATAATTCCTCGATGTGAGGGATAGTGTATTTATCCAGCTGAGAAAAGCAGTTTACCACTTATTTAAAATCCCCACAAAGGTGAACCGACGCTTTCTTCACAATCAGAACAACAGGTGCTGCCCATCCCAGAAACTGGACTGCTTTGATGGTTCCTTCGCTATCCGGCCTCCTGATTTCTACCTCTACTTTTGCGCCTGAGGCAAATGGCGGTGGTCGAACCTTGCAGAATTGTGGAATCACTTCCTGGTCAACATTAAAGATGGCTTTGGTCCCTTTGATAGTCCTGAGAACTTCCTGAAAGACTTTGGTGTATTTCTTTAGAACTTCACTGGCAACCATTTTCTGACTGAAAAATGTTGAACCAATCTCGGTGAATCTCTCGCAACCAACTTCACCTCATGAAGCTTGGGTCCAAGCCTTTTACCACAATCACTGGGAACCGAATCAGCTGCTTCTCAAAAGAGACAGGAACTGAAGCTGGAGCCTCAATCTATAAAGTTTCCCTGGGACACCTTCTCAGTCTAGCTGAGGCCTTGAACTGACTTCAGGATTGCAGTCCAGAGCAAAGTTTGTTAAAAAATGGTTCTGTGCACACTGACACAGCCGCGCTGTTATCGACCTCCATAAGAACTGGATGACCATTCCACAGAGGTTTATTTTGATTGATTCTGATTTGAATGATGTTAAGCAATTTAACTGTTCCAAACCAGATGTACATGGATGTTCCAGGGTGTGAACTCTACTGGAGAACAGCCTCTGACTTCTGTTAATTAAGATCTGGTGGGACTCCTTTCCGATCTCAAGTCCACACACTGGCAGCAACTACAATGGCTTGCCAGCTCAGATACTGAAGGAAATTTTAACTGTTTGGCAGAGGCTTGGCTTTGATTTGGGGTTGTGCTGTGGGCTGAACTAGAGTCCCTCTGTTTAGGATATGTCCTGAGGCTATGCAATTGTCTTCACTCAAGTGATGTTCCCCAAACGTAGTTAGACTGGCGATCATGTCCATTTCCATCGGAGTACCCTGTAACTCATGTGCTCCACTTGGCACAGTTTCCAATGATAAAGCCAGTTGTGGTGCAGGTTTGAAGTCCAACTGGGTTTCAGCTAGTAGGTGCTTTTGTATGGTCACATCATCAATCCCACGTACCAAATGGTCTCTCAGCATCCCAGGTTAAAACCAAAGTCACTTGCACTGCCAAGCATTTTTAACCTTGTCAAAAATCCTGTTACGGATTTCCCTGGTTCTCGACTTGCTGAGTCAAAATGATAGCATCTCAGAATTATAGGAGGCTTAGTGTAAACAGCTTTTGAAATGCTTTTGTATCTGGTGCCTCAGTGGAAGTCAGGCTCCGAATAACTGAAAAAACTATGGGTCCACAAACTGTCAGGAGAATTACTCATTGCATTCCATCTGTCCCAGTGTCATTTGTCCGGAAAGAAGTGATGCATTCTTTCAACATACTGTGCCCAGTTGTTGATGGCAGGGTCGAATGAGTCAAGCTTCCCAAATAATGGCATCTTGCTAGAAATGCTTCCCCCAGCTCAGAAACTGTTGTCAGTGAGGTCTTTCAGAAACATGCTTCACTCTCATTGTCACTGAGATAACTCCACAGCGGCCAGTTTCCCATCACTGGAAATTCCTTGACATTGGTTCAAATCCCTCTGAGCCAGCTCTCAGAGTGTCAGAAAGTGTTGCGGAGTGTCTTTTTACCTGTCAGCCTGGGCTCCCTGAACGGACGTGATTAATAGCCCCAATCAGGGAACTCGTATGCCTGTGCCGCACAACAAGGCAAGAGAGCAGTACTGTTAGCCTTTGAGATCTGGTTCAAGTGTCAAAACACAAAAAGGCAAAAAGCAAGGTAAGTGATACTGTCTGCATCCAAGTGAGCACAGTGTGAGTGGACACTAATAGCAAATGAGTGTTATTTGCTGCCCCAGTCCATCAGCTGGATATAATGCAGTGTCCTTGCAGTAGCAGGTGTTTCAGGGTGGTAGCTGTCTGAGATCTTGTTGCCAAGATGGAGCTCGAGAGGAACAAGCTGGAGTTGCCAGGGAACTGTGCAGACTTTCACTTTGAGAATTCACAGCATCTGCTTCTATCTGGCAGATGGGAGAAAAGGAAGCTGTCAATTTATGAGATAAGATTAAATAATGATGGGGGTGAGAATGAGCAATGTTTCCAGTTAAAGGATTGGACACTCTGGAGTCAGGAAACATGTTTCCGCTGACGGGTGAGTGCCGAGCCAGAGGACACAGCTTAAAAATACGGGGTAGACCATTTAGGACAGAAATGAGGAGAAACTTCTTCACCCAGAGAGTGGTGGCTGTGTGGAATGCTCTGTCCCAGAGGGCAGTGGAGGCCCAGTCTCTGGATTCATTTAAGAAAGAGTTGGACAGAGCTCTCAAGGATAGTGGAATCAAGGGTTATGGAGATAAGGCAGGAACAGGACACTGATTAAGGATGATCAGCCATGATCATATTGAATGGTGGTGCAGGCTCGAAGGACAGAATGGCCTACTCCTGCACCTATTGTCTATTATCTATTGTCTATTAAAGCCTTCTTGCTGATCATTAATGAGAATCTTGTCTCAAGGTTCAGAACTACATTAGAAAATACAACTTGTTGCTTGTCACATCTAGAAACATTGCCCTTGACTTCCCACTCAAATCCTCCAGATTTCTCACCATAGCCCATTTCATTCAGGCCCTGGGAAGATTCTGTTCTCTCTAGTGAAATATGACAAGTACAGTTCCTGTCCATCATAAACATGTGCAAGTTATTGTTTAGATATAAATTGGAGCTGCTCATATATAGAGGGCTGCAAACTGCACTGATGTCGTCTGATAAACTGTTAAAATATTAAAACTGTTAAACTGTTAACTGATAAACTGTTAAAACTACCAGGGATATATTTCCCTCCCCTCCCCTATCAGCGTTCCGAAAAGACCACTCCCTTCGTGACTTCCTCGTCAGGTCCACACCCCCCACCAACCCAACCTCCACTCCCAGCACCTTCCCCTGCAACTGCAAGAAATGCAAAACTTGCGCCCACACCTCCTCCCTTACTTCTCTCCAAGGCTCCAAGGGATACTTCCATATCCGCCACAAATTGACCTGCACCTCCACACCCATCATCTATTGCATCCGCTGCACCCGAACGTTTGCGGAACGTTTCAGAGAACACCTCTGGGACACCCGGACCAACCAACCCAACCATGCCGTGGCTCAACACTTCAACTCCCCCTCCCAATCCACCAAGGACATGCAGGTCCTTGGACTCCTCCATTGCCAGACCATAACAATACGGTTATCATCTTCCACCTAGGAACCCTCCAACCACAAGGGATGAACTCAGGTTTCTCCAGTTTCCTCATTTCCCCTCCCCCCACCTTGTCTCAGTCAAATCCCTTGAACTCAGCACCGCCTTCCTAACCTGCAGTCTTCTTCCTGACCTCTCAGCTCCCACCCCACTCTGGCCTATCACCCTCAACTTGACCTCCTTCCACCCATCGCATCTCCAACGCCCCTCCCCCAAGTCCCTCCTCCTTACCTTTTATCTTAGCCTGCTGGACACACTTTCCTCAATCCTGAAGAAGGGCTTATGCCTGAAACGTCGAATCTCCTGTTCATTGGATGCTGCCTGACCTGCTGCGCTTTTCCAGCAACACATTTTCAGCTCTGATCTCCAGCATCTGCAGTCCCTGTTACTTTCTCCCTGTTAAAATATAATGTCTAATTTCACAATAAAGCTCCTGTTACAGTGCACGAAGCAACTTCCTCCACTGCAGTGGCTGCACATGTGGATGATGTAAAATGTATAAAAATATTGAGGTTGTGCTCAGACTCACTCAGTGCATGAGAGAGCTCTGCTGAAGCATTTCCTCTGGTGATACTGCGGGCGGAAAGTCATGAGATTAGGAACAACTTACTTACTCCTGGGTGAGTACAAGGAATCAGATGGGGTTCACTGTCTCAGTATTTTTATATTACACTAGAACAGAAACTGTACTGAATGGGAAATTTCAATGGTTGGAAAGAATGGATGTCCAGCAGGAACGCTGATGTGTTCTCAGCTCAGCTCGGTTCATTCACAGGATAGAGTGTATTTAGTGTTCGAAGTAAAATGTTGTAAGAATTTTGGGGTGAACAAAGAACAAAGAGAACAAAGAACAGTACAGTGCAGGAGCAGGAGCTTTGGCCCACCAAGGTGCATTTTACATGATGCCTTTTTAAAGTAAAAAGCTTTTGCCTTAGACGGTCCATATTCATCTATCCCCTGCCTATTCATATATCTGCCAAGATGCCTCTTAAACATTACTATTGTATTCACCTCCACCAGTTCCTCTGGCTTTTTCCTATGATGATGATGTTAGCTTGTATGAGGGGGCATAATTACAAATTGAGGGGTGATAGATTTAAGACAAATGTCAGAGACAGGTTTTTTACGTAGAGTGTGGTAAGGGCGTGGAATGCCCTACCTGCTAATGTAGTCAACTCAGCCACATTAGGGAGATTTAAACAATCCTTCGATAAGCACATGGATGATTTTAAAATAGTGTAGGGGAACGAGCTGAGAATAGTTCACAGGTCAACATCGAGGGCTGAAGGGCCTGTTCTGCGCTGTATTGTTCTATGTCGTATGTTCTACGTACCAATGTCAAAGACTCCACATCCTTCCAGTGTGACAACTAGAACATGTACAGCATAGTCCAATTTGGAGTATAAATGCTAGCCTTGACTAGCTACCTGTTACCTGTTTCTGTGCCGTAGATTCTAATTTAATTCAGTGAAACTTGAACAGAACCTCCCCAGAGCAACACTGACAGGACAGCAATGATTACAACCAGCAGCAGTCAGCACTGGTGGGGTTGAGTTATAAAGATGAGCAAGATAGGCTGGGACTTTTTTCGCTGAGGCATAGAATGTTGAGGGGTGACCTTATAGAGATTTATAAAATCATGAGGGGCATCGATTCAAAAAGTTAAACGGCAACGGTCAGTTCAAAACCCGGGTGGATAATTTTAAGGTGAGAGGTGAAACATTTAAAAAGGACCTGGAAAGCAACTTTCTCACACAAAGGGTGGTTCAGGGTGTAGGTTTGCTCGCTGAGCTGTAGGTTTGATATCCAGATGTTTCATTACCTGGCTAGGTAACATCATCAGTGGCAACCTCCAAGTGAAGCGAAGCTGTTGTCTCCTGCTTTCTATTTATATCTTTCTCCTGGATGGGGTTCCTGGGGTTTGTGGTGATGTCATTTCCTCTTTGTTTTTTGAGGGGTTGATCGATGGTATCTAGATCTACTTGTTTGTTTATGGCGCTGTGGTTGGAGGGCCAGGCCTCTAGGAATTCTCTGGTATGTCTTTGCTCAGCCTGTCCTAGAATAGATGTGTTGTCCCAGTCGAAATGTGGTTTCTTTCATCTGTGTGTGGGGCTACGAGGGACAGAGGGTCGTGTCTTTTTGTGGCTAGCTGGTGTTCATGTATCCTGGTGGCTAACTTTCTTCCTGTTTGTCCTAAGCAGTGTTTGTGGCAGTACTTGCATGGAATTTTGTAGATGATGTTGGTTTTGTCCATGGGTTGTACTGGGTCTTTTAAGTTTGTTAGTTTTTGTTTAAGAATGTTGGTGGGTTTGTGTGCTACCAGGATTCCGAGGGGTCTTAGTAGTCTGCCTGTCATTTCTGAAACTTCTTTGATGTATGGTAAGGTGGTTAGGGTTTCTGGCTGTGTTTGGTCTGCTTGTCGTGATTTGTTCTTGAGGAATCTGCGCACTGTATTTTTTGAGTATCTGTTCTTCTTGAATACGTTGTATAGATGGTTTTCCTCTGTTTTCCGAAGTTCGTCTGTGCTGCAGTGTGTTGTGGCTCGTTGGAATAGTGTCCTGATACAGCTTTGTTTGTGTGTGTTGGGATGGTTGCTGCTGTAGTTAAGTACTTGGTCAGTGTTTGTCGGTTTTCTGTATACGCAGGTTTGTAGTTCTGCGTTGTCCTTTCTTTCGACTGTGACGTCCAGGAATGCGAGTTTGTGTTCGGTTTCTTCCTCCTTTGTGAACTTTATGCCTGTGAGAGGGTTGTTGGTGATGTTAAATGTCTCTTCTACCTTGTTTCGTTTTGTGATGACAAAGGTGTCATCTATGTAGCGGACCCACATTTTTGGTTTGATGGTTGGTAGGGCTGTTTGTTCTAGCCTTTACATTACTGCTTCTGCTATGAATCCTGATAGCAGAGATCCCATGGGTGTGCCATTGGTTTGTTTGTAGACTATGTTGTTGAAAGTGAAATGGGTGGTGAGGCACAGATCCACTAGCGTCATGATGTTTTTGTTGGTAATGTGATTGATGGTGGTTGGTGTGTGTGTGATGGTCTCTTCTAAAAGTGTGGTAAATGTTTCCTTTGCCAGGTCGATGTTGATGGAGGTGAACAGTGCTGTTACGTCGAATGAGATCATTGCTTCGTCTTCCTCTATTTTGGTGTTTTTGATGATTTTTAGGAATTCCTGGGTGGAGTGGATGGAGTGCTGTGACTCTTCTACTAGGAATTTCAGTCTTGCGTGTAGTTCTTTGGCCAGTCTGTAAGTTGGTATTCCGGGTAGTGAGACTATGGGTCTGAGGGGGGCTCCTGGTTTATGGATTTTTGGTAGTCCGTAGAATCATGGGGTGTTGGTCCCGTCGGGTTTCACTTTCTGGAAGTTCATCTTGTTTAATTGTCCGGAATTGTGTAATTTTCTTTGGAGATATGTAATTTTGTTTCCTAGTTGTGGGGTTGGGTCTAGCGCCACTTGTTGGCAGGTGTTGGTGTCTGCGAGTAGTGCATTGGCTTTCTCTATGTAGTCCCTTCTGTTCAGGATGACTGTGAGCTGACCTTTGTCTGCAGGTAATATAAGGGTGGTTCATATGTGGCACACAGTCTGTTCTTCCATAACATAACAGTTTGCGCTGTACAAAAATCACACTTTAGAAATAGTTAAAAAAAATCACACAACACCAGGTTATAGTCCAGCAGGTTTATTTGGAAGCACTGGCTTTTGGAGCACAGCTCCTTCATCAGGTGGTTATGGTGTATCACCTCCACACCCAACTGATGAAGGAACAGCGCTCCAAAAGCTAGTGTTTCCAAATAAACCTGTTGGACTATCAGCTGGTGTTGTGTGATTTTTAACTTTGTCTGCCCCAGATCAACACCGGCTCCTCCTCATGCCTCATGGGTTTAGAATTAGCGTTTAAATTTTGGCAATGTAATTGCATCGCAGCGAACAGTGTCCCCCATTCATCAATCATATTCCGGTGAATTTGTGTTGATGAAACATGTGTTATAGCAGATCGACCTGTAATCAGCCAGAGGGCGTGATAGATGCAGGTACAGTTACAACATGTAAACAATATTTGGACAGTTACATGAGCAGGCAAGTGTGACTAGTTTAAAATCTTTGAGAAACTTGATCAGCAGTTGGACTAATGACTCTATGACTAAGACAATTTTACTGCTCCTCAGATGCTGCCTGAACTGCTGTGTTTTTCCAGCACCACTAATCCAGAATCTGGCTTCCAGCATCTGCAGTCATTGTTTTTACCTAAAATAATTCACTATCCTGCTGCTAAGCCCTAATCACTCCATCATCCATGGCCATCTTAGCCTATGTTTATCACTCAAACCCTCCATTCCCAGCAACATCCTTGGAAATCTTTTATGAGACCACTCCTTCCTTAAAGTACTCTGGAAGAAGCCTCACCAATATCCTGTACAACCTCAACATGACATCCCAACTCCTTTATTTAAAGGTTTGAGCAATGAAAGCAGGTGTGCTCAACATCTTCTTAACCAACCCCTCCACCTCTGGCGCAAATTTCAATTCTTCTCCTGGTGTTCCAGATATCTCAGATGTAGGGCTGGCTTGTTGAACCATCTAGCTTTTTCCACTGCCTGTTGTCATCCTATGTTTAAATTCCACCACCCGTTCCCCTCTCCCTACATCCCCCTCACCTTCGATGGTTTGTATTGCCCTCAATGGGCTTTGCACGTAAATTATTCAGTCAGGAATATGGGTGATTCACCAGTTAATTGATGAAAAAATAACATGGGTGATCTGCTGAAGGAAAAACATTTGTTCATGTGCATGTAAGAGCAGTTCTGGATAGAGAAAACAAAATTAGAATCCATCATAAATAGTTGTGAATTTGTGCTGAAATAACTGCAAACTTCATTATCAACTTGGGAACAACAGTTTGTGCAGAGTAATTTCATTCACTCTTTCAGGTAATAAGGTTGAACATTTCCCTCCAGTGGTCTTTATTTGACATTACCACACAATTGCTTGCACTGCAAATGACAAAATGAAACTCAACGATCAATTTGTCTTTGGAAGACGGTCAAAATGATTCTTCATTGCTAGTCCTGCTTGGGCTCAGCTTCTGGTCTATCTTCTGGAACTGACTAAGAGGCTCTTTACCATTTGCTAATGTGTGAAATACATGTTGCAAGAGCTGGCCTGGTAGTTGTCTTATCTTTAATTCTTCCCCTCATCTAGAAATATCATAACTAGGTGGAGTAGACAATTCGGCTGCTCGAGACTGCTCTGCCATTTAATGACTGCTCTCGTCTCAGCTCAACTCCATTTTCCTGCCAACTCCCATAATCCTCTAACCTGTTACTAATTGAAAATCTATTGTCTTCTTAAATTGATTCAGTGTCCTGCCATCCACCACACTCTGAGGTAGTACATCCCACAGATTCATGGTCCCTGAGAGAAGGAATTCCTCCTCAACTCTATTTTAAATCGGCCACCCCTTCGTCTAAAACTATAACCTCTTGGACTAGATTGGCCCACAAGGAGGAATATCGATTCCATGTCTACTTTGTCAATCTCCTTTAATGTCTTACATACCTCAATTAGATCACCTCTCATTATTCCAAAGCCTAGCATGTCTCGGCCTGAACTCCTCAATATCTCCAAATGAGACAAGCCTTTCATCTCTCGGATTAATCTAGTGAACGTTCTGTGAACTGTCTCCAATGCAATTACATCTGTCTCTGGGAAGGCTCATCAAATCTGAGTCAGCCTTCACCTGGCTAAAGCAATGATAATATCCAGGAATTCTGTTTGAATTGATCAAGCTTCTCATCCAGCTTTGCTTCAGTTAAGTCAACAGTTCGCTGGTCTTTCTCAGCAATTCTTTCAGTTTTCCTGAAAAGTTTGCAGAGAAGGTTCATTAGGAAAAGTCTCAAATTGTTCAACCACTGTGAGAAATGGACTGGAACACCAGATTATTGGAGTATGTCTTCTACAACTGGATTTGTGGCACATTGGGAGGGCCAGTGGACAGCAAATCCACACAACTTGTGAGAAGACACTTAGTCTGGGTGATAGTTAGTTAAGGTATGGAATGCACTGCCAGGAAGTGTAGTGGAGGCCGGTTCAATTGAGGGCATTAGATGAATAGCTGAATTAGAAATAATGTGCGAGAGTATGGGGAAAAAGCGTGAGAGATTGACATGAAGCAATGATGCTTGTTTGAAAAAACGATGCAGACATGATAATCGAATGGTCTCTTTTTGGACCATAAAACCTCTCTGATTCTGTGATGAGGATGTCTGATGCTGACAAGTTGGAAAGAGGCCTGACATTTCAGCGTTGATGTTTTTATTATTGTCTGTGTCTAAATGAAAGGAGCTGATCAATGACAAGTGTGAAACAGTGCACAACACCAGCTTGTATGGATATTGCACCCTTTACATCATGAGATGTCTCAAGTGACTTGTCTTGCCATGAGGCTTGTGGCTCTGGTTTCTATTCTGCACATTGATCCGATGCCTATCCTGAATTCTCTGGTACGTTGTTCACTATAATGGCTTCCCCTAATCTCTGAGTGGCTGCTGCCTGATCTAATAAGTTCTGTAAACTCTCTGATTCACTCTGTTGAACCTAATAATATTCTCTGTAAGTACATCTCTCACTAGTACAGACTATTTTACCCTTTCTCCACAGCCACTTGATTGTGATTGGAGATCTTTCTGTTGCGTTATGATATAGCTCTCAACATTATATCCATTCCCATAATGCTACAACAGGAGAGCAATCAAAGTAAAACTGACTCTGGGGCCCTAAAGGAAATGCTACAATGTGTGGTGAAATTTTTGACCAAAGTGATAGATTTTGAGAAGTGTTAAAGCAGGAGACACAGGTTTAGGGAGGGAATTGCAGAACCAAGGGTGTAACCTCCCCTCAGTACAGTCACTGAAGGTGGAGGGTAGGAATGTGGAGATGCTCAATTATTACATGTTAGGAGATTACAGATCTCAAGGGTTTATCAGGTTGGAGAAGGTTAAGAGAGCAAACAATCGAGCCATAAACAAGGAATGGAGTGGTGGGTGAACAGGACTTTTTGTGAACTTTTATCAAATACTTGAAGTTTTCTTTTCCTCCCAGTGATCTTCTTCACCAATGGATGGGATTCATGGAAAACCAAAGCCATAAACTGTGGCAAAGGATTCTATCTTGGAACAACCAGGACATGTGTTGGTGAGTCATGGCATGGAGACTAAATTTCTGTTCCTTTCTTCCGCTGATATTAATTCCAATAATGGCCACTAGGCAGCAGGAGGACTCAAATTGAGAAATACTGATTATAACATAGGAAATTTTCAATATTTATACCTGATACCAAATTGGAGATGTACAATAAAGAATGTGGGCCGCTTATTAAAAAGTTTATTTCTATTAACAAACTTTCGGAGTGACATTTGGTGAAGTGTAAGGTGGTTCATTTTGCTGAGTGGAATAAAGAGATTCCTGATCCCTTGTCAGGGAAGTGCCTATGGTACAGTTGTTAGTGCACTTGCCACTGAGCAAGTAGCTCTGGGTTGAATCCTCCAAGCAGGGGAACCAATGAAAATTGCAGCACCAATGATGGGTTTCATGTCACTGAATCTAAAAGGAATTCCCTCTTTCATGTTTTGAACATAAGTCTCTCTCGCCAAAGGAGAAATTTATTGTTTGTAACCAGTACCATCATGTTCTTCCCAATGCCAGGAAAAGGGTCAGCAGGAGGTCATTCAGCCCATCAAGGTGAAGGTGAGGACTGCAGATTCTGGAGATTAGAGACGAGAGGCTGGTGCTAGAAAAGCACAACAGGTCAGGCAGCATTGGAGAAGCAGGAAAATCAATGTTTCGGGCAAAAGTCCTCATCAGGATTGAGTCTGGGAGCCTGGGTGATGGAGGGATAAATAGGAGGGAGGGGTGGGGCTGGGGGGAAGGTCACTGAGAATACAATGGGTGGATGGAGGTGGGGGTAATTGTGATAGGTCAGAGAGGAGGGTGGAGTGGATAGGTGGGAAGGAAGATGGACAGGTAGGACAGGTCATGAGGGTGGTACTGACTGGGAGGTTGGAACAGGGATAAATGGAGGGGGGGGGGGGGGTGAATGAGGAAACTGGTGAAATCCACATTGATGCCATGGAGTTGAAGGGCTCCAAGGCTGAAGATGAGGCATTCTTCCTCCGGGCGGCAGGTGATAAGGCAGTGATGATCGAGGAGGCCCAGGACCTGCTTGTCCTCAGTGGAGTGGGAGGGGGAATTGAAGTGTTCGGCCACAGGACAGTGGGGTTCGTTGGTGTGAATGTCCCAGAGATGTTCTCTGAAGTGCTCTGCAAATAGGCGCCCTGTCTCCCCAATGTAGAGGAGAATTCTTCTGAGGATGTCATATAGCAGGGGTCCTTTGCAGTTCTGAGAAAGTGTGTCCCTCAGTTGAGGCACGGCTGACTGTAGAGAGATAAGCTGGCATTGCATGGCAGCGAGTGTGGAGCCGAGGATCCAGAAGGAGAACCGTTTCTGGAGATTTTGAATTTGTTGTCTGTACTGGCTCTGTTCAGACCCAAACTGTGATGGTCTGAATGTAGTCCGGAGTCCATGTGGGATCAGTTGGTTTATTCCTCTGAGGATGTACAGTGGGGATGTACACCTTCATTCCTGAAGACAAGCTTTTGTCCGTAACATCGATTTTCCTGCTCCTCAGATGCTGCCTGACCTGCTGTGCTTTTCCAGCACCACACTCTCGACTCATATTCAGCCCATCAAGCCCATTCCCTCAGAGAATGCAATTTGAGACACGGATGCAATATTGTGGTAGTGTCAGGAGACAATTTCTTTTATACATTCATTCACAGGATTGAGGGCATCACTGGTAAGGCCAGCATTTATTGCCCATCTCTAACTGCCCTGGAGAAGGTGGGAGTGAGATCAATTACAGTCCATTTGATGCAAGGTCAGTCACAATGTAGTTCAGGGCAATGTTCCAAGATTTTGACGCAATGGAGATATATTTCCAAATCAGAATGGTAGTTGCCTTGGAGGTAGTGGTAATCCCATGTATCTGCTGCCCATGTCCTTCTAGGTGGACAGGTTGTGGCTTTTGAAGGTGATGTCTCAGGAGACTGACTCATTTGCTGTCGTGCATTTTCTGGCACTGTACAACTACGGTGAAGAGGGTGAAGGTTGAAGGTGCTGGAGCAGTTATCAATCAAGTGGTCTGCTTTGTTCAAGATGGAATCTTACTCCTTCAGTAGGTGTTGGAGCTGCACTGATCCAGGGAAGTGGAGAGAGTTCCACTAAACCCTTTATTTGTGGCTTATAGTCGGTAGACAGGATTTGGGGATTCAGGAGGTGAGTTACTTACTAGAGAATTCCCAACCTCTGATTTTCTCTTGTGTCCACTGTATTTAAAACCAAAAACACTGCAGATGCTGTCAATCAGAAACAACAGCAGAAATTGCTGGAAAAGCTCAGGAGGTCTGGCAACAAATATGGAAAGAATCAGAGCTAACATTTCGGGGCGAGTGACCCTTCCTCAGAATGGATAAAGTTAAAAATCACACAACACCAGGTTATAGTCCAACAGGTTTAATTGAAAGCACACTCGCTTTCGGAGCGCTGCTCCTTCATCAGGTGGTTGTCGAGCACACAATTGTAAGGCACAGAATGTATAGCAAAAGTTTACAGTGTGATGTAATTGAAATTATACATTGAAAAATACCTTGATTGTCTGTTGACTCTTTCATCTGTTCGAATACCACGATAGTTTCACTTCTTTCATTTTAAATCACAAAACCTTTTTCAAAAGTCGCATTCTCAGGTTAACTGTAACAAGTGGTGTTAGCTAGACAACATGTTGAAGGTGTTAGCCCCCTGTGTTCTCTGTCTCTGCCATGACTTTGAGATCGATTCTCACCTAAAAAGTGAGGTAACAGAGTTTTACATGAATTCATGCAGTTCTTGAGCAAAGTACAATGCAACTCTGCAAGTACAAATTCACCCCACAAACGTATATGTATATTTGTGTGTGTGTGTGTGTGTGTGTGTGTCTGTCTGGGTTGGGGTTATGAGTGTGAGAGTGTATGTGTGTGTGTGTGTGTGTGTGTGTGTGTCTGGATTGGGGGTTGTGAGTGTGAGAGAGTGTGTATTTGTGTGGGCATGAGTGTAGATTGGTCTAAGTGTATGTATGGACTGTTTTGTCCAGTTCAGTTTATACAATTAGATTTGCTCAGATCCCCTACAGCATGGAAATATAGTAACTCCCAAGATGCTGCTCGTAGGATGTAGTGATGATGATGATGATGATGATGATCCCACTGAAGGTCAAGGGGAGCGAGTTAGATTCTCTCTTGTCAGAGATGGTCATTATCTGGCATTTCTGTGGTATGAATGTTAATGGTCTTTAAGCAACCCAATCTTCATGAGCAGCTTCAGTAGCTGAGGAGTTGAGAATGATGGTGAACGTTGTGCAATCATCAGCAAACCTCAGCATGAGCTTATGATGGAGGGAAGGATGGGCCTAGGACACTACCCTGAGGAAACTCTGCAGAAATGTTCTGGTGCTGAGGTAACTGACCTCCACCAACCACAACCATTTTCTGATGGGCCAGTTACAGTTCAACCAGCAGAGAGTTGGCCCAAGTGATAGGACAGTAGTGCGCTGGGTTTGATATTTCCTGCTTTTTGTACACAGGACATATCTGGGCAACTTTCCACAATGTCAGGCAGATGCCAGTGTTATACCGAGACTGAAACAGCTTGCCGAGGGGCATATTATGATTTGGAACACAAGTCTTTTGTACAATTGGCAGAATATTGTCAGGCCCCGTAGCCCTTGAACTATCCAGTGCCTTCGACATTTTGACATCACATGGAATGAATCAACTTGGCTGAAGACTGGCATCTCTGATGTTGGGGACCTTTGGAGGAGGGTGAGATGGATCTTCTAGCTGAAAATTGTGGCAAATACTACACTGTTACCTTTTGCAGTGATTTCTGGACTTCTCAGTAATCAAAGATGAGGATGTTTGTGGTTTCTCTTTCTCCAATGAGTTTTGCAATTGCCCACCACCATTAATGACTGGATGTGGCAGCACTACAGAGCTTAGATCGGATCCATCATTTGTAGAATCACTATCAATCACTTGCTGCTTATTTCGATGGGTTCACAAGTAATTCTGTGTTGTAGCTTCACCAGGTTGGTACCTCATGTTTAGGTTTACCTGGTGCTGTGCCTGGCATGCCTTCTTGCACTCTCCATTGAACGCTGATCCTCTGGTTTGACGGTAATGATTGAATGGGGGAGATGCTGGGCCATGAGGTTGCATTGGTGTTCTAGTACAATTCAGCTGTTGATGATAATCCACTGCACCTCATAGATGCTCAGTCTTCAATTGTTAAATCTCTTCCAAGTCTGTCCCTTTAGCACACTGCCTTACAACATAATGGACAGTATCCTTCATGTGAAAAGAGGTCTGTATATCTAAAGAACTGAGTGATCATTGCTCCAACTAACACTGTCATGGGCAGATGCATCTGTGGCAAGCAGATTGGTGAGGATGAGGTTAAGTAGATATTGGTGAGGATGAGGTTAAGTAGATATCGGTGAGGATGAGGTTAAGTAGATATTAATGGGGATGAGGTTAAGTAGATATTGGTGAGGATGAGATTAAGCAGATATTGATGAGGATGGGGTAAAGTAGATATTGGTGGGGATGAGGTTAAGTGGATATTTCCTTTGAATTGACTCCCTCACCATCTGCTGCAGAGCCAGTCCAGCAGCATAGTCTTTTAGGATTTAGTCTTCTCTGTAAGGATTCGGGCTTTCCAACCTGATGGATATGGGGTACCTTTGTCACCCTCAGTGCATCTTCCAAGTGCTGTTTAAGATGAACGTTTACTGATTCAACAGACAGAGGTGGGAGGAGGGGAGGTGGTACTAAGCAGGAGTCTCCATTGTCTATTTGATCTTCATCTGGTGCCTAAATCTGGTCAGGAGTCAATGTTGAGGGCTCCCAGGACAATGCCATCCTGACTGTGTACTACTGTGCTGCCAACACTGCTGGGCCTTTCCAGCCAATGGGACAGGACATACCCAGAGATGGTGATAGTGGTGCTCTCTGGGGCATGGTCTGAAACCTACAATTCCTTGAGTACGACTTCAACTCTGCAGTGGCTGAGTAGCTTCGTTAGTGGCTTCAGAGGACAGTTAGGAGTCAATCACTTTGGAGCCTGGTGTAGGTCAGACCAAGTAAGCACCAGATTTCATTCCCTAAAGTACAGGGCTTCCCAAACTGAGTCAAACCTCTGGGTCTGTACCATCATTGTCATCAGCAGACTGACACGGTTTAAAACAAAGACTCAGCACCACTTCCTTGAGAGCATTCTGCACTGGCCAATGAATGTCAGCAATGTTCATACCACAAGATGAATGTTAAAGGTCTGCAACAGACAGAATGTACCACATAACCGCAACATGTTCCTCAATCCATATAGTATTCCCAGCTGAGGTACAGTTCAGAGGGAGGACTTAAAATGATCTTAATTTATCTATACCTCACAGCAATATCAGTCCAGAAATGCCAATTCCTTCTTGAACACCAACAGTGAGAAAAATCCATTCATTTTCATGAGACCATTCAATTCCCAAAAGGTAAAATCAATCTATGAACTCTGTTTATCATATTTCCAGATGACAATGAGTGTGGAGAAAATGAAGCTGAATCATCGGCCCTGTGTGGTACCAACACAGAGTGTCACAACACCCTCGGGAGTTTCTACTGTACCTGTAAGAAAGGATACGCCAGTGAATCAGGAGAAACTAACTTTACCACCATGATACACTGCCGAGGTAAAGAAGCTAGTTACACTGCAGACCTGTTTTGATAAAAGTTGGAAGTGTGTATGGGCTCTAACTGTATTTCCAGCACTTTTATTGCTCTATTAGACTTGGATGTAAATGTTGACAATCCTCCTCCACGACTCTATTTATACAAATAAACAAACACACGGATCAGGAGCAGACGTAGACCATTCAGACCCTCAAGCCTGCTCTGCCTTTCAATAAGATCATGGCTAATCTGTTTCTGTTCCGAATTTCTCATTCCTGTCTACCCCAATAAGCTTTGACCCCTCGGTCTAACAAGAATCTCTCCACCTCCACCTTAAAAATATTCAATAACCCTGCCCCCACCGCCGTCTGAGGCTGAGAGTTCTGAACTTACACGATCCTCTGAGAGAAAACATATCTCCTCATCTCTGTCCTCAAAAGGGGAATCTTGAATTTTAAAACAGTGTCACTTGGTTCTGGATTCACACACAAGAGGAAACATACTTTGCACGTTTACCTGGTTAAGACGATGCAAGATCTTCGACACTTTCATCAAGTCACCCCTCGTTCTTCTAAATTCCAGCGGAAACAAGCTCAGTCTGTCTAACTGATCGTCATAAGATAATACATTCATTCCAGGTATCAATCTGGTAAACCTCCTCTGAACCACCTCCAGTACATTTACATCCTTCCTTAAATAAGGTGAACAGTATTGAGATGTGGTCTCAGCAATGCCCTGTATAAGTGAAGCAGAACATCCTTACTTTTATTTTCAATTCCTCCCATAATGAAGGAGAGCATCCCATGAGCCTTTGTAATGAAATACAACTCTCCCTTTCTAATATTTTGTGACTCATGTCTTAGAAAACCTAAATCCCTCTGCACCTCAGAATTTCACAGTCATTCTCCACTTCAGTAAATTTCTACTTTTCCTTCTTTCTGCCAAAGTGAAGAACTCCCACATTATACACAGAGAGTTTTTCTCCACTCCCTCATCCTATCTATATCCGTCTACAGACTCTCCGTGTCTCAATGTAATTTCCTCCCCATCTTGGTGTCATCTGCCAATTTAACTCAAAAGCTTTGCTCCCCACAACTCATTGCTGCTCTGTATTTCAAAATGTAATTAATGTCTCATGCCACCAGAACATTCACTCAGAACATAGGATTATGAGCTCAATAACATAATCATTGCATCATTAATAACCCCCACTATTCACTCTCACTGGGAGTGTTGGATGGTTAGGTGAGTGACTGGATGGTGAACACTCCTGATGAGCAGTCACCACCAACAGAATCTTAGCCTGACATGGCTCACCAAATTTGAACAGTCACATCTTCTCCTGGCACAACACATGTACATGTTGTACACACTACAGACTGGTGTCCAAGTTCCGTGTTGTTCTTCTTCAAAACTTGAACAACTGTTCTATTTGTCTGATTGGGCTATATGTCGGTACTTCATCTTACCTTGGATCAGTTGAAGGTGACCAAAGTTAAGTGGGAACACCTATTTCTGGTTAAATCTACTGCAGAACAGTGGAGGCATTCAAAATGAAATTGGTGAGAGTATCGGCCCAACATGTTCCCTTTGGGGTGAAATGTAGGAGCAAGAAGCCCAGAGAACCCTGGATGTCTCAGAATATTCAGGACTGGAAAAGTAGGAAAACAGAAGCTTTTAATAGGGACACAGGGAGCAAATCAATGGAGATCTTAGTGGAGGACATAAAATGCAGGTGTGAACTGAAGGCAGCAATTAAGAGAGAAAAGAGAGGACGTGAAAAAATAGTGACACATTAGTTTGGGGAGAGTCCCAAGGGATCCTATCAGTACATCAAGGGGAAATGGATAAACAGGGAAAAGCCCCTACAGCCCATTAGCGACCAAGGGGCGGCCTGTGTGTGGAACCAAAGGACATTGGTCAGGTGTTAAATGAGTACTTCAACTTTATCTTCACTTTGAAGAAAGGATGTGAGTCCAGAATTTAGGAAGGGGGACTGTGAGGTTCCTGAGCAGATTGACATCAGGAGTGGGTAGGCATTTGAGGTTTTGGAGGGTTTAGAAGTGGACAAATTCCCAGGTCTGGGTGAGATGTAGCCCAGGCTGCTGTGGGAGGTGAGGGTGGATATCACTGCGGTTCTGTCCCAAATGTTTAATTCCTCTCTGGCCAGTGGGAAGGTGAGAGAGGACTGGAGGACAGCAGGTGTGGCTCTACTCTACAAAAAGGGTGGACACGATATACCATGGAGTTACAGACCAGTGAGTCTCACATCATCATCTGGTCACTGGAGAAACAACTGGAGAAAATTCTGAAGGAGTGATTTAATCTCCACTTGGAAAGTTATAATCAGGGATAGGAAGCATGGCTTTGTCAAGTGTTGGTCAATGCATAACAAATTTGATTTAATTTTTCAAGGAGTTAATGAGGTTAGTGCAGTTTATGACAATATAGTGGCTTCAAGAGGTTACTTTGTTCTTTTCTAAAGAGAGATTTGAGGACAGAGAAGGTGAGCTGTTGATTTGGAAAGCCAATAAACAGTTTATGCAGCCTTGTTTTTTTTAGCTGGAACAATAGAAGCAGCCTGAATGGGTGTGGTCAAGCTCTCACAGAACGACGCTTCTCAGTTTCTTAGACTCTGCTGCTGAGATCTTGAAGAAGTGGAAGCTATTTTTTGTGATGTTTGGATATAGCTAAAATCTGAGGTTTCTCCCATCCTGCTGCTCGAGTTGCATGTGAGACAATCTATTTTCTGAATTTGCCTTTTGCTAAGGGGTATGTTCATGGGATGCTACTATATTGGAACAATCATTGTTTAGTTGCTAACTACTCTATTAATCTGTTACCTTTTCCAACAGGAGTACAGCTAAGCCGATTCCTTTTCTTATCATTTTTCTTTTGTTGTATTTTAACTATATTGTATGAATAAACTGTGTTTTGCTTAATGTTGAATAGCTTGACCAATCAAATTGCGTCAGGAATGCAGCACCCTAAATTTACCATTAAAATAAGGGCTAGGTTAATCTCTTAATATATTTTGAGTTTGTTTGGTCTGGTCCATAGCAGGTTAATGTCATTTATATGGATTCCAGCAAGGCCTTTAACAAAGGCCTACACAGGAGAGTGACAAAGATACAAAAGCCAACAGGATCCAGGGTAACTTGATAAGTTGGATCCAAACATTGACTTTGTGGGATGAGACAGAGGATAGGAGCAAAAGACTGTTTGTGTGGCTGGAGGCCAGGGTCCAGATCATATGACTGGATCCTTTACTTTTTGTGACATATATGATACACAAGAAAATGTGGGGAGTGATGATAAATACGTTTGCGAATGACATGATGATTGGTTGCTTGGTTGGTGACTGTGCAGCAGAAGGTATTAAGTTACAGCAGCATAAAAACAGATTGGGGATGGGCAGGTCAGTGGCAGATGCAACTTAACCCTGAAAAGTGCACTTTGACTTCCAGAAACTCCTCTTTTATAATGTGAACTGTTTTACAACATCAATATTGACTTTCCTGCATTCTCTAGCCACCATTTCTTTTTCCACAGTCAAAACTGACACAAACTATTCATTTAGTATCTCCCCAATCTCTTGAAGTTCAGCACACAGATGACCTCCTTGATTTCGCTATCCTCTCTTGAGGTCTCCTCTTACTCTAAAGTTTTTAGAGAGAATCCCTACAGTGTGGAAAAAGGCCCTTTGGCCCAACAGGTCCATACCAATCCTCCAAAGAATAACCCACTCAGCCCCCTTCACTATTATCCAATATTTACCCCTGACTAACGCCCTAACCTACACATCTCTGAACACTATGGGCAATTTAGCTTGGCCAAGTCATCTAACCTGCACATCTTTGGATTGTGGGAGGAAACCCACACAGACATATGGACAATGTGCAAACTCTACATAGAGGTTGGAATCAAGCCTGGGTCCCTGATACTGTGGGGCATCAATGCTAACCACTGACCCATTGTGCTTGTAGTGCTTGTAGAATCTCTTTGGATTGCCCTTAACCTTACCTGACCATGCTATCTCATTGACCCTCTTTTGCTTTCCTCATTTCTTTCTTAAGAAAGCCCTACACTCTTTATGTTGAGCACTTCAAATATCATTGCATTCAAAGCAATGAGCCAAGTGCTGGAAAGCAGGAATTGTGTCGATTTGAAGCATTCTTTGACAGTACAGACTCAATGGGTCAAATGGCCTCTTCGAAAGTGTATGATTTTGTGAAACTCGACTGAAATAACTTGGTTTGCTACAAGACAGCAGCTTAATATTTTCTAATGAAAATGGCCCTGTAATAAAGAATTTCCTCTTTGATGGAAACCCATAACAGCCGTGACACAGGGAGACAGAGGTCAAGTAGGTGGTTAGACAGAAGCTTACAGCAGATGATCAGTACATGAAGGTGGTCAGGGAGATCCATCATTGTTTTCAATTCTAGATAATGAGGAGTGTGAGACAGACCCGTGGTTCAAATACAGCATGCATCAACACAAATGGAGATTTCCATTGCACCTGTAACGAAGGATTTGTCTCAACCCCCAGTGAACACACTTTTACTGATAAAACAGCCATGTAAAAACAATTCTGCTTGTGATGCAACATCTGAAATATTCACCAGACTTTCACTCTTTAATACTGATACATATGTTCTTTACAGCAACCTGATTTCACACTGCAATGAATCCCAGAATAATTGAGCTGTGTTTCTTTCTTCTTTGTTATGTATCCAAACTTCCTGACTATTTCAATTTCTAGAACATTCTCATTTTCGCGACTCCCTTTTCTGTACAGTAATATGTGGGAAATTCCCATCTTCAGAGCATTAATTGGAGACTCTGGGTTATACACTTTGTAACATACCCACTGTGACATGGTATCTCCAGTGAGTGAATGGTCATGCAGGGGAGTCAAATCAAAGTAATACTGAAAAATAATTACTGAATCCAACATTAATTTGACATTTTGCAGGTAGCTAGCATATTATTTTGATTCAATTGTTCCTTGGCTTGACATTGGATGATGAGTTCATTGAGCTGCTATAATGTTACAGAGTCACTGGTTTGGAGCATTAGTTTCTCATTCCAGCACAACACGTGCTGTGTGTGGTACAGACTGGGGTTCAACTTCTGAGATTTTCTTTTCTGAAAATTCAGTGACTGTTGTGTTATGTTTTATCCGTCAGGAAAACCTTCAGAGAAATGCTTGTGAAATCGTTGCTGCATCACAGCAGGTGACCTAATTATATAAAGATCTCAAACTCCTTCTTACCTTCAGACCATTTGAAGCATGACATTGTACTGGAACCATTCTCTTCTATTGTCATGAAACAGCATAATAATTACCCAGACACTTCGGTGTCAGTGGAATGAAATGTTTACAAATAGTGCACGTATTACAATTCTATTGGATTCTTCAATACCACAACGCCCATGCCAGGTTTATTCCGGTACGAGAATTAGCAAGATAGCTGTATCAGTTAAAACAATTTTTGGGACAGAAACACACACCAGCCAGGACACGGAGACAGAGATCAAACAAAGGTTTAGACAGTAGCTGACAGCAGATGATCAGTACATGAAGGTGTCCAGGGAGGTTCATGGTTATTTTGTATTCCAGATATTGATGAGTGCGAGACAGACCCATGTGGTGCAAATGCAACATGCACCAACACATTTGGTGATTTTAAGTGTACCTGTAATGAAGGATTTGTCTCAACCAATGGGGAACGCACCTTCACCGATCAAACAGTCACACAGTGCCAAGGTAAAGACTGTTCTACTTGGGGAATAACATTTAAAACATTCACCAGACTTTCATTCTTTAACACTGATGCATTTATTTTTTCCAAAAGTCTGACTCTCACAAATGTAATGGATCCCAGAATAATTCAGCTGTGGCTCTTTCTTCTCTGTTTTGTATCCATATTTCCTGACTTGTTTCATCTTCTGTAAGACTCTCCTTTATAAGACTCCCTTTGGTATATAGTAACATGAGGGAAACTCATATCTTCACACCATTAAATCAAGATTCTGGATTATAAACTCGTTAAACCAGTGTCACGCTGACTTGCTATCTCAGGAGATGAATGGTAATGGAAAGGAGTCAAAGGATGCTGTCCTGAGAAATAATTAGTACATCCAGCATGAAGCTGACATTTCACAGACAGCTAGTATTCTATTTTGATTTGATTAATATTTGACTTGACATTGGATGAACTCATTGAGCTGCTACCATGTTACAGATCCTCTCTTACGGAGCATCAGATTCTCATCCCAATACATGGTGCAGGCTCACGTTCAATTTCTGAGATTTGTTGCTCGCAAAATTGATTTACTACTGTGTTATGTTTTTAGTCAGTCAGTAAAACGTTCAGAGAAATGCTTGTGATGTCATTACTGAATCACAGGATGTGACCTGATGGTACGAAGATCTCACACTCCATCTTACCTCAGATCATTTGAAGCATGACCCTCTATTTTACAACCATTCTCCTCTGTTGTAATAAAACAGCAGAATATTGGCCCAGACACTTCTGCGTCTGAAGAATGTAACGTTTGTGCCAAATAATTAGTTGTAACAAATGTTTGTTGGATTCTTCAACACCACAACATCCATGTGAGGTTCATTCTGGTCTGGGAGATAACAGGATTGCTGTATCAGGTAAACCAGTGTCTTGGATGGAAACTCACACCAGCCAGGACACAGGGAGACAGAAATCAAACAGAGGTTTAGACACAGGCTTATAGCAGATGATCAGTACATGAAGGTGTACAGGGAGATTCATGGTTATTTTGTATTCCAGATATTGATGAGTGCGAGACAGACCCATGTGGTGCAAATGCAACATGCACCAACACATTTGGTGATTTTGAGTGTGCCTGTAATGAAGGATTTGTCTCAACCACTGGAGAACGCACCTTCATCGATAAAACAGTCACACAGTGCCAAGGTAAAGACTATTCTACTTGGGGAATAACATTTAAAACATTCACCAGACTTTCATTCTTTAACACTGATGCATTTATTTTTTCCAAAAGCTGACTCTCACACTGTTATGGATCTCAGAATACTTCAGCTGTGGCTCTTTCTTCTCTGTTTTGTATCCATATTTCCTGACTTGTTTCATCTTCTGTAAGACTCTCCTTTATAAGACTCCCTTTGGTATATAGTAACATGAGGGAAACTCATATCTTCACACCATTAAATCAAGATTCTGGATTATAAACTCGTTAAACCAGTGTCACGCTGACTTGGTATCTCAGGAGATGAATGGTCATGGAAAGGAGTCAAAGGATGCTGTCCTGAGAAATAATGAGTACATCCAGCATGAAGCTGACATTTCACAGATAGCTAGTATTCTATTTTGATTTGATTACTATTTGACTTGACATTGGATGAACTCATTGAGCTGCTACAATGTTACAGAGTCACTCTTACGGAGCATCAGATTCTCATCCCAATACATGGTGCAGGCTCATGTTCAATTTCTGAGATTTGTTGCTCGCAAATTGATTTACTACTGTGTTATGTTTTTACTCAGTCAATAAAACGTTCAGAGAAATGCTTGTGATGTCATTACTGAATCACAGGATGTGACCTGATGGTACGAAGATCTCACACTCTATCTTACCTCAGATCATTTGAAGCATGACCCTCTATTTTACAACCATTCTCCTCTGTTGTAATAAAACAGCAGATTATTGGCCCAGACAATTCTGCGTCTGAAGAATGTAACATTTGTGCCAAATAATTAGTTGTAACAAATGTTTGTTGGATTCTTCAACACCACCACATCCATGTGAGGTTCATTCTGGTCTGGGAGATAACAGGATTGCTGTATCAGTTAAACCAGTGGCTTGGATGGAAACTCACACCAGCCAGGACACAGGGAGACAGAAATCAAACAAAGGTTTAGACACAGGCTCCTAGCTAATGATCAGTACATGTTTTGGATCCATATTTCTTGAGTTGTTTCATCTTCTGTAAGACTCTCCTTTATGAGACTCCCTTTTCCCTTTAGAAACAGGTAAACTAATCTCGGAGGAAAACTCACAGCAGCCAGGACACAGGGAGACAGAAATCAAACAAAGGTTTAGACACAGGCTTCTCGCAGATGATCAGTACATGAAGGTGGCCAGGGAGATTCATGGTTATTTTGTATTCCAGATATTGACGAATGTGAGACAGATCCGTGTGGTTCAAATGCAACATGCACCAACTATGTTGGTGGTTTTGAGTGTACCTGTAATGAAGGATTTGTCTCAACCACTGGAGAACGCACCTTCACCGATATAACAATCACACAGTGCCAAGGTAAAGGCTATTATGTTGGGAAATGCCATTTAAAACATTCACCAGACTTTCATTCTTTAATACTGATGCATTTATTTTTTTTCAAAAATCTGACTCTCACACTGTTATGGATCCCAGAATAATTCAGCTGTGACTCTTTCTTCTCTGTTTTGTATCCATATTTCCTGACTTGTTTCATCTTCTGTAAGACTCTCCTTTATAAGACTCCCTTTGGTATATAGTAACATGAGGGAAACTCATATCTTCATACCATTAAATCAAGATTCTGGACTATAAACTCGTTAAACCAGTGTCACGCTGACTTGGTATCTCAGGAGATGAATGGTCATGGAAAGGAGTCAAAGGATGCTGTCCTGAGAAATAATGAGTACATCCAGCATGAAGCTGACATTTCACAGATAGCTAGTATTCTATTTTGATTTGATTACTATTTGACTTGACACTGGATGAACTCATTGAGCTGCTACCATGTTACAGATCCTCTCTTACGGAGCATCAGATTCTCATCCCAATACATGGTGCAGGCTCATGTTCAATTTCTGAGATTTGTTTCTCGCAAATTGATTTACTACTGTGTTATGTTTTTACTCAGTCAGTAAAACGTTCAGAGAAATGCTTGTGATGTCATTACTGAATCACAGGATGTGACCTGATGGTACGAAGATCTCACACTCCATCTTACCTCAGATCGTTTGAAGCATAACCCTCTATTTTACAACCATTCTCCTCTGTTGTAATGAAACAGCAGAATATTGGCCCAGACAATTCTGCATCTGAAGAATGTAACGTTTGTGCCAAATAATTAGTTGTAACAAATGTTTGTTGGATTCTTCAACACCACCACATCCATGTGAGGTTCATTCTGGTCTGGGAGATAACAGGTTGGCTGTATCAGTTAAACCAGTGTCTTGGATGGAAACTCACACCAGCCAGGACACAGGGAGACAGAAATCAAACAAAGGTTTAGACACAGGCTTCTAGCTAATGATCAGTACATGTTTTGGATTCATATTTCTTGAGTTGTTTCATCTTCTGTAAGACTCTCCTTTATGAGACTCCCTTTTCTCTTTAGAAACAGGTAAACTAATCTCAGAGGAAAACTCACAGCAGCCGGGTCACAGGGAGTCACAGATCAAACAAAGGTTTAGACAGAAGCTGACAGCAGATGATCAGTTACATGAAGGTGGTCAGGGAGATTCCTTGAGGCAGGTAGCTTCTATTGTCCCTGTAATGAAGGATTTAGCTCAACAACTGGAGAATGTTCTGGTCCTGATAAAACAGTTGCACAGTGCCAAGGTAAAGACTGTACTGAATGCAAAACAACTTCTAAAACGTTAAGCTATCCTATCCGTTATTGACAAGCACTTCACTCTCATGCTGTAAAGAATTGTGCTGTGTCCCTTCAATCTCTGATTTATACCTCTGCTCTCTGACTCTATTCACTTTTGTAAGATTGTCATTTACATATCGGCCCTTTTTATACAATGGCCCAGATGTTCCAGTCAAGTCAAAAGCCTATTTTCGACATTGATCAAATACCCATTTACTTTCCAATGTCTCCCATGTTGGAGAAACTTCAATAGGAGCCTCCTGTTTCAAACCTGCACTGGAATCCATGCCATAGAAAGCACCCAGTCCCTGTTTTGCAGCAATCTGGCTGCATCTGTGAATTAATTGTGCAGCAGCAGCAGAACCAGACACTTTGACAGCTCCTGTGAAAGGCGAAGTATTTCACTTATGTAAGTGTGGGAATAGTGTAGCACTTAGTTATAAGGGGTTAGGGTGCCAGGTAGGTGAAGGAGGTAGGGGCCAATTGGATGAGGTCTGTATTATATCGGTTATGTGGTATGCTGGGTATAGTTCTGGGGGTTGGATGCCTTGTGGATGAGCTGCTTAGGGTACTGGAGGTGAGGTGTCAGCTGGGTGAGCTGGTAGGGTAACAGGGTCTAGTAAACCAGAGAGTGAGGTCAGGAGCACAATATATAGTGCGGTTCCAGGTTACCAGGAAACTGTGGATGTCAGGTCAGGCTCAGGTGGGTGTTGCCTCTGATGGTGGGGAATGGTCAGAGTGGGGCTGGGGATGGGGCAGTGTCAGGTCTGGCAGGTGGGAGGAGGCTGTTGGGTTCAGGGGAGGGCGATATTATGTGCTGCGATGGGACACGTCAGTCACAAGCAAGGTCACATTCCTGCCTTGGAGAGGGACTTAACATTTCTTCTAAAAGATGACTTTCCAACTCTGCTGCATGACCTCAGTATTGTAGGGGAGTATCAGCCTAGGTTTTGTGTTCGTTCCAATGCAGCCATAACCTTCTGTTTCAGGTTCTGCTCTCATTGGGTGGTGCTCACACTGAGCTCTGTTGTGGTGTCACACTTAGTCATTCAGGCTGAGGAAGGCTCAATGTTAAATTATTACAGCATTCACACTCATTTCTCCTGTCAGTGAGCGACATTTTAAATGTCTTCATTATCTTACAGAACTAAACAGGATCAACACAGAACAATGCAGCCTGAACAATTTTACAAAGGTCGGAAAGGTATTTATAATGATTGGACACTGCGGTTATAGGGAGAAGTTTAGGATACCAAGTGGACATGTGTGCAGGCAAAGAGGAGGTTGTGAAGAATATTGACATGGCTGATGAGATATTGGTTGCTCTAATGATGGTGAAACAATCACAGTTCATTGTTGACATTGTATAAAACTGATAGCAACTTTTGGTGCCCACATATGTGCAGTTAAAAGTGGAGATGTGAATATTGTTCTCAATGATGACCTGCACCTCCACAGAGCAGAATGAGGGGCTTGATGTGAAATTCAACTTTTTACATTCAATTGAAATTCACAGAAAGGAAAAGGATAGAGGTTTAAAAAAATGAATGTATTCCACAAGGGACAACTGAGCATGAGATGTTTGGTGGCAGGTCAGGACTATAACCCTTCACAAGGAAAGAGCAAATATCCCTGTGAGATAGAGCAAGGCACAGGCTTATGGATCAAAAATTGAATTGCTGGAAAAGCTCAGGAGGTCCAGCAGCACCTATGGAGAGAAAACAGAGTTAACGTTTTGGGTCCAGGAACATTTCTTCAGAACTGTGTGTGGCTAGGAAAAGGTTGTTACGTGATCTGAAAATGCAGTGTGGGGAAGGGAGGAGGAGTAAACTATGGGTGGGAATGGAGCCCAGAGAGAGATAACACAGTTGGGCAGACAAGGGACTGGGTAAAGGTCAGCCTGGGAGAAGGAATAGCTGCAAATAGGAACCATTAATGGCTAGTAATGGGTTGTTCTTGGTAGTAGCCAATGTGATGACAAGGCCTAGTGTGTGTGGGGTTGGGGTAAGGACATGGGAGAAGGTGCTCAGGCTCTAAAATTGTTGAACTCATTATTGAGTCCAGAAAGGTGCAGGGTTCCCAAGCAGAAAGTGAGGTGCCATTCTTCCAGCTTGTACTGAGCTTCACTGGAGCACTGCAGCAAGCCTGAGACAGAGATGTTGGCCGGAAACCATGGTGATGTGTTGAAATGGCAAATAACTTGAAGCTCAGTGTCATTTTTGTGGACCGAATGTAGGTGCCCTGCAAAGAGCTCACCCAGTTTGATTTTCGTCTCCCCAAAGTCGAGGAGACCACGTTGTGAACAGCAAATATAGTGGATCATTGATTCATTTGGAAGGTACGTCTCGGGCCTTGGATTCTGAGGTGGGAGGAAGTAAGCAGGCAGGACTTATTCCTTCTGTGATTGAAAAGAAAGGTTCTATGGGAATGTATGAGGTGTTGAGAATGGAGGAATGGACCAAGATGCTCTGGAGGGAACAATCCTTGTGGAATGCTGACAAGGTGAGGGAGGGAAAGATGGCACATCCTGCTGGATGTGGTGAAAACGACAGCTCATAATCCTCTCAATGTGGATGCTGATGGGATAGCAGGTGAGAATATGAGAGGGATCCTATCGTTGGTGAAGCAGGGAAATGAGGGGGTGAGGGCTGATGTGAAGGAGATGGGTCAGACATGGCTGAGGGCACCGTCTGACCCACAGTATCTGTTCTGATGATGCCATCTTCAAGAAGTGGGCCTCCAAAGACTCAACCTTTTTTCTCAACCAGGGATTCCCCACCATCATGGTTGATATCATTTTGTAGGGGCCATTCTCTCTGGGCCATCCACTCCTCCTCCATTCCCAACACCTTCACATACCCCTTTCAACTCCCTTTCCTTTTGATCCCCCTGTCTTTATAACTGTTTGGATGGTGTAGTTTTGTGTTTGCCTGAGGCATCTCAAATGTTTTGATACATTCAGAGTGCTGTATGTATGTAGCTTTTCTACTTGTACCTATGTATCTTTATGCAAGACATGATTGTGTATGATCAGCACATGCTTTACACACGCAGGATCTAAGTAACAGTGTACATGCCTGTCACCTGTGCACTTATAGGTGCCATATGTATATTAACATGATCAATGAATCAATCTGAGAAGGGATAAGTGAATTTACTGAACTGTGGTTTACTCTCTTGCTTGAAAGATTTTGATGCCTCTTTTCTCTTCTTCACACAGATCTCCCTGAATACTTACCATATATTTTGTTCATGGATTAACTCCACCATTAATCAGATTACTCATCAGAATGTACAGGTCAGTCATGACATACACCCCATTGCATCATGGGTAGAATATAGGAGCTGGTGACATTATTCTCTAAGGTCATGACCTGAAGATCAGTCCTTTTCTTCCCCATTTCCCTTCACTCATTGTTTTTTCTTCATCAAAGCATTTAACTCAACAAATTACAAAGCTCTCTGGATTGGAGTGTCTATAAACTTTATCACAATCCTACAATTCCTTAGCAATGACATAACTGAGCAGGTGATCTGAAACAGAAGCCTTGTACACGTATATTGACCTGTTGATATTTTACATTTCCTCATACCAAACAACAAATCTAACACTACATTAGCCTTTGTGATTATGTGGTGCACCTGCATCCCAACGTTATAGGAATCATGTATAAGGATACCCAGATCCTTCAGCACTTCAGCGTTCAGCCGTCCCTCTCTATTCAGATAAAATTCTGCTTTTCTCTTCTGACTGGAAGAATGGACAACCTGATGTTTTCCAAAATTATGCTCTTTCTGCCAAATTTCTATATCCCTTCTATACACCCATTTCCATCCCTTTGTAAACTCACGCATGCCTCTTTAATATTTGCTTTCCTACCTGTCTTTGATTCTTCAACAAATTTGGCCACAATGCACTCAGTGTTTTAAAAGCAAGTCATACACATAGACTAATTAACACTAGTTCCTAAAATAAGCCCTCAGTTACCTGATTGCGAATCATTTACCTTGACATTTAATTTCCACATTAAGTGAAAAATACTGGTTTAGTTTTGTCTGTGGTGGAAAGGTACAATGATTATGAAGATATCGATCCCAGACGGGACCCCTCGGCTTTGAGATTGGTCAAACGAGTCAACAGAATGCAGTCTGTATAAAGCAAGATTATCTGCTTCACAAAGTAAGGCATCCTGGTGCAACTCTGTTCAGCAACACAGACGTTAAAGCTTCTGTGTTCTGTGGCAAAATTGCGCAATTACAATTGAAAAATAAGCATTTTTATATGTTTTTTCAAGAGACATTACAGCCTTAAATACAAGAAAAGACCCATCAACTGTAATATGGTGACATTATTGACAACACGCTAATCCAATGTTATTTCCTGGGAAATGATTGTTGTTTTACGTAAATCATCATCTCATGCTAGCAGTTCAAGGTTAGTTCGAATGGGTAATTAATGGGTCAGTATTCATTTTACGAAAGCTCCATTGTTAGCCTTATCTTCTATTCTAGCAACAGCTTCACAAAGTCAAATCATAACTTGCAGCCATTTTGTTGTTAATGAAAAGCCTACATATATTTGTTGCTTCTGACAACAGCTAGGATCCAAAATTTGAATCCTCAATTAGAGCTCTGAATTCGACAGCTTTTAACATGATTGATAGGGAATGTCAGTGGAGTTGTGGATAGTGAGGAAGGAAGTGGTAGGTTACAGAGGGATATAGATAAGTTGCAGAGCTGGGCGGAAATGTGGCAAATGGAATTCAATGTAGCTAAGTGCGAAGTCGTTCACTTTGGTAGGAATAACAAGATGATGGATTACTGGGCTAATGGTAGGCTACTTGGTAGTGTGGATGAGCAGAGGGATCTTGGTGTCCATGTACACAGATCTCTGAAAGTTGCCACCCAGGTAAATAGTGCTGTGAGGAAGGCATATGGTGTACTGGGCTTTATTGGCAGAGGAATTGAGTTCCGGAGTCCTGAGGTCATGTTGCAGTTGTATAAGACTCTGGTGAGGCCTCATCTGGAGTATTGTGTGCAGTTTTGGTCGCCATACTATAGGAAGGATGTGGAAGCTTTAGAACGAGTGCAGAGGAGGTTTACCAGGATGTTGCCTGGAATGGTAGGAAAATCTTATGAGGAAAGGCTGAGGCACTTGGGGCTGTTCTCATTGGAGAAGAGAAGGTTTAGGGGAGATCTGATAGAAGTGTATAAGATGATTAGGGGTTTAGATAGGGTAGATACTAAGAACCTTTTACCGCTAAAGGAGTCAGGTGTTACTAGGGGACATAGCTTTAAATTAAGGGGTGGTAGGTATAGGACAGATGTTAGGGGTAGATTCTTCACACAGCGGGTTGTGAGTTCATGGAATGCCCTGCCCGTATCAGTGGTGAACTCTCCTTCTTTATGGTCATTTAAGCGGGCATTGGATAGGCATTTGGAAGTTATTGGGCTAGTATAGGTTAGGTAGGATTCGGTCGGCGCAACATCGAGGGCCGAAGGGCCTGTACTGTGCTGTATCCTTCTATGTTCTATGTCAGTCAATGACAGAGAAGCAATGGCCAGGTAACAGTGAAGAAACATCTTGAGACCCCAATGAGGGATTACACCATGATGTTCCAGCACAGAAACAGACCATTTGGCCCAACAATTTGTCTTTCTGGGAGTGCCAGTCTAAATGTTGTGCAGGAGCAGGATTTGACCCAGAGACAGAAGCGTTACCTGTTGAGCCACAACTGGTCACCATTTGGTCAATGAGCAGATCCATTAAAAGGAGCAATGACAATCTTCGAATAAATGGCACTTGAGAAATTATTTGTGTTCGCTAGGATGGAAATGAATTGTTTTTTTCCCACAGGAAATCATTTCAAACTCCAGTGATATTTTAAGGAATTATTCCTTTTGGGAAAACATGGAAAAAGAACAACGACTCTATTCCTGCTCCATATTTCTGCAAACCATGGAAAATGCTGCCATTGTTGCTGCTCTGAATTTGCCACCTCAGGGAAACAGAACAATATCAACTGAAAATATCAGTAAGCTCAGCAAAAGATATTTTGTGTAATCGACTTTGTTCAATCAGCTTTGAGCGTCACACAAAGAATCATCATATTACTGACCTTCCACAGTGTCTAGTACTGAGATATTAAACAAGTTCATCATCATTGGGAAATCATCGGATACACTTGTCAAGATGTAGATCCTGAATTTAAAATGTTTCAAGACCCTTTCGGTTTATGATTAGATTAGATTAGATTCCCTCCAGTGTGGAAACAAGCCCTTCAGCCCAACAAGTCCACACTGACCCTCTGAAGAGCAACCCACCCAGACCCATTCCCCTACATTTACCCCCGACTAATGCACCTAACACGACGGGCAATTTAGCATGGCCAATTCACCTTACCTGCACACCTTTGGACTGTGGGAGGAAACCGGAGCACCCGGAGGAAACCCACGCAGACACAGGAAGAATGTCAAACTCCACACAGACAGTTGCCCGAGGCAGGAATTGAACCCAGGTCCCTGGTGCTGTGAGGCAGCAGTGAGAACCACTGAGCCACCATGATGCCCAATTTCATAAAATCTCATGGCTGTCTGAAGTTAACTAATGAGGACCTGAGCATCAAAGTCCAGGGATCTCCACTGGTTGTTTGATGGCTCACCAGAGACTTCAACACACGAACTTGCAAAACAAATGTATTTTCATCCATAAGATTTGTTTCCTGAACATGATGTAAAATGGTTAAATTATTTGTTAGGAAAGGAGGAAAAGAAGCTATGCCCTTTGATGTCACAGTCCAGAGCATAGGAACATGAATCTTTCTAGTGTTTGGTTGTGTAAGAACAAAGAGCAAAGAATAAAGAAAATTACAGCACAGGAACAGGCCCTTCGGCCCACCAGGCTTGTGCAGATCTAGATGCTTAAATTAAACCTGTCGCCTGTTTTCCAAGGATCTGTATCCCTCTGTTCCCTGCCCATTAATGTATCTGTCAGGATATATCTTAAATGATGCAATCCTGCCCGCCTCTACCACCTCCACTGGCAACGCGTTGCATGAACCCAGCACCCTCCACATAAAGAACATTCCACACATATTTCCCTGAAACTTTTCCCCTCTCACCTTGTGACCCTGGTAAGGGGCTGATAAAAATTGCAGGAATTTTGGTTGTTGCCAAACATGATCTATTCTTCAAACATGGTAAATATTAGAACATAGAACATAGAACATTACAGCTCAGTACAGGCCCTTTGGCACTCGATGTTGCACCAACCTGTGTAACCAATCTGAAGCCGAAGTAACCTACCCATATCCATTATGATCCAAGTGTTTATCTAATGACCATTTAAATACCCATAAAGTTGGCGAGATCATTACTGTTGCAGGCAGAGCGTTCCACACCGTTACTACTCTCTGAGTAAAGAAACTACTTCCGACATTTATTCTGTGTCTATTACCCCTCAATTTAAAGCTATGTCCCCTTATGCTAGCCATCACCATCCAAGGCAAAAGGCTTTTACTGTCCACCCAATCTAACCCTCTGATCATCTTATATGTCTCTATTAAGTCACCTCTTAACCTTCTTCTCTCAAACGAAAAAAGCCTCAAGTCCCTCAGCCTAAACCCATAAGAACACATCGACCACTTTACTTTCACCCACCTGCTTGGTCACCTTCTCAAAGAGCTCAAGAAGGTTTGTGAGTCACGACCTAGCCTTCACAAAACTGTATATTAAACATGTACAGCAGAAGATTTTACCTATCCCTGTCAGATGATCTTACATTACTTCCCAATGAAGATGTAGACTATCTCATTGACATATTCACATTAACTCTTTACCCACAAATCATAACATTGAATCTGGGCATTCAGCATTGAAATTAACAAACACTCCTTCAAAGTTTGATGGAATCTCCCCCCCTCCCCGAGAGCTGTTGAGATCAGTTCAATTCAAAATTTCCACTCTGAGATTGATAGATTTGTGCATGTTAGGAATTAAGGGTTGCAGAACTCAGACAGATCAATGGGATTAAAATACAGTCAATTGATTCATGGTTCAAGGGACCAAATGGTACCCTCATGTTTCTGTGCCCCATCCTGGGATTTGGATTAATCCACCACATTCTCATCTAATACAACACCTTCCTGTTTAGGCATGGCCTGCCAACATTTCAATCATGAGTCATTCTTTATTTTCCATTTTCCTTGCTGAGATGTTGTAATTGTTGGTACATCTGGCATTTATTGACCTCCTTTACCAGGTCAACATCTGCCATTTTGGTGTTAGATAAGAGTCCCATCAAGAACAGATAAGATACAAATATCAAGGTTCTTTTGTGAATTTGCTGCATTTTTACCACATTCCAATAGTTTTATACACATCTTTATTTTTGCAATCACAGAATTGTCCCAGGCAGGAGGCCATTCTGTCCATCAGGTTTCCCTCAGCTCCCCAAATGATCAATTCACTTGGTGCCATTCTCCCACCCTGTTTCCATACCCCTGCACATTCTTCCTTTTCTCTTGTGAACATTTCAGTTGATTCACATGCACCTCAGGCACTGCATTCCATACCCTAAACACTCGCTCTGAGAAAATTATTTCTCTTTTACTGCTTTTGCCAACTACTTACGATTTTTGCACACTCTTTCATGATCCTTTCATGAGTGGGAATGATTTAGATTCATAGACATTTACAGCACAGGAGGAGGCCATTCAGCCCACCATGTCAGCACCACTCAATGATGATCTGATGACACTAATCTCACTTTCCAGTTCTTGGCCCATAGTCCTGCAGGTTACAGCAACACAAGTGAACGTCAAAAATGTGAATGTTGCAAGGATTTCTGACTCTTCACGCAGTCAGTTGTAGACTCCCAACATCCTCTAAGTGAAAAGATCGCTCCTCAAATCTCCTCTTAGCCTTCTACCACTTACCTGGATATTGACAGCTCTACCAATGGGAAAAGTGCCTTCCCATCCATTCTGTCCAGGACCCTCAATATCATATACCCCTGTAATACGTCGTCCCTCAATCTTTGCTTCTCCAAAGGAAACAACTTCAGCCTATCCAATCTCTCCTCATAACTCAGACGAGGTTTAAGGTAACATTCTGGTTAAATCAGCTCCCTACCTCCTCTTGTGCAATCACATCATTCTGATAATGTGCTGACCAGAACTGCACACAGTACTCCAGTTGCTACAAAACCAGCAAGTTTTTTTTTCTTTTTATTCAATTTCCACCACCAGGAAGATAGAAACACCCAAGTAGCCAGTGACAAGCAGTGCCCTTCACATCCAAGGGCAATGCTGTGTGATCAAACAATGAAGGGGAGGGCAGGGACTAAATCAAAATAGAGTTGGAGAGGGAAATGATGCACTCCACTCCCTGCAGCGCCCACCTCTCCCTGAACAACTCCAGGGTGTTGGTGGACACCGCGTGCTCCCTCTCCAAGGACACCCGGGCTCGAATGTAACCACGGAAGAGAGGCAGGCAGTCGGCCCTAACGACCCCCTCCACAGCCTGCTGCCTGGACCTGTTTATGGCCAGTTTGGCCAGGCCCAGGAGCAGACCCACGAGGAGGTCCTCAGACCTGCCCTCCCTCCTCCGTACCTGGTGCCCGAAGATCAGGAGCGTGGGACTGAAGTGCAACCAAAAACAGAGGAGAAGGTTTTTGAGGAAATCAAAAAGGGATTGCAAACGCCCACACCCAATATACTCATGGTCCACAGACTCCACAGCACCACAGAACAAGCAGTTGGGCTGGGAGTCCGTGAACCACCGCAATCTGCAGTTGCAGGGGACTGCTGCGTGCAGCACCCTCCACCCCAGATCCCCGAGAGAAAGGGGGAGGACTCCTGCGTAGAGGGCTCTCCACTGGGGATCCCCACCGCCCGGTGGCAAATGGGCACGCCAGGGCGTGTCCGGGCGGTGGATGAGGGAGAAGAGGTGGACGGTGTGCAGCAGCAGTCGATACAGGGCATACCTTTTTACATCTTTGAAGGGGACAAAACTAAAATTTCGGAGGCGGCTCAGGTTGTGGGGCACAGGCTCCCACGGGGAGTACGGGACCTTGGGGCCAATGTGAAATTCCGTCCGGGCTGGGGTGAGCGCGAACGGGATCCCACCGCACACCTGAGCGTCCTCCAACTGGTGCACTACATCGGGTCCGAGCACCGCCGTTTTAAGGCGTCGGATGGCGGTGGCCACATACCGGACGTCTACTGCTGCCCTGCTCCAGCAAGTTTTATAGTTGCAGCTTAATCATCCCATTATTGTGCTCTATCACTTTGTAAAAAAAGGTCTTCTTAACCATCGATCAATCACACCTGCTACTTTCAGGGAAGTACTGACATACACAATCAGGGTTCTTCTGATCTTCAGTACTTTCCAGGGTCCTATCATTCATTGTGCAATTCCTTACCTTATTAGCTGTCCCCTCCTGACCTATTTCCCCTTCTGATTTTGAACACACCAAGGATGGGAAGGTTTGAGAAATAGGATGTAATTCCAACACTGGGGAAAATCGAAACATCCAGGGCAGTGTGAAATCAGTTGAGTTCAAATACTTTCAGCCCAGAGCTGTGTCCATCAATTAAACTGACAGTTGAGCCTGAACAATATAACTAGACTATGAATATGTTACACTCCGATATGACTCACTTCAGGGTTTGACTTTTTTTTCACATTTAGATATGGAAGTAAGGGCTTTTCGGGGAGGAAACAGGTCAGCCCAGGACAGAATCTGTTTACAAGTGAAGGACACTGTGATGGATATCAACCGACAGACACACAGCAGAGGAAATACAACTGGTAACTTTACTGGTTATGTCTATTTCCATTTCCCTTCTCTGTCATAATGGCGTATGCTTGCGTTCTCCAGAACCATCTGAGATACCTTCACCAATCGTTCTTATAGGGCTTAGATTTACTGAAACCAAAAATGAAAGGACATGCACACAAAGTATTTGCAGAAGAGATGTTTAAACTTGAAGAACAGGAAATGTTTATGACATAGTTAATTATTTTATATCTGAGACACTTTTTTAATCAATTCACAAGATGAGGCCATCACTAGCTTGGGCAGCATTTATTGCCCATCCCAATTGCCCACAGGACAGTGAAGAGTTAACCACATTGCTGTGGGCTTGGAATCACATTATGAGACCAGACCAGGTAAAGGTGGTCGTTTCCTCCCCTAAAGGACAGTAGTGAACCAGATGGGTGGCACGGTGGGTCAGTGGTTAGCACTGCTGCCTCACAGCAGCAGGAACCTGGGTTTGGTTCCAGCCTCGAGCTACTGTGTGGAGTTTGCACATTCTCTCTGTATCTGCATGGATTTCCTCGAAATGTTCTGGTTTCCTTCCACAGTCCATAGTTGTGTAGATCAGGTGGATTGGCCATGCTAAATTGTCCATAGTGCCTGGGGATGTGCAGGCTAGGTGGGTTTAGATTAGATTACTTACAGTGTGGAAACAGGCCCTTCGGCCCAACAAGTCCACACTGACCCGCCGAAGCGCAACCCACCCATACCCCTACATTTACTCCTTACCTAACACTACGGACAATTTAGCATGGCCAATTCACCTGACCCGCACATCTTTGGACTGTGGGAGGAAACCGGAGCACCCGGAGGAAACCCACGCAGACACGGGGAGAACGTGCAAACTCCACACAGTAGCTCGAGGCTGGAACCAAACCCAGGTTCCTGCTGCTGTGAGGCAGCAGTGCTAACCACTGAGCCATGGGAAATACAAGGCATGGGGTTGGGTTTGGTTGGCATGTTTTTCAGAGGGTCAGTCTGGACTCAATGAGCTGAATGGCCTGCTTCCACACTGTAGGGATTCTATGATTCTCTGAATTGGCAATTGATTTATTGTCATCATTAGACTCCTAATTCCAGATTTTTATTCCATTCAAATTTCATTGTCTACCGTGGCAGAATTCAAACCTGGGTTCCCAGAACATTACATGAGTCTCTGGATTAACAGGCCAATGATCATACCACTAGGCCATTGTTCCCCTGTTTGGGCTCCTGTCAGAATTTCAGCCTCAACTTCCGAAAAATGACACATTGGTATTTACCACATGATCTTACCGTGAGAACAACTGGGACTGGAACACTAGGCTGAGACATCCTTCACATCCCCCAGGATCTGTCCATTCCATTCTGATGAGGAAAGGTGACCTTGTGATGTCAGTTAACCCTTGCGAGCATGAACTGCATTGTACAGCATTCTCGTTTTGGTTTATTCTCTTTGAAGTGAAGTGAGATACGATAAAGGGGATATGCTGAGGTCAGTTTGAAAGGTGTTTTGGTCAGTCAGAGCCTTCCGCACCTTTAGGTTTGAACCTCATTCCAAGAGATGGCATGGCATAGATTCAGTGCAGAGAAGATCCCCAAGCCTGATTCCCAGATGGCAAAGGATTGAGTTTCAAGAATTGACTGGAGACAAAATGATTTGACAGGAAAATCCTGGCACTGGATTTAAAGAGGGATACAGGATGTGGATGTAGTTAATCCAATCTCAGCTTCAGCAATTATGTAGACATGAAATTAAGGAGCACAAGTGAATCAGTGAGACTGATGGAAGGAACATTGATGGGGAGAACATTCCTCAGTCAGAGGGACTAGAACATGGAGTTGATTTCGGGTTAGTTTGTGGAGGGAGAAACCCATCGAAGAAACGGCCTTGGAAAGGAAGATGGAAAGGAACTCTGTCTTTTTGCAAGAGTAATCGGCTGAAAAAAAGGCTCCCCATTCTGGGATCTTGCTGCCCCTTCCTGTATTTATTGCAAGACCAGAATTAGCTGTTCTCTAATCCTAACTGTATGTGGTACGAACATCTAGAAATCCAGCTGCACTTGGTCATGACCATTTCTAGGATGTTGGTTATTATTGTTCTGTTTCTGCAACTGACTTACATGTATTTTGTTGCAAATTTTTACCCTAAATATCTCTCTCCAGCATTTGTAATACTTATTGATCCCTGCATAATTAGATTTAACAGTGGTGGCTTTGATCGCCTATAAGGACATGGATTCCATTCTGAATGGAAGTGAGTTCCACAGCACCACTGGTGGGAAACAGAAGCCTTTTCAATTAATCTCAGATGTCGTCTCAGCCGTGATAACGAACAGGGACAACAATGGACTTGAGCCAATTGTGAACATCACCTTCAAGCACAATCAGGTTTGTACAGAGTGTTATGACTGGGTGAGGTTCTCCAATTCATTACAGAGCCAGGCGGGGAACTGCAAAATGCCAAATCCTTGCTGAGGAGCAATGAGAAGGGCTGCCATTGTATATTCATCCACCCTCCCTGCTGGTCACAGCAAAGTTAATTTGAAAACAACCTTCTCTTGTAGGTGCCTTTCACCCAGACAAATATAATTGATGTTTTAAAGGGAGCCAATTTAACCAGGCTCCCTTGACTTAGTGAAAGACTGAGTTTATTACTTGCTAAATACAAGAAGAAATAATAATGTAATACACATACACGGTTCAGATATGTCCAAAAATAAAGCTAAAAAAGATATACTTATCAGTCTGTGAGTTCCATTTAGAGTAGAAAATGGGACATTGCATCCTTTAAATTGGGTGATAACTGGGAGGAAGGATGTCAATAGACAAGCAGTTGATTTTGAGCTGCATGCCATTTCAGATCAGCTGAAAGGCGTTTGACCTGCTTCCATTTGACACAGTTTCACTGCTTCCAATAGAGAGAGAGAGATTATCTTTCTTTTATGTGATATAATATTATTTTACATGAGCCACCGAAAGTCAGCTCTGAGACCTGTCACAATTTAACTGGAACGTGTGCACCAATAATCGAGCCCCACTGCTTTATGTGTGTTCACAAAATATATTAAACCCCAATAACACCACCAAAATGGTCAATTTGCCTGACTGACTGATATTCAGGGCAAAAGCATTTCACAGCTGGTGAATTTCATAACAGAAGAATAACTACTTATTTCAACACACTTCACATTGCCAAAAGCAGAGAAAAGAAAGAATTTCTAATTTATCGCTATGTGCCTCAGATTGTACTCCCTCAAAACCCAAAACGTAAACACAGACTCAGACATCATCTTGACAGAGATAGAGAGTTTAACACTTATATGAAGGGTGAAAAAAGAATACAGATTGGATAAACAAAATTCTGAACATCCACCTTCTAGTCCACAAGGTTGGAATGTATTTTCTCCCAGCCGTTTTGAGTTTAACAAGGATAACACACTGCTGCATGTGGAGTAATGGTCATTATTTGACTTCATTGTAGATTGGCTGGACCAAAGGCTTTTCTTGTTTCAGAATTTATTTTCAGCTTTCTTGTTTTGTTTTTGTCTTTTCCCAATTGGGGAATGAAGAGAAAGAGAGAGACAGAGAGATGAAGAGAAAGGGAAGGATAAATAGAACATTTCTACATGCAGTTTCTGGAACTGTCTGTCCCTCCCTCTCTCTCTCTCTCTCTCTCTCAGCTGCCCTGGGATTTCCGACACTTAACAAACTGCAGCTCAACGAACCTGAGGGCTTTTGACAAGCAGAACTTCCTTCACTTGAAACCTGGTCATTGCCATTCAATGCAGAATTTCCCTTCTCGCTGCTTCTGATTGCAACCTTGTACCACACAGTTCAAAACGTTTGCAGCACTTGATTTTTAAATTGCAGATAATTTTGAGTCGGCACTCCAAATTCCATTTTAGTTTATCGTCCCCAAAAAGAAAATATAGGCACCTTGTTAGAGACATAAAAGCTTTTAACGATGCAGGAAATATAAATTAATGAAAGACTTCTTTATTCTTATCAGAGTTGGTGAACATTGTCCCCACTTCTTCAGTTTCCTCCCCTCCTCGCTCAATATCCTGACTCTTGTGTGAGAACAGCCTGACATTCCTACCCTCAATTCTTCATTCCTCCTGCATGAAGGAAGACAGTGTCAGCAGATGATTCAACACAGACAGAGACACACATCGACAGACCCAGGCAGGCACATGCAAAACACACACACACACACACACCTGCTCTATCATTTAAGAAGATGATGAATTATCTGTTTGTGTTTTGATTCCACGTTCCCATATCACCTCAATAACCTGTCATTCCACTCCCTAACCAAATTCCATCTACCTCTTCATTCATAATATTCAGTGACATCACCTTCAGCACATTCTGAGGCAGACAGCCTGAACTTAGCGCAACCCTCTGAGGCAATAAACAATTCTCCTTATTTCTGTCCTAAAAGGGTCACCCATAATTTCAACATAGTGTCCATTTGACATGAACTCAACCACAACAGAAACATCTTGTACAGGCCATTCAGGATTTTGTACACTTCCATCAAGTCACCCCTCACTCTTCTAAACTCCAGTGAAAACAGACCCAGTCGGGTCAACCTCTCTTCATAAGACATTCCACTGATTCGAGATATCAACCCAGTAAACCTCCTCTGAACTATCTCCAATGTATTTATATCCTTCCTTGAAACGGGGACCAAAACTGCACACAGCATTTGAGATGTGGTCTTACCAATACCCTGTATAACTGATGCATAACATCCTTAAGTTGATATTGAATCCCTCTCATATTGAATATAAACCTTGCTGTCCACAGCAGGCGAACAGTGAGTGGACAACCCACTGTGTCCACTGGGATTACGCAGCTGGGAAAAGCTACTGGTCTCCTCATGGCTGCAGTGTGGGAGATTCCAGTGGAACACACACCCAGTGTCGATGCAACCATCTCTCCACCCTGGCATTGCTGATGTCTCCTGTTGGATGGCAGGTAAAACTGTTTCTCCATCTGTGTTCTCCACAGTTAGTTCAGAATTCATGAACTGGATACAGGCCCTGACTGTTGCAGTGATTGTGAACAAGATTATGTTAAATTCAAGCTCCTAGACTGTAGGATTTAAATTTTTTTTTAGATTACTTACAGTGTGGAAACAGGCCCTTCGACCCAACAAGTCCACACCGACCCACCGAAGCGCAACCCACCCATACCCCAACATATACCCCTTACCTAACACTACGGCAATTTAGCATGGCCAATTCACCTGACCCACACATCTTTGGACTGTGGGAGGAAACCGGGGTACCCGGAGGAAACCCACGCAGACACATGGAGAACGTGCAAACTCCACACAGTCAGTCGCCTGAGGCGGGAATTGAACCCAGGTCCCTGGCGCTGTGAGTCAGCAGTGCTAACCACTGTGCCAACGTGCCGCCTGAGGGGTGGACTAACACTCTTGTTCAGGACAGTCTCAAATAATGGTGACATTGCAGAGCCAATCAACAAGTATTGTAGAAAGGACTCAATGGATTGGAAATTTGGCTTCTTAGGTCCTGGGTGTTTGGCACCTCAGGAACCAGTTAATACTTTTTGGATGCAGTCTCCTCTGGTTGATGCGGCCAAGTACATCATGTTGGACAGTATCAAATGAAGGAGTCAATTAAGGCGTATGAATGAACAGAAAATAAGACAGGATTTGAAAACCCATAAGACAGTAGGAAGTAGTGAATTGCATAATCTGTAGTTGTTGGAAAGAAGACTTACCGTAGGCGGTTAGTGACTGAGAGAGTTGGAAAAGTCTAATTCAAACTGAAGGGACATCTGGAAGGGAAAGATCTGAACAGGCTGGACTTCATTCCAGGAAAGGGAAACTGAGCGGGAACCTAATGGAGATGTTTAATAAACAATAAACATAACATCTCAAAATAGCAAGGAGCATGTCCTTTCTGCAAGACAGCAGCAGAGTAGGACGCTTCTCAAAGAGCTCGTATATTTGAATTATTTTCCTTTCTCATTTTTTTCTCCTTTTGTCTTTTTTTTAAACCTCCTCTTCTCTCTTCTCCCCCTTGAACCTCCCAGGTTCGAACCTCCTGACCTCAGAACTCCCAGCCTCAGAACTCCCAGCCTCAGAAATCCCGGCCTCAAAACTCCTGGCCTCAGAAATCCCAACCTCAGAAATCCCAGCCTCAGAAATCCCAGCCTCGGACCTCCAGCCTCTTAACTCGCAGCCATCGACTTGGCTGCCTCAGAATTCCCAGCCTTGGAACTCCTGACTTCAGGACAGACCCAACCAGGCTGCCTTTTAGGATGATGGTCTCTTCACCCAGTGTGGCCACCTGGTGGCTGAGAGTAGCATCCTCTCAGCTCAGCATGGTGTCGTTTTGGCTTAGCATGGTAATCTTTCGGCATGGCATGGTGATCTCCCAGCAGTCCAGCATAGTGGTCTTCAGGCTATATGTAGTGTCCTCTTGCCCAGCATGGCATTCTCAAAGTGGCCCAGCACAGTCATCTTCAGGCAGTACATGGTGGCCTCTTGGCCCAGCAAAGTGGTCTTTGGTCAGTCCATGGTGTCCTCTTAACCTAGCACGGTAGTCTTCAGGTGGTACATGGTGTCCTCTAGGCCCAGCATGGTGGTCTTCAGGTGGTACATGGTGTCCTCTTCGCCCAGCATGGTAGTCTTTGGGCAGTACATGGTGTCCTCTAGGCCCAGCATGATAGTCTTTGGGCAGTACATGGTGTCCTCTAGGCCCAGCATGATAGTCTTTGGGCAGTACATGGTAGTCTTTGGGTAGTCCTCTAGTCTTTGAGCGGTACATCGTGTCCTCAAGGCCTAGCATGGTGGTCTTTGGTCAGTATATAGTGTCTGCTTGGCCCAGCATGGTGGTCTTCAGGTGGTACATGGTGTCATCTTGGCTCAGCGTGGTGGTCTTTGAGCGGTACATGGTGTCCTCTTGGCCCAGAGTTCTGGTCTTACAATAGTTCATGGTAATCTCTCAGTCCAGCGTGACGATATTCCAGCAGCCCAACATGGGTGTTCTGGTGGTAGGTGGAGGTCTCTTGGCCTGGTGGGTGATCTCCCAGCGTAGTGGTCTTCGGGTGGCAGTCTCTCAGCTTGGCATGGTCTCGGTGTGGACATCCAGTCTCAGGGAGGCTAGATGTCAACATAGACTGGTTCAGAAGATGGTTTCCCCGTATTTGTATTCTCCGTGTTATAATTTATTCCGAAATCTGCAACGCTGGACATTTTTTTACTTCTCTATTTTCCATAAACGGCATCTGAAAAAAGTGTACCTGCGGACTTTTGTACCTAAGATGGCACCGTAAGTGGCAATTGGCACAATTTTCCCTGTACACATTTGAGTACGTGTGACAATAAAGCTAATTCTCATTCTAATTCATACTGCCAGAAAACGGTGATGAGGTAACAGGCCAGTTGTGATCTTGTTGAGTGGCAGAGCAGGATCAAATGGCCTACTCCTGCTGTTAGTTTCTAGGTTCCTGTAGTCGCTGATAAATTGAACACAGGTTTGAAAAATAGCTCACGCAAAAAGTAGTTGGAATGTGGAACTTGTGAGGGAATTGAAGTGCACATAGTAAATGCATTTAAGAGAAATCTGGACTAAAAACAACACTTGAGAGAGAAGGAAATCAAGGATTATACTGAAAAGGGTAGTTGAAGATAAGTGGGTGAGACCCATGTGGAGAATAAACATTGGCAAGCGATAGGTTGGGCTGAATGGCCTGGCTCTGCATTGTATATTTAACACAATGGAACAGGAACAGCATTCAAGGTTTCAATGGGTTTGTCGTGAATTAAAAAGCTGATTAGCTTCAGTGGCTAGATTGTGGTGCAGAATAAAAGGTAATAATATCAGAAGGTACTGGATGATGTTTTGGGAGCAGACTCCATACTTCACCCCATCGTGATATCAGGACAATGATGATGCCAATGATACAGACAGAGACAGACAGACAGTGAATTAAAGGGGAAATGGTGAGCATGAAAAGTATAATTAAGATTCTTAGAAATGTTGGACATTATGTGCATCTTGCAGTTAAGGGTTAGAAACACAGGCAAATCTAGATTATCTAAAGGCATTGCAGAACTAAAGGTGAAACCATCTCGTGTAAAAGCATTACATAGTGGGAAAATCTGCTTTTTTTATAATCACACAGCATTATCAATGACCACATAAACCCTAACCCGAAACCTAATACAGGGTTAGTACCTCTGGGCCTGGCACTATCAAATCAAGTCAACACCCGGTCTTGTTAGCAATGGAAGGAGCAGTCCTAAGTGTTCAACAGGCTGATCAGATTGTGAATCCTTCCATCTCTCCTCCAATATTCCCCAAAGGATCAAAATGGTGGATATGAAGTTACAGAAGAAGTGACCACACTTACCACATCGACAAGGCTTCAGTCAGGAATGTGACAACTTACATGGGAAGAGGAAGAGGACATTCAGCTCCCTTCAGACCTGTTGCACCACTCAATAAGACAGTGGTCTGTACCTATACTCCATTATCTGTCTCCATGCCATAACCCATAATATCCTTCCCTGACAAAAAACTATCAACCTCAATTTTGAAAATGTCATTGGACTTCCAACCTTGAGAACTTTGTGGAGATCGAGTTTCAGATTTCCAATCACCCTTTTGTGAAAAGATGCTCTATTTGATCACCCTGGTCGGCCTCACTGGAACACATCACAGGAAATCGAACCCTGCTGTTGCTGGACTCGTCACAAAGTTAAAGATTTTATAAAAAAACATGCACACTGTCCCAGCTGTCCCATCCTTACAATCCAGTATCACACAAAGCATGCAGCAGGGGGCTTTACTGAACAAAAATTACTATTTATTACAAATGAATCAAATCAACATTCAGGTAATTCATTATGAGCCGTTGACATGTAACTACTCATAAAAACTCGAACCTCCATTTAAACATTTGTAACATCTCTGCTTTATTGGTTGAAAGTCACAGCTCACAGGAACTGATAAGGGTATATCTATCGGCTTTCTTAGACTTTAGATTTATTTTGCTGCAGAGAGAAAGATAGAACCTTCCTTTCCCTGAGGTCTGCTGGCTTCGAATTAAACAGTCATGTTCACAAACTTTTCAACGACTTGAGAGTCAATCACATAAATGATGATAGGCAGAAGGACTTTGTTATTGACAACTGGTCACCAATCATATCCCAATCAACTGGCCAAATCTCCCTTTGTATATACCCCTTGGCTCCAACCCATTTGTAGCAACCTGCTCCAACTGCTAAAAAAACCCAGCTGTGTCAACAGCATTTACAAAGAGTGTGAAGAGTGTGGTCCTGACGAAGGGCTTATGTCTGAAATGTAGATTCTCCTGCTCCTCGGATTGTGCCTGACCTGCTGTGATTTTCTAGTACCACACTCTCGATTCTGATCTCCAGCATCTGCAGTCCTCACTATCTCCTTAGAAAAAGTGACCGGAATCTGACTTTTTAAAGGGGCAGCAAACCCTTCCACAATGTTTGGCTTTTATAACAGTCCATGGCCCATTTCAATCCACAATCAAAATCACAGAATAATCAAACAATGCGATATTGGCGGCACATTGTTAGTCTAGGTCTCACTTTAAGGGTATAGCACCCTCCCCATGCTTTCACCCAGTCAGATTACCAGAGGGGATTTTACCATGTTCAGAAAGACAAAAACTTAATGCAAATATATTTCTTTCCAAGGACTATCCGTTTGTTTTGACGACAATTACATTGATTGGGATCCCAATTTCTCTGGTGTGTCTGGGAATCACCATTGTGACCTTTGCTTTCTGCACCAATGTGAGAAATGCTCTCCACATCACCCACATGCAGCTGTGTGTGAGTCTCTTCCTGGCGGAGCTGCTTTTCCTTCTCGGGATCAACAGAACCACAAACCGGGTAAGAGAATCCACCACAGCCAGCAATACAACAGGTTGTGTCGGAGAGAGAGTGAGAGTGTCTGTATCACAGAGAGAGTGTGTGTGTGTGTGTCAGAGAGTGTCTGTATCACAGAGAGAGCATGTGTGTGTGTGTGTGTGTGTGTGTGTGTCAGAGAGAGCTTGTGTTTGTGTGTGTGTGTGTCAGAGTGTCTGTGTCACAGACAGCATGTGTGTGTGTCAGAGAATGTCTGTGTCACAGAGAGAGCGTGTGTGTGTGTGTCAAAGAGTGTGTCACAGAGAGAGAGTGTGTGTGTGTGTGTGTGTGTGTGTGTGAGAGAGAGATTTATGTTTATGAGTGTGTGTGAAAATGTATATGTTTAAGAGAAAAGGATCTGTGTGACAGAGTAAATGTGTGTGTATAACAGAAAGAGAATGTGTCTGAGCATGTGTGGGTTTGAGTGCGAGTGTGTGTGTGTCTGTACAGATGGGTACTTGTGTAAATATCTGTCCAGTGCAACTAAATGGTTTGATTGTATACTCGTGTACAAATATGTTTGATGTTCAGTTGATTGTATATTTGATCCTTGTGCATCAAGTTCTATCCCTTATGAAGCCCTCAGTTCCTTCTCCCACAGTTAGTGACCTTGCCTTCAGCTAGCTTTCGACCCACTGGTTCCAGAAATCTGGAATTCCTCCACTGAACCAGGCTTCTTCCGTACCATCCTTCTTTAATACATTCTGTAGAGATAGAAGTTCAGGACACTTCCGTAATGGTACTGATGCCCACTGGCTCATTCAAACTAGGGGACAACTTCTGCTGATGAGCATAAACCATCAGCTGGGACACGGTTTTGGTGTTGGCTCCAGGAGTGTGTCAGGTGGAACTGTGAGGAATCACTGCTTCAAGAAAAGCTCTCATGCTGTTTCTCATTATTACAGGTGATGTGTGGGATTATAGCAGGATTTCTACACTACCTGTTCTTGGCTGCGTTTGTTTGGATGTTCCTGGAGGGAGTCCAGCTCTTTCTCATGGTCAGAAACATCAGGAATTTGAGGGTTCCTCATTCAGAAAAAGTTGAGAAATTCATGTACCTTCTTGGCTACGGGGTTCCTGCAGCAATTGTGGTCATTTCTGCTGCAGTGGATCATGATGGCTATGGATCACCTAGGCAGTAAGTAATGGCTCCTCTTCTTCAAATCTTACAGCTAGAATTATCACCTTCCAGTTCAAGCTATCTTCAGAATTTAAACTTCTTTCTCTTTGTTGCACACTTGTTGTCAATGAAATTAGCTTTAACTTCAAGCCCCACTCCAGGCTTTGAGCATAAAAATCCAACATTTCAACACAGCACTGAGGGATCGCTGCTCTGCAAAGATGCCATTCTTCAGACGAGACATTAAACCAAAGCCCCATTTACCTGCTCAGGTCGATATACAAGTTCCCATAGGAAAGAACGACAGTGTATTTGTATTTATCCCTCAATCAACATCACAAAAAAGGATTATCCCAAACATTACTACATTGTTGCTCGTGGCAGTTTGCAAATTGTCTGACACATTTCCTACTTTACAACAGTGACTACATATCAAAAGTATTTCATTAACAGTTACATGTTTTGAAACATTAAATATGCCATACATGTTGTTTAATTCTCATATTACTCCTGAAGAGCTTGGGACTGATTTGTGACTGAATAATATGTGAATATGTATCACTGATGCACTGTGGTCATGTGCTGAGTAACCAAGGATCAATCTGTCAGTCCACCAACCAAAGGGAAATCTGTGAGAAATACACTTAATGAAACTCCAGCATTTTGATTTGAAAGTGTGACTATTTCTGCGATATAAGAACCAGAAGACACTCTCATTATGTTTTTCCTCTCATTTTCAGCTTTCCTCCCTTGACCTATTCCCTGGTTTTCCCTTCCTCTCATTTTTACTCATGTTCTCTCTCTCTCCTCTTATCCATTTTGTTCTTTCCCCATTCCCTCCCTTCCCTCTCCCCCTCTCTCTCTCTCTGTTTCCTTGTCAGCAATATCAGGAATAGGCTTCTGACTCATGTATCCCAACCCCACTCCAGTGATTACACTTCCTCCCTCTGACAATAACACTTGCCAGCAGTGGATTCTGTAACTGTGGTCCACTGCAGAGATCCTAATTTCCAATGTCACCTTTCACCTTTGTGCACAGGAAGGAAAGGATGCATTTCACTGGATTGTTGAGTAATGAAGGGGATCATTCACCCCATCTTTCAGAGGGCTGCTCAATTAGTCCCCCCTCTTGGAGCCAAGACACCATAAAATTTTGATCATTGTTTTCCTTTTGAAACTTCCCATTCATTCTATTACTGCAATATTTATCGTTCATTAGCAGAGGGATTGAATTCAAGAGTCGTGAAGTGATGTTGCAGCTGTACAGGACTTTGGTTAGGCCACATTTGGAGTACTGTGTGCAGTTCTGGTCGCCTCACTTTAGGAAAGATGTGGAAGCTTTGGAGAGGGTGCAGAGAAGATTTACCAGGATGTTGCCTGGAATGGAGAATAGGTCGTACGAGGATAGGTTGAGAGTTCTCGGCCTTTTCTCGTTGGAATGGCGAAGGATGAGGGGTGACTTGATAGAGGTTTATAAGATGATCAGAGGAATAGATAGAGTAGACAGTCAGAAACTTTTTCCCCGGGTACAACAGAGTGTTACAAGGGGACATAAATTTAAGGTGAAGGGTGGAAGGTATAGGGGAGATGTCAGGGGTGGGTTCTTTACCCAGAGAGTGGTGGGGGCATGGAATGCGCTGCCCGTGGGAGTAGTAGAGTCAGAATCATTGGCGACCTTTAAGGTGCAATTGGATAGGTACATGGATGGGTGCTTAATCTAGGATAGATGTTCAGCACAACATCGTGGGCCGAAGGGCCTGTTCTGTGCTGTATTGTTCTATGTTCTATGTTCTATGCAATCCTTTCAGAAAGTACACTTCAAATCATCAACACTTGCAGTTGTAGAATTCATTTTTGTCAAAAAGATTGATGATCCTTGTTAACCACAGTAACAGTTGAGGGATGGATAGGTCTTGGATCTACAAAAAGGGAATGGAAATCAAGAGTGATGGAGGCAGATGTGGGGTAAGTGAAAAAGGGATGAAGTGCATATCCCTGTGACAGGGCAAAGGCCAAACAGGCAGCTGAACAATGCTGTGAAGAGAAGTACCCAGTTTTGTACAGAATGTGACTCTCCCCAAAGGGTGGCTGGCCAGTCGGCATTAAGCCATCTCAAGAGCATTATACACCAGCACCATACACCAGGTCCAAGCAATGGAAACCCATGAAAAAGCAGACAGCACTCTGAAAACAAAACCTGAGAAGGGAACAGCAGCCAACATGCATCACAACTCATTAGTGGCCCATAATCGGTTTGTGGACAGTTTTGGTTCAGTCATATCAAGGCATGGAAACCTCGATTGGGTGTTAATCTCATAATCAACAGTTCTAAAGGCTGAGACTGTACCCTTTGGGGGTTTAAAAGGATGAGAGGTGATCTAAATGTGCCACATTAGATCCTGAGGAGACTTGACAAAATGGATCCATTCCGACAAGATGTTTTCCCTTGTGGGAGACCAAAACTACAGGGTGGGGTGGGGGGGAGCAGTTTGAAAATCATCACTTGAATACAGCAATGTTGAGAAACATTTTCTCTCAGAGAATTGAGAGTCTTTGGATCTCTCTTCTCCAGACAATGGTGGAGGCAGGGTCATTGAATATTTATAACACAAAGGGGGACAGATTCTTGGCTAACAAGGAGTCAAAGTTTACTGCTGGGAGGGGAGGTGGGGGGGGGAGCGGGGTCAGGTGAGAATGTGGAATTGAGGCCACAATCAGATCAACTGTGATCTTGTTGAATGGTGGAGCAGCTTCAATGTGATAAATGGTCGACTTGTGCTCTTATTTCATTCATGATTCATATTACAAAGATATTTCACTTTGGAATGAGTACCTTCCAAATTAGGTTAAAAATCACACAACACCAGGTTATAGTCCAACAGGTTTAATTGGAAGCACACTAGCTTTCGGAGCGATGCTCCTTCATCAGGTGATTGTGAATTAGTTTTACCTACAACCACCAGGAATATCATCATTCAATCAGTGCACAGGTTGTGAAACTATTTTTGCAACATAAATAGCTCCCACTTCCTGGGTCTTATTCTCTTGTTGATACTCATTGTTCTGAATGATTTACTTTCTTCTCTCAACTTCCAGCTGCTGGGTCTCCATAAAAAGAGGATTCATCTGGAGTTTCCTGGGACCTGTGTGTCTGATCATTGGGGTAATTTTCTAACTACTCATATCAAGTATATTGTGTTTTATTTCTATCTGATTGCATGAAATGTTTGTGTTTAAATGTACAGTAAGCCCCTTTTTTATTTATCTAACCTTAGTAACAGATTCAAGAACAGCTTCATCCCTGCTGTGATCAGACTGATGAACAGACCTCAGTGGTTAGCACTGCAGCCTCACAGCGCCAGGGACCTGGGTTCAATTCCAGTCTTGTGTGACTATGTGGAGTCTGCACATTCTCTCCATGTCTGTGTGGGTTTTCTTCAGCTGCTCTGCTTTCCTCCCACAATCCAATGATGTGCAGGTTAGGGTAATTTGGGCATGCTAAATTGCCCATAGGATGCGTAGGTTAGATGCATTAGTCAGGGGTAAATGGAGACTAATATGTTACCCTTCGCAAGGTTGATGTGGACTTGTTGGGCCAAATGGCCTGCTTCCACACTGAATCAATTCTATGAAATTGTATATTACACTTAATCTTTCTCTGCACCTTCTCTGTAGCTGTAATAGTCCATTCTGCATTCTGTAATATTACCCTGACGTAATTATGTAGGGTGTGATTTTTCTGGACAGCATGCAAATCAATAATTTGCCCTGTATCTTGGTGTGTGACAATAATCAATCAAATCAAATCAAACTGTCACAAGCAGGTATTATCCATTTGCGGCTCATTTATATCCCATTGCTTTCCATAATATACTCTTTTTGCACATTATCTCTCTCTAATACTCTCTCCATCCCTGAGATAACTTCATGAAGGTTGGCATCCCATCATCAAATCACCATTATTTACACGTATATAGCACATTACACTGACCCAGCGAGCACAGAACATGCTCCTGGACTGAGAAGAAACCTCGACACTCCTGTTTATATCTGTCAGCCAGGACTCCCTGATTGGATCAGGTTAACAGCCCCAATCAGGGAACTCATATTCTATGAGATCCACTTGACTGACATCCTTCCATTCACTACACTCCCCCCTCCCCCATAATGTTTCTGGGACATAACAGTTCTACATCCAGCAAAAGACATTTGGGTTAAAGATGGATCCTGTCCTACCTCTTCCTCAGAGACTTATTTTGCTGCTACATGGTAGTCTCAGGTGGCCAAATGCACAATGACATTTTCAGTATACAGCACCCTCTACCAGTCTCATTTGCACAGCATCTCTTCCATGTCCTCGATTCTCCATATCCTCTCTTCTCCATACACTGACTGCCAAAATTTCTTCATCCCATTACCATGCCATCCATAGCCATCTCTCCCAAAACCTTTCCTTCCCCTCTCCATTATCTGTCTCCCTCATAATCAGGAGAAAGTGAGGACCTTCAGAGCAGGCAGGGAAAATATTACAAACATGGTGACAGGGAGGACAGGTTGAAATTTCACCATTTCTGGCTGCAAACATCACTTGGCAAATTGCAAAAAAAATTTAAGAATTAAATCGACCTTCTTTCACATTTGTTCCAACCACACTTTCTTGACAGTCATTCAACATTTTTTTAAATCTTCCAACAGATCAACACGGCTCTGTATTTCACAATACTCTTGATATTGAAAAGAGAAGTTTCTAAACAGGACACTAAAGTGTCGAAACTTCAGAATACAAGGTAAGATACAATTATCTGGAACTTGAAGGAAATATTGTTGAAGTTGACAGGAACATGTAAAGAAGGGTAAATTACATAGAAAATTCAAACCAGGAACAAAAGAGGACAATTCAGTCCTTCAAACCTCCTCAACTCCACTTTCCTGCACCCTCCCAATGCCCCTTTAATATGTTAGTAATGAAAATGCTGTCGATTTCCTTCTTGAATGGATTCAGTGTCACAGCATTGCACCACACTCTGATGTAGTGCAGCGTTACAGGAAAAGATTAGAGATATGTGACTAAGTGGGTTAGCATTTCAAAGAACCAACACGGGCTTAAACACTTCAATGGCCTCCTTTTGGGTGATATGATTCTGTGGGTGCATCCGTAAAAGTCAGCGTTATTTCAAGGATTTATTTGCTGATACAATGCACGCAGACAATATGAAAAGAATTATTGAACATTAAAAGACACTTTTTACTTTGTTTCACATTTTTTCATGTGACTTTACAGTAAAATCACATGATCACAACATACAATATCTCATTAAGTAAGTTCTGTCACTAAAACACTGCTGATTATTGCTGAACCAACATGCAATGGAGAAGGGATGCTCATGGAGCTTCCTTCTCCCATTATTTGCTTCCACTCCACATGCATTCAGAACAGCATGTTACAGAGCTGCAGAGCTTTGAACTGATCTATTGGTGCCCTCCTTGTTTCCGGGCTCCTTGTATTCTCACTGATCTCCTTCTGTCTCTGATGCAGGATGCTGACATTCAAAGCCATTGCTCAGGTGTTTATCCTGGGCTGCACTTGGATTTTTGGTTTGTTTCAGTTTCAGGAACAGCCTGGTGTAATGACCTATTTATTCACCATCATCAACAGTTTCCAAGGCACTTTCATCTTTATCCTGCTCTGCATGTTAAATCCCAAGGTAAGCAGTGGTATGGTTACACAGTGATGATGGGGGAGCTACTAAATGAGTATTTTGCATCAATGTTTACTGCAGGGAAGCACACAGAAAATAAAAAAAAGGCAAAATAGATAGCGACATCTTGAAAAATGTCCATATTAGCGAGGAGGAGGTGCTGGCTGGCTTAAGGAAGTGCTAGCTATTTGGATAAGAAACTGGCTTGAAGGTAGAAGACAGAGAGTGGTGGTGGAGGGTTGCATTTTGGACTGGAGGCCTGTGAGCAGTGGTGTGTCACAAGGATTAGTGTTGGGTCCACTGTTTTTTGTCATTCATATAAATGGTTTGGATGTGAACATAGACAGTATAGTTAGTAAGTTTGCAGATGGCACTAAAATTGGAGGTACAGTGGACAGCAAAGAAGGTTACATCAGCAGGACAATCAGATGGGCCAATGTATTGAGGAGTGTCAAATCGAGTTTAGTTTAGATAAATGTGGAGTGCTGCATTTTGGAAAGGCCCATTAGAGCGGGACTTATACAATCAATGGTAAGGTCCTCGGGAGTGTTGCTGAACAAAGAATGCAGGTTCATAGTTCCTTGAAAGAGAAGTTGTACGTAGATATAATTGTGAAGAAGGCTTTTATTATGCTTGCGATTATTGGTCACTGCATTGGCTATAGGAGTTGGAGGTCATGTTGTGGCCGCATAGGACACATTGAATTCTGGTCTCCTTGCTATCCGAAGGATGTTGTGAAACTTGAAAGGGTTCAGAAAATATTTCCAAGGATATTTCCAGGATGAAGGGTTTGAGCTATAGGGAGAGGCTGAATAGGCTGGAACAAATTTCCCTGGAGCATCGGAGCCTGAGGGATGACATTGTTTATAAATCATGAGGGGCATGGATAGGGTAAATAAACAAGGTCTTTTCACTGGGGTGGGGTGTCTGAAATTAGAGGGCAAAGGTTTAAGGTGAGAGGGGAATGATTTAATAGGGAACTAAAGGGCAACGTTTTCACGCAGAGGGTGGTGCCTGTATGGAAAGAGCTGCCAAAGGAAGTGGTGGAAGCTGGTGCAATTACAACATTTAAAAGGCATCAGGATAGGGTTGGGGAGATTGGGCCATATGCTGGCAAATGAGACAAGATTTCTTTCTGATATCCTGATGACATGGATGAGTTGGAGTAAAGGGTCTGTTTCCGTGCTGTATATCTCTCTGACTCAGTGACTTGAATGCATGCCCTGTCAGAAGTAGACACCTAACAAAACTTTTGTAAGATTAGCCAATTAATTACCCCCAAAGGTTCGCTCATTTTCCAATTTGTTGGATCCACCATCCAAGCAGTTTGATTAGCGATGTTAAATTTAAAAGTTTGGGGTTACAGCAATTATGTGGGTGGGGGTGTGGGATGGGATTCAGTCTGGGTGTGATACTCTATGGAGGGTTGGTGCAGGCTTCATTCGCCGAATAGCCTCCTTCTCCATTGTAGGGGTTCGATAATACTATGACTTTATCAACTGAGGACAGTCAGCCATTTCCTCATGCTGCAAGGCCAATGGAAAGCCTCCCAACACTGAGGGAGCTGCAGTCTGCCAATACAGGAAAGAGACAGACAGACAGGGTACCTCAAGATGGATGGGGCTTCTTGATACTTTTAAGGCAGTCGAAATTCTGATGTGTATTATTAGTATGTCAAGGTCAGAGATTCAGTGAAATTCAAATTGATTCCATTTAGTTCGATACCATCGGATCACTGACTGCCTGCTACATTGTGGTTTCAGGTGAGGGCAGCATATTCTAACTACTTCACCAGCAGGTGTAAGGCAATGGACACAAAGCCCTCAGAGGAGGACAAAGCCAACACAATGACAGTCTTGTCGGTAAGTAGGCCTTGACTGTGAAATCAGCATGTGAAATGTCACCATTGACCTTTGAATCTGATTGGCTGGCAGCTCGGTTGCCCCAGCAATGTAGTAGAGCAGTGGATAGGATTGGAATGACAAGAAGCCCCTGGATTCTAAGTCCCAGAGTCATGGACCAGGTAAATATAGGTGGTGTCAGGGAAATGAAGGAACGTGAGGCTGGGGAGGGGGAGGGGATTTGGAGGTGGTGGTGGGGACAGGGGATCTTGAAGAAGAAATGGGGAAGAAGGAGCAGACCTATCCATTGGAGGCAATCTCTGTTGGGGGTGGGCGGGGGCGTTGCTTACCAAGCTCAAGATAAAGGTTTCCTGTGCTCCTGATCTCCTCCAACCAGCCTGAACATTGAAGAAATTAAGTGCCCACTGAAGGACCTCAACTAGCCAAAGGGTAGTCTGGCCTCGGTCTCACCCAACCGACTGGAAAACTGCAGGCAGGTCAGGGTGGAAGAGAGAGTGGGGCAAGGCCAGCCATGTCATCTTCACAGCCTGTGTATAAACATGCTGGTGGGAGAGCATAAAGTTCAGTCCATTGACACAACAGTCAAAGCTCAACTGAGGCAGTCAAATAACATCAAAATATTGCAGATGCAGGAGATCTGAAATGATAACAAAGTGCTGGAGAAGCTCAACAGGTCTGGTCACATCACTGGAGACAGAAATGAGGTTAACACTTTGAATCCCATGTCTCTTTTAGATACCTATTCAAATTAAGCATCATTGCCTTTCCCAGGTTTGAAAATTACAATATACCCATTAACAAGACACCCATCGTTCACAAATATGTTGCACAAAATTGTACATACAGTCACCAAGTAAACTTTCAATCTGCTACTGATAGTCCTTCATTAGTTTCCCAAGTTACCTGACTTAAACATCAAACTACTTTCAGCAACAACTTGTATAGTTTTCATTATAAATTGGCCAGATGTTTCAGTAACAAGATGAAAATTCACCTTAAGTTACAATTGTTCAAAGAGATATATAATTCTTCATTTAAATTACGATCTCATAGCCTCCCCTGACCATGCCTATCTGTTGAAATTTCCTGTATTCCCCGTGAATGTGACAGGTGCCTTCGAGGATCTTTATTATGAAAGATAATATCAGCTTTCCTTCCGGGTTGCACTAACATTTCATAATCAACAGAAAGGTAAACAATCCAAGAACACTAAGACACTGACATTTTTCAAATTGTTTTTGGCGAGTTAACAAGCCTTTGTCTTTATGTTAACAGAGAATATGGATGAGTATATTTTTTTAGATATAAATCTTGGGCATCAGCACAAAACATAGCTTTGAAATAGTTGCTCATTAGTTTCCAACCAATTTCATGAGTTTTGCCTTGCTTGTTCCACATTTTCTACACTAGTAAGGCAATTTCTTAATAAAGTTAGGTATGTATTTTTAGATATAATAATTAGATATTCATCCGAATATACACTTATAATAGTAGAATCAGATTTTAACAATTAGTTTTCTGGTTAATAACCTAACAATCTTATTTTGCAGGTCTCAAAGGACTGAGGAAACTTCTTTTGCCTCACTGGCTGTGTGACAGATGAAGACATGAAGACCATCATTGTCTCTGCCACAGTGATCATGGAACCATCAAACACTGAGCAGCTACTGAGGAAACAGGACATTCAGTCAAACAAGTCTGTGTTGGTGTTTACCATCTGTGAGCTCAAATTGTTCTAATCACATTTATCCATTTTTTTACTGATGTCTTTTCAACCCCATTCCCTTCAGCTACTTATCAAACTGAATCTTGAAGACTGTTGCAGTGTCCACCTCAAGTACACATCTTGTTAGTGAATCCCAGTCACACAAACTGAAGGGGGTTTTCCTGCACATTGACTTAAATATGAAAGGATAGTGATGCTGTACTCACCAAATAATCCAGAGGCCCAGGCTGATGTTCTGGGGATACAGGTTCAAATACCATGAAACCTGGTGGAATTTAAATTCAACTCATAAATCTGGAGTTAAAAGCTCAAATATAATTGTGAATATCCATCTGATTTACGACTGTCCTTATCCAATGTGGCCTCCACGTGACTCCAGACACATAGCAATGTGGTCAATGTTTAACAGCCCTCAGAAGTGGCTGAAAGAGCCATTCAGTTCAAGGGTAATTAGGGATGGGTAACAATGTAGGAGCTGACATCCCATGAAATAATAAAGGAAAGAAAAGCCTCTGCTAAAAAACCGTACCATGCTGTCTGATCTGTTGTCACACTTTCATAATTTTAAACATTTCTATCACATGAATGCAGGAACAGGAGGAGGCCATTTAGCCAATTGTGCCCATTCTAACATTCAAAGGCAGCATAGTTTCATAATCATAAAAATAAAATATTTTAGTGACATTCATAACATGAAATCACTGTTTTGTGACAGGGAAAAAAGACTAAAGAAAAGAAACAGGAGGCTGAGGGGTTCAAAGCACGTAGACCTGTTGGAGATGACAGGACAATGATCCTGTATTTCATTATTATTCATTCATGGGATGTGGGCATCACCGGCTACACTAGGATTTGTTGTCCATTTCTAACTGCCCTGGAGAAGGTTGGGCTGAAGTACCTTTGTGAATTGCTGCAGTCTGTGAATTGGGTAAATTTTGGAATTCTTACCTAGCAACAGTGAATGAATGACAATATTGTCCCAAGTCAGAATGGTGAGCAACCCAGTAACTTATTTTTACGCAGGCAGTGAAAGAAACACAAACTATAAACATAAGCGTGTGATTCATGATATAACTGGAGTCTATGAAGTTATGTTACAAGCAATGTCACAAGAAATTGTAAAAATATAGTCAAGATCCTTTCATTGGTTGGATACTGCTTCTCAGAGTGATCTGAGAGTTTCTCCCTCAGTGACATACCTGTATTGATGGGAATACATATCTTTATTGTGGACTATGTTGAAAACACCAGGAGATGGAGCACTATTGAGAGGAGTATCTGGCAGTTGGGGATTACCCAGCAAACCTTGCTGCATTGGGTTTCTGTGTTGAACACCAGGGGAAGGGCAGAGAGAGACTAACAACACAGCGGGCACTTGGAAAAGGAACAGCAGCCGCATGCAAATCAAAAAGCTCCCTCACTCCTCCTGTCCTGCACAAATTTAGGAATCATTTTTATACAGTTTCATGATTCAATATTTGGGCTATTTTTGCCAATCCTAATAAAAGGAATAAAATGGAACCTTTATTCAGAGCCCTATTTCTAAGTGGATTTCCATCCAAATCAAAGCCTGGTACCAAGAATTTGCCATCGATTTGCTGCAATCACAGATTTTGTTCCATTCAAAAGAATCGTCGTTGCATCAAACTTTATCCTTTGTATCAGTGACCATGGATCAGCAAGACTGCTCTTTCCCTTTGCTTCTTTGTTAATACTATTACTGCAGAGTTTTTAGTCGCTTTGAATCATGTGAATTTGTTTGTTGGAGATTAATCAGATATAGTTTTAATTACACTTTATAATGTTGTGGTTAACTAGTTTTACAATGCTTTAGTATTAAAGTTTGTTTGTAATACATGGATTATTTTTAAGTTCATTCAGGAAGGGTGGTGAAGGTGCCTTCTACTCTAACTTGTCAAATACAAGGGAATCAATTGGCCAGATAGGTGATTGCAGTAACACATTTATACAAATGATATGACTGATGGAATAGTGGGTCTTGATTATCAGGACATTCCTCACTTCACGGCTGTAAAGTTTCACCTGACTAACTTCACCGCTGACTGACACGAGGTGTTTTAGATATTCCACAACAGACTCGGGATCTTGTGGTGCAGTGGTAGTGTCTCCCAGGTCTGAGCCAGAAGACCTGGGTTCAAGTTGAACCTGCTCCAGAGATAGGTCATTACACATTAGTGTGAAAATGTCCAATCCCATCTGATCTCAAAAGTGAAGCAGACACAAGCCTGGCCAGTACTTGGATGGGAAACAGCCTAAAAATACGAGATGCAAGACATTAATGTTCTTGTGACACAGTGGTCATGTCCCTGCCTCTAAGCCAGCAGGCCTGTGTTCAAGTCTCTTCAACTCCAAAGCTATGTAGGAATCTCTCTGAATAGAGGGATTCAAAAATATCTACTCCACAGCAAAGGGAACATTATGGATGAAGCAGCAGAAAATGAGAATTGTCTCTATTCCGAGCAACTCCTGGGACTCAGATAATTGGCTGTGGGATTACTGATCCAATAATTGATCTCCCAAACCAAAAACCTTGGATGCACCAAACCAGAGCTCAGCCAACATTCAGTCTTCCATTGAGTAGATATCACAGTGACAACAAAACTAATTGTCAGAGTCACAGTACTGACTAAGGCCTGTATACCAAGATATGGAGATTTATTCAGGTTTGAAGATTCCATTTATGGTGTTGCCCAATCCTACAGGTACAAGGGATATGTCATCAGTTCATCACTAGTTGGATAAGATTCAGAATCCCTCAGCCTGTGGATATGGATTTCACCATTGATGCTAGTTACACTGGCCCTCATTCCAGTACCTGTCCTCATTAAAGTATACAAAGAGTACTGAGGCACCAGATGGGGTTGATCTGTCAAATCTAAAAGTAACCACGTCTCAGCTGGTATTAGGGAACATTCTAGCAACTTCTTGTGTAGATGCACTGTGAATTAGCTGGATGAAGGAAACACTCCTTTGTACACAGTAACTCATCGCAATTCAGACCTCTTAAACATTGAATTACTTTCAGAGTCTAGTAACTATTATTCTGTTGGCAAATGTGACAGCTGCTTAGAGGCAGAGTAAGATCCCAATAAAGAAAGTAAGGATAAAGAATTTGGATTAACACAGCATTTCATGATGGGTACGGTTTATGTTCTTCATATTTGCAAAGCAACCATCCCACTGCACATTGCAGTATTCAAGAAACAGCAAATAAGATGAATGGCCTGTTTTAGCCTCAATGGAAATAGGTGTCGGTTGCCATGACACCAGGTGAATTCACAGGAACAGGAATGAGCCTCCCAACCCCTCTAGTATGTCTGGCCAGTCCACTGTTTTGAGGCTGAGCTCTATGTTAATTTCATTTCTCTCCTTCATTTACATCTTTTAATGCACTTCCAAACAAAACTCCATTATTAGCAGTTTTTGAATATTTTAATTGATTCTCATCCTCCAGCATTTTGTCTGGGAGGGAGCATTCTAATTTGCTACTCCCCTTTGTGTGAAGAACTGTTTTTTGTATCTCACCAAAACAACCAAACTCCAACTTTACAATTGGGTTCCCTTATTCTGGACTCCCACATGAGCAGAAACAGATTCTCCTGATCTATCCTGTGAAATCTATTTTAGCGCCAGTATCCTTGTCGGGAATCTGAACTCCATTCGTCCGACATCAATATGTCTTCCCTGAAATGTAGTGCACTGAACTGAATGTGATTCTCCAGATGGTGATGAACTCGAGAGTATACAACTACACTGAAGCTCAAGAGGTCCTTGGTCCAGATGTGGAGGTGCCAGTGTTGGACTGGGGAGGATAAAGTTCAAAATCACAAAACATCAGGTTATAGTCCAACAAGTTTATTTGAAAGTACTAGCTTTCAGAGCATTGCTCTCTCTCTCATGCAATCACACACACACGCACACACACATACATAAGTCTATAGGTTGAATTTGCATTTGCAGATACATTCTATTTTGCTCAAAAAGTGCAAATCTGCAGGCAATCAATCCATGTAATATTTTATAAATTCCACTTTGGAAATACAACCAGTCTGACTCAAGTCTGGGATACATACAGACTCTAACCTCAAATACATTCTCTGAGCTGAGAGTTTTTTTATAAAAACTTAAATTATCTTGAGAATGTGACTCAAAAGAAGTTCTGGGGTTTACATATTAATGAACAGAAACCTGCAACCCATTCTAAAAGATGAAAGACTTAACAGCAATCTAGGTTTGTTCAATATATCATTTCAGTTATATTACACTGTAGCCTATTGCTTTTAATTCTGTGTCATATGAAGGAGCAGCACTCCGAAAGCTAGTGTTTCCAAAGAAAGCTGTTGGACTATAAACCTGGTTGTGTATGATTTTTAACTTTGGCCCAGAGGTAGTGACCCTTCCTCTAAGACAGAAACTTGATCTTTGAGTCCCATGTCAGAACTTGCTGGCCATGATCCGAATGCTATTCCATTCATAACGTGGGCCAAACAGGTTATCAGCCAGTGAATCATTCCAATCAGGAAGTCAGTGGTCAAAGTCAGAAAGTCTCCTGGTCTGTCATCCTAGAGGCAATGGCAAACCACTGCAGCACTTTGCCCACACACATGAACCAAACCTATGGAGATCCTGGAAGTAAGTAAAGACAGATCAGCAGATTAACCTCTTCCTTTTGTATTCCAGTTCAATCGATTTAAACAAAAACAATTCATTCGCCTTTAGGATTCTTTTTGTGCTTGACCACCAGTTTCTCATTATTTCTGTACAGGTCGTATAAATCTGTTTCTCCACAGATTCTACATCTTCCTCAGATAGTGCCTCAATGTTCACCTGAACAAGGGCACTGTAATGTACTCAGGTATAGGAATCAGGCTGGGTCCTCACTTACTCCTGGAAGTCACGGTCTTCTCACTGAGAGGTTAATGAGTTCACAAACTGAGCCATACTCTGGGGCAAGTTCATGAGAAATGACCATTTTTGCAACTGTCAACCAAGCACAGAAGTCAGCCTGCAGTTTTAATAGCTGTACCTAGCATGTGAAATGTGTATAGTAATATGTAAACTATTTCAAATTCTTTCATGAGTTGTGGGTGTTCTTGACAATTATACTCTCTCCCAAATTGACTTCAGAAAGAGGTCATGAGCCACCCACTCAAACACACCAGTCCAGGCACTGAAGGATTTCCAACATGCTATTAGCTCTACATTTTGACTCAGTGATGATTAAGGAATGGCCAGGTTCTAGTCTCTAATCATGATACCATTCAATTTGGGGTGGGGGGTCACACAGGATGGTGTTTCCATGCATCTGTTGCCAGAATTGAGATTCTTGTCACTAATGCGCATGGTCCTTGGCACAAATACCAGCCACTTCAAGGAGCAATGAAAAGTCCATCCACATCACTGCAGCAAAAGGAATGATGGTCTCCACTTCTTCAACTGTCAGGTCTATTTCACACAGTGGGTGAGACAAGAACAGTTTCATCATTACTCTGAACTCTACTACAAAATGATAAATACATTCTTATGATTGCATTCAATGAGTTATTTTCTGTCCAAAATGCAATGGTGCAGGGTCCTCTGATGGTTCAGCAGAGTTCATTTCAGCCACGCTGATAAGAGTAGTCTCAGCTTTATTTTGAAGTAAACTGGATGACAAATGGCCTTCTGGATTCGCATGAGCAGATGCTCGTCAGAGTCTCTGCTATCCAGCGACATCTGCTGACAATACATGTGAACATATATCATAGATGTGTTAGCTCCTGTGTTGGTTGTTACCAAAGTGATACATGAGTGCAAATTGGAAATGGAAATCAGTTAGAATCATAGAACCCCTACAGTGCAGATAGAGGCATTTGATCTTGGATAGTGACAGTATCAAAACTACCACCCATTGTACTCACCAGTATCTCTCTGGCTTCAATAGGGCCATTTTAGGCAAACCATATAATGAGCAAACGCTGTGACAGCACCAAATTTCATGATGCATTTGTGTTGAATTTCAACTCCATATTTTGCTGAAAGTTGGAATATCAACTGAGCATTCTGACATTATAGTGTCTGACTGAGCCAATGACACACAATGGGCATCAATCAATTTGCTGCCAGTGCAACTTGAATATAGGTCAAGTAAAACCCACTTACCGCCCTGGTATTCTTTGGCATGATTGTGACTATATTCTTGGGTGACACGATTCTCTTTGAATTGAATAGCATGGAAAACCATTTCAGGCACTGCACCCTCACCTTACAGGAAGAAATACAGTACACACCTGGTAAACCCTGGACATGTACACTCAGTGTGATTATTTTGATTCACACACTCAAATCCATTTTAAAGTAATTTTGGCAAAATACTTATGTATGCCATAATTTGTTCTTGGTTTTGTGAAAGGGAAATCATGTTTAATCTAATTTATTGGAAGTTTTGAGGATTTATACAAGGCTTCCCAAAATGTATTTGATAAGATGCCACAGAATAGATTACAACAGAAGAATTTGTGCTGTGAACGGTAACACATTAGCATAGACAAAGGGCTAATTATCTAACAGGAAGCAGAGAGTGAGATAATTGGGCTTTTTTTTTGGATTACCAAGATTAGATGCTACAGGGGTCAAAGGTGGGGCCTCAACTATTTACAATCTATGTCATTGACTTGGACATAAGGACAGAATGGGTGGTAACTAAATTTGTTAATGATACCAACATAGAAAAGAAATTAAGTTTTCAAGACAAAATAGAGAGTTTGCAAAGGGATATGAGATAGATTAAGAGAGTTAGCAAAAATTTGGCAAATGGACTGTCATGTGGAAAAATGTAAACTTGTCACATTGGCATAAAGAAGACATTGGAGTGTGTCTAGGAAAACTTAACAAACAGCGAAATTCACAACTGATCTTAGAGGTCACAGCACAGAAACAGATAAGGGTATAATTTTAAGTGCAGCCTTGCTGTAAATCTACAATAGTGAGTAGAGTGGGTTCTTTCTTGATTATATGTTTTATTGAGTTCTGACACTTGACTAAACTTTAAAAATATAAGCCATAAGTATTAAGTTAGACTGGTACAGTGTTTGGAGAGCAATAAGGTAGTGCTATTTTCTGGGTCTGTAGATTAGAAGGAACAAAAATGGCCTTTAGAAGAGTGATCTGCCCTTCTGGTCGGATGTGGAAGTTTCAAGAGAGTTTACGTGTTACTGAGGATGATATCTGCAATAAATGCCATTGGTTGCGAGTCCTATCAGATCAAATGGATCGGTTGAACCACCAGTTAGAGGCAATGAGGAATTTTAAGAGCACGGTGGTGTGATGGGTGGCAGTTATAGGAAGGGAGAAAAGCTGCAGACACAGTCAGGTAGATGGGGTAACTCCAGGAAACGTAGGAGAGATAGGCAGATAGTGCGGGTTTTCTGTGGCTATCCCCATTTCAAACAAGAATGCTGCTTTGGAAAATGTACTGAGTCTTGGATTCTCAGGGAAATGTCGCATGAACAGCCAAGTTTCTGGTATCAAGACAGGCCTCATGAAATGAGAGGTACGTCGGGTTCTAAATGATTGACTGTGTTAGGGGACCCTCTAGGCAGGGGCACAGACATTTCTGCGGCCAGCTGTGAAAAATCAGAATGGTGTGTTGCCTCCCTGGTGCCAGGATCAAGGATGTCTCAGTGAAGGTGCAAAATGTTCTCAAAGGTGAGAGGGACCAGCAGGAGGTCATTGTACACATTGGAACCAATGACACAGAAAGGGAAAAGGATGAGATTCTGAAGGGAGAATATAGGATGTTAGGTAAGAATTCTAAAAGGAGGTCCTTGAGGGTCATGATATCTGGATTACTCCCGGTGTTACGATCTAGTGAGGGTAGGAATAGGAGGATAGAGCAGATGAATGCATGGCTGAGGAGCTGGTGTCTGGGAGAAGGATTCACATTTTTGGGTTATTGGAATCTTTTTTGGGGGTAGACATGACCTGTACAAGAAGGACGGATTGCACCTGAATTGGAAGGAGACTAATATACTGGCAGGGAGATTTGCTTGAGCTGCTTGGGAGGATTGAAATTAGTAAGGTGGGGGGAGGGGTCCAGGGAGATAGTGAGGAAAGAGATCAATCTGAGACTAGTACAGTTGAGAAAAGAATAAAAGTCAAACAGTCAGGGCAGGCAGTGACAAAGCAAAGAAGAAGACAGAAGTGACCAATTAAACAGCATATATTTGAATGCAAGAGGCCAAACAAAGAAGGCAGATGACCGCAGAGCACGGTTAGGAAAATGAGACTGGGATATCATAGCAATTACAGAGATGTGGCTCAGGGATGGACAGGACTGGCAGCTTAATGTTCCAGGATACAAATGCTACAGGAAGGAAAGAAAGGGAGGCAAGAGAGGAGGGGAGTGGCATTTTTGATAAGGGATAGCAATATACTGCAATGAGGAAGGGATATTCCTGGGAATACATCCAGGGAAGTTATTTGGATGGAACTGAGAAATAAGAAAGGGATGATCACCTTATTGGGATTGTATTATAGACCCCTTAATTGTCTCCAGGAAATTGATAAACAAATTTGTAAAGAGGTTTCAGTTTCTGTGAGAATAATAGGGTGGTTATGGTAGGGGATGTTAACATTCCACACATAGACTGGGACTGCCATAGTGTTAAGGGTTCAGATGTAGAGGAATTTGTTAAATGTGTACAAGAACATTTTCTGATTCAGTATGTCCGAGGGAAGATGCAAAACTTGACCTACTCTTGGGAAATAAGGAAGGGCAGGTGACTGAGGTGTAAGTGGGGGAGCACCTTGGAGCCAGCGACCATAATTCTATTAGTTTTTAAATGGCGATGGAAAAGGATAGACCAGATCTAAAAGTTGAAGTTCTAAATTGGAGGAAGGCTAATTTTGACGGTATTAGGCAAGCATTTTCAAAAGATGATTGGGGGCAGACGTTTCCAGGTAAAGGGATAGCTGGAAAATGGGAAGCATTCAGAAGTGAGATAATGAGAGTCTGGAGACAGTATATTCCTGTTTGGATGAAACGAAAGGCTGGTAGGTATAGGAAATGCTGGATGATGAGAGAAATTGAGGGTTTAGTTAAGGAAAAGAAGGAAGCATATGTCAAGCATAGACAGGATAGATCAAGTGAATCCTTAGAAGAGTATAAAGGCAGTAGGAGATTACTTAAGAGGGAAATCAGGAGGGCAAAAAGGGGACATGAGATAGCTGTGGCAAAAAGGGTTAAAGAGACTCCAAAGGGTTTTTACAAATACATTAAGGACAAAAGGATAACTCGGGAGAGAATACAGCCCCTCAAAGATCAGCAAGGCAGCATTTATGTGGAGCCACAGGAGATGGGGGAGATACTAAACAAGTATTTTGCATCAGTGTTTACTGTGGAGAAGGTCATGGAAGATACAGAATGCAGGGAAATAGGTGGTAGCATCTTGAAAAATGTACATATTACAGATATTAATTCTTTGAAAAGGTGACAAGTAGGTTAGACCAGGGAAATCCAGTGGATGTGGTCTATCTAGACTTCCAAAAGGCCTTTGATAAGGTGCCACACGGGAGGCTGCTGAGCAAGGTTAAGGCCTATGGTGTTTGAGGTGAGCTACTGGTATGGATTGAAGATTGGCTGTCTGACAGAAGGCAGAGAGTTGGGATAAAAGGTTCTTTTTCGGAATGGCAGCCGGTGACAAGTGGTGTCCCGCAGGGTTCAGTGTTGGGGCCGCAGCTGTTCACATTATATATTAATGATCTGGATGAAGGGACTGGGGGGATTCTAGCGAAGTTTGCCGATGATATGAAGTTAGGTGGACAGGCAGGTAGTACTGAGGAAGTGGGAGACTGCAGAAGGATCTAGACAGTTTGGGAGAGTGGTCCAGGAAATGGCTGATGGAATTCAACATGAGCAAATGCAAGGTCTTGCACTTTGGAAAAAAGAATAAAAGCATAGACTACTTTCTAAACGGTGAGAAAATTCGTAAAGCCAAATTACAAAGGGATCTGGGAGTGCTTGTCGAGGATTCTCTAAAGGTAAACATGCAGGTTGAGTCCGTGATTAAGAAAACGAATGCAACATTGTCACTTATCTCGAGAGGGTTGGAATATAAAAGCACCGTTGTGCTACTGAGACTTTATAAAGCTCTGATTAGGCCCCATTTGGAGTACGGTGTCCAAATTTGGTCCCTACACCTCAGGAAGGACATACTGGCACTGGAGCGTGTCCAGCGGAGATTCACACGGATGATCCCTGGAATGGTAGGTAAACATACGATGAACGGTTGAAGATCCTGGGATTGTATTCATTGAAGTTTAGAAGATTAAGGGGAGACTTAATAGAAACTTACAAGATAATACATGGCTTGGAAAGGGTGTACGCTAGGAAATTTTTTCCTTTAGGTGAGGAGACTAGGAGCCGTGGACACAGCCTTAAAATTAGAGGGGGTCAATTCAGAACAGAAATGCGGAGACATTTCTTCAGCCAGAGAGTGGTGGGCCTGTGGAATTCATTGCCGCAGAGTGCAGTGGAGGCAGGGACGCTAAATGTCTTCAAGGCAAAGATTGATAGATTCTTGATGTCTCGAGGAATTAAGGGCTATGAGGAGAATGCTGGTAAGTGGAGTTGAAATGCCCATCAGGCATGACTGAATGGAGGAGTGGACTTGATGGGCCGAATGGCCTTACTTCCACTCCTATGTCTTATGGTCTTAGTGCTGGATGTCTTGAAATGTAGAAAGGTAGATAAATCCCCAGGACCTGATCAGGTGTACTCCAGAACTCTGTGGGAAGCTAGGGAAGTGATTGCTGGGCCCTTTACTGAGATATGTCTGTCATTGATAGTCACAGGTGAGGTGCTGGAAGACTGGAGGTTGGCTAACGTGGTGACACCATTTAAGAAGAGTGGTAAGGACAAGACAGGGAACTATTGAGCGGTGAGCCTGATGTCAGTGGCGGGCAAGCTGTTGGAGAGAATACTGAGGGACAAAATTTACATGTATTTGGAAAGGCAAGGACTGATTAGAGATCATCAGCATGGCTTTGTGTGTGGGAAATAATGTCTCGCGAAGTTGATTGGGTTTTTGAAAAAGTAACAAACAGGAATGATGAGGGCAGAGCGGTAGATGTGATCTATACGGACTTCAGTAAGGCGTTCGACAAGGTTTCCCATGGGAGCCTGGTTAGCAGGGTTAGATCTCATTGAATACAGGGAGAACTAGCCATTTGGATACAGAACTGGCTCAAAGGTAGAAGACAGAGAGTGGTGGTGGAGGGTTGTTTATCAGACTGGAGACCTGTGACCAGTAGAGTGCCACAAGGATCAGTGCTGGGTCCACTACATTTTGTCATTTATATAAAGGATTTGGATGTGAACACAGGAGATATAGTTACTAAGACTGCAGATGACACCAAAATTGGAGGTGTAGTGGACAGATGACAATGGGATCTTGATCAGATGAGCCAAAGGGCTGAGGAGTTTAATTTAGATAAGTGCGAGCTGCTACATTTTGGGAAAACAAATCTCAGCAGGACTTATACACGTAATGATCAGGTCCTGGGGAGTGTGACTGAACAAATAGCTCCTCGAAAGTAAAGTCACACCTAGATAGGATAGCGAAGATGGTGTTTGGTATGCTTTCCTTTATTGGTCAGAATATTGAGAATAGGAGTTGGGAGGTCATGTTGAAGCTGTACAGAACATTGGTCAGGCTACTTTTAGAATCTTGCATGCAATTCTGGTCTCCTCCCTATTGGAAGGATGTTGTGAAACTTGAAAGGGTTCAAAAAGATTTAGAATGATGTTGCCAGGGTTGGAGGGTTTGAGCTATAAGAAGAGGTTGAATAGGCTGGGGCTGTTTCTCAGGAGCATCGGAGGCTGAGGAGTGACCTAATAGAAGTTTATAAAGTCATGAGGGGTATGGATAGGATAAATGGACAAAGTCATTTCCCTGAGGTGGGGGAGTCCAGAACTAGAGGGCATAGGTTTAGAGTGAGAGGGGAAAGATATAAAAGAGAGCGAAGGGGCAACTTTTCCATGCAGGTGGTGATGAGAGTTTGGAATGAGATGCCAGAGGAAGTGATGGAGACTCATACAATTACAACATTTAAAAGGCATCTGGAATGGGTATATGAATAGGAAGGGTTTAGTGGGATATGGGCCAAGTGCTGGCAAATGGGACTAGATTTGGTTATGATATCTGGTCAGCTTGGACGAGTTGGACCGAAGGGTCTGTTTCCGTGCTGTACAGCTCTATGACTCTGTGACTCTATTTAAGTGGAATGAGATTGCAGAACCCAGAAGTCCATAGGATAATCATAAACAATTAGCATATGGGAACAGCAAGTTCTCATTCTCGATAGGAGCAAGAGTGACAGGGTAGTTGTTATGGGAGAATTTAACTTGCCAAAGTTTGACTGGGACCACTAAAGTTCAATTACTTTAAATCGGTCAGTTTTTGTCCAATGTGTGCAGGAGGGTTTCCTGACAAAATATGTAGACAGTCCAACAAGGGGTGAGGCCACATTGGATTTGGTACTGGGTAATGAACCTGGCCAGGTATCAGATTTGGAGGTAAGTGAACACTTTGGTGATAGTGACCACAGTTCGGTTATGTTTACTTTAGCGATGGAAAGGGATAGGTATATAACCCAGGCAAGAGTTAAAGCTGAGGGAAAGACAGTTCTGGTGTGATTATGCAAGGTTTAGGATGTATTGGATGGGGAAGGAAAATGCAGGTGATGGGCACAATTGAAATGTGGAGCTTATTCAAGGAACAGCTACTGTGTGTCTTTAATAAGTATGCAACTGTCAGGCAGGGAGGAAGTTTTCAAGTGAGGGAGCCATGGCCTACACCTGTTCCAAAGTATAGCCAGTTATCTAATTAGAGGATTTGAAATGATGCTTTCTGTGATGAGTTCTACCAACTCTGCTTCACTGAAAATTTCCTCTGTGCAAACTTATGAGAGAATGTTTTAGTAAAGGTTGGTGATACTTGTATGGATTTGAAATAATCTTTGCCACACTACCATTACCGATTGAGACCTGAGAAAGAAGGAACATTGTGCAAGGTCCCAGTGAATTGGGGAATTGGGATGACCTCAGGAAATGGGTCTTTTCCTCGAGAAAAGAGGTGGTGGAATGGTATTCCATCACCAAGTTACTCATTATTTCCACGTGCATTGTACAGGACACTGATCAAGATTGCTCAGAGCCAGATCCTAGAGTGAGCAGAATCCTTGACACTCCTGTTTATGTCTGTCAGCCAGGGCTCCCTGGTTCGATCAGGTTAACATTCCCAATCAGGGAACTTATACTCAATGACATTCACCGGGTTGACCTCATCGTAATCACTGCAGTGACCTGACAGAACTGGAGGCTGCAGCTATAGCATAGTCACAATAAACCCATTGAGGAATTCAGGAGAAAGTTATTAATTCGGAGATGATGACAATGAGCATCAGAAGCAGTTGAGGGAAACAGCACAGATCCATTTAAGGATACCTTGGATAAGTACACAATGGAGAAAGGAATAGGAAATGATATTGTCAAAAGAGTTAAAAAGGAGGCTCATATGGAACATAAATATTGTTATGGCTCTGCTGTTGAGAATGACCAGTTCCTGTGCCACATACACAATGTACTATTATAACACCTACCTTGGGGTTTAACACACAGAGGATGATGAAGATGAAGGTGCTCTGGAAACTGTTAACGATGGTGAATAAATAGGCTATTACCAGGATTTCTTCACTAAAGTGGAACAAGCCAAGAATCCAGCTACAGTCCAGAATAAACACCTACATGATGTCTTTAAACACAACATCCTGCAGAAAAAATAAATGGATTGGACAGGAATGTAGCAGGATGTACTTCCACATTCATCAGTGTGAATGTAACTTTATGTTATATAATATATATGACAGGGCTGTAATTACTCATGATGTCCCAGATTTATCCTCCAAGAGTCAACAGAGGCAATGTGGCACAAAAGGGGGCCAGTGGTCCATTAATTGTGTTTAAAGTTCAGTCCCATGTGTCCTGAGCTTGGATGGTAGTGTTGTCAATACTCATTGGGTAAGTCCTTAGAATTTCAGTCACCTGACATCTCACCATGTGATACTTGGTCACATGATATAAGTCAAGTTTACAAATTGATTTGAATTTATAGGGAAGCTAATGAAGGGAACAAAAATTGACACTTTCAATGAATCAAACTGAAAGCAACTGGAAGTCCTGTTTAGTTTTTTTATGCCAACATTTCCCTGATCAGTTATTTCATTAATTCATGCATCATTCTGCCCAAGGGCAGCTTCTTGGCTTGTTGTCTGCTCACGCTTCATTCTGAATCACTTTTACAGGAGATATTAACTCAGTAGTGGGTTGTCTTTGTCTTCTACTGTACACAGCAGGACCCACATCTAATGCAGTATTGGGAACCCAACACATGGTGTTGGTGTTATTCTGATACACACATCTGTGCCAACTGTGTGAACTGACCCCCAATCAGTCAGCAAAATCTAAACTTTGATAGCTTCTGGGTTAAACTGGTGATTCTGATGTAACTGATCCAAACTGAATCAGCTGTAAGAAGGTACTTTGTTTCAAACTGATAGGGACCCCTCTGTCAAACTTGCACTATGTCCCCTTCACTCCCTATCATTGCAAATAGGACCCGGCACAGTTCAGAGTCTCTTGAAGCTGGAGGTTGTTTCTTTACGCCTACCTTCACAGTTTGGAGTGTTCTTTCTGCCAGATTATTGGATAATGGATGGTACAGAGCTGTCCTATGTGTCAAATATCATTCAAATTTTCATGCTGGTAAACAATCTGTGATCAACACTTCCAAGAGTCCGTGTATTGCAAGAGATCCGTGCAGTTTTTCTATTGCCATGCCCCTGTTTGACGAATGAACTCTATGCACATCCAACCATTTTGAGTCGTGGTCTACAATGACAAAGGACATTGCACTCAGGAAGCGACCTGCATGGTCCACATGTAATCGAGTCTGAAATTTCAGCCGCTGCTGATAACCCACTGTACCTCATGGATGCTCAGTTTTCAATTGTTAGATTTCTTCCAAGTCTGTTCCTTCAGCACATTGCCTGACAACATAATGGACAATATCCTTCATGTGAAAAGAAGCCTTTATCTCCAAAAAAACTCAGTGATCATCACTCTGACCAATACTGTCATGGACAGATGCATCTGTGGGAACGAGATTGATGAGGATGAGCGTAAATAGACATTAGCGAGGATGAGCTTAAGTAGATATTGATGAGGATGAGGTTAAGTAGATATTTCCTTTGCACTGTCTCCCCCACCATCCACAGTTAGTTCGGAGTTCATGTACTGGAAACAGGCCCCGGGGGGTTGCAGTGATTGTGAAAGAGATTATATTACAATGCAAGCCCCTAATTTATAGGATTAAGATCTGGGGAGTGGACCAACACTCTTGTGCAGAACAGGATCAAATAATGGTGACATTGCAGAGCCAATCAAGAAGTATTGTTGAAGGGACTCAATGGATTGGAAATTTGGCTCCTTAGAACCTGGACGTTTGGCACCTCAGGTACCAGTTAACGTCCAAAATGGCAGCAAGATCACAATGTTGGTGCTGGTCATAGAGTCATAGAGTCCTACAGCATGGAGACTAGCCCTTTGGTCCAAACTGGTCCAAGCCGATCAAAGTATTTCCCCACACTAACACCAGTTCCCTGCTCTTCACCCATATCCTTCTAATCTTTTTCTGTCCACGTATTTGTCCAAATGTCTTTTAAATGCTGTTAATGTAACCGCCTCAACCACTTCCACTTGGCAGCTCGTGCCATATGCATATCACCCTCTGTGTAAAATAACTGCCCCTCAGAATCCCTTTTCTTCTTTCCCCTCTCACCTTAAACTGATGCCCTCTAGTCCTTGATTCCCTAATCCTGGGAAAAAGACTGAATGCATTCACCCTATTCATCCCTCTCATGATCTCATACACCTCTGTAAGGTCCCCCCCTCACTTTCCTATGGTCTAAAGAGAAAAGTGCAAGCTTGTCCAATCTCTTCCAATAACTCAGGCCATTGAGTTCTGGCGACACCCTTGTAAATTTCTTCTGCACTCTTTCCAATTTAATAGCATCCTTACTACGCAAGATGACCAAAACTGAACACAATACTTCAAATGCGGCCCCATCAATGTCCTGTATAACTGCATCATAACTTCCCAGCTTCTATACTAATACTCCAACAGGTGAAGACCATTGTGCCAAAAGCCTTCTTCACTGCCCTGTTTACCTGTGACTGCACTTTCAGAGAACTATGAGTATGAACTCCAAGATCCTTCTGTTCCACTACACTCCTTAAGGCCCTACCATTCACGATGAAACTCCTACCTTGCTTTGACTTTCCAATATGCAAGACCTCACACCTATCTATATTAAACACCATCTGCCATTTCTCAGCCCACTTCGCCAGCTGATCAAGGTCTTGCTGCAATTTTTGGTAAACTTCCTCACTGTCCACGATACCGCCTATTTTAGTGTTATCATCAAACTTACTAATCATGCTTTGTACATTCTCATCCAAATCATTGTATAGATAACAAACAGCAATGGGCCCAGTACAAACCCCTGAGGCACTCCACAAGTCACAAGCATCCTTCCACTATTACCTCCTGTTTCTGTTGTGACCGACCATGATGTCCATGCAAGAGACAACCTTTGTCCACAATTGAAGCCAAAAAGTAAGAAGATATGGTTGGTAGAGTGGTAAAGTGACAGAGCTTTAGTCTCCAGTACAGAGACTTGGGTACATATTTTAATTTGATATAAAAATACGACTCAAGATGCAGGAAAACCATGAAAGAAAACAGGAAGTCTTGGTGAAATTCTGAAGATCTGGCAGCATCTGTGGAGAACCAAACTGAGTTCATGTATTGAGTCCAATGACTCTTTTATCAGAATTAAGTGGGCTTGAAAATGTGGGATTGAGTGCTGTTGAGAAAGGGCAATGAGAGGCGAGTGGAACAAATAGAGTTAGTGCCCAGATTAAAAGACAAAGGGAGTGTTAACGATAATAGACGAGAGATATGAATGACAAAGAGGTGTTAATTTATGATATTAATAGCAGAAAATGTATTAGATGACTAAGACATTTGGAGAGGGTGGGACCAATGTTGTTATCAAAATTGAGGACAGTGTTCATGGAGTGAAGGCTGACATTCCATTGCAGTCACCAGAGAGTGCAGCTGTGTTGGGCGTGCTATCTTTTGAATGAGACATTAAAGTGAGTCTTTAAAAGTAGACATAAAAGATCCCAACTCCTGGTTTCTCTGCATCTAATTAACAGGTTTGGGAATGTATGGCATTGTGATATAGTAGACAGATATTTATTGGTGAGAGGCAATACAATGAATAGTGAATGCACGCAGTGTGTCTATTTACACACAGGTATGACAGACAACACCAAGGTTCATGCTAATCATTCTCCAGGCAGTTTGCATTTATGAGTCTCACTACGTGTTGGGGGAATGTTGTATTCCAAATTTGTTCTGTTATTAGCCACACCTACTTTCATTTGGAGATGCTGGTGTTGGATTGGAGTGGGCACAGTTAAAAATCTCACAGCAGCAGGGTATAGTCCAACAAGTTTATTTGGAAGTACAAGCTTTCAGAGCGCTGCTGCTTCAACAGGTAGCAAGAGGGCGAAGGAGCAGCGCCCCAAAAGCTTGCATGCCCAGATAAACCTATTGAACTATCAACCTGGTGTTGTGTGATTTTTAACTTTGTACACCTACTTTCATCACATAAAATGATGCAGCCTGAGCTCCTGCTACATCTAATAAAAGAATGTTTGAAAGAAATCCCTTATCTCCAGATGTCCATCACAACATTCTTGTCATCTGTCCTTTCAGCCCTGAGTCTCAATAGCTCATCACTATTAAAAGTGGAGTAACAAAGGCTATCGTGACCAAACCCTTAACCCACACCAATTATAAAAACACAAATAAAAACAGAAAGTGCATGAGAAAATCAGCATGTCTAGCAGTATCTACTGGGACAGAAACAGAAAGTCCTCTTTGACTCTTCTTCAGATCTGAATGGAGTTGGAAAATTGTGCTTTTATGTGGTAAACGGGGGAGAAGGTGCAAGTGGAAGAAATTGTGAGGGTATTTTCACATTGCTGAAGTAATGAGACAAAAATTGAGAAAGGTCCCAATGGTGATTGGTGCAGGTCGTGTTTCCTGCATTGACAGTGAGATACAGTGATCGGATCTAATGCTGTGAAATAAATTTGTTGCACATAGTCCCATCTGGATGGTGGGCAAGGCATATCATGAAAGACAGTATCAAACAGTTGGGAAAAGATGGGTTATTGATGAGGAGACAATAAAACTGGATATTGAAAACCCCACAAGACAGAAGGAGGTAATGAGATCCATGGTCTATAGTTCTTGGAAATAAGATCTAAACAGACTGGACTTCTTTCCAGGAAAAGGAAGGCTGAGGGTCTACCTAACAGTGATCCTTAACATTCTGAAGGCTCTCCACCAGGTAAATTTAGAGATGTTTCCACTTCTGGTGCAGTCTAAAAAGTCAACAACACAAGATATAAACAATCAAGGAGTACAGGCATAGAGCATAAATAAGGATTTGAAGAGAAATTTCTGCATAGGAAGTGATGGGAATGTGAAACTTGTGAGGTAGTCAAAGTGGACAGAATAAATGCATTTATGGGGAAGCTTTACTGAAAACAAAACTTGTGGGAGAAGAAATCAACAGTTATACAGAAAAGGGTAGATGAAGAGATGTGGGTGGAGACTAATGTGGAGAATAAACACTGGCAGAGAGAAGTTAGGCTGCATGGGCAGGCTCTGTATTGTACATGTAACACAATGGAACAGGAACAGAATTCAAAGCTTCAATGGGTTTGGGACTTGTCATGAATTAAAGAGAAACTGATTAGCTTCAGTGGCTAGAATGTGGTGCACAGTGGGAGGAAATAATATCTGAAATTACAGCATTATTTCCTGGGACCATACTTTGTACCATAGTGATATCAAGACAACGATGATGTCACAGAGAAAGACAGAGAGAAAGAAAGAGAGAGAGACACACACAGAATTATTTAAAGGGGAAACGTTGAGCATGAAAAGCATAATTCTTAGAAATCAAGATTCTTAGAAATGTTGGACATTATGTGGACCTTGCAGTTAGGCCAACAGATAAGCCAACAAGAGGTGAGGCCACATTGGTACTGGGTAATGAACCAGGCCAGCTATTAGATTTGGAGGTAGGCGAGCACTTTGGTGATAGTGACCACAATTTGGTTATGTTTACTTCAGCGATGGAAAGAGACAGGTATATACCACAGGGCAAGAGTTATAGCTGAGGAAAAGGCAATTATGATGTGATTAGGCAAGATTTAGGATGCATAGGATAGGGAAGGAAACTGCAAGGGATGGGCACAATTGAAATGTGCAGCTTAATCAAGGAACAGCTTCTGCATGTTCTTGATAAGTATGTACCTGTCAGGCAGGGAGGAAGTGGTCGAGCAAGGGAACCATGGTTTACTGAAGAAATTGAGTCTCTTGTTAAGAGAAAGAAGATTAATGTTAAAATGAGACATGAAGTCTCAGTTAGGGTGTTGAGTGCTATAAGTTAGCCAAGAAGGACCTAAAGATAGTGCTAAGAAGAACCAGGTGGGGACATGAGAAGTCTTTGGCAGGTAGAATCAAGGAAAACTCTAAAGCTTTCTACAGGCATATCAGGAATAAAAGAAAGAGGAGAGTGAGATTAGGGCCAGTATAGGATAGTCGTGGGACGTCGTGCGCAGAGTCCAAAGAGAAAGGAGAGACACTAACTGAATATTTTTTGTCAATATTCACACAGGAAAAAAGACAATGTTGTCAAGGAGAACACTGAGATACAGGCTGTGAGACGAGATGGGATTGAGGTTCATAAGGAGGAGGTGTTAGCAATTCTGGAAGGTGTGAAAATAGATAAGTCCCTTCAAAGTTTGGGAGAAGATTTGTAGCTCGGGTGCTCGTTGTTGTGGTTCTGTTCGCCGAGCTGGGAGTTTTTGTTGCAAACGTTTCGTTCCTTTCTAGGTGACATCCTCAGTGCTTGGGAGCCTCCTGTGAAGCGCTTCTGTCATGTTTCCTTCGGCATTTATAGTGGTTTGAATCTGCCGCTTCCGGTTGTCAGTTGCTGTCCGCTGCAGTGGCCGGTATATTGGGTCCAGGTCGGTGTGTTTGTTGATAGAATCAGTGGATGAGTGCCATAAGTTCCTTTGGCCAGATGGAATTTATCCTAGGGTTCTCTGGGAAGCTAGCGAGGAGATAGCAGAGCCTTTGGCGTTGATCTATATGTCATCATTGTCTACAGGAATAGTGGCAGAAGACTGGAAGATAGCAAATGAAGGGGAGTAGAGACAACGCTGGTAATTATAGAACAGTGAGCCTTACTTTGGTTGTGGGTAAAGTATATAATTATCTAGAAAGGAATAATTTAATTAGGTATAGTCAACATAGTTTTGTGAAAGGTAGGTCTAGCCTCATAAACCTTACTAAGTTCTTTGAGAAGATGTCCAAACAGGTGGATGAGAGTAAAGTGGTTGATGTGGTACATATGGATTTCAGTAAAGCATTTGATAAGGTACCCCATGGTAGGCTATTGCAGAAAATACGGAGGCATGGGATTGAGGGTGAGTTAGCGGGTTGGATCAGAAATTGGCTAGCTGAAAGAAGACAGAGAGTGACGGTTGATGAGAAATGTTCATCCTGGAGTTCAGTTAATAGTGGTGTACCGCAAGGATCTGTTTTCGAGCCACTACTGTTTGTCATTTTTGTAAATGACCTGGATGAGGGTGTAGAAGGATGGATTAGTAAATTTGCAGATGGCACGAAAGTAGGTGGAATGTGGACAGTGAAAAGGATGTTGTAGGTTACAGTGGAACATAGATAAGCTACAGAGCTGAGTTCAGAGGTGGCAAATGGAGTTTAATGTAGAAAATTGTGAGGTGATTCACTTTGGAAGGAATAACAGGAATACAGAGTACTTGGCTAATGGCAAGATTCTTGGTAGTGAGGATGAGTAGAGAGATCTCAGTGTCCATATTGTATTGATCTGAAAGTTACCACCCAGGTTGATAGGGTTGTTAAGAAGGCATACGGTGTATTAGCTTTTATTAGTAGAAAGATTGAGTTGTGGAGCCATGAAGTCATGTTGCAGCTGTACAAAACTCTGGTGTGGCCGCACTTGGAGTATTGCGCATAGTTCTGGTTGCCGCATTATAGGAAGGACATGGAAGCACTGGAAAGAGCGTAGAGATTTACCAGGATGTTGCCTGGTATGGAGGGAAGGTCTTATGAGGAAAATGGCTAAGGGACTTGAGGCTGTGTTTGTTAGAGAGAAGGTTAAGAAGTGACTTAACAGAGACACACAAGGTGATCAGAGGATTAGATAGAGTAGACAGAGCCTTTTTCCTTGGATGGTGATCGCTAGCATGAGGGGATATAGCATTAAATTGAGGGGTGATATATAGAGGACAGATGTCAGAAGTAGGTTATTTACGCAGGCAGTAGTAAGGACGTGGAATGCTCTGTCAGCAACAGTAGTAGACTCGGCAACTTTAAAGGCATATAAATGGTCATTGGATAAATATGTGGATGATAATGGAATAGTGTAGGTGAGATGTGTGTCAGATTGGTTTCACAGGTCAGTGCAACATCAAGGACCGAGGAGCCCGTACTGCGTTGTAATTTTCTACGTTAAGGGTTAGAAAACTCTAACCTCCATCTAAACTCCCTGCCATATATTTAGAGACACAAAAAAAGCTGCATCTTGGGTGGAGGGGAAGATTGGGAAGGTAGTTCAGTAGTCCCTAACTTCAGGATTTGCTCAGATGCTCCTATTGCTGCTTTTCAATCTTCCTTCTACACGGACTTACACTTGTTTGAAGGAGGTACAAGTTAGTTGGTTCATACTTATAATATCTCTGATATATTGGTTGAAAGTCACAGTTCGCCAGAACCGACAAGGAGATTTTTATTGGCTTTCTTCGACTTTTGATGTTTTTTGCTGCAGAGAGAAGGATAGCACCTTCCTTTCCTGAAATCTGTTGGGTTTGGACCAAATAGTCACATTCACAAACTTTTCAACTATTTGACGATCAGTCACATAAATGTTGATAGGCAGAGGGCCGTTGTTACCAATAACTGGTCACCAATCCCATATGAATCAGCTACTTGTTGCTGGCCAAATCTCCCTTTGTATACACCCCCTGGCTCCAGCCCATTTGTAGTAACCTGCTTGCACTGCTTAAACAACAGCTGTGTAAACAACACTTACAATGAGTGTTGGTAACCTGACTTTTAAAAGGGGCAGCAAACCCTTCCACAACCTTTGGTTTTTAAAACAGTCTTTTTCCCTTTTCAATCCCTAATCAAAAACACAGAATAATCAAACAATGTAGTTTTGACAACATATTATTAGTCTAGGTATCATTTTAATGTGATGCACTCCCCCACCCTTTCCAACCACCCACCGCTCCCCACTGGTTTGACCCTATCAGAGTACCAGTGGAGTATTTTGTGATGTTCTGAAAGATACAAAATTAATACAACTTTATTTCTTTCCAAGGACTATGCCTTTGCTTTGACGACAATTACATTGATTGGGATCCCTAGCTCTCTGGTGTGTCTGGGAATCACCATTGTGACCTTTGCTTTCTGCACCAACGTAAGAAATGCTCTCCACATCACCCACATGCAGCTGTGTGTGAGTCTCTTCCTGGCAGAGCTGTTTTTCCTTCTCAGGATCAACAGAACCACAAACGGGGTAAGACAATCCACCACAGCCAGCAATGCAACAGGTTGTGTGGGAGAGAGAGAGAGAGAGAGAGAGAGAGAGTGTGTGTGTGTGTGTGTGTGTGCATATGTGTGTGTGTCAGAGAGTGTCTGTGTCACAGTGTGTGTGTGTGTGTGTGTGTGTGTGTGAGATTTATTAAGTTTTCATTAAGAATGTATTACTGAGCCGCTCTCTTGAATAATTGCATTCCATGTTATGCAGATTCCCCAAGTATTGTTAAGGATGGATTTCTGGGATTTTGGCCCATTGACAATGAAGTATCCATGATATATGTCCAACTTAGGATGTGTAACTCAGGGACAAATGTAGAAATGGTTGATGATTCCATGCTCCTGCTACCATTGTTCTTCCAGGTGTAGAGGTTGGGGGTTTGCAAGTCTAAGTGCTGTCTAAGGAGCATTGGCAAGTTGCTGCAGTTCATTTTATAGATTCTATACACTGCTGCAAATGTGCATCGGTAACAGAGGTAGTGAATATTTCAAGTAATGGGTACACCACTAATCAAGCAAATAGTTTCTTCTTGTTTGGACTTGTATAAAATGGCTCAATATCTTTGTTGAGAGTCAGTACTTTTTCCTCTTGTGTTAATATGGTTTGGCTGATCCACGATTCCTCAACGCACACATCGTCCTACCCACAGTCAGCCTAAAGGTGAGCAGACAACTTCCCTTGATCGGCACCACTCCCCACCTCTTCCTCCGCTGCATTGATGACTGCATTGGTGCCACCTCGTGGCACTGCGAGGAGGTTGAGCAATTCATCAACTTCACTAACACATTCCACCCTGACCTTAAATTTACCTGAACCTTCGCATAAACCAAATCATCCGCCGACATTTGTGCCACCTCCAAAAAGACCCCACCACCAGGGATATATTTCCCTCCCCACCACTTTCCGCCTTCCGCAAAGACCATTCCCTCCATGACTACCTGGTCAGGTCCACGCCCCCCTACAACCCACCCTCCTTCCTGGACCTCTCCATCTCCATTAATGACGACCGACTTGACACTGACATTCTTTACAAACCCACCGACTCCCACAGCTACCTGGATTACACCTCTTCCCACCCTATGTCTTGCAAAAATGCCATCCCGTATTCCCAATTCTTCCGCCTCCGCCATATCTGCTCCCAGGAGGACCAGTTCCACCATAGAACACACCAGATGGCCTCCTTCTTTAGAGACCGCAATTTCCCTTCCCACGTGGTTAAAGATGCCCTCCAACTCATCTCGTCCACATCCCACACCTCCGCCCTCAGACCACACCCTTCCAACCGTAACAAGGACAGAACGCCCCGGTGCTCACCTTCCACCCTACCAACCTTCGCATAAACCAAATCATCCGCCGACATTTCCGACACCTCCAAAAAGACCCCACCACCAGGGATATATTTCCCTCCCCACCCCTTTCCGCCTTCCGCAAAGACCGTTCCCTCCATGACTACCTGGTCAGGTCCACGCCCCACTACGACCCACCCTCCCATCCTGGCACTTTCCCCTGCCACTGCAGGAACGGTAAAACCATACCTCCTCCCTCACCTCTATCCAAGGCCCTAAAGGAGCCTTCCACATCCATCAAAGTTTTACCTGCACATCCACTAATATCATTTATTGTATCCGTTGCTCCCGATGCGGTCTCCTCTACATTGGGGAGACTGGGCGCCTCCTAGCAGAGCGCTTTAGGGAACATCTCCGAGATACCCGCACCAATCAACCACACCGCCCCGTGGCCCAACATTTCAACTCCCTCTCCCACTCTGCCGAGGACATGGAGGTCCTGGGCTTCCTTCACTGCCGCTCCCTCACCACCAGACGCCTGGAGGAAGAACGCCTCATCTTCCGCCTCGGAACACTTCAACCCCAGGGCATCAATGTGGACTTCAACAGCTTCCTTATTTCCCCTTCCCCCACCTCATCCTAGTTTCAAACTTCCGGTTCAGCACTCTCCCCATGACTTGTCCGGACTTGTCCGACCTGCTTATCTTCTTCTCCACCTATCCACTCCACCCTCTCCTCCCTGACCTATCATCTTCATCTCCTCCCCCACTCACCCATTGTACTCTATGCTACTCTCTCCCCACCCCACCCTCCTCTAGCTTATCTCTCCATGTTTCCAGCTCACTGCCTTTATTCCTGATGAAGGGCTTTTGCCCGAAACGTCGATTTCGCTGCTCGTTGGATGCTGCCTGAACTGCTGTGCTCTTCCAGCACCACTGATCCAGAATATGGTTTCCAGCATCTGCAGTCATTGTTTTTACCTAACTTCCCTTGACTGATTATTGTCCAGGGTGTTCTACTCCAGGATACCCCAGATATCCTCCTATTTCAAGGACTGCAATTTCCCCTCCCTCATGATCAACAATGCCCTCCATCACATCTCCTCCACTTTCCCTCACCTCTGCCCTTGACGCCCACCCCTCCAACTACAACAAGGATAGGACTCCCCTGGTCCTCACCTTCTACCCCAATAATCTCTAGATACAGCACATTATCCTCCACCATTTCTGTCACTTACAATCAGACCTCACCACCAAAAATATATTTCCCTCCCCTGTCCCTAACTGCATTCCATAGAGACTATTCCCTCCTCAACTCCCTTGTTAAGTTCACGCTCCCCCACCACCCACCCTCTACACTTGGCACCTTCCCTTGCTGCTGCACAAACTGTAAAACCTGCGCCACAATTCCCCCTCACTTCTGTCCAAAATCCTAAAGGATCATTTCAAATCCAGCAGAAAATTTCCTGTACATCCAACCACCTCATCTACTGCATCCATTGCTCTCGATGTGATCTCCTTTATATTGTGGAGACAGGAAGCCAACCCGCAGAGCGGTTCAGGGAACATCTCTGGTCCACACGCACCAAACAACTCCACCACTGTAGCCAACCACTTCAAATCCCTCCTCCACTATCAAATCAAAGCCACCCGCCAACTGGACAAAAAACACCTCATTTTCTAGCTTGGGACCCTATAGCATCAACATTGACTTCATCGATTTCCAAATCTCTCCTTCCCCACCTCATCCCAGATACAACCCTCCAACTCAGAACCACCCTTTTGACCTGTCCTATCTGTCCATCTTCCTTTCCACTTATCTGCTCCATGCTCCCCACTGACCTTCTCAGTTACATTCCACCTACATCCACATATCACCATCCCACCTAGCCCCACCATTCCCCCCAGCCCCACTCCGGTCCCCCTATATATCCCTCAGCTCCCTTCACCCCTTCACATTTCTGATGAAGGGCATACGCCCGAAATATCAACTGTCCTACGTTTTGGATGCTGCCGGACTTGCTGTGATTTTTTGACACTGACTCTCCAGCATCTGCAGTCCTCACTTTCTCCAAGGTCACAGATGCGATCCCGTTGTTAATACTCAGAGTTTACAGCTTATATTACCTGTTTCTCCAGTTACTTCCAATACTGGCCCTTCAGCTTTCATTCAAAAGCTGAAACATTGGAAGTTAAAACACAAAGATCTGAAATTGCCTTGTTAACTCTGCCAGATTTCTACCATAACTACAGAGAAAATCTACTGGATCCCACTGGGAAAAGGTAAGGCTACAATTAGGTTGGGCTAAATTAGAGATGCCATTCTTCAGATGAGACATTAAACCAAAACCCCATTGACCTGCTCAAGTCAATATAAAAGATCCTATGGGAAAGAACAGCAGTGTCCTGATTGGTATTTATCCCTTAATTAACATCACAAAAAAAGTGATTACCCCCAATCATTATTACATTGTTGTTTGTGCCAGTTTGCAAGTTGTCTGACACATTTCCAGTTTACAATTGTGACAATATAAGCATTTCATGAACTATAATGTGCTTTGAGGCATGAAATGTGCCGTACTTACTAGTTAATTGTTATATTATTAAACTTGGGGCTGATTTGTGACTGAATAATATGTGAATATATATCTTGGGGGTGCCACATTCAGTGATGCACTGTGGTCATGTGCTGAGTAACAAGTATATCAATCTGTCAGTCCAACTGCCAAAGGGAAATCTGAGAGAAATACACTGAATGAACCTCCAGCATTTTGATTTGAAAGTGTGACTATTTCTACGGTATGGAAACCAGAGTCTCATTATGATTTTCCTCTCATTTACACCTTACCTCCTTTGACCTACATCATGGTGCTCTCCCTTCCTCTCATCTTTATTCATTGTCTCTCTCGCTCTCCCCTCTCATCCATTTTGTTCTTTATCCATTCCCTTACTGTGGCATGGTGGCTCAGTGGTTAGCACTGCTGCCTCAGTGCCAGGGACCCGGCTTCAATTCCCACCTAGGGTGACTGTCTGTGTGGAGTTTGCACATTCTCCCCGTGTCTGCGCGCATTTCCTCCAGGTGCTCCGGTTTCCTCCCCCAATCCAAAGATGAATTGACCATGCTAAATTGTCCATAGTGATAGGTGCTTTAGTCAGGGGTAAATATAAGCTAGAGGAATGGGTCTGGGTGGGTTAATCTTCGTAGGGTCGGTTGGGCCGAAGGGCGTGTTTCCATACTGTAGGGAATTTAATCTAATCTAATCCCTCTCTCTCTGCTTCCTAGTCAGCAATATCAGGAATAGATTCCTGCCTGATTTAGCCCAATCCCACTCCAGTAATTACAGTTCCTTCCTCAGACAACACATGCCAGCAGTAAATTCTGTTACTGTGGTCCACACCAGAGATCTTAATTTCCAATATCACCATTCAACGTTATGCAAGGAAGGTAAGAATGCATTTTATAGAATGGCGCAATACTGAAGGGGACTATTTAGCCCATCTTTTAATTATTCCTATCCCACGATGCCAAAACCCTGTAAAGTTTCTTTCCTTTTCAAGTATGTACATTGATTTCCTTTTGAAACTGACCATTCAATCTGCTCCTGCCAACCTTTCAGAAAGTGCACTTCAGATCAACAGTTGTTTGCAGTCATATAATTCATTTTTTTGTCAAAAGGATTTGCGACACTCGTTAACTACAGTAATGATTGAGGGATGGAAAGGTCTACAAAAAGAGAATGGAAATCCAGAGTGAGGGCGGCATCTGTGGCGCAAGTCAAAAAGGGATGAAGTGCATGTCCTTGTGATAGGACAAAGGCCAAATAGGCAGATGTCCATTGATAGAGTCATAGAGATGTACAGCATGGAAACAGACCCTTCAGTCTAACCCGTCCCAACCCAATCTAGTCCCACGGCCAGCACCCAGCCCATATCCCTCCAAACCCTTCCTATTCATATACCCATCCAAATGCCTCTTAAATGTTGCAATTGTACCAGCCTCCACCACTTCCTCTGGCAGCTCATTCCATACACGTACCATCCGCTGTGTGAAAAGGTTGTCCCATAGATCTATTATATCTTTCTCCTCTCACCCTAAACCTATACCCTCTAGTTGTGGACTCCCTGACCCCAGGGAAAAGACTTTGCCTATTTACCCTATCCATGCCCCTTATAATTTTGCAAACCTCTCTAAGGTCACCCCTCAGCCTCCAATGCTCCAGGGAAAACAGCCTCAGCCTGTTCAGCCTCTCCCTATAGCTCAAATCCTCCAACCTTGGCAACATCCTTGTAAATCGTTTCTGAACCCTTTCAAGTTTCACAACATCTTTCCGATAGGAAGACGACCAGAATTGCATGCAATATTCCAATAGTGGCCTAACCAATGTCCTGTGCAGCCTCAACATGACCTCCCAACTCCTGTACTCAATACTCTGACCAATAAAGGAAAGCATACCAAATGCCTTCTTCACTATCCTATCTACCTGAAACTCTACTTTCAAGGAGCTATGAACCTGCACTCCAAGGTCTCTTTGTTCAGCAACACTCCCTAGGACCTTACCATTAAGTGTATAAGTCCTGCTAAGATTTGCTTTCCCAAAATGCAGCACCTCGCATTTATCTGAATTAAACTCCATCTGCCACTTCTCAGCCCATTGGCCCATCTGGTCCAGATCCTGTTGTAATCTGTGGTATCCCTCTTCGCTGTCCACTACACCTCCAATTTTGGTGTCATCTGCAAACTTGCTAACTGTACCTCTTATGCTCGCATCCAAATCATTTATGTAAATGACAAAATGTAGAGGTCCCAACACCAATCCTTGTGGCATTCCACAGGTCACAGGCCCCCAGTGTGAAAAACAACCCTCCACCACCACCTCTGTCTTCTACCTTTGAGCCAGTTCTGTATCCAAATGGCTAGTTCTCCCTGTATTCCACGACACCTAACCTTGCTAATCAGTCTCCCATGGGGAACCTTGTTGAATGCCTTACTGAAGTCCATATAGATCACATCTACTGCTCTGCCCTCATCAAGCCTCTTTGTTACTTCTTCAAAACACTCACAAGTGTTTCCCACGCACAAAGCCTTGTTGACTATCCCTAATCAGTCCTTGCCTTTCCAAATACATATACATCCTGTCTCTCAGGATTCCCTCCAACAACTTGCCCACCACCAAGGTCAGGCTCACTGGTCTATCGTTCCCTGGCTTGTCCTTACCACTCTTCTTAAACAGTGGCACCACGTTTGACAACCTCCAGTCTTCCAGCACCCCACCTGTGACTATCGATGATACAAATACCTCAGCAAGAGGCCCTGCAATCATTTCTCTAGCTTCCCACAGAGTTCTCGAGTACACCTGATCAGGTCCTGGGGATTTATCCACCTTTACTCGTTTCAAGACATCCAGCACTTTCTCCTCTGTAATCTAGACATTTTGCAAGATGTCACCATCTATTTCCCTACAGTCTATATCTTCCATATCCATTTCCACAGTAAATACTAATGCAAAATACTCATTTAGTATCTTCCCCAATTTCTGCGGCTCCACACAATGGCTGCCTTGCTGATCTTTGAGGGACCCTATTCTCTCCCTAGTTACCCTTTTGTCCTTAATGTATTTGTAAAACCATTTGAATTCTCCTTAATTCTATTTGCCAAAGCTATTTCATGTACCCTTTTTTTTTAGATTACATTAGATTACTTACAGTGTGGAAAATGGCCCTTCAGCCCAACAAGTCCACACCAATCCTCCGAAGAGCAACCTACCCAGACACATTCCCCTACACCTAACACTAGGGGCAATTTAGCATGGCCAATTCACCTAACCTGCACATTTTTGGACTGTGTGAGGAAACTGGAGCACCCGGAGGAAATCCACACAGACACGGGGAAAATGTGCAAACTCCACATAGACATTGCCTGAGGCAGCAGTGCTAACCACTGTGCCTCCGTGCTGCCCAAACTGAAGGCTTCCCATTTTCCAGCCGTCCCTTTACCTGTGAACATCTGGCCCCAATCAGCTTTCGAAAGCTCTTGCCTAATAACATCACAATTGGCCTTTTTCCAATTTTGAACTTAAACATTTAGATCTGGTCTATCCTTTTCCATCATTTAAATCCAATGGAATTATGGTCTCTGGCCCCAAAGTGCTCCCCCACTGACACCTCAGTCACCTGCCTTGCCTTATTTCCCAAGAGTAGGTCAGGTTTTGCACCTTCTCGAGTAGGTACATCCACATACTGAATTAGAAAATTATCTTGTACACACTTAACAAATTCCTCTCCATCTAAACCCTTAACACTATGGCAGTCCCAGTCTATGTTTGGAAAGTTAAAATCCCCTACCATAACCACCCTATTATTCTTACAGATAGCTGAGATCTCCTTACAAGTTTGTTTCTCAATTTCCCTCTGACTATTAGGGGGTCTATAATACAATCCCAAAAGATGATCATCTCTTTCTTGTTTCTCAGATTCCCCCCAAATAACTTCCCTGGATGTATTTCCGGGAATATCCTTCCTCAGCACCGCTGTAATGCTATCCCTTATCGAAAATGCCCCTCCCCTCTTCTCTTGCCTCCCTTTCTATCCTTCCTGTAGCATTTGTATCCTGGTCCCGGACCTTCCTGTGGCTTACCACTTCAACACACAATCCTCCCCCATACCCACATGTCTGTCCTTGGCCAGCTGTAATGTTGCAGTGAAGCTCAACGCAAACTGGAGGAACAGCATCTCATCTTCTGACTAGGCACGTTACAGCCTGCCAGTCTCAACATTGAATTCAACAACTTCAGATGATTATCCCATCTCGACCCCTCTGTTTTCATTCTGCTCCATAATTTTATTTCATTTATTTTATTTATCTTTTTTATATTTTTTTCACTGTTCTGTACCTCTTATTTCTTGATTGTCTCTCTTTCTCTCGCTCCCCACACTCTCATCACCTTTTTCCTCTCCTCTTCCCCCTTTGCTACCCTTCTCCCCTGCTTTCCATTTTGCCTCTGCTTCACCCATTCCCCCAAGGTGGAGTAAGTGTTAGTATCAAAAAAACTACAAACTAATTTCTGTAGACTTCACTGTGGCCAGTTTACTTCTGGAAGAGTGGTGTACTTAGTTTTTATAATTGATATTCTTTGCAAAAGACTACAAAACTCTGGTGTCTTGAAATTTCTATCATGTTTAAACAGTGAAAAAGTTTTAAGCCACACAATGGCTCAGTGATTAGCACTACTACCTCTCAGCGCCAGGAACCCAGGTTTGATTCCAACCTTAAGCAACTGTGTGTGTGGAGTTTGCACATTCTCTCCATGTCTGCATGGGTTTCCTCCCACATTCCAAAGATGTGCAGATTCAGTGAATTGGCCATGCTAAATTGCCCATAGTGTTCAGGGATGTGTAGGTAGGTGCATTAGACAGGAGTAAGAGGCTTACTTTTTGGAGGGTTGGTGTGGGTGTGTTGGGCTGAAGGTCCTGTTTCCACACTGTAGGGAATCTATGATTCTCTATGATATTGACTCAGTGGTGGGTGGCTTGTCATTGTCTTCTACTGTCCACAGCAGGATCCACATCTAATGCAGTGGGATTGGGAACCCAACACATGGTGCTGGTGTTATTCTGACACACATATCCATGCCAACTGTGCTATATGACCCCCAATCAGTCAGCAAAATATAAACGTTGATCACTTCTAGGTTAAAATGGTGGTTCTGCTGTAACTGATCCAAAGTGAATCAGCTGTAAGAAGGTACTTTGCTTCAAACTGATAGGGACCCCTCTGACAAAGTTGCACCATGTCCCCTTCACTTCTGTGCTCGCTGGCTCCCAGCTTAGTAATGCCTCAATTTTAAAATACTCAGCGTTCTTAAATTCCTCCATAGCCTCATCCGTTCTCCATCTCTGTAGTCTCCAAAAAGGCCTGCAATACTCTGAGATCTTCACAGTCTTCCAAATCTAGTCTTTTATACATTCTTGATTTTAATCGCCTCACCGTTGATGGCTGATCCTTCAGTTGCCTCACCCCAAGCTCTCAAATTTCTTTTGAGACTGTCCCCACCTCTCTTATCTCTCCCCTCTTTTAAAACTTTTGATCATCTGCTTTAATATCATTGCCAGTAGCCTGGGTGTCACATTTTGGCAGCTAATTTCTGTGAAGCCTCTTGGGATTGTGCACAACACTAAAAGTGCTGGGTAAAGGTAAACCTGTTGTATCACTCATGGTATTCACATCCTCTGTCTCCCTCTGCTGGATTTGGCGTTCCTCTAAACATCTTTCATTACAGAAAAGAAACTCAGTAAGGCTTCCCTGTGCCCAGTCACTAACCAATGAATCCTGCCACAAAGAATGAGGATCAATGTTTCTCCCAGTCAAAAAGAACGCTGAGACTCAGATTCGAGACATTCACAGTTGTGGCAAGGCTTTGGATAAATGCTTCCCAAACCTTTTCTGTCTCTGACCCAATTTTGCATCTTTAAAATGATCACAATGCCTAAGTGAGAATTCAGAAAACAGGATTTGGGGGCAGCGAGAGGAGGATCCTGTTACAGTGGGTGTTCAGCTGATGCAGCTCAGTCAGACTTCTTTGGTTTGCTGCTTTGGAGTTCGTGACTCCAAAATTTTATTTCGCTTAGGGTGTTGACCCCCACTTTGGGAAGACCAGCCAGAATGGGCTAGAGAGGCTATGTTGCTGCACTGTAACTCTCTCTCATTCTCTCCCTTTCTCTCTCAAAATGACAAGCTCTGTTTGTCTGTGTAGTCTTTTAACTATGTGGGCTATTTAACTTGATGCAACTTGACTTTTTTTTAAATTTTTCAACAAACACATTTCCGTTTCTCTTAACTTTGGTCTTTGAATCACTACGTCCCTCCCCCTCTGAATCCAAGGACAAAGGCCTGCTTGGTTTGCTATTGTAGCTACTCCTGGGGTGTTTTAGCATGGGGTCAGGTTCCTCTGACTCTGCTCGTAAACGGGAGGGCATGTAACATACAGGAGATCTCACCTCTTGCGTCTGAAGCATCTTGGAAGGAATTCATTCTCTTCTTCAGGTGGCAACGGCGTCGAGGCAGTGACATCCACCGTGTTCATCGCAGATTCCAAGGTCTCTTCAACACTTGAAGGAGAGGGAGAACCCAGGGGTTCTGACAGCCTTTCTGGCTGTTCTGGGAAGCTAGGCACATTTTGCTCCCGCACTGTTTGCGAGCTTGCTGTTTGTTGTGGTCCAAGTGCTTGTTCAGGACCGTTGCACTTCCCTGAACAATATACTTCACTGGACCTGACCTTGTGTCAACTGTGCCTCTTACCCATAGAGGACCATTCCCCTGGCTCCGAAACCTGAAGTAAACTCCATCCCCTGAGTCTTATGTCTGACATTACCATCCCTGGTACTGTTTCACCCTCTCACCTCCCAGGTCCAGGAAGATCAATTTTAACCTGGTACAGATCTTTTCGCCATTAGCAACTCTGCTGGAGCTATCCCTATCACTGCATGAGGGATTGTCCTTTAATTAAATAGGAACCAGGACAGTTCAGTGAATCAGTAGGTTGTTTCTTTAAGCCTAACTTCACAGTTTGGGCTGCTCTTTCTACCAGACTGTTAGATAATGGATGATATAGAGCTGTCCTATATTTCGAATCCTATTTATATTTCCATGCTGTAAACAATCTGTGATCGACAATTCCAGGAGTCTGTGTATTGCAAAAGACTCACACAGTTTTTCTATTGTCATTCCCCTATTTGACAAATGAACTCTACGCACATCCAACGACTTTGAGTCATGGTCTACAATGACAAAGGACATTGCGCTCAGGAAACGACCTGCATGGTCCATATGTAATCGAGTCTGAAATTTACCCGGCCTTTCCCATGAATGTGGGGGAGATGTTGGTGCTAATTTTTATCCTTGTTGGAACTCTAGATACTGCCCCACCAACACAGCTATGTCTGCATCCAAGCCTGGCCATCAGACATAACGTCTCAACAACATCTTCACTTTGGAGACCTCTGGGAGACTCTGGTAGGGTTCAGTCACTGTTTGATTGGAGTAATTTGTTCACAGGCAAAGGAACCGCTGGCAAGTGGGAGGCTTTTAAAAGTGAGTTAGCTACAGTTCAAAGTCTATATGTTGCTGTGAGGGCGATGGCACAGGTGGCAAGAATAGGGAACCCTGAATGTCAAGAAATGTTGAGGCTTTGACCAGAAAAAAGGAGGCATGTCTCAGGTACAGACAGCTGGGATGAAGGGAATCCTTGGAGGTAACCAGAGAATACAGGAGTTTACTGAAGAAGGAAATCAGAACGGCAAAAAGGAGGCACAAGATAGCTTTAGCTGAGAAGATTTGGATGAATCCAAAGAGGTACTTCATGTATATTAAAGGAAAAAGAATAACTAAAGAGTGAATAGGTCCCCTCAAAGACCAAAGTGGACATGTACGTGTAGAACTGCAGCAGATAGGTGAGGTTCTCAATGAATATTTCTCCTCTGTGTTTACCATGGAGAAAGACATGAAGATGAGTGTTGGTATCTTGGGGATAGTCCATATCACAGTACAGGACATGTTAGATGTATTGGAATGAATGAAAGCGGATAAATCTCCTGGTTGTAAACAGATATACCCAGGGGAGACTGCAAGAGGCCAGGGAAGAAACTACAGGGGCTCCGGCTGATAGTTTCACATCATTGTTAGCCATGGGTGAGGTCCCAGAAGACTGAAGGGCAGTGAATGATGTGCCATTATCCAAGAAGGGCTGGAAAGAAAAGCCTGGCAACTACATAGCAGTAAGCTTCACATCTGTGGTGGGTCCATAAAGGTATTGGTGGAGTTTCCTGACTCCAAATATGAGCGCCAAACCTTCATTTTCTAACTGGGAATATTTATGATCTGCATTTGCCAAAATTCTGGATGCATACACTATTGGGTCTTTTCCTCCATTGGGTCACCTATGAGCAAATACTATCCAATGCCTTAAAGGGAGATATCGCATGTCAATAGTAGATCATGTTTGAAATCACAGTGTGTCAACAATTTCAAGGATTAAAGTTTCTCCATTTCCCTGAAAGCTATGGCTTCACAACTATTTCCAAGACCGACCCTCTTTTAGGAGTTGATGCAAGGTGCCAGGATGGAGGCCAGGTTATGGACAAACTTTCCATAAGAACTCACCAGCCCAAGGAAAGCCCTAAGCTCTGGTACGGGCTTGGGGGCCAGAGCACATATTATCGTCCAATAGGTGCGACTTGATGTTGTCAACTCAGTAGCCCAAGGAGGTCACTTAGGGTGCCTGGAACACACATTTTTCCCTTCATAGCCAGACACCCACCTGGAAGAAACACCTAACAACTATGTCCTAATTCTCTAAGTGCTTCTTATTGGTCTTCCCCATTATGATCGCGTCATCTAGATAAATGGCTATCTGGGGAAGACCTTGTAAGACATTCTCCATCATCTGCTGAAAGATTGCACAGGCTGACGATACCCCAAGTGATAGTCTCAGATGTTGGTACAAACCTTTATCCTGAAAGACTTTGGCATATTTCATTAGAACTTCACAGGCAACTATTTTCTGATGAAAAATGTTTAACCAATCGAGATGAATCCCTCAACCAACTTCACCTCATGAAGCTTGGGTCCAAGCCTTTCACTACAATCACTGGGAACCGAATCAGCTGCTTCTCAAAAGAGACCGGAACCGAAGCTGGAGCCTAAACCTGTAAAGGTTCCCGGGATACATTCTCAGTCTAGCTGAGGCCTTAAGCAAACTTCAGGATTGCAGTCCAGTGCAAATTTTGTTAAAAAAAATGGTTCTGTGAACACTGAAACAGCCGCGCAGATACTGACCTCCATTACAACTGGATGACCATTCCACAGATATTTATTTTGATTGATTCTGATTTGAATGATGATAAGCAATTTAACTGTTTCAAACCAGATGCACATGGATGTTCCAGGGTGTGAAGTCTACTGGAGAACAGCTTCTGAGTTCTCTTAATTAAGATCTGGTGGGACTCCTTTGGCAACTACAATGGCTTGCCGGCTCAGATACTGAAGGAAATTATAACTGTTTGGCAGAGGCTTGACTTTGATTTGGGGTTGTGCTGTGGGCTGAACTAGAGTCTCTCTGTTTAAGATATGTCCAGAAGCTATGTAATTGTCTTCACTCAAATGGTATTGCCCAAATTTAGTCAGACTGACGAGCATGTTCACTTCCATGGGAGCACTCTGCAACTCATGTGCTCCACTTGCCACAGTTTCCAATGATAAAGCCAGTCTTGGTGCCTGTTTGAAGTCCAACTGGGCTTCAGCTAGTAGGTGCTTTTGCATTATCACATCATCAATCCCACGTACCAAATGGTCTCTCAGTATCTCATTAAGGTTAAAACCAAAGTCACTTGCACTGCCAGTCATTTTAAACCTTGTCAAAAATCCTGGTATGGATTTCTCTGGTTCTCGAATTGCTAAGTAAAAATGATAGTATCTCAGAATTACAGGAGGATTGCGATCATGGCATTCCTTAAATAACTCCAGCAGCTTTTGAAAGTTTTTGTATCTGGTGCCTCAGTGAAACTCAGGTTCCTAATAACTGAAAAAGCTATGGGTCCACAAACTGTCAGGAGAATAACTTGTTGCTTTTCATCTGCCCCAATGTCATTTGCTTGGAAAAAGGTGATGCATTTTTTCAACATACTGCGCCCAGTCATCGTTGGCAGGGTCGAATGAGTCAAGCTTCCCAAATAATGGCATCTTGCCAGAAATGCTTCCCCCAGCTCAGAAACTGTTGTCAGTGAGGTCCTTCAGAAACATGCTTCACTCTCATTGTCACTGAGATAACTACACAGCGGCCAGTTTCCCATCACTGGAAATTCCTTGACATTGGTTCAAATCCCTCTGAGCCAGCTCTCAGAGTGTCAGAAAGTATCACGGAGTGTCTTTTCATCTGTCAGCCAGAGCTCCCTGAATAGACTAGATTAATTGCCCCATTCAGGGAACTCATATGTCAGTACCACACAGCAAGGCAAGACAGCAGTACTGTGAGCCTTTGAGATCTCGTTGAGGTGTCAAAACACGAAAAGGCAAGTTGCAAGGTAAGTGATGCTGTCTGCCTCCAAGTGGGCACAGTGTGAGTGAACACTAATAGCAAGTGAGCAGCCATGAGATGCAGCCTGCTCCAGCCCATTAGCTGGGTATAACGCAGTGTCCTTGCAGTAGCAGGTGTTTGGGGGTGGTCATTGTCATGGTTAAAAATCACACAACACCAGGTTATAGTCCAACAGGTTTATTTGGAAGCACTAGCTTTCGCAGTGCTGCTCCTTCACCTGGTGAAGGAGCGGTGCTCCGAAAGCTAGTGCTTCCAAATAAACCTGTTGGACGATGTTGAGAGATTTTTTACATTTGTACCCCCCAGTCTAACACCGGCATCTCCGAATCACGGCTGCCCATGGTGTGTGTCTGAGATCTTAATGCCAAGTGTCCAAGATGGAGCTCCAGAGGAACAAGCTGGAGTGGCCAGGGACCTGTGCAAACTTTCACTTTGAGAATTCACAGCATCTGCTTCTATCTGGCAGAGGGTAAGGAAGCTGTCAATTAATGAGGCAAGATTAAATAATGATGAGGGTGAGAATGAGCAATATTCCTAGTTAAAGACTTCTTGCTGATCATTAATGAGAACCTTGTCTCGAGGTTCAGAAGCACTTTGGAAAATGCAACTTGTTGCTCCTCACAATAAGAAATGCCTCGCTCAACTTCCCACTCAACTCCCATGTCACTCGGGGCATGGGAAGATTCTGTTCTTTCAATTGAAATATGACAAGTACAGTTCCTGTCCATCATAAACATGTGCAAGTTGTTGTTCAGATATAAATTGGAGCTGCTCAAATATAGAGGGCTGCAAACTGCACAGATGTCGTCTGATAAACTGTTACTGTCCATCTGAAAGATAATGTCTAATTTCTCAATAAAGCTCCTGTTACAGTGCACGAAGCAACTTCCTCCACTGCAGTGGCTGCACATGTGGATGATGTAAAGTTTGTAAAAATATTGAGGTTATGCTCAGACTCACTCAGCACATGAGAGAGCTCTGCTGAAGCATCACCTCCGGTGTCACTGTGGGCGGAAAGTCATGAGACGAGGAACAGCTTACTTACTCCTGGGTGAGTACAAGGAATCAGATGGGGTTCACTGTCTCAGTATTTTTATATTATACTAGAACAGAAACAGTACTGAATGGGAAATTTCAATGGTTGGAAAGAATGGATGTCCAGCAGGAACGCTGATGTGTTCTCAGCTCAGTTCTGTTCATTCACAGGATAGAGGTGTATTTAGTGTTCAAAGTAAAATGGTGTAAGAATTTTGGGGTGATCAGTTTACAAAGAACAAAGAACAGTACAGTACAGGAACAAGACCTTTGGCCCACCAAGGTACATTTTACATGATGCCTTTTTAAAATAAAAAGCCTTTGCCTTACCCGGTCCATATCCCTCTATCCCCAGCCTATTCATATATCTGCCAAGATGCCTCTTGAACATTGCTATTGTATTCGTCTCCACCAGTTCCTCTGGCAGCGCATTCCAGACACTTTGCATCCCCTACGCAAAAACCTTGTTTCTCACATCTCCATTAAACTTGCCCTCTTTTACCTTAAACCTATGTTCCCAAGTAATTGACATGTCCATCCTGGGGAGAAAACTCTAACTTGTGAATTTATCCACACCTCTGATAATTTAAGAAACTTCTATCAGGTCACCTCTCATCCTTCAACGCTCAAGTGAAAACAAAACGACTTTGTCCAACCTCTCATCATAATTAATAACTTCCAAATCAGGCAATGGTTAACCTTTTCTGTACCTATGCCAAAGACCCCACATCCTTCTCGTGTAGCAACCAGAACATGTCCACCATGTTCCAATTTGGAGTATAAATGCTAGCCTTAACTAGTTGGGCTGAATTACCTGTTTCTGTGCCGTAGATTCTAATTTAATTCAGTGAAACTTGAGCAAAAACTTCCCAGTGCAACACTGACAGGACAGCAATGATTACAACTAGCAGCAGTCAGTAGTGGTGGGGTTGAGTTATAAGAATGAAAAAGATAGGATGGGACTTTTTTCGCTGAGGCATAGAAAATTGAGGGGTGACCTTATAGAGATTTATAAAATGATGAGGGGCATTGGTTCAAAAAGTTGAACGGCAAAGGTCAGTTCAAAACCCGGTTGCATAATTTTAAGGTGAGAGAAGAAACCTTTGAAAAATACCTGAAAGGCAACTTTCTCACACAAAGGGTGATTCATATGTGGCACACAGTCTGCTCTTCTATAACACAACAGTTTGCGTTATGCAAAAATCACGCTTTAGAAATAGCTTTAAAAAAGTCACACAACACCAGGTTATAGTCCAACAGGTTTATTTGGAGGCACTAGCTTTTGGAGTACAGCTCCTTCATCAGGTGGTTATGGTGTATCACCTCCACACCCAACTGATGAAGGAACAGCGCTCCAAAAGCTAGTGCTTCCAAATAAACCTGCTGGACTATAAGCTGGTGTTGTGTGATTTTTAACTTTGCTCCCCCCCAGACCAACACCGACTCCTCCACATGCCTCATTTCTTTAGAATTAGCACTTAAAATGTTGGCAATGTAATTGCATTACAGACAACACATGTTTTAAAAGGTCGTGCTTTACAAAAAGCGTTCCCCATTCATCAATCACATTATGATGAATTTGCATTGACGAAACACGTATTATAGCAAAACGATCTGTAATCAGCCATAGGAAGTGGTAAATGCAGGTACAGTTATAACATGTAAAAGACATTTGGACAGTTACATGAATAGGAAAGGGTTAGAGGGATATGGACCAAACGCAGGCAAGTGTGACTGGTTTAAAAACTTTGAGAAAGTTGATCAGCAGTTGGACTGAATGACTCTAAGACAATTCTGTGCCCTACTGCTAAGCCCTAATCACTCCATCATCCATGGCCATCCCCAGCCTATGTTTATCACTCAAACCCTCCATTCCCAGCAACATCCTGGGAAATCTTTTAGGAGACCATTCCTTCCTAAAACAGGGCAACCAGAACTGCACATAGTACTCTGGAAGAAGCCTCACCAATATCCTGTACAACCTCAACATGACATCCCAACTCCTTTATTTAAAGGTTTGAGCAATGAAAGCAGGTGTGCTAAACATCTTCTTAACCAACCCCTCCACCTCTGACACAAATTTCAATTCTTCTCCTGGTGTTTCAGATATCTCAAGGGTAGGGCTGGCTTGATGAACCATCTGGCTTTTTCCACTGCCTGTTGTCATCCTATGTTTAAATTCCACCACCCGTTCCCCTCTCCCTACATCCCCCTCACCTTCGATGGTTTGCATTGCCCTCAATGGGCTTTGTATGTAAATTATTCAGTCAGAAATATGGGTGATTCATCAGTTAATTGATGAAAAAATAACATGGGTGATCTGCTGAAGGAAAAGAACTTCTTCGTGTTCATGGCTCTCTCTCTCTTATTCCTGATGAAGGGCTTATGCTCGAAACGTCGAATTCTCTATTCCTGAGATGCTGCCTAACCTGCTGTGCTTTGACCAGCAACACATTTGCAGCTGTGATCTCCAGCATCTGCAGACCTCATTTTTTACTCTAACACTATGGGCAATTTAGCATAGCCAATTCACCTGACCTGTACATCTTTGGAGACCGGGAGGAAACCGGCACACCCGGAGAAAACCCACGCAGATGTGGGAGAATATTCAATTCCGGGGCAGGAATTGAATCCGGGTCCCTAGCGCTGAAGCAACAGTGCTAACCACAGAGCCACTGTGCCACCCAACAGGAGAGCAATCAAAGTGAAACTGACACTGAGATCCAAAGGAAATGTTAAAATGAGTGGCTAAATGTTTGACCAAAGTGATAGATTTTAATCACTTGTTGAAGTAGGAGACACCAGTTTAGGGAGGGAATTGCAGAGCTATCCCCTCAGTATAGTCAGTGAAGGTGGAGGATAAGAATGTGGAGATGCTCAATTATTACATGTTGGGAGATTACAGGTCTCAAGGATTTATTGGGTTGGAGAAGGTTAAGAGAGCAAACGATAGAGCCATGGAGTAACAAAGAATGGAGTGGTGGGTGAACTGGACTTTATGTGAACATTGTTCAAATACACGAAGCTTTCTTTTCTTCCCAGTGATCTGCTTTACCAATGGATGAGATTCGTGGAGAACCAAAGCCACAAACTGTGGCAAAAGCTTCTATCTAGGAGCAAACCAGACATGCATTGGTGAGTCATGGCATGGAGACTACATTTCTGTTCCTTTCTTCCACTGATAGTAATTCCAATAAGGGCCACTAGATGGCATGGCACCGTGGCTCAGTGGTTAACATTGCTGCCTCACAGCAGCAGGGTCCCAGGTTCGATTCCAGTCTTGGGCGACTGTTGGTGTGGAGTTTGCACATTTTTCCTGTGTCTGCGTGGGTTTCCTCCCATAGTCCAAAGATGTGCAGGTGAATTGGCCATGCTAAATTGCCCATAGTATTAGGTGCATTAGTCAGAGGGAAATGGGTCTGGTGGGTTACTCTTCAGAGGGTCGGTGTGGACTGGTTGGGCCGAAGGACCTGTTTCCATACTGTAAGGAATCTAATCTAAACAGCAGGAGGACTCAATTTGAGAAATACTAATTATAAGTACAAAATTTATACCTGATACCAAATTGGACATGTATAGTAAATAATGTGGGCCACTTATTAAAATGTTTATTTCTAGAAACAAACTTTTGGAGGCACATTTGGTGAAGTGGAAGGTGGGTCATTTTGCTGAGTGGAACAAAGAGGTTCCTGATCCTTTGTCAGGGAAGTCCCTGTGGTGCAGTGGATAGTTCCCCCATCACTGAGCAAGTAGCTCTGGGTTTGATTCCTCCAAGCAGGGGAACCAATGAAAACAGCAGCACCAATGATGGGTTTCGTGTCACTGAATCTCAAGGAATTCCCTCCTTCATGTTTTGAACATAAGTCTCTCTAGCCAAAGGAGAAATTTATTGTTTGCAACCAGTACACCATGTTCTTTTCAATGCCAGGAAATAGGGTCAGCGGGAGGTCATTCAGTCCATCAAGACGAAGGTGAAGATTGCAGATGCTGGAAATTAGAGTTGACATTGTGGTGCTGGAAAAGCACAGCAGATCAGGCAGCAGCCGAGGAGCAGGAAAAACGACATTTCGGGCAAACGTCCTTCATCAGGAAGGAGGCTGGGAGCCTCGGAGGTGGAGAGATAAATGGAAGGAGGTTGGGGCTGGGGTGAAGGTAGCTGAGAGTGCGATGGGTGGATGGAGGTGGGGGCAATGGTGATAGGTCAGAGGGGTGGGTGGGGTGGAAAGGTGGGATGGAAGATGGACTTGTAGGACAGGTCATGAGGGCAGTGCTGAACTAGCAGGTTGGAACTGAGATAAGGTGGGGCGAGAGGAAATGAGGAAACTGAAGTCCACATTGATGCCCTGGGGTTGGAGGGTCCCAAGGCGGAAGATGAGGCATTCTTCCTCCAGGCATCAGATGGTAAGGGAGTGGCGATGGAGCAGGCCCAGGACCTGCATGTCCTCGGTGGGGTGGGAGGGTGTATTGAAAGGTTTGGCCATGGAAGAGTGTGGTTGGTTGGCACAGGTGTCCCGGAGATGTTCTCTGAAGCTCTCTGCAAGTAGGCGTCCTGTCTCCCCAATGTAGAGGAGAATTCTTCTGAGGATGTCATATAGCAGGGGTCTTTTGCAGTTCTGGGAGCATTGAGGCATGGTTGACTGTAGAGAGATAAGATGGCGGATCATGGCTGTGAATGTGGAGCCGAGGATCTGGAAGGAGAACCGTTTCTGGGGATTTTGAATTTGTATTCTGTCCTGGTTGTCCTGTTCAGTTCCAAATTGTGTGGGTCTGAATGTGGTCACGAGTCCATGTAAGATCAATTGGTTTATTCTTCTGAGGATGTACATTGGGGATGTACAGCCTCATTCCTGATGAAGGGCTTTTGTCCAAACCATCGATTTTTCTGTTCATCAGATCCTGCCTGACCTGCTGTACTTTTCCAAGACCACACTCTCGATTCATATTCAATCCATCAAGCCTATTCCATCAGAGAGTACAAGGTGAGCCATGGATACAATGTTACTGCAGTGTCAGGAGACAATTTCTTTTATACATTCATTCACAGGATTGAGGGTATCACTGGTAAGGCCAGCATTTATTGCCCATCTCTAACTACCCTGGAGAAGGTGGAAGTGAAATCAATTACAGTTAATTTGATGCAACGACAGCTGCAATGTAGTTCAGGGGAATGTTCCAGGATTTTGATCCAACAACACTGAGGGAACGGAGATCTATTTCTAATTCAGGATGCTCTTTGCCTTGGAGGTGGTGGCAATCCTATGTATCTGCTTCCCATGTACTTCTAGATGGACAGGTTGTGACTTTAGAAGGTGATGTCTCATGGAGGCTGACGAAGTTGCAGTAGTGCATTTTCTGGCACTGTACAACTATGGTGAAGAGAGTGAAAGTTGAAGGTGCTTGAGCAGTTATCAATCAAGTGATCAGCTTTGTTCAAGATGGTACTCCTACTACTTCAGTGGGTGTTGGAGCTGCACTGATCCAAGAACGTAGACATTGTTCCACTAAACCCTTTACTTGTGGCTTATAATCAGTACACAGGATTTGGGGAGTGAGGAGGTGAGTTACTTGCCAGAGAATTCTATTTCTGTTCCGAATTTCTCATTCCTATCTACCCCAATAAGCTTTGACCCCTCGGCCTAACAAGAATCTCTCCACCTCCACCTTAAAAATATTCAATAACCCTGCCCCCACCGCCGTCTGAGGCAGAGAGTTCAGAACTCACATGATCCTCTGAGAGAAAACATATCTCCTCATCTCTGTCCTCAAAAGGGGAATCTTGAGTTTTAAAACAGTGTCACTTGGTTCTGGATTCACCCACAAGAGGAAACATACTTTTCACATTTACCTGGTTAAGACGATGCAAGATCTTCGACACTTTCATCAAGTCACCCCTCGTTCTTCTAAATTCCAGCAGAAACAAGCTCAGTCTATCCAACCGATCGTCATAAGATAATACATTCACTCCAGGTATCAATCTGGTAAACCTCCTTTGAACCACCTCCAGTACATTTATATCCTTCCTTAAATAAAGTGATCAAAACTGCCCACAGTATCAAGATATGGTCTCAGCAATGCCCTGTACAAGGGATACATAACATCCTGACTTTTATTTTCAATTCCTCTCAGATTGAAGGATAACATTCCATGAGCTTTCTTAATGAAATGCTACAACTATCCCTTCCTAATGTTTTGTGACTCATGTCCTGGAACACCTAAATCCCTCTGCAACTTAGAATTTCACAGTCATTCTCCATTTAAGTAACATTCTACTTTTCATTCTTTCTCCCAAAGTGAAGAACTCCCACATTGTACACCATCTGAGAGATTATTCTCCACTCACTCACCCTATCTACATCTGTCTGGAACCTTTGTCTGTCTCCTTTACAGCATACCTTGCTACCTATCTTGGTGTCATTTGCCAGTTTAGCTCAAACATTTGTTCATTGCTGAACTTCATTTCACAATTTATTTTATGTAATTGTGGTTTGCCATGTTGGGATGTCAACTCATGCCTCCAGAACATTCACTCAGAAGCCAGGATTATGAGCTCAATGACATAACCATTTTATCACACTACTCTCACGAGGAAAGTTAGATAATTAGATAAGTGAGTAGAGGGCGAACACTCCTGGTGGGCAGTCACCACCATCAGGAGGTGAAAATCCCAGCCCAACATGGCTCACCAACATTGAACATTGGCATCTCCTCCTGGCACAACACATGTACATCTTGTACACTCTGCAGACTGGGGTGCAAGTTCTGTGTTGGTCTTCGTCAAAAATTTCGTAACTTTTGACCGACCGGCCTTTATGTCAATACTCCATCTTACCTTAGGTCATTTGAAGGTGATCAGAGTTAACTAGGTAAAATTATTTCTGGGTAAATCTAAAGCAGAACAGTGGAGTCATTCCAAATGGAATTGGTGAGAGGACAGGCCCAACATGCTCCGTTTAGGCTGAAATGTAGGTTGGTCAGAATCCTAAGATATTCTCGGTATATCAAGGGGAATAGAATAGACAGGGCAAGGTTAGTGCCCATTAGGGACCAAGGGGGTGACCTGTGTGCAGACCCAGAGGACATTGGTCAGGTGTTAAATGAATACTTCACCTTTGCCTTCAACTTGGAAGGGGGGATGTCAGTCCAAAATTCAGGAATTGAGTCTGTGAGGTTCCTGAGCGGATTGACTTAGGGAGCGTGGAGGCATTGGAGGTTTTGGAGGACTGAGACTTGGATACATCCCTGTGTCTGAATGAGATGTATCCCAGGCTGCGGTGGGAGGTGAGGGAGGAGATTACATTGCTTCTGACGCAAATTTTTGATTCCTCTCTGGCCACAGCAGATGTGTAAGAGGGCTGTAGGATAGCGAATGTGATCCACTTTACAAGAAGGTGGGAGAGATAAATAAGAGAATTACAGACCAGTGAGTTTCACATCATCATCTATCTACTGCAGAAACAACTGGAGAAAATTCTGAAGGAGAGCTTTAATCTGCACTCGGAAAAATATGATCAGAGATTGGAAGCAGGGCTTTGTCAGATGGATGGCATCCCTATCAAATTTGATTAAATTTTCATGGAGGTGACCAGGAGTATACATGAGGTTAGTGCAGTTGATGTAGTCTATATTAATTCCAACAAGGTCTTTGACAAAGTCCTGCACAGCACAATGATAAAGAAAGCAAAAGTACACAGGATCCAGTGTAACTTGACAAGGTGGATCCAAAATTCACTTCGTGATAGGAGACAGAGGGTGGTGGTAGAAGGCAGTTTGTGTGGCTGGAGGCTGGTATCCAGAGGCATCCAACACAGAACAGTGCTGAGTCCTTTATTGTTTGGGACATAAATGATACACAAGAAAATGTGGGGTTTGATGAAAAGTCAGTTTGCAGATGACATGATGATTGGCTAAGTGGTTGACTGTGACGCAGAAGGTATTAAGTTACATAAGGATATAAATGGTTTGGTCAGATAGGCAGATCAGTGGCAGATGTAACTTAATGCTAAAAACTGTGAGGTGATGCATTTTGCTAAAAGTAACAAGACAAGTGAGTACTCAGTGAATAGCAGGTCACTAGGATGCGCAAAGGAACAGAGAAATCTTGGGGTGTCCACACATCCCTTGAGGTGATAGGAGGTTAATGGGATTGTTAATAAAGTATAAGGGACACTTGCTTCTATCAATCCTGGCATGGATTATAAAAGCAGAGAGGCTTTGTTGGAGCTGGATGGTACTTTGGTATGGCCATAGCTTCAGCACTGTGTGTAGTTCTGGTCATCACATTACAGAACGATGTGATGAGACTGGAGAGGGTGCAGGGGAGATTCTCCAGGATGTTACTGGGATGGAGCAGTTTAGGTATGAAGAAAGGATGGATAAACTCAGGTTATATTCTTTAAAACTGAGAAGTTTAAGAGGCAACCCGATTTAGGTTTATAAGATTATGAGGGGCTTGGAGAGGGTGGGCAGAAAGCAGATATTCCCCTTAATTGAAGAGTCAATAACAAGGGGATAATTTTAAGGTGAAAAGCACGAGATTGAGAGTACATGTAGGGAAACACTTTTTTGATCCAAAGTGTGGTGGGAAAGTCAAATGCATTACCTGTGAGAATAGTTAAGGCTGGAAACCTCACAAACTTTAAAAATGTACCTGGAAGAGCACTTGAAATGTTAAATCATTCAAGGTTATGGGTCAAATGCTGGAAACTGGGAATAATATAGTCTTGGCATAGTTTTCAATTCTTCAGACTCAATGGGCCAAAGGGTGTCTTCTGGGCTGGATAATTCTGTGACACTCAACTGAAATAATTTGCTCTGCTGCAAGACTGCAGCTGAACCTTTCCTGAGGAAAACTGAACTGCTAATGTAGGATTTCTTCTTCAATGGAAACTCATACCAACTATGGCACAGCCAGATCGAGGCCAAACAAAGGTTTAAACAGAAGCTTACAGCAGACGGTCAGTACACAAATGTGATTAGGGAAATTCTATTCCTCAGGCAATTTCTATTGCACCAGTAAAAAAAGAATTGTGTCAGCTATTAGAGAACACACTTTTCCTGACATAACAGTCACGCAGTGCCAACGTAAAGACTATTCTGCTAAAGACATTTAACATTCACCAGATTTTCACTGTTTAATACTGATCCCTCTGTTCTTTACAACAACCTGATCTCACACTGTAATGAACCCCAGAATAACTGAGCCATGGTTTTTCCTTCCTTGTATCCATACTTTCTGGCTTTTGACACCTTCCAGAAGATTCTCATCTATCATAACATGTGGGAAATTCATACCTTCAGAAAATTAATTCAACACTCTGAATTATAAACTTGCGAACATAACATGCTACCTTCAATGAGTGAATGGTCTTGAAGGGGAATCAAATGAAAGTCATTTGAAAAATAATTACTTAATTAAACATTTATTTGACAATTTACTGGTAGTTAGCGTATTATTTTGACCAGATTCATCTTTGTGTTGACATTGGATAGATGACAAAGCAGACATCTTTAGCTCACATAAATTAACTGAGTTATAGCAGAAAGATGAAAATTTAAAGCAGCTGTATCAAAGGGCATACACAGAAAAATAATCCAAATCTATCCCTGAATAATATTATCTTAAAAACTATGTCTTAATGAGGAAATGGAGACCATCACACATTCAGGCAGATGAGAAATGGGCAGAAGTTCATCAAGTCGTATTGTCTGTGGGTAGCGCATGAGCTACCATTCAGGGCTCATTTAAGATTGAGAAAACTCAAGCTAAAATACAAAAGCATTTTAACTAGCCTGGACTGCACAAAGATGTAACTGAATTTTGCCAGACATGTTATACATGTCAGGTAAATGGAAAACCACAGGCATAATAAAACCTGCACCTTTAATAATTATTCTTGCATTTAAAGATCCTTTTATAAGAGCAACCTACTGTGTACCATCCAGAGTCGCAGGGAGCATGTGAAAGGCGGCATCAGACTTTAAAGACCATGTTGAGGGCTTATCGTCAAGACTATCCAGATGATTGTGATAAGGGAATTCTGTTTGTGCTTTTGGCATAGAGATGCACCAAATGAATCGACCAAATTCAGTTCATTTGAATGAATTTTGGGGTATGAAGTGAGAATACCCCTAAAATTGATTACGGAGAAATCGGTAAGTCAGAATTCAAAGATGACATATTTGGACTATGAGTGAAATTTTCAGGAATGATTAAGTAGAGTGGGGGAGTTGGCTAGATGTCATTTAAAAATATCAGAGCATACAATAAAACATGAAGCTCAAAAGGTATTTTGACAGCGAAGGAAAGCAAAAGGAGACTGTATTATTGGTTACAGGACAAAGAGAAGAACCAAGTTCAGAGTCATTGAGGTGCACAGCATGGAAACAGACCCTTCGGTCCAACCCGTCCATGCAGACCAGATATCCCAACCCAATCTAGTCCCACCTGCCAGCACCTGGCCCATATCCCTCCAAACCCTTCCTATTCATATTCCCATCCAAATGCCTCTTAAATGTTGCAATTGTACCAGCCTCCACCACTTCCTCTGGCAGCTCATTCCATACACGTACCACCCCCTGCATGAAAAAGTTGCCCTTTAGGTCTCTTTTATATCTCTTCCCTCTCACCCTAAACCTATGCCCTCTAGTTGTGGACTCCCTGACCACAGGGAAAAGACTTTACCTATTTATCCTATCCATGACCCTCATAATTTTGTAAACCTCTAAGGTCATCCCTCAGCCTGCGACGCTCCAGGGAAAACAGCCCAGCCTGTTCAGCCTCTCCCTATAGCTCAAATCCTCCAACCGTGGCAACATCCTTGTAAACCTTTTCTGAACCCTTTCAAGTTTCACAACATCTTTCTGACAGGAAGGAGACCAGAATTGCATGCAATATTCCAACAGTGGCCTAACCAATGTCCTGTACAGCCGCAACATGACCTCCCAACTCCTGTACTCAATACTCTGTCCAATAAAGGAAAGCATACCAAACATCTTCTTCACTAGCCTATCTCCCTGCAATTCCACTTTCAAGGAGCTATGAACCTGTACTCCAAGGTCTCTTTGTTCAGCAACACTTCCTAGGACCTTACCATTAAGTGTATAAGTCCTTCTAAGATTTGCTTTCCCAAAATGCAGCACCTCGCATTTATCTGAATTAAACTCCATCTGCCACTTCTCAGTCCATTGGTCCATCTGGTCCAGATCTGAGGTAACCCTCTTCGCTGTACACTACACCTCCAATTTTGGTGTCATCTGCAAACTTACTAACTGTATCTCTTATGCTCTCGTCCAAATCATTTATGTAAATGACAAAAAGTAGAGGACCCAGCATCGATTCTTGTGGCACTCCACTGGTCACAGGCCTCCAGTCTGAAAAACCACCCTCCACCACCACCCTCTGTCTTCTACCTTTGAGCCAGTTCTGTATCCAAATGGCTAGTTCTCCCTGTATTCCATGAGATCTAACCTTGCTAATCAATCTCCGAAGGGGAACCTTGTCGAATGCCTTACTGAAGTCCATATAGATCACATCTACTGCTCTGCCCTCATCAATCCTCTTTGTTACTTCTACAAAAACTTAATCAAGTTTGTGAGACGTGATTTCCCACGCACAAAGCCATGTTGACTATCCCTAATCAGTCCTTGCCTTTCCAAATACATGTACATCCTATTCCTCAGGATTCCCTCCAATAACTTGCCCACCACTGAGGTCAGGCTCACCGGTCTACAGTTCCCTGGCTTGTCTTTACTGCCCTTCTTAAACAGTGGCACCATGTTTGCCAACCTCCAGTCTTCCGGTACCTCACCTGCGACTATCGATGATACAAGCATCTCAACAAGAGGCCCAGCAATCACTTCTCTGGCTTCCCACAGAGTTCTCATGTACACCTGATCATGTCCTGGGGATTTATCCACCGTTACCCATTTCAAGACATCCAGCACTTCCTCTTCTGTAATCTGGACATTTTGCAAGATGTCACCATCTATTTCCCTACAGTCTATATCTTCCATATCCTTTTCCACAGTAAACACTGACGCAAAATATTCATTCGTATCTCCCCTATTTTCTGTGGCTCCACACAAAGGCCGCCTGGCTGATCTTTGAGGGGCCCTATTCTCTCCCTCGTTACCCTTTTGTCCTTAATATATTTGTAAAAACCCTTTGGACTCTCCTTAATTCTGTTTTCCAAAGCGATCTCATGTCCCCGTTTTGCCCTCCTGATTTTCCTCTTAAGTATATTCCTACTTCCTTTATACACTTCTAAGGAGTCACTCGATCTATCCTGTCGACACTTGACATATGCTTCCTTCTTTTTCTTTAACCAAACCCTTAACTTCTTTAGTCATCCAGCATTCCCTATATCTACCAATCTTTCCTTTCACCCTAACAGGAATATACTTTATCTGGATTCTTGTTATCTCATTTCTGAAGGCTTCCCATTTTCCAGCCGTCCCTTTACCTGCGAACATCTGCCCCCAATCAGCTTTCGAAAGTTCTTGCCTAATACCGTCAAAATTGGCCTTTCTCCAATTTAGAACTTCAACTTTTAGATCTGGTCTATTCTTTTCCATCAGATTTTAAAACAAATATAATTATGGTCGCTGGCCCCAAAGTGCTCCCCCACTGACACCTCAAGTCACCTGCCCTGCCTTATTTCCCAAGAATAGCTCAAGTTTTGCATCTTTTCTCATAGGTACATCCACATACTGAATCAGAAAATTGTCTTGTACACACTTAAGAAATTCCTCTCCATCTAAACCTTTAACACTATAGCAGTCCCAGTATATGTTTGGAAAGTTAAAATCCCCTAACATAACTATCAACTGTTCTTACAGATAGCTGAGATCTCCTCACAAGTTTGTTTTCCTCTGACTATTAGGGGGTCTATAATACAATCCCAATAAGGTGATCATCCCTTTCCTATTTCTCAGTTCCACCCAAATAACTCTGGTAATATCCTCCCTCAGGACAGCTATAATGCTATCCCTTATCAAAAATGCCACTCCCCCTCCTCTCTAGTTTCCCTTTCTATCCTTCCTGTAGCATTTGTATCCTGGAACATTAAGCTGCCAGTCCTGCCCATCCCTGAGCCACATCTCTGTAATTGCTATGATATCCCAGTCCCATGTTCCAAACCATGCCCTGAGTTCATCTGCCTTCCCTGTTAGGCCCCTTGCATTGAAATAAATGCAGTTTAATTTATCAGTCCTACCTTGTCCCTGCCTGTTTGACTCATTTCTGTCCTCAACTGTACCAGTCTCAGATTGATCTCTTTCCTCAGTATCTCCCTGGGTCCCCCCCCACCCCCTCCCCACACCCCCTAGTTTAAATCCTCCCCAGCAGTTCTAGCAAATTTCCCTGCCAGTAATTTAGCCCCCTTCCAATTTAGGTGCAATCCGTCCTTCTTGTAGAGGCCACTTCTACCCCAAAAGAGATTCCAATGATCCAAAAATGTGAATCCTTCTCCCATACACCAGCTCCTCAGCCATGCATTCATCTGCTCTATCGTCCTATTCCTGCCCTCACTAGCTCTTAGCACTGGGAGTAACCCAGATATTACTACCCTTGAGGACCTCCTTTTTAAATTTCTACCTAACGCAGTGTAATCTCCCTTCAGAATCTCAACCTTTTCCCTTCTCATATTGTTGGTTCCAATGTGGACAATGACCTCTTGCTGGCACCTCTCCCCCGTGAGAACATTCTGCACCCTCTCTGAGACTCCTTGATCCTGGCACCAGGGAAACAACACACCATTCTGCTTTTTCTCTGCTGGCCACAGAAACGTCTGTCTGTTCGTTGGATTACAGTATCCCCAACACAATTGATCTCTTCGAAGCCGACGTACTCCTCGTTGCATTAGAGCCAGTCTCAATACCAGAAACTTGGCTGTTCGTGCTACGTTCTCCTGAGAAGCCATCACCCACTCCATTTTCCAAAACAGCATATCTGTTTGAAAAGGGCATATCCATAAAAGACTCCTGCCCTAGGTGCCTATCTCTCTTATCCTTCCTGGAGTTAACCTATCTATGCTACTGTATCTGAGACTTCCCCCCTTCCTATACCTGCCATCCATCACATACTGTTGCTGTTGCAAATTCCTCATCGCTTCCAACAACATTTATGGTAGATATAATCTGCAGTAACCCTTAAACTCTCTTTAAACTCTCACATCTGACAAGAAACATATCTCACTGCAAAGACCATTTTTGCTCCTTCACAATCTACAGACCCAGAAAATAACACTGTCTTATTCCTCTACAAAACACTACACCAGGTTTACATTTAATCAAGAGACTTATCTCCAACAAACATATAATCAAGAAATAACCCACTGTACTCACTACTGCAGCCTTACTATTGGACAGACTTAAAACAATGATTAATTTATCTCATTCAGTGTTGTGAACTTCATCAAACAGGTTCCTCCAAGATTAGTTGTGAAATTCACTGTTTGTTAATTTTCCCAGGTGCACGCTGATGATTCCTCAAGTTAAATAAATTGGACAATGAGGAAGTTGTCAAAAATTGGGATAAATTATTGAGTTACCTTCCAGAGGAAAATCGCAATGACCTGAAAGAGTTATTACTATCACATGGGGAGATACGTGGAAATAAGCTGCGAAATACTAACCTAATTAAGCATGGTGGAGGTATAGGAGCTGCTGTTCTGATTAAGCATCATCCATTTAGGCATAACTCTCTAAAGTTGGCGCAGGTTCAACAGGAGATTGAATGCATGCTCCAAGCTGATATAACCATCATGGAATCATCGACTCTCTACAGTGTGGAAACAGGCCATTTGACACAACAAATCCACACCGACCCTCCAAAGAGTATCCCACCCAGACCCATTCTCCTACCACTCTACATTTCCCCTGACTAATGCACCTAACCTACACATCGCTGAACACTATGGGCAATTTAGCATGGCTAATTCACCTAACCTGCACATCCTTGGACTGTGGGATGAAATGGGTGCACCTGGAGGAAACCCACGCAGACACGGGAAGTACGTGCAAATTCCACACAAAACAGATGCCCGAGACTCAATAATTTATCCCAATTGAAGTGAATTACAGTGACTAGAGCTCACCCATAGTAATGGTGCCAAAACCAGATTGTCTCCAACAGTTATGTGTGGACTATTGCAAAGTCAAAGCAGATATAAAGACTGATGCATATCTGATTCTGCATTTGGAAGACTGTGTTGAGAAAGCAGGACAAACAACTTATATTTCTAAGTTAGACTTGCTCAGGGGATACTGGCAAGTATCTTTGTCAGGAAGAGCAAAGACAATTTTGGTTTTCATAATGCTGAATGGGCTGTATCAGTTTAAAGTCATGCCATTTGGTATGAAAAGTATGCCAGCCACATTTCAGAGACTAACCAATAAGGTCATTGCCAGACTACCCAACTGTGGCGTACATATAGATGACCTGGTGATTTTGAGTCACACAGAGAAGGAACATTTGCAACATTTATCAGACTTGCTCTATCGACTTCGGAAGGCAGGCTTGGAATTAAACCTGGGTGAAAGTGAATTTGCCAAAGCCCAAGTCACCTTCCTGGGCCATGTTACTGGACACGGACAAATGGCCCAGGGGATGCAAAACACAGGTAACTGGGAACTTTCCCATACTATCGACAAAAAGAGCTGGGATTGAGTGGATTTTATTGAAAATTCGTACTAAATTTCAGCAGTGTGGCTGCTCCATTCACTGAATTGCTAAAGAAAAGCAAGTTTCAATGGACAGCAGACTGTCAGAAGGCATTTGACAGCCTGAAAGCTGTGTTAACTACTGCTCCAGTATTAGCCACACCTAATTAGCCAAAGCCATTCAAGGCAGCTTTTGATGCAAGTGATGTGGGTGTCGGTGCTGTGCTCTTGCAAGAAGAAGACAAAAAGATAGAAAGACCTATTAGGTATTTGTCCAAGAAACTCAACATTCATCAGCAGAAATATTGACAATCCAAAAGAACTTTGAGCTTGGTGTTGGCACTACAACATTTCACTATTTATGTTACCAGTAATGCATCTGAGACAATCATATACACTGATCATAACCCACTGAAGTTTGTGGAGAAATTTCAGGACAAAAACTGTTTAAATGGAGCTTGTTGTTACAGCCATTCAGTTTGAAAGTTGTGCATGTAGCAGGGTAAGAAAGTGTAATTGCAGACGTGTTGTTGAGTGAGAAATGGAAGCGTTCGGTTGCAAGAGTTAAACAGACTGAAACAGAATATATGTGCGTGTTACAGGGTACTAACAGTTTAAATTAAGGGGTTTTAAAATGGAGTCATCTTTGGATATTGATGATTTTTTTTAAGGGGGGTTATGATGATCCTACTCTTTTAACAAGGTTATGTCATCCTTGACTTCTTGTTCAGGAGTTCAGAATAACACAGGTTCTGAAAAGTCTGGGCTTGGTTGGGGTGTAGGACCAATTTGAGTAGAGCTAACACACACTGCCTCAGGCAAAAGGCTTTTAAGTTTAAAAAAAACACTTGTACAATGAAAGGGGAATGGCTAGTTCGCTGAGGTCAGCTTTACTCTGGTTTGGTCTGGTTATTTACTGACAGCAGTCAGGCAATTGTAAAAGCTGCTGGACCCAAAGTAGCAGGCCTATGATGATCCTCTTCTCTTTCCAACATCTCTCCTGTAAGACCCTGTGTTTGATTTTACCTCTTGTGCCAAGGGGTGTTGTTGCAAGTATTTGGGATGATGTGCAGGTGCCAGGTTTGGACTGGGGGGACAAAGTTAAAAATCATATATCACCAAATTATAGTCTAACAGGTTTATTTGGAAGTACTAGCTTTCAGAGCTCTGCTCCTTCATCAGGGAACTAATGGGGCAGGATTGTCAGATATAGAATTTATACTAAAAGATCACAGTGTCATGCAATTAAAATGCTATATTGAATAAAGCTAGATTGTTGCTAAGTCTTTCATCTTTTAGAAGGGGTTGCAGGTTTCAGTTCATTAATACAAAAATACCAGAACTTTTTTTAAGTCACATTCTCAAGTTAACTTAAGGTTTTATAAAAAAAGGTGTCAGCTCAGACAATGTATTAAAGATGTGAGGTTAGCGTCTGTCCATATCCCAATCTTGAGTCAGACTGGGTCTAATTCCAAAGTCGGAATTTAGAAATTATTGTATGGATTGATTGCCTGCATTGACTGTCTGCAGGTTGTGTGCTTTTTGAGCAAATATAGCATGTATCTGCAAATATAATTCTGCAAATACAATTACACCCCATAGAATTATGTGTGTGTTTGTGTACATGTGAGGGAGGGGGGAGAGAAAGAGACAGAGAGAGAGAGGCAGAGAAAGAAAAATTGTGTGTGTGTGCAAGTGTGAGTGCATGTGAGAGAGTTTGTGTTTCACTTAAGTAAATATGGGAATAGTGTGGCATTTGGTTAAGGGGTTAGGGTGCCAGGTGGGTGAAGGAGGGAGGAGCCAAGTGGATACAAAGTGGGTATGGTGTTGGGGTTGGATGTCTTATGGATAGCTGTTCAGGGTACTAAGAGTGAGGTGTCAGGTGGGTGAGATGATAGGGTAACAGGGTGTCATAAAACAGAGAAAGAGGTCAGTAGCACAATATACAGTGGGGTTCCAGGCTGCCTGGAAACTGTGAATGAATGTTTCGGGCAGGTCAGGATCAGGTGGGTGTTGACTCCGATGGTGGGGAGCGGTCGGAATGGGGCCAGGGAGGGGGCAGTGTCAGGTCTGGCAGGTGGGAAGAGGCTGTTGGGTCCAGGGAAGGGGGGTGTTTTGTGCTTCGATGGGTCACGTCAGTCATAAACAAGGTTGCATTCCTGCCTTGGAGAGGGCCTTAACTTTTCTTCTAAAAGATGACACTTCCAACTTTGCTGCATGACCTCAGTATTGTAGGGGAGTATCAGCCTAGGTTTTGTGTTCGTTCCAATGCAGCCATAACCTTCTGTTTCAGGTTCTGCTCTCATTGGGTGGTGCTCACACTGAGCTCTGTGGTGGTGTCACACTTAGTCATTCAGGCTGAGGAAGGCTCAATATTAAATTATTACAGCATTCACATTCATTTCTCCTGTCAGTGAGCGACATTTTAAATGTCTTCATTATCTTAACATTAACTAAACAGGATCAACTCAGAACAATGCAGCTTGAGCAGTTTAACAAAGGTCAGAAAGGTATTTATAATGATTGGACACTGCAGTTGTAGGGAGAAATGTAGGATACCCAGTCTACACATGTGCGAGCAAAGAGGAGATTGTGGTCCCCTGCCTTTGTAACACTTTGAGTGGTATATTTTGCCTGAAGCGTCTTAAAATGTTTTGATACATTCAAGTGCTTAATGTATGCAACTTATATACTTGTACATACGTAATTTTGTGCAGGACATGATTGTGTATGATCAGCACATACCTTACGCATGCAGGATCTATGTAACAGTGTACATGCTTGTGACCTATGCACAAATAGGTGCCATATGTATATTAACATGATCAATGTATCAGTCTGAGAAGGGATAAATGAATTTACTGAACTGAAGTTTACTCTATTGCTTGAAAGATTTTGATGCCTCTTTTCTCTTCTTCACACAGATAGCCCTGACTACTTACCATATATTTTGTTCATGGATTAACTCCACCATTAATCAGATTACTCATCAGAATGTACAGGTCAGTCATGACATACTCCCCATTGCATCATGGGTAGAATATAGGAGTTGGTGACATCATTCTTTAAGATCATGACCTTAAGATCAGTTTCTTTCTTGCCCATATCCCTTCATTCATTGTTTTTTCCTTCTTCAAAGCATTTAACTCAGCAAATTGCAAAGCTCTCTGGACTGTGAAAGTGTCTATAAACTTCATCACAATCCTACAATTCCTTCACAATGATGTCACTGAAGCAGGTGATCTGAAACAGATGCCTTGTACAGTTATATTGAGCTGTTGATATTTACATTCTGTCATCCCAAACAATAAACCCAAAGCTACATTAGTCTTTGTGATTATTTGGTGTACCTTCAACCCAACATTATTGGAATCATGTACAAGGATGTCCAGATCCTTCAGCACTGCAGCATTCTGCAGTTCCTCTCTATTCAGATAAAATTTTGCTTTTCTCTTCTCCCTGGGAGAATGGATAACCTGATCTTTTCCAATATTATGCTCTTTCTGCCAAATTTCTATATCCCTTCTGTACACCCATTTACATCCCTTTATAGACCCTTTAAAGAACCGTCTGTGATGTTTCAGGGTTAAAAATTCAATTTTTGTTAGTTCAATAGTTGTTTATTAATATACACTTGAGGGTAATCATTACAGAATTATTACTGCATTGGGATCCTATGTGTTCACAAGGTGAGTGACCACGTCAAGATGTCATTAAAGGATTAGTTGTTCTGAATGAAGAGCAATGAGTACAAAGGTTGTTATGAGAGATTCAGTATGAAGAGATTTAAATGTATTGAATGAGATTTGATCAATGAGAATGGCTTTTGTTCATAGAGTGAAGCCTGCAGTAGATTCTTGGAATATATTTTATTTGATCTCAACATGGTTTTTGAGTTTTGATCATGGGTGAAGTTCCAGTCCACTGAGGCAAGCTTTTTAACCAGAACACCACAGGAATCAGCAACCTTCATGGCTCCCTCCAAACTGTTGCTGAGGAACTGGACCTATACCTACCCATATTATACCGTCACCTCTCCCAAAACGAAACTCTGGGAACTTCGGTCTGTTTCTCCCATGGTGCACAGAGTAGGAATGTTACCCAGGCGGAGAACAGCGAAATGCTAAGTCCCCGCTGAGGAGCAATGAGAAGGGCTGCCATTGTGTAAACATCTGCCCCCCTGCTTTCTGGATCATAGCAAGGTTAATTTGAAAACGATCCTTTCTTTTGTAGATGCCTTCCACACAGACAAATTGAATTGATGTTTTAAAGGGACCCAAATTAACCAGGCTCCCTTGACTTAGTGAGTGAGTGAGTGAGTTTATTTATTGCTAAACGCAAGAAGAAATAATAATGTAACTCACATACACAGGGTTCAGATATGTCCAAACGTAAAGCTAAAAAGATATACTCATCAGACCGTGAGTTCCATGAAGAGTAGAAAATGGGATATTGCATCCTTTAAATTGGGTGATAACTGGTAGGAAGGATATCAATAGACAAGCAGCTAAGTTTTCAGCTGAAAGGCATTTGACCTGCTTCCAATTTACACAGTTTCACTTGCTTCCAATAGAGAGAGAAATTTGCTTTCTTTTACGTGACATAATATTATTTTACACATGAACCACCAAAAGTCAGCTCTGAGACCTGTCACAATTGAACTGGAACATGTGTGCCAATAATTGAACCCCACTGCTCTATGTGTGTTCACAAAATATATTAAATCCCACTAAGACCACCAAAATGGTCAATTTGCCTGACTGATTGATTTTCCAGACAAAAGCATTTCACAGCAGGTTTTATTCATAACAGAAAAATAACTACTTATTTCAACACACTTCACATTGCCAAATGCAAAGAAAAGAAAGAATTTCTAATCTAACACCATGTGACTCAGAGTATACTCCCTCAAAAACCTCAACATAAACAGACTCAATCATCATCTTGACAGAGATAGAGAGTTTAACACATATACTAAGGGTAGAAAAAAAGTAGAGATTGGGTAAACAAAATTCTGAACATCCAAATTCTAAACCACAAGGTGGGAAGTTATTTTCTCCCAGCCGTTTTGAGTTTAACGAGGATAACACACTGCTGCCTGTGGAGTAATGGTCATTATTTGACTTCATTGTAGCTTGGCTGGACCAAAGTCTTTTCTTGTTTCAGAAATTATTTTAAGCTTTCTTGTTTTTCTTTTGTCCTTTGCCCACTTGGGGAATGAAGAGAAAGAGAGAAACAGAGAGATGAAGAAAAAGTGAAGGAGAAATAGAACATTTCTACATGCAGTTTCTGGAACTGTCTATCTATCTGTCTGTCTGTCTCTCTCTCTCTCTCTCTCTCTCTCTCTCAACTGCGCTGGGATTGACTACTCTTAACAAACTGCAGCTCAACCAACCTGAGGGCTTTTGTCAAGCAGAACTTCCTTCACTTGAAACCCAGTCATTGCCATTCAGTGCACAATTTCCCTTCTCGCTGCTTCTGATAGTAACCTTGTACCAAACAGTTCAAAACGTTTGCAGAACTTGATTTTTAAATTGCAGATAATTTTGAGTCGGCACTCCAAATTCCATTTTAGATTATCATCCCAAAAAAGAAAATATATGGACCTTCTTGAGGCATAACAGTTTTTAATGATGCAGGAAATATAAATTAATGACTTAGTTATTCTTACCAGAGTTAGTGAACATTGCCCCCACCTCTTCAGGTTCCTCCCCTCCTCGCTCAATATCCTGACTCTTGTGTGAGAGCAGCCTGACATTCCTAACCTCAATTCTTCATTCCTCCTGCATGAAGGAAGTGTCAGATGATTCAACACAGACAGAGACACACATCGACAGACCCAGGCAGGCATACGCAAAATACATGAACAGATAAACGTATACATGCACACAAGATACACTCATATAAATATGCAAGACTCACACCCACGTACAGACAGATAGACACAGTCTGACAAACACACACACACGCAGTTGGGATAACTCAATGCAGATCCAAGGTGGGAGCTGGTGTGTTTCCTTCGGTGTGATTGGGGACCAGACAGCCATTTCCTTTACCTGCTGTGTGTTACAAGCAAGACCAATTTATTCAGTGAACATTCAACTTGTAATAGCAGAGAGTCAAACATACAAAGATATGAATTTGGAGCAGAAGTAGGCCATTTGTCCCCTTCAGCCTGTTATATCATTTAAGAAGATGATGAATTATCTGTTTGTGTTTTGATTGCACATTCCCATCTCGCCTCAATAATCTTTCATTCCACTACTTAATTACAAAGATGTGCAGCTTAGGTGAATTGGTCATGCTAAATTGCCCATAATATTAGGTACATTAGTCAGGGGTAAATGTAGGGGAATAGGTCTGGGTGGGTTGCTCTTCAGAGGGTCGGTGTGGACTTGTTGGACGGAAGGGCCTGTTTCCATACTGTAGGGAAGCTAATCTAATCTAATCTCATCTACCTATCACAAATCCATCTACCTCTTCACTCATAATATTCAGTGACATCACCTACAGCACATTCTGAGGCAGACAGCCTGAACTTAGCACAGCCCTCTGAGGCAATAAACAATTCTCCTTATCTCTGTCCTAAAAGGGTCACCCATAATTTCAACATAGTGTCCACTTGATTTGAACTCAAACACAACAGAAACATCCTTTCCCCATCCATCTTGTACAGGCCATTCAGAATTTTGTACACTTCTATCAAGTCACCCTTCACTCTTCTAAACTCCAGTGAAAACAGACCCAGTCGGGTCAACCTCTCTTCATAAGACATTCCACTGATTCGAGATATCAATCCTCTGAACTATCGCCAATGTATTTACATCCTTCCTTCAAAAGGGGACCAAAACTGCACACAGGATTTGAGATGTGGTCTTACCAATACCCTGTATAACTGCTGCATAACATCCTTAAGTTTATATTGAATCCCTCTCATATTCAATATAAACCTTGCTGTCCACAGCAGGCGAACAGTGAGTGGACAACCCACTGTGTCCACTGGGATTACGCAGCTGGGAAAAGCTACTGGTCTCCTCGTGGCTGCAGTGTGGGAGATTCCAGTGGAATACACCCAGTGTCGATGCAACCATCTCTCCACCCTGGCATTGCTGATGTCTCCTGTTGGATGGCAGGTAAAACTGTTTCTCCATCTGTGTTCTCCACAGTTAGTTCAGAGTTCATAAACTGGATACAGGCCCTGGGTGTTGCAGTGATTGAGAGAGAGAGATTATGTTACAATGCAAGCTCCTAGACTGTAGGATTTAGATCCAGGGGGTGGACTAACACTCTTGTGCAGGACAGTATCAAATAATGGTGACATTGCAGAGCCAATCAAGAAGTATTGTTGAAGGGACACAATGGATTGGAAATTTAGCTTCTTATAACATGGACATTTGGCACCTTGGTACCAGTTAATGTTTTTTGGATGTAGTCTCATCTGGGTGATGGGGCAAAGCACACTGTGTCGGACAGTATCAAATAGTTGGAAAATGAAGGGGTCAATTTAGGTGGATGGATGAAGAGAAAATAAGACAGGGTTTGAAAACCCATAAGACAGTAGGAGGTAGTGAATTGCATAATCTGTAATTCTTGAAAAGAAGATTTACAGTTGGTGGTTAGTGACTGAGAAAGTTGGAAAAGCCTAATTCAAACTGAGGGGACATCTGGAAGAACTTCATTCCAGGAAAGGGAAGCTGAGTGGGAATCTAATGGAGATGCTTAACATTCTGAAGACTTTTCATCAGATGAATTTAGAGATGTTTCCATGTGTGGCACTCCAAAGCGGTAACAATAAACAAAACACCTCAAAATGTCAAGCAGAATGGCCTTTCTGTAAGATGGTGGCAGAGAATGTTGCTTCTCCCAAAGCTCATACATTTGAATTCTTTTCCTTTCTCTTTTTTCCCTCCTTTTGTCTTTATTTTTTAACCTCTTCTTCTCACCTTTGAACCTCCCGGGTTCAAACTTCCTGACCTCGGAACACCTCACCTTCAACCTCTCAGCCTCAGACATCCCGGCTTCAGAACTCCCGGCCTCAGACCCACCGCCACCTAATTTGCAGCCATCAAGCTGGCTGCCTCAGAATTCCCAGCCTTGGAATTCCTGACTTCATTACAGACCCAACCAGGCTGCCTCTTAAGATGATGGGTCTCTTGGCCCGGAGTGGACACCTGGTGGCTGAGAGTGGCATCCTCTCAACTCAGCATGGTGTCCTTTTGGCACGGCATGGCGATCCCCCAGCTCTCCAGCGTGGTGGTCTTCAGGCGGTACATAGTGTCCTCTTGGCCCAGCATGGTGGTCTTTGGTCAGAACATAGTGATCTCTTAGCTCAGCATGGTGGTCTTCGGGCAGTACATGGTGTCCTCTTCGCCCAACAGTTCGTGCTGTTCTCTCAGTCCAACATGACAATCTTCCAGCAGCCCAGCATGGATTTTCCGGTGGTGGGTGGAGGTCTCTTGGCCTGGTGTGGTGAGCTCCCATCAGCTCAGCGTAGTGATATTTGGGCAGTAGGTGGCTTATCATAGTCTCGGTGTGGACATTCAGTCTCAGGGAAGCTAGATGTCAACATGGACTGGTTCAAAAGATGGTTTCTCTGTACTTGTATCCTTCTATTTATAATTTATTCTGAAATCTGCAATGCTGGACATTTTTTTTACTTCTCTATTTTCCATGAACTGCATCTGAAAAAGTTGTACCTGGGGACTTTTGTACCTAAGATGGCCCCATTAGCATCAACTGGCACAATTTTCCCTGTACACATTTGAGTACATGTGACAATAAAGCTAATTCTTATTCTAATTCATACTACCAGAAAATGGCAATGAGGTAACAGGCCAGTTGTGATCTCGTTGAGTGACAGAGCAGAATCAAATGGCCTACTCCTGCTGTTAGTTTCTAGGTTCCTGTAGTCGCTGGTAAATCGAACACAGGTTTGAAAAAAAGCTTCTGCAAAAAGCAGTTGGAATGTGAAACTTGTGAAGAAATGCATTTAAGAGAAATCTGGACTAAAAACAACACTTGAGGGAGAAGGAAATCAAGGATTATACTGAAAAGGGCAGATGAAGATAAGTGGGTGGAGACCAACGTGGAGAATAAACATTGGCAGAAATAGGTTGGCTGAATGGCCTGGCTCTGCATTGTACATGTAACACAATGGAACGGGAACAGTATTCAAAGTTTCAATGGGTTTGGGTCTTGTCGTTAATTAAAAAGAAGCTGATTAGCTTCAGTGGCTAGAATGTGGTGCAGAATAAAAGGTAATAATATCAGAAGGTACTGGATGATGTTTTGGGAGCAGACTCCATCATTTCACCCCATCGTGATATCAGGACAATGATGATGCCAATGATACAGACAGAGAGAGACAGACAGTGAATTAAAGGGGAAATGTTGAGCATGAAAAGTATAATTAAGATTCTTAGAAATGTTGGACATTATGTGCACCTTGCAGTTAAGGGTTAGAAACACAGGCAAATCTAGATTATCTAAAGGCATTGCAGAACTAAAGGTGAAACCATCTCGTGTAAGAGCATTACATAGTGGGAAAATCTGCTTTTTTTTTTACAATCATACAGCATTATCAATGACCACATAAACCCTAACCCGAAACCTAATACAGGGTTAGTACCTCTGGGCCTGGCACTATCAAATCAAGTCCACATCTGGCCCTGTTAGCAATGGAAGGAGCAGTCCTAAGTGTTCAACAGGCTGATCAGATTGTGAATCCTTCCATCTCTCCTCCAATATTCCCCAAAGGATAAAAATGGTGGATATGAAGTTACAGAAGAAGTGACCACACTTACCACATCGACAAGGCTTCAGTCAGGAATGTGACAACTTACATGGGAAGAGGAAGAGGACATTCAGCTCCCTTCAAACTTGTTGCACCATTTAATAAGACAGTGGTCTGTACCTATACTCCATTATCTGTCTCCATGCCATAACCCATAATATCCTCCTCTGACAAAAAAACTATCAACCACAATTTTGAAAATGTCATTGGACTGCCAAACTTGAGAACTTTGTGGGGATCGAGTTTCAGATTTCCAATCACCCTTTTGTGAAAAGATGCTCCATTTGATCACCCTGGTCGGCCTCACTGGAACACATCACAGGAAATCGAGCCCTGCTATTGCTGGACTCATCACAAAGTTAAAGACTTTATAAAAACATGCACAGTGTCCCAGCTTTCCCATCCTTACAATCCAGTATCACGAAATCACGCAGCAGGGGGCTTTACTGAACAAAAATGACTATTTATTACAAATGAATCAATTCAAATTCAGGTAACTAATAATGAGCTGTTGACATGCAACTATGAGTTAAAACTCGAACCTCCATTAAAACACTTCTGACATCTCTGCCTTATTGGTTGAAAGTCACAGCTCACAGGAATTGATAAGGGTATTTCTATCGGCTTTCTTAGGCTTTAGATTTATTTTGCTGCAGAGAAAAAGATAGAACCTTCCTTTCCTGAGGTCTGCTGGCTTCGAACCAAACAGTCATGTTCACAAACTTTTCAATGACTTGGGAGTCAATAACATAAATGATGATAGGCAGAAGGCCTTTGTTATTGACAACTGGTCACCAAACCCATCCCAATCAGTTGGCCAAATCTCCCTTTGTATACACCCCCTGGCTCCAACACATTTGCAGTAACCTGCTCCCACTGCTAAAAAAAAAGCTGTGTAAACAGCACTTAAAGTGTCGAGAGTGTGATGCTGGAAAAGCACAGCAGGTCAGGCAACGTCCGAGCAGCAGAAGAACCAATGTTTCTGGCATACGCTGTGCTTTTCCAGCACCACACTCTTGACTCTGATCACCAGCATCTCCAGTCCTCAATTTCTCCTTACAAAAAATGTTGGTAACCTGACTTTTAAAAGGGGCAGCAAACCCTTCCACAAGCTTTTGTTTTTAAAACAGTCCTTTCCCCATTTCAGTCCACAATCAAAAACGCAGAATAATCAGTCAATATGGTTTTGACAGCACATTGTTAGTCTCGGTCTCATTTTAAGATTACAGCGCCCATCCCCCACCATGCTTTCACCCTATCAGATTACCAGAGGGTATTTTATCATGCTCTGAAAGATACAAAATTAATGCAAATATATTTCTTTCCAAGGACTATGCCTTTGCTTTGACGACAATTACATTGATTGGGATCCCTAGCTCTCTGATGTGTCTGGGAATCACCACTGTGACCTTTGCTTTCTGCCCCAATGTAAGAAATGCTCTCCATATCACCCACATGCAGCTGTGTGAGAGTCTCTTCCTGGCAGAGCTGCTTTTCCTTCTCGGGATCAACAGAACCACAAACGGGGTAAGACAATCCACCACAGCCAGCAATGCAACAGGTTGTGTGGGAGAGAGAGTTAGTGTCTGGGTGTGCATGTGTCAGAGAGTGTCTGTGTTACAAACAGAGCATATGTGTCTGTGCGTGTTTGAGCGAGAGAGATTTAATTTGATGAGTGCGTGTGTGAAAATGTGTACATTTGAGAGAGAAGGGTCTGTGTTACAAGAATATGTGTGTGTATTACAGAAAGAGAGTGTCTGAGCATGTGTGGGCTTGAGTGCGAGTGTGAGAGTATGTCTGTACAGATGTGTACTTGTCCAGTGCAACTGAATGGGTTTGATTGTACACTCGAGTACAAATATGTTTGATGTTCAGTTGATTGTATATTTGATCCTTGTGCATCAAGTTCTATCCCTTATGAAACCCTCAGTTCCTTCTCCCACAATTAGTGACCTTGCCTTCAGCTACCTTAAGACCCACTGGTTCCAGAAATCTGGAATTCCTTCACTGGACCAGGCTTCTTCCATACCATCTTTCTTTCATACGTGCTGTACAGATAGTAGGTAAGGATGCTTCTGTAATGGTACTGATTCCCACTGGCTCATTCAAACTGGTGCACCCTTCTGATGAGCATAAAACATCAGCTGGGACATGCCTTTGGTGTTAGCCCCAAGAATGTGTCAGGTAAAATTGTGAGGAATCACTGCTTCAAGAAAGGTTTTCATGCTGTTTCTCATCAGAACAGGTAATGTGTGGGATTATAGCAAGACTTTTACACGATTTGTTCCTGGCAGCATTTGTTTGGATGTTCCTGGAGTCTAGCTCTTTCTCATGGTCAGAAACATCAGGAATTTGAGGGTTTCCCATTCAGTAAAAGTTGAGAAATTCATGTACCTTCTTGGCTATGGGGTTCCTGCAGCAATTGTGGTCATTTCTGCTGCAGTGGATCATGATGGCTATGGATCACCCAGGCAGTAAGTAATGGCTCCTCTTCTTCAAATCTTACAGCTAGAATTATCACCTTCCAGTTCAAGCTATCTTCAGAATTTAAACTTCTTTCTCTTTGTTGCACACATGTCAATGAAATTAGCTTTAACTTCAAGCATTCAAGCACAAAAATCTGACATTTAGCACAGTGCTGAGGGATCGCTGCACTGCAGAGATGCCATTCTTCAGATGAGACATTAAACCAAAGCCCCATTTACCTGCTCAGTTCGATATAAAAGATCCTATGGGAAAGAAAATCAGTGTCCCGACTGGTATTTATCCCTCAATCAACATCACACAAAAACAATTACCCCAATCATTATTACATTGCTGTTTGTGGCAGTTTGCAAATTGTCTGACACATTTCCTACTTTACAACAGTGACTATACATCAAAAATATTTCATTAACTGTTACATGCTTTGAAACATAAAATGTGCCACATGTGTTGGTTAAAGAGCTTAGGACTGATTTGTGACTGAATAATATGTGAATATATGTCTCGGGGTGCCACATTCACTGATGCACTGTGGTCATGTGCTCAGTAACAAACTATCAATCTGTCAGTCCACCAGACAAAGGGAAATCTGTGAAAAATACACTCAATGAAACTCCAGCATTTTGATTTGAAAGTGTGACTATTTCTATGGTATGGGAATCAGAAGACACTCTCATTATGTTTTTCCTCTCATTTTCAGCTTTCTTCCCTTGACCTACACCTTGGGCTCTCCCTTCCTCTCATCTTTACTCATGTTCTTCTTTCTCACTCTCTCTCCTCTCATCCATTTTGTTCTTTATCCATTCCCTCACTTCCTTCTCCCTCTTTCTCTGTTTCCATGTCAGCAATATCAGGAATAGGCCCCTAACTCAAGTATCCCAACCCCACTCCAGTGATTACACTTCCTCCCTCTGACAATAACACTTGTCAGCAATGGATTTTGTAACTGTGGTCCACACCAGAGATCCTAATTTCCAATGTCACCTTTCAACTTTGTGCGCAGGAAAGAAAGGATGCATTTCACAGAATTGTAGAGTATTGAAGGGGACCATTTATCACATCATTCAAAAGTGGTTCAATTAGTCTCACTTCTCGAAGCCAAGACACTGTAAAATTTCTTTCATCGCTTTTCTTTTGAAACTTATCATTCATCCCTTCAGAAAGTGCACTTCAACACTTGCAGTCGTAGAATTCATTTTTGTCAAAAAGATTGATGATCCTTGTTAACTACAGTAATAGTTGAGGGATGGAAAGGTCTTGGGTCTACAAAAAGAGAATAGGAATCCAGAGTGATGGCGGCAGATGTGGCGCAAGTGAAAAAAGAATGAAGTGCATGTCTTTGTAACAAGGCAAAGGCCAAATAGGCAGATGTACAATAATGAGAAGAGAAGTGCCCAATTTTGTACAAAATATGACTCTCCCCAAAGGGTGGCTGGTCATTCAGCATTAAGTCCTTCTCAAGAGCATTATACACCAGCACCATATACCATGTACAATCAGTGGAAACTCATGAAAAAACAGACAGCACACTGAAAAAAAACCTGAGAGGGGAACAGCAGCCAACATGCATCACAACTCATTTGCAGCCCATGGTCTGAACCAAAACTATCCACAAACAGTCACATCAATGAATGGAAAACTGTCATGAGTTGTTTATCTCATAATCAACAGTTCCAAAGGCCTTTGGGGTTTGGAAGGATGAGAGGTAATCTAAATGTGCCACATTCGATCCTGAGGAGATTTGACAGAATGGATCCATTCTGAAAAGATGTCTTCCCTTGTGGGAGACCAAAACTAGTGTTGGGAAGGGGAGTAGTTTGAACGTAAATGAGTCACCAATTTAATACAGCAATGCGAAGAAACATTTTCTCTCGGAGAACTGAGTGTCTTTGGATTTCTCTTCTCCAGACAGTGGTGGAGGCAGGGTAACTGAATATTTTTAACACAGAAGTGGATAGATTCTTGAATAACATAGGAGTCATAGATTACTGTTGGGGGGTGCAGACAGAGGGTTGGGGGAGAGGGGGGGAAGGGTCTGGTGAGAATGTGGAATTGAGGCCACTATCAGGTCAACCATGACCTTGTTGAATGATGGACCAGCTTTAATGAGATAAATGGCCGACGCATGCTCTTATTTCATTCATATTACAAAGATATTTCATTTTTCAATGAATACCTTCTGAATTAGTTTTACCTACAACCACCAGGAATATCGTCATCCAATCAGTGCACGGGTTGTAAAATTAGTTTTGCATCATAAATAGCTCACACTTCCTGGGTCTTATTCTCTTGTTGATACTTATTGTTCCGAATGATTTACTTTCTTCTCTCAACTTCCAGCTGCTGGGTCTCCACAGAGGATTCATCTGGAGTTTCCTGGCACCTGTGTGTCTGATCATTGGGGTAATTTTCTATGTTTATCAAGTCTCCTGTGTTTATTTTTATCTGATTGCATCAACTGACTCTGTTTAAAATCTGCAGTAAAGCCCATTTTTATTTAGCTAACCTCAACAAAAGATTCAAGAACAGCTTCTTCCCTGCTATGATCAGATTGATGAACAGACCTCTCAAATATTAGTGGCACAGTGGTTAGCACTGCGCCAGAGACCTGGGTTCGATTCCAGCCTTGGGTGACTGCCAACATGAAGTTTGTACATTCTCCCCATGTCTGCATGGGTTTTGTCCGCTGCTCTGGTTTCCTCCTACAATCCAAAGGTGTGCAGGTTAGGTGAATAGGGCATGCTAAATTGCCAAAGTGTTCAGGGATGCGTAAATTAGATGCATTAGTCAGGGATAAATGTTGTGTCATATGTAACTCTTCACAGGGTCGGTGTGGACTTGTTGGGCCAAATGGCCTGTTTCCACACTTTAACGATTCTATGAAATTCTATATTAGACTTAATCTTTCTCTGCATCTTCTCTGGAGCTGTAATAGTATATTCTGCATTCTGTAATATTTCACAGGTATACTTATGAAGGTTTTTTCTGGACAGCATGCAAAGCAATAATTTTCACTGTATCTTGATACGTGACAATAATAAATCAAATCAAATTATCACAAGCAGGCATTATCAATTTGCAGCTCATTTATATCCCATAGCTTTTCAGAACATCCTGTTTTTGCACATTATGTCTCTTTAAAACTCTCTCTCTATCCCTGAGATAACTCCATGAAGGTTGGCACCCCATTACCAAATCACCTTTTATTTACATGTATATAGGACATTACAGTGACCCAGCGAGCACAGAACAGGTTCCTGGGTTGAGCAGAACCCTCAACATTCCTGTTTTTTTTTATTTTAGTGTACAAATCTTTATTCAATTTCTATCCCTCCTGTTTATTTCTTTTTTCTTTTTTTTTCTGTCCTACCTCTTCCTCAAAGACTTTTTTTGCTGCGACATGGTAGCCTCAGGTGGCCAAATGCACAATGACATTTTCAGTATATACCACTCTCTCCTAGTATCATTTGCACAGCATCTCTTCCATGTCCTCAATTTTCCATATCCTCTCTTCTCCATACACTGTCTGCCAAAACTTCTTCACTCCATTACCACTCCATCCATAGCCACTCTCTCCTAAAACCTTTTCTTCCCTTCTGGAGGTCAAGTTGCGGCTGTACAGTTCATTGGTTAGGGCATTGTTGGAATACTGCGTGCAATTCTGATCTCCTTCCTATCGGAAAGATGTTTTGAAATTTGAAAGGGTTCAGAAAAGATTTACAAGGATGTTGCCAGGGGTGGAGGATTTGAACTATAAGGAGAGGCTGAACAGACTGGGACTGTTTTCCCTGGAGCATCAGAGGCTGAGGGGTGACCTTATAGAGGCTTATAAGGTCCTGCCCAAAATCATGAGGGACATGGATAGGATAAATAGACAATGTCTTTTCCTTGGGGATGGGGAGTCCAGAACTAGAGGGCATCAGTTTAGGTGAGAGGGGAAAGGTATAAAAGAGACCTAATGGGCAACTTTTTCACGCAGAGGGTGGAACGTGTGTGGAATGAGCTAGCAGAGGAAGTAATGGGGGCTGGTACAATTGCAACATTTAAAAGGCATTTGGATGATATATGATGAGGAAGGGTTTGGAGGGGTATGGGCCAGGTGCTGGCAGGTGGGATTAGATTGGGATATCTGGTCGGCATGGATGGGTTGGACCGAAGGATCTGTTTCCATGCTGTACATCTCTATGACTCTAAATCAGGAGAAAGCGAGAACCTTCAGAGCAAGCAGGGAAAATATTACAAAAAGTATGGTGACAGGGAGAACAGTGTGAAATTTCACCATTTCTGGGTGTAACCATCACTTGGCAAATTGTAAAATATTAAAAATTAAATGGACCTAATTCCACATATGTTCCAACAACAAACTCTTGACAGTCATTCAACATATATTGAAATTTTCCAACAGATCAACACGGCTCTGTACTTCACAATACTCCTGATATTGAAAAGAGAAGTTCCCAAACGGGACCCTGGTGCTGAAATTTCATAATACAAGGTAAGATACTATTGACTGGAATTTGAAAGAAATATTTTTGAAGTTTACAGAAACATTCTGGGTTGTATGATTCTGTAAGGGTTCGTAAAAGTCAGCGTTATTTCAAGGACTTATTTGCTGGTACAATGCTCTGCATGCAATATTAAAACAATTATTGATTATTAAAAGACATCTTTTACTTTGTTTCACATTTTTTTTATGTCACTTTAAAGTAAAATCACATTATCACAACATACAACATCTCATTAAGTATTTTCTGTCACTAAAACACTGCCGATTATTGTCGAACCAACATGCAATGGAGAAGGGATGCTCATGGAGCTTCCTTCTCCCATTATTTGCTTCCACATCCAGAGCTTTGATCTGATCTATTGGTGCCCTCCTTTTTTTTCCCTGGCTAATGGAATTCTCACTGATCTCCTTCTGTCTCTGTTGCAGGATGCTGACATTCAAAGCCATTGCGGTCAGTGTTTATCCTGGGCTGCACTAGGATTTTTGACTTGTTTCAGTTTCAGGCAGACAAGGGAGGCGCAGTAGTAGTTTGGTGCACCGACCTTTACACTGCTGAGGCTAAATGCCAGCTCGCGGACACCTCCTCCTACTGCTCCCTTGATCATGACCGCACTTCCCACCACCAAACCATCATCTTCCAGACCATCCATAACCTCATCACCTCAGGGGATCTCCCATCCACCGCCTCCAACCTCAGAGTCCTACAATCCTGCACCGCCCGTTTCTTCCTCCTGCCCAAAATCCACAAACCCATTGTCTCAGCCTGCTCCTGCCCCACAGAACTCACCTCTGCATACCTCGACACGGTCTTGTCCCCCTTAGTCCAAGAACTCCCCACCTACGTTCAACCAACCCGTGGCTCAACACTTCAACTCCCCTCCCACTCCACCAAGGACATGTAGGTCCTTGGACTCCTCCATCGCCAGACCATAGCAACATGACGGCTGAAGGAAAAGCGCCTGATCTTCCACCTAGGAACCCTCCAAGCACAAGGGATGAACTCAGATTTCTCCAGTTTCCTCATTTCCCCTCTCCCCACCTTGTCTCAGTCCCAACCCTTGAACTCAGCACCACCTTCCTAATCTGCAATCTTCTTCCTGACCTCTCCGACCCCACCCCAGCCTATCACCCTCACCTTAACCTCTTTTCACCTATCGCATTTCCAACGCCCCTTCCCCAAGTCCCTCCTCCCTACCTTTTATCTTAGCCTGCTTGGCACACTTTCCTCATTCCTGAAGAAGGGCTCATGCCCAAAATGTCGATTCTCCTGCTCCTTGGATGCTGCCTGACCTGTTGCGCTTTTCCAGCAACACATTTTCTGCTCAGTTTCAGGAACTGCCAGCATAATGACCTATTTATTTACCATCATCAACAGTTTCCAAGGCACTTTCATCTTCATTCTCCTCTGCATGTGAAATACCAAGGTAAGCAGTGATGTGGTTACAGAGTGATGATGGTGGGAGCTACTAAGTGAGTATTTTGCATCAATGTTTACTGTGGAGAAGCATATAGAAAATAAAAAATAAGACAAAATAAATAGCAACATCTTGAAAAATGCCTATATTACAGAGGTGGTGGTGCTGGATGACTTAAAACTCATAAAAGTGGATAAAATCCCAGGTGTTAGAGGGAAACTAGAAGTGATTGCTGGGCCCCTTGCTGAGATAGCTGCAGGTGAGGTGCCAGAAGACTGGAAATTAGCTAATGTGGTGTTACTATTTAAGAAAGGTGGTAAGGAAGTTTTTGAGATCTACAGACCAGTGAGCCTGATATCAGTGGTGGGCAAAGTGTTAGAGGGAATCCTGAGGGACAGGATTTATTTGTATTAGGAAACACAAGGACGGATTAGGGATAGTCAACATGGCCTGGTGTGTGGGAAATTGTGTCTCATTAACTTGAATGAGTTTTTTGAATAAGTTACAAAGAGGATTGATGAGGGTAGAGTGTGCTGGGTGTGATCTGTATGGACTTCAGTCAGGTTTTGACAGTGTATTGGCTATAGGACTTGGAAGGTCATGTTATGGTTACAGAGGATATGCATTAGGTCGCTTTTGGAATACAGCATGCAATTCTGGTCTCCTTGCTATGGGAAGGATGTTGTGAAACTTGAAAGGGTTCAGAAAAAATTTACAAAGATATTGCCAGGTTGAAGGGTTTGAGCTATACAGAGAGGCTGAATAGGATGGAACTGTTTTCCCTGGAGCATCAGAGTTACAGAGGTTTATAAAATCATGAGGGGCATGGATATGGTAAATAGGTATTTTCCCTAGGTTGGGGGTCCAAAACTAGAGGGCCTAGTTTTAAGGTGAGAGGGGAAAGGTTTAAAAGGGATCTAAGGGGCAATGTTTTCATACAGAGGGTGGTGCCTGTGTAGAAACAGCCGCCAAAGGAAGTCGTGGAGGCTGGTGTAATGACAACATTTAAAAGACAACGGGATCGGGTTGGGGGGACTTGGGCCATGTGTTGGCAAATGAGACAAGATTTATTTACGATATCCTGTCCATATGGATGAGTTAGACTGAAGGGTCTGTTTCCATGCAGAATATCTTTCTGACTCAGTGACTTGAACGCATGCCCTATCAGGAATAGACACCCAACATAACTTTTGTAAGATTAGCCGATTAATTACGCGAAGGTTTGCTCACCGTCCAATTAGTTGGATCCACGATCCAAGCAATTTGATTAGTGATGTTAAATTTAAAAGATTGGGGTTACTGGGTGGGGGGGGGATTGTGGAGGGTGGGATAGGATTGGGTCTGAGTGTGATACGCTTTGGAGAGTTGGTGCAGGCTTCAATGGCCAAATAGCTTCTTTCTCCATGGTAGGGCTTCAATGATTCAATGATGTTATCAATTGAGGACAGTCGGCCAATTCCCAATGGAAAGCCTTCCAACACTGAGAGAGCTGGAGTCTGCCAATACAGGCAAGAGACAGACAGGGAGGGTACCTCAAGATCGATGGGGCTTCTTGATACTTTTAAGGCAGTCAAAATTCTGATCTGTATTATTAGTATGTCAAGATCAGAGATTCAGTGAAATTCAAATTGATTCCATTTAGATTAGATTAGATTAGATTAGATTAGATTAGACTTACAGTGTGGAAACAGGCCCTTCGGCCCAACACGTCCACACCGACCCACCGAAGCACAACCCACCCATACCCCTACATTCACCCCTTACCTAACACTACGGACAATTTAGCATGGCCAATTCACCTGACCCGCACATCTTTGGACTGTGGGAGGAAACCGGAGCACCCGGAGGAAACCCACGCAGACACGGGGAGAACGTGCAAACTCCACACGGTCAGTCGCCTGAGTCGGGAATTGAACCCGGGTCTCCGGCGCTGTGAGGCAGCAGTGCTGGATAGTTGGATTTAGTTGGATACCATCGGATCACTGACTAACTGCTACATTGTGTCTTCAAGTAAGGACTGCATATTCTAACTACTTCGCCAGCAAGTGTAGGGCAATAGACACAGAGCCCTCAGAGGAGGACAAAGCCAAAACAATGACAGTCTTATCGGCAAGTAGGCCTTGACTGGCATCAATCAGCATGTGAAATGTAGTCAAATGAGCTTTGATAGTTCACACTCCTGTAGGATATGAGAATTAGGAGACATAATCGAGCAGGAATTTTCAAATGGTGAGACTTCCTGATGATAGGCCAGAAGCTAGATGATTCAATCTGATTGCTGGGGCAACTGAGCTGCCAGCCAATGTAGTAGAGAATGGACAGGATTGGAACTACAAGAAGCCCCTGGATTCTAAGTCCCAGAAATGGGGAAGAAGGGAGCAGACCTATCCATGGGAGGCAAAACCTGAGGGGAGCGGGGTGCTTACCAAGCTCAAGAAGAAGGTTTCCTGTACTCCCAATCTCCTACAATCAGCCTAAATGTTGAGACAAGGAGGAGAACAGCCTTTAAGATGTGAATAATTGCCCACTTAAGGATCTCAACAGGCCAAAGGGCAGTCTGGCCTAGGTCTCACCCAACCCACTGTAAAACTGCAGACAGGTCAGGGTGGAATAGAGAGTGGGGCAAGGCCATCAATGGCATTTTCACAGCCTGTGTCTAAACATGCTAATGGGAGAGCATTAAGTTCAGTCCATTCACACACCAGTCAGAGCTCAACTTAAGCAATCAAATAACATCAAAACATTGCAGATGCAGGAGATCTGAAATTATAACAAAGTGCTGGAGAAGCTCAACAGGTCTGGTGGCATCACTGAAGACAGAAACAAAGTTAACACTTTGAATCCCATATCTCCTTTAGATACCTGCTCAAATTAGGCACCATTGCCTTTAGGTCTGAAAAATACAATATACCTATTAACAAGACACCCATTGTTCACAAATATGTTGCACAATATTATATATAGAGTCACCTAGAAAGCTTTCAACCTGCTGCTGAATGTCCTTCATTAGTTTCCCAAATTACCTGACTGAAGCACTTAATTACTTTCAGCAAAATCTTTTATGGCTTTCTTTATAAAGTGGCCAGATGTTTCATCAACATGATGAAAATTCACCTTAAGTTACAATTGTTCAAAAAGATGTATAATTCTTCATTTAAATTACAATATCAGAGATTCCCGTGACAACGTCTATCTGTTAAAACTTCCTGTATTCCTTGTGAATGTGACAGATGCCTTCAACGATCTTTAAGAAGGATAATATCAGCTTTCCTTCCAGGTTGCACAAACATTTCATAATTAGCAGAAAGTTAAACAATTCAAGAATCTTAAGTCACTGACATTTTTCAAATTGTTTTTTGGAGAGTTAAAGGAAATATTATTATGATGGACCCTGTCAAAAAACTCTGTTTCATTGCATGTCAAAAAAGCAAAAATTCCAATATCATGCATTGCCATCAGTGTGCATCATTGTCTCTCAGCTTTTATGCCATCTTTTGGCCCAGCTGAACTGAAACATGTTCAGTCATTAACAAGTCCTTGTCTTCACGTTAACAGAGAATATGGATGAGCATCTTTTTTATATATAAATCTTGGGCATCAACACAAAACATAGCTTTGAAACAGATGTTCATTGGTTTCCAAACAATTTCTTAACTTTTGCCTTGCTTGTTAAATATTTCATAATCTGAAAGTGTTACAGACCATATCTGTAAAAATAAAATGAACCTACATTGATTAGGAGGCTTCTTTTCATTTGAAAAACTCTTTCAAGCTTCGCAAATACAGCCAGCTCAAATTTGGTCAGTTTTCCGGGACATCTGCACATAAAACTTGCAATATTTCTTTTCACCTGTTGATGTTTGTGGGTTGGATCACTTCACATGTCTCAACCATAAATGTTGATTCGAAGTCGGATTAAAGTCAGGTCAGGTCAGAAGCTGGAAATTCTGCAGCTAGTATCTCACCTCCAGTCTCCCCAAAGCTAAGCCACCATTGTCAAGCAACAAGTCAGAAATTTGATGGAAGTTGTCTCCTTGCCTGAATTGACGCACTCCAACATCACTTAAGAAGCTCAACACCATCCACAGCAAAACAGCTAACATAATCTTTATCTCATCAATCACCTTAAAATACTCATTCTTTCCCCAAACGATGCATCGTGGCAGCAATGTGTTCCAAATACACTGTGGAAAACCATCATAGTTACTTTGAAAGCACCTTACAAATCTGTGACCTCCACCAACTCGAATAACAAGGAAACTGATATGTGGGAACACTAAAACATGCCATTATTCATGTCATTTGCTTGATATGGATGGCTGCCCATTAGAAACACAGATGATTGACTGTGGACAGATTTGACAGCCTGTATTATTTTAAAGCTGGTATTAATTCATGGATGTAACTGGATTCACAGTGATCCAGACTTGTAAGATAGCTACACTTGTGAACTTTGACCTGTTGCAATGTTGGTTTCTGCCAGGATTGGCTCTGAATGTTCCCATCTTCTTTCTCTGTTGTACTGTCTTCTGACCAATTCCTGTCGGACTACATTTACTGCATGGATCAGTGCTAACTCACTGAACAGAGTCATAAGAATTTATTTTTTCTTTTTATTGCTGTTGGTAGTCAGAAGTCTTTGAATACCTAATTATTATGGGAATGGACTGTCTAAATATTCTGTCCCAAGACTATTTTAATAAGATTAAATCAAACAAGTTTATTACGTTTTCAGGTAACAGCATTATTAACCACAGCCAGCGATTTAGAGAATAATGCAGGCTATAAACTTACTGTGTTCTAACTGAACAGCAAGTGTATGATACCTCCTCAACTTGCAGATTATGATTTTTGGATTCTTTTCTGAATCTCTCTCGTTTGTTCTCATTCTATGTTCAAGATTTCTCATCCGCCGGAATCCTATCAGAAGGCCCTCTTTTTATTGTTGCTTTAATTCAATTAACTCCTTCCCTCAAGGTTATGGTGACCTTGTGCTGATCAGGCTTTTCTTGATCAACTTGGAATTGTTTATGTCACTGTGATTAATTTGAAATATTTACGTAATGCACTATAAATTTGTCACTATATTGCAAGACATTTACACCCTGTGGTTTCTTAGCATGTGTGGGGGAGAGGGGAGAGAGTGGACGAGAGAGGCATGTTGATTCAATTCTTATCACAGGCAAGCTTTAAAGTCTAAGCATCAATAGTACAACTTGATGTAATTTCCCATGATCTTACTGCTTTGGCCCCATTTTATACCGCATCCAAGTTTGTTAGTTTCCACCTCCTCCACACATTCCATACTACCAAGACAATTTCTTAATAACATTGGTTATGTAGTTTTAGATATAATAATTAGATACTCATCCTAGTTTATACTTACATTAACACAATTATATTTTAACAATTAGTATTCTGGTTAATAACCTAATGATCTTATTTTGCAGGTCTCAAAAGAATGAGGAAACTTCTTTTCCCTCACCGGCTGTGTGACAGATCATCAATGTGTGAAGACCATCAATGTCTGTGCCACAGTGATCATGGAACCGTCAAACACTGAAATACTTAGCAGTTACAGCGGAAAACAGGACATTCAGTCAAACTAATCTATGTTGGTGTCTACCATGTGCGAGACCAAATTATTCTAATCACATTTATCGATTTTTTTTTACTGATGTCTTTTCAACCCCATTCCCCTCAGCCACTTATCGAACTGAATCTTGAATACTGTTGCAGTGTCCACCTCATGCACACATTGAGTCATAGAGATGTACAGCATGGAAACAGACCCTTCGGTCCAACCTGTCCATGCCAACCAGATATCCCAACCCAATCTAGTCCCACCTGCCAGCACTCGGCCCATATCCCTCCAAACCCTGCCTATTCATATACCCATCCAAATGCCTTTTAAATGTTGCAAATGTAACAACCCCCACCACTTCTCTGGCAGCTCATTCCATACACATACTACCCTCTGTATGAAAGAGTTGCCCCTTAGGTCTCTTTTATACCTTTCCCCTCTCACCCTAAACCTATGCCCTCTAGTTCTGGATTCCCCAACCCCAGGGAAAAGACTTTGTCTGTTTACTCTATCCATGCCCCTCATAATTTTGTAAACCTCTACAAGGTCACCCCTCAATCTCCGATACTCCAGGGAAAACAGCACCAGCCTGTTCAGCCTCTCCCTATAGCTCAAATCCTCCAACCCGGGCAACATCCTTGTAAATCTTTTCTGAACCCTTTCAAGTTTCACAACATCTTTCCGATAGGAAGACGACCAGAATTGCACGCAATATTCCAACAGTGGCCTAACCAATGTCCTGTACAGCCAAAACATGACCTCCCAACTCCTGTACTCAATACTCTGACCAATAAAAGAAAGCCTTTTTCACTATGCTATCTACCTGCAACTCCACTTTCAAGGAGCTATGAACCTGCACTCCAAGGTCTCTTTGGTCAGTAACGCACCCTAGGACCTTACCATTAAGGCATATAAGTCCTGGTAAGATTTGCTTTCCCAAAATGCAGCACCTTACATTTATCTGAATTAAACTCCATCTGCTACTTCTCAGCCCATTGGCCCATCTGGTCAAGATCCTGTTGTAATCTGAGGTAACCCTCTTCGCTGTCCACTACATCTCCAATTTTGGTGTCATCTGCAAACTTACTAACTGTACCTCTTATGCGCACATCCAAATCATTTATGTAAATGACTAAAGGTAGTGGACCCAGCACCGATCCTTGTGGCACTCCACTGGTCACAGGCCTCCACTCTGAAAAACAGCCCTCCACCACCACCTCTGTCTTTTACCTTTGAGCCAGTTTGTATCCAAATGGCTAGTTCTCCCTGTATTCCATGAGATCTAACAAGTCTCCCATGGGGAACCTTGTCGAATGCCTTACTGAAGTCTATATAGATCACATCTACCACTCTGCCCTCATCAATCCTCTTTGTTACTTCTTCAAAATCTTGTGAGTGAATCCCAGTCTTACAACTGAAGGTGTTTTTCTTGCACATTTGCTTAAATAGGAAAGGATAGTGATGCTGTACTCATCAAATAATCCAGAGTATCAGGCTGATGTTCGAGGACACAGGTTCAAATGTCATGAAACCTGGTCGAACTTAAATTCAACTCATAAATCTGGAGTAAAAAGCTAAACTATAATTGTGAATATCCACCTGATTTACGACTGTCCTTACTCAATGGGGCCCCCATGTGACTCCAGACACGTCACAATGCGGTCAATTTTTAATAGCCCTCAGAAGTGGCTAAGAGAACCATTCAGTTCAAGGGTAATTAGAGATGGGGTAGCTCACATCCCATGAGAGAATAAAGAAAAGAAAAACCTCTGCTAAAAAACCGCACCATGCTATCTGATCTGATGTCACCTGTTCATAATTTTAAACATTTCTATCACATGAATGCAGGAACAGGAGGAAGCCAATTAGCCAATTGAGCCCATTCTCACATTCAGTTAGATCATGACTGATCTACAGTACTTCCACTTGACTTAGCTTTTTGCTTATCATATCTCATTGTTCTCTTACAAACAAAACTCGACTGAGCTCAGTATTGAAAATTACAGTTCATTCTCCATATACAAAGCCTCATGGAGATACATTTCCAGATTTCCATAATGCTTTGAGTGAGAAAAGCTTCCTTATTTCTGTCCTTATTTCTAATAAATGAGCTCAAATTTTCAAAACTCAGGACATATGACAACATCTGAGACAAAGCAATTCACTTGGTTGGCACCACAACCAGCACCTTTAACATTTATTCCCCACAGATACGTAGTGGCAATACCACAGCTGCTAATTTCCCTCCAGGCTAATTACCACCCTGACTGGGAAATATATCAATGTTCCTTCACTATCAATCAGTCAAAACCCTGGAGTTGCATCCCTGCAGTACTGCAGGCGTACCAACATGAGATAGACTGCAGCAGCTGAAGAACGCAGCTCCCTGCCAAGTTCTCATGGGCCATGAGAAAGGGATGGCAAATTCTCACTCAACATGAAATGCTGACATCCAAGAATGAATAAAAACAATCCAAGAGTGATTCACAGCCAATGAAATGGCACTTTTGTAAAGCAGGAAAGCAAGGCAGACAATTTGAGCTCAACAAGATCCCACAAACAACAAAGTGGAATTGATCAGACAATCTGTTTTGCTGGTCACTGTACTGGTTGAGCGAGAAGTCTTCCCCAGAACATCAAAGAATTAGTTTGAATTAGCTCATGGAATCTTTCTGTACATCCTAGAGAATAGATGGTGCCTCAGTTTAATGCTGTTTCTGGAATACAATGCTGCCGCATTCCATTGTTACTGCAGTGAGTGTTTATTCACAATTTTGAGCTTAGATTGTTTCAAACGCGGAGATAGGTATGGTAAACACTTAACCATGGCCAAGAACATGAATCCTGGCTACTTCTTTAAAAAAATCTTCACAAGGTGTGAAGTTTGCTGCCTGTGCAAGCATTTATTGTCCATCTCTGCATGGTTTGAGAAAATTGAGGTGAACTGTCTTCTTGAAGCATTGCAGTCCTCGGCGTGAGGATATCCACAACACAGTTAAGGAGTGAGTTCCAGGATTGTGACCAGGCAACACAGAAGAAGTGGTGATATCATAGAGTCATAGAGAGTCATACAGCATAGAAACAGGCCCTTCAGCTTTCCATGTCATACCAACAAACTACCTGATCCTATTTACCTGCACTTGATACATAGCCTACGATGCCCTGGTATTTTAAGTGGTCATCCAGATGCTTCTTAAATGTTGCATGAGTATTGCCTCCACCATTCTCTCAGGCACCTTTTTTTAGATTCCCTACAGTGTGGAAACAGGCCCTTGACACAACAAGTCCACACCAACCCTCCAAAAAGTAACCCACCCAAACCCATTTCCCTCTGACTAATGCATCTAACACTATTGCTGAAAATGTGTTGCTGGAAAAGCACAGCAGGTCAGGCAGCATCCAAGGAACAGGAGAATCGACGTTTCGGGCGTGAGCCCTTCTTCAGGAAACTTATGCCCGAAACGTCGATTCTCCTGTTCCTTGGATGCTGCCTGACCTGCTGTGCTTTTCCTGCAACACATTTTCAGCTCTGATCTCCAGCATCTGCAGTTCTCACTTTCTCCATCTAACACTATTGTCAATTTAGCACGGCCAATTCATCTAACCTACACATCTTTTGGAATGTGGGAGGAAACCGGAGCACCCGGAGGAAACCCATGTAGACACTGGGAGAATGTGCAAACTCCACACAGACAGTCAACCGAGGCAGGAATCGAACCCCATCCCTGGCACTATGAAATAGCAGTGCTAACCACTGAGCCACCCTCTAGATAAAAAAATTCCGTCTGAGATTTTCTCCAAATCACTTGTTCCTCACCTTAACATGTTCCCTCTAGTCCTAGTCACGTCTACAATGGGAAAGAAATTCTTAAAATCTATCCTATCTCTATCTCTCATAACTTTGCAAACTCAATCAGATCTTCCACATGCTCCTCTTCTCCAACAAAAACAAACTCAGCCTATTCAGTCTCTCCTCATAAATGAGACTTTGTATCCCAGGCAACATCTTGGTGAATCTTCTCTGCACCATCTTCAAAATATTCACAATCTTCCAAATGTGTGGCAACCAGAGCTGCACACAATATGTGGCCTAACCAATGTTTTATAAAGTTTAATAAGGCCAAAGGAAGTGATCATGGCTGGTACAATTATAACATTTAGAAGACATCTGGATGGGCACATGAATACAAACAATTTAGAGGGTTAGGGACCGAATGCTGGCAAAGGAGATTAAATTAATTTAGGATAACTGGTTGGCATGAACAAATTGGACCAAAGATTTTGTTTCTGTGCTGTACATCTCTTAACTCTATGACTACCTTGCACCATTAGTCTGTGTCCCAGCTAATGAAGGTAAAAAAATTCTGTCTGAGATCTCCTCCAAATCACTTGTTCCTCACCTTAACGTGATCCCTTCTGGTCCTAGACACATCTACAATGGAAAAGAGATTCTTAAAGTCTATCCTGTCTCTATCTCTCCTAGTTTTGCAAACTCAATCAGATCTTCCATAGCCTCCTCTGAATGCCTTCACCAGCCTGCCTACCTGTACAGACACTTTCGGGGATCTATGGACCTGTACAAGAAGCTCCCTTTGTTCTTCAATCCTCCAGAGGGTCCCACCATTCACTGTCAATTTCCTTCCGTTATTAGACCTCCAAAATGCATCACCTTACACTTATTAGAATTAACTTCGTTTTATTTCAATTCACGGTGCGGTGTGATTTATATTGGAGCATGCAGATGGTGATGTTCTTACATATTGACTGTCTTAGATAGGAGAGGTCACAGATTTTGGAGGAGCTTTGAATGAGTTTCTGCAGTGCACATTGAAGATGTTACACTCTGCTGCCACTGTGCATCAGTGGTGGAAAGATTGACAGTTGAAGTGGTACGTGGGCAAGCAATGGGCTACTTTTTTCTGGATGGTATTGAATTTTTGAATGTTATTGGAGCTGCTCTCAGCCAAGCAATCCAACACATTCCTGACATGTGATTTGGAGATGCTCAAATGTTGCTCAGATCTTGCTGAATGCAGGCAAACATGTGACTTCTGCTCTCACGATTAAGGTTAAAGTCAAATTTCTATAGTATAGCTTTGTTGAAATTGCAGGCAGAACATGCTCATCAGGACATAGGTCAATAGTGCAGCTACAAAAGCAAGAAAAATGATCAAAGGGTAAGGTAGTTTCACAATAATAAAACTAAAATATTTTAGTGACTTCCATGACATGGAATCGCTGTTTCATGACAGGAAAATAGACCAAAAAGAAACAGGAAGCTCAGGGCATCATAGCACGTAGACCTGTTGGAGATGACAGAACGTGAGCCAGCATTTCACTATTATTCATTCATGCGATGTGGGCATCACCAGCTACACCAGTATTTTGTCCATTTGTAACTCCCCTGGAGAAGGCTTGGGGGTGAAGTACCTTTGAGAATTGCGGTCTGTGGCTTGGTTAAATTTCAGAATTTTGACCTAGCAACAGTGAATGAATTACAATATTGTCCCAAGTCAAAATGGTGAGCTGCACAGTAACTTATTTTACACAGGCAGCGAAAGGAACACAAAGTATAAACATAAGCATGTGATTCATGATATAACTGTAGCCTATGAAGTAATCATGCAAGGAATGTCACAAGAAATTGTAAAAATATAGTCGAGATCCTATGAATTGTCAAAATGCTTCTCAGAGTGACCTGAGAGTTTCTCTCTCATTGACATTCCTGTATTGATGGGAATATTGTGGACTATGTGGAAAACACCAGGAGATAGTGCACTATTTAAAGGAGACTCTGGCAGTTGCTTAATGCCTCGCAAACCTTGCTGCATTAGGTTTGTGTGTCAAACACCAGGGGAAAGGCAGAGAGACTAGCAACATGCCTTGCACTTGGAAAAGGAACAGCAGCTATATGCAAATCGAAAAGCTCCCTCACTCCTCCTCTCCTGCGCAAATTTAGGAATCTTTTTTATACAGTTCCATAATTCAAAATTTGGGCTACTTCTGTCAATCCTAATAAAAAGAATAAGATGGAACCTTTATTCAAAGACCGATCTCCAAGTGGATTTTCATCAAAATCAACACCAGGTCCAAAGAATTCGCCATCTACTATCACAAATTTTGTTCCATCCAAAAGAATCATCATTTGAGAAGATTCATCAAACATTATCCTTTGTATCAGTGACCATGGATCAACAACATTGCTCTTTCCTTTTGTTTCTTTGTCAATACCAACATTGCAAAGTTTGGAGTCGCTTTCAGTCTCGTGAATGTGTTTGTCAGGGATTAATTGGATACAGTTTGAATTATAGTATATAATGTAGTTGTTAACTAGTTTTAAAATGGCTTTAGTATTAAATTTTGTTTGTAATAAATGGATTTTTTTTGAGTTCATTCAAAAAGCCTGGTGAAGTTGTCTTTTACTTTAACTAGTCGAATACAAGGGAATCAAGTGACCATAGAGGTGATTACATTAACACATTTATACAAATGATAAGACTGATGGGATAGTTGGTCTTGATTATCAATACATTCCTCACATCGCAGTCATAAATTCTTACCTGACTCACTTCGCAGCTGACTCACAGGGGGTGTTTTTAGATATTCCACAACAGATTGGGGTTCTTGTGGTGGAGTGGTAGCATCTCCAGTTGAGCCAGAGGACCTGGGTTCAAATTGTACCTGCTCCAGAAATGTCTCATTACACACTAGACTGAAAATGCCAGATCTCCTCTGATCTATAAAGCTAAGCAGACTCAGGCCTGGTTAGTACTTGAATGGGTAACTGCCTCAGGAGATCAGGTGCAGTAGGCCAAGGTTCTTATGAGACAGTAACAATGTCCCTAATTCTAAGCCAGCAGGCCTAGGTTCAAGTCCTATCAGAGCCATGTAGTAATGAGTCTGAATAGAGTGATTCAAAAATATCTACTCCACAACAAGGTGAAGGTCAATGATGAAGCAGTAGATGACGGTTGAGTATAGAAACTACTCTGAGCAACTCCTGGGACTCAGATGATTGACAGTGGAATTACTGATCCTATAACTGATCTCCCAGGCCAAAACTGGCATGCACCAAACCAGAGCTCAGCCAACATTCAGTCATGCCTCTTTTATTGAGTAGATACCATGGTGACTGCATGGCTAATTGAAAGGATGACAGTACTTATAAAGGTCTGTATACTGAGGAAAGGGAGGTTTATTCAAGTTTAAAGGTTACATTTACGCTGACTCCCAACTCCACAACTAAAAGGGATATAACATCATTTCATCGCCAGTTCAATAAGTTTCAGCCACCAGAATCTTCCCTTCCTCGTGCCTCAGCCTGTGGATATGGATTTCACCGTTGATGCAGACTTCACTGGCCCACATGCTGATACCTGTCCATATTCAGAAATACAAGGAGCACTGAGTCTCCAGTTGGGGTAGATAAAGCAAATCTAAATGTAATCATATCTCAGCTAGTGTTAGAGGATATTCTAGTAACTTCTTTTGTAAATGCACTGGTTGTTAGCTGAATGAAGGAAACACTTCTTTTTGCACAACAACTCATTGTAATTCAAGATCTCATAAACAATTAATGATTTTCAGAGTCTGTTTACTATTACACTGTAGGCAAATGTGACAGCTGTGACATAGCAAGATCCACTGTAAAGCAAGTAAGGAGAGAGAATTTGCATTTACAAAGCATGTTCTATCTATGCCCTCAACACTCCATGATGGGTTGGGTTGTGGTTTCTCACATTTACGAAGGAAGCACCCCATTGCGCATAGAAAGACCTCACAAACAGGAAATAAGATGAATGCCTGTTTTATCATTAATGGCAACAGGTGTGGTTGGCCATGGTAGTAAATTAATTCATAGCAGCATGACTGAGTCTTCCAACCACTTAAAGTCTGTACTGCCATTATTTTGAGGCTGAGCTTTATGTTAATTTCATTTGCTTTCCTTCATTCGCATCCTTTGAAACCCTTTTCTAATAAAACTCCATCATTATCAGTCTTAAAAATTTCATTTGATCCTCATCATTCAGCATTTTGTTGGGAAGTAAGAGTGCCAGTTTGTCATTACCCTTTGTGTGAAGAACTGCTCGCTAATGCCTCACTGAAACAACCAAACACAAACTGTGGCGCATAAGTTGGAACAATGTTCTATGGGAAAGGCACATTAGAAATGTGGAGGCTGTTTAAGGAGCACTTATTGCAAGTGTTGGATAACTTTGTCCTACTGAGACAGGCAAGGAATGGTAAGGCGAAGGAGCCTTGGATAACAAAAGCAAGGAGCTTCTCGTCAAAAGGAAGAAGGAAGCTTACTTAAGGTTGAGGTAGCAAGGATCTGGCACAGCTTTAGAGGATGACAGGGTAGCTTGCACAGAACTCAAAAATGGACTGAGGACAGCTAGGAGGGGGCACAAAAAAGCCTTGGCAGGAAGGATTAGGGAAAACCTAAAAGCATTCTGCATGGACGTGAAGAATAAGAGAATGATCAGAGGGAGGGTAGGGCCAATCAGGAATAGTGGATGGAATGTATGTCTGGAGTCTGAAGAGATAGGGGAGGCCCTAAATGAGTTTTTTTGCTTCAGTATTCACTGGAGAGAGGGACCTTGTTGATAGTGAGAACACCATGGATCAGGTTAATAGGCTTGAACAGCTTGATATTAAGTAGGTGGATGCTGGAAAGTCCAGGAAGCATCAAGATAGATAAGTCCCCAGGGCCAGACCAGATATATCTTTACTACAGAAAGCGAGGAATGAGATTGCTGCACCTCTGGTGATGGTGTCTGCATCCTCATTCTCCATGGGAGTAGTACCGGCTGATTGGTGGGAGGCAAATGTTATTCCTCTGTTCAAGAAAGGAATAGGGAAATCCCTGAGAATTACAGACCAGCCAGTCTCATATCTGCAATAAGCAAGGTACTGGAAAGGATTCTGAGAGGTAGGATTGATGACTATTTGTATAAAAATACTTGATTAAAGATAGCATGGCTTTGTGAGGGGCTTGTTCTTGGGCCTCTGTTCTTTGTAGCTTTTATAAATGATTTGAATGAAGAAGTAGAAGGGTGGTTTGGTACATTTGCCAATGACACAAAGGTCAGTGATGTTGTAGATATTGTTGAAGGCTGTTGCAGGCTACATGACATTGACAGGATGCAGAGCTGTGCTGAGAAGTGACAGATGGAGTTCAACCTGGATAAATGCGAAGTGATTCATTTTGGAAGGCCGAATTTGAATGCTGAATACAGGTTAAAGACATGATTCTTGCCAGTGTGGAGGAACAGCAGAGTTTTTGGGTCCATGTACATAGATCCCTCAAAGTTGCCATCCAGTTGATTGGGTTGTTAAGAAGGCGTATGGTGTGTTGGCTTTCATTAACAGCAGGATTAAGTTTAACAGCTGCAAGGTTTTGCTGCAGCTCAATAAAACGCTGGTTAGACCACACTCGGAATATTATATCCAGTTCTGGTCGTCTCATTATGGAAAGAATGTCGATGCTTTAGAAAGGGTGCAGAGGAGATTTACCAGGATGCTGCCTGCATTGGAGGGCTTGTCTTATGAAGAAAGGTTGAGTGAGCTCAGACTTTTCATACTGGAGAGAAGGAAGAGAGGTGACTTGATAGAGGAGTACAAGGTAATGACAGGCATAGATAGAGTAGATAGCCAGAGATTTACCCTAGGGCAGAAACAGTTGTCACGAGGGGTCATCATTTTAAGATGATGGGAGGAATATATAGGGGAGATGTTAGAGGTAGGTTCTTCATGCTGTGAGTGGTGGGTGCATGGAATGCACTGCCAGCAGTGGTAGTAGAATCAGAGACATTAAGGACCTTAAGCAACTGCTAGACAAGCACATGGACGACAGTAAATTGAGGGGCATGTAGGTTAGGTTGATCTTTGATTAAGATAAATGCTCGGCACAACATCATGGGCCAAAGGGCCTGTACTTTGCTGTATTGTTCTGGGTTGAGAATGTGGTGCTGGAAAAGCACAGCAGGTCAGGCAGCATTAGAGGAGCAGGAAGCAGCAAGAAAGGAACCTCATTCTTGAAGGACATATGCCCGAAATATCAATTCTCCTGCTCCTTGGATGCTGCCTGACCTGCTGTGCTTTTTCAGCACCACACTCACAACTCTGATCTCCAGCAGCTGCAGAACTCATTTTTTCCCTGTACTGTTCTATGTTCTCAACAATATCGTTGTGTTCCCTTGATCTGGACTCTCCACTCTTCATCCAATGATGAGCAGAAATTGATTCTCCTAATCTATCCCATGAAATCCATTTAAACTACAGTATCCTTCGAGGGACTCCAAACTCTAGTACTTCAAAACCAGGATGCCTTCCCTGAACTGAATGTGGTTCTCTAGATGGTGACTCACCAGGAAGGTATACAGCTGGACTGAATCTCAAGAGGTTCTGTGGCCCAGAGGCAGTGACCCTACCTCTGAACCAGAAACTTAAAGTTCAAATCCCATGCCAGAATTTGCTGGCCATAAGCCCAAAGCTATTGCATCCATAATGTGGCCAAATAGGTTATAAGCCAATGAATCCTTCCAATCGGGTTTACAGTCAATGGTAAGAGTGAGAAAGCCACCTGCTCTGCCATCCTACAGAAAGCAATGGCAGAGCACCGCATCATCTTGCCCATACATTTGAACCAAACCAATAAGTAAAAACAGATAGGCAGATTCATTTCATTCTGTATTCCAGTCCTCTTGATGAAAAGGACAACACGGACTTGTTGGGCTGAAGGGCCTTTTCCACACTGTAGGGATTCTATGATTTAACTAGCCTTTTGGATTTATTTTTTTCTACCTGACCACTAGTTTCTAGTGATTCCTGTACAAGGTCTCATAAATCACCAAAGGTACAGTGGCTCAATGGTTAGCACTGCTGCTTTACAGCGTCAGGGACCCGAGTTTGATGTCAGCCTCAGGTGACTATCTCTGGAGTTTGCATATTTCCCTTGTGTCTATATAGGTTTCCTCCAGATGGCCTGATTTCTTCCCACAACCCAAAGACGAACAGATTAGGTGGATTGCCCATAGTATCCAGGATGTGTAGGTTAGTTGGGTTAGCTATGGGAAATGATGATCTGGGTGAGATGCTCTTCAGAGGGCCAAATGGCCTGCTTCCACACTGTAGGAATTCCATGAAAGCTGTTTCTCCACAGTTGCTACATCTTCCTCTGATAGTTTCTTGATGCTCACCTGAACAGAGAGGCAAAGGTTTTAGCTTAACAGATACAGCTTAACTGTAATGTGGGTGGGTGTAGGAACTAGGCTGGAAGTCTTGGTTTCTCACTCAGAGGTTAACGAGATGACAAACTGAGCCATGGTCTAGGGCAGGTTCAGGAGAAATATTCATTCTTGTAACAGACTTTACTGTTGTCACAGTTTCAGTTCTTCTACCGAGCACGTATACACAGTTAAGGATGTGTACAGTAATATGTAACATTTCAACATTTTTCATGAGCTGCGGATGTTCTCAGCAATTATTGTCTTCAGAAACATGTAATGGACCACAAACCTGAACCTCTGCAGTCCAGGCACTGAAGGTTTTCCCAAATGGGAAAAAAATTCCCACTTTTAGCTCATGGAAATTTTAAAATTTGACACAGTGATGACTAAGGAATGGCCAAGTACTAATCACTAGTCTTGATAACATTAAATTTGGAGTGGGAGCTTGCAGAGGGTGGTAGTTCAATGCATCTGTTGCCAGAAATGAGATTCTTGTCTGATTTGTGCGTGGTCCTTGGCACAAACACCAGTCAATTCAAGTAGCTATCAAAAGTCCATCCATATCATTGCAGTAAAGCTAATGGTCTTTGCTTCTTCATCCGTCAGGTCTATCCCACACAGTGTGTGACAAGAGCAGGTTCATCATTACCCTGAGCTCTACAACAAAATGAAAAATAATTTTTATGATTGCATTCAGTGAGTTACTTTCTGTCAAAAATGCAAAAGTGCAGGGTTTTCTGATGGTTCAGATGAGTTCATTTCAGCCATGCTGATTAGAATAGTCTCAGCTTCATTTTGAAGCAAACTGGATGACAAACGGCCTTCTGGATTAGCAAAGAGAAATACTAGTCAGGGGCTCTGCTATCCAGTGACACTTGCTGACAATACACGTGAACAGAATCAGGCTCAGATGCAATAGCCCATCTACTGGTTGTTACCAAAGTAACATACGACTGCCAAAGGGAGATGGAGATCAATTAGAAACAGAATCCCTGCAATGCCATTTGTTCTTGGACAGTGACAGCATCAAATGTACTACCTGTTCTCCTCACTGTTATTTCCCTGGCTTCAACAGGACAATTTTAGGCAAGGCATATGAAGAGCACATTCTGTGACAGAACCAAATTTCACGATGTGTTTTTGTTGCATTTCTACCCATTCTTTTCTGGAAATTTACACCAGGGTGGAATATCAGCCCAATAATCCAACATTGAAGCATCTGACTTAGCCAACTGTGGGCATCAACCAATTTGCTGTCAGTAGAACATGAATAGAGGTCAAGCAAAACCACTTACCGCCTTGGTATTCTTTGGCATGATTGCAGCTCTATTCTTGGGTGAGACAATTGTCTTTGATCTGAATAGCATGGAAAACCATTTCTTGCACTGGACCCTCACCTTACGGGAAGAAATACAATACACAGCTAATAATCCCTGGACATGTAAACTCAATGTAGTCATTTTGACTTATGCAATAGATTCAATTTTTAAGGAGGGTATAGCAGGATGCTTAGAAAGTTATAATTTGATCAGGCAGAATCCACATGGTATTGTCAAAAGCAAATCATGTTTTAACTAATTTTTTGGAGTTTTTTTGAGGATTTGTACACGGATTTCCAAAATGCATTTGGTAAAATGCTACAGTTACAACACAAGAGCTTTTGGTGTGAATGGTAACATATTAGCATTGACAAAGTGCTCATTATCTGTTTGGAAGCAGAGAGAGAGATAACTGGGCATTTTCTTAGATGCCACAGGGCTCATAGGTGGGGTGTCAACTATTAACAATCTATGTCAATGATTTGGACATAAGGTCAAATGTATGGTAGCTTTATTATCTAATGATGCCAAGATAGATAAGAAATTAAATTGTCAAGACAAGAGTGTTTGCAAAAGGATATTAGATAGGTTAAATGAGATGGCAAGAATTTAGCAGATGGAACATAACGTAGAAAAATGTGAAGTTGTTCAATTTGACAGAAAGAATAAAAGGGAGCTTATTATTTGAATGAAATGAGATTGCAGAACTCAGAGGTACAGAGGGATCTGGATGTCTTGGCATATTAATCATAAGCAGTTAGCATGTGAGAACAGCAAGTGATTAGGAAGATAAATGGAATGTTGCTGTTTATTGCAAAGTGAATGGAATATGAAAGTCGAGAAATATTACTGCAGCTGTCCAGGGCCTTGGTCAGAACACATCCGGGCACTGAGTAGTTTTGATCTCCTTATTTGAAAAGTAATCAGGTCAGAAGGAGTTCTGAGAAGGCTCTTCCCTTGAATGAGGGGCTTGGATGTAGAATAGAACAGAATCCCTAAAGTGTGGAAACAGGCCCTTCAATTCAACAAGTCCACACCGACCCTTGGGAGAGTATCCCACCCAAACCTATTCTCCGTTACTCTACATTTACCCCTGACTAATGTGCCTAACCTACGCATCCCTGACCACTATGAGCAATTTAGCATGGCCAATAGACCTAACTTGCAAAACTTTGGATTGTGGGAGGAAACCATAGCATACAGAGGAAACCCACGCAGACACAGGGAGAATGTGTAAACTCCACCCGAGGTTGGAACTGAACCCAGGTCCCTGCTGCTATCAGGCAACAATGCTAACCAATAAGCCACCATGCCGCCCATTTTGTAAAGAAAGGTTGATAAAGTTGGGCCTTTATCCACTGGAGTTTTAAAGAATGAGGGATTATCTTACTGCAATATGCAACATCCTGAGGGGGTTTGACAAAGGTGTATACTGGCAGGATTTTTCCCAATTTGGAAGGAGAGACAAGAACAAGGAGAAACAATTCAAGAATAAGAGCTCTCATTTTTAAGATTTAATGATGAGAAATGTTTTGGCTTGGTGAGTTTTTAGTCTGTGGAATTCTCTTTCCATGAAAACAACGCAGGTTGGGTCATTCAATACATTTAAGGCCCAGTCAAATTGATTTTTGATAGCCAAGGATTTTCTGAGTTATGGTGGCAAACAGAAAGTGGAATTCAGACCATAATCAGATCAACCATGATATTATTAAATGGTTTGAAGCAGGCTTAAAGGGCTGACTGGCCTACGCCTATCCCCAAGTACAGTTGTAGTTATCTAATTACAGATTTCAACATTCTGTGGTTAATTCTATGATCTCTGCTTTATTGAAAATTTCCACTGTGCAAATTTATGAGCAAATGTTTTAAAAAAGGTTTGTGATATTTGTATGGAATAGAAATAACCTTTGCTATACATTCATTACCAGTGGACACTTGAGAAAGAAAGAACATTGTGCAAGGTCCCAGTAAATAGGGTAAGTATGAATGGTGTAAGTATGAGAAAACTGAATAGTGACCTGACAGAACTGGAGGCTATAATATAAGATTGTCACAAGTAAATTCATTGACGAATTCAGGAGAAAATTGTTAACTTTGAGAATGTGGAACTCGTGAGGATCAGGAGCAGGTAAAGTAAAAGCATAGATGCATTTAAAGGGACCCTGGATAAACACATAATAAAGAAAGGAATAGGAAATTATATTGTCCAGAGGGGTAAAAAGGAGACTCATTTGGAACATAAACAGTGGTATGGCTCTGCTGTTTAGAATGACCAGTTTCTGTGTTAGAAACACTACATAATACTATAGCACCTACCTTGGGATTTAATACACACAGGATGACAAAGATGAAGGTGCCCTGGAAACTGTTGACAATGGTAAATAAATAGGCCATTACCAGGGTTTCTTCGTTAAAGTGAAACAAACCAAGAATCCAGCTACAGCCCAGGATAAACATCTGCATGATGGCTTTAAATGACAACATTCTGCGGAAAAGAGACCTGGGTTAGGCAGGAAATTAGCAGGACATACTCCAACATTCATCAACATGAATGAAACTTTATGTAACATCATACATCATATATATTCCATGGCTGTTATTACTCATGATGTTCCAGATCTGTCCTCCAAGAGCGACAGAGACAATGCAGCACAAGAAGAGACCCTTTGGACCATTAGTTCTGTGTGTCTGCAGCCTGGAGGGTAGAGTTGTGAACACCCATTGAGTAGGTTCTTGTAATTTCAGTTACCTGACATCTGGCCCTTTGATATCTGGTAACATGACATGAGCCAAGTTTGCAATTTTAATTAAGCTTACAAATATGTTAATGAAGGGATTAAAAACTGACACTTTTATTAACTTAAGCTGGATGTAACTGGATGTTTTCTTCAGCTACCTGTGTCAAGATTTCCCTGATCTGTAGTGTACTTCTCTCCAAAGGCAGCTTCTGGGCATGTTGGCTGCTCACACTTCATTCTGAGACACTTTCACAGAAGTTTTTTATGTCAATTATTAGCAAAAAAAAAATGTTTTTTTGACTTTACGAAAATATAAAGTTATTGAAAATACAACCAATAACAAATACCTGTATAATAAAAAACACAAATTACAATACAAATACTGTCTACTAACTACTAATCTACCCAAGAATAAAAGACAAAACCTAACACTGCGCAAAACAACACCAATAAATAAGTAAGTAATAAATTTTAAAAAAGCAATTAAAACACAAAAGAACACAAAATAGCTATGCAAAAGTTCCCAATCAAAAGAACGGGAGCGTTGTATATAGTCCTGGAGTAACTCAGGAGTCCCCCTTCCAGGGCCCAGGGCTCAACAAACTTAACCGTTCTGGTTAAACAAACACCCTAGTCAAAATAGCCGACAAGTCTATATCCAAATAAATCAAATAGGGCTGACATATCTTATAAAAATGGTCTGTTGTGTGATGCACAACATTTGTAAAAAAAATCCAAGGGAATATGCTCCATAATTATATTATGCCATCCCAACAAACCCGGCTGGTTCTCAGACACCCAATTCATCAGAATATTCTTCCATTCACAGTATGCAAGAATATTAACTAGTTTCTTCCCATGCCCATCTAACGATGATAAATTCAACAGACCTAAGAGGAGAGATATCGGGTCTACTTAAACTTCAGTCCTCAATACTCTCCCAATCTCTCCAAGAAACACTGAGCCTGTGGCATGTCCAGAAACAGTGGATAAGAGTACCTACACTTATTTTACATTTGGGGCACATTGGAAATGCCCCTTTTTAAACTTCGCCAGATGGTCCGGTGCCAAATGAACTCTGTGCAGAACTTTTAACTGCGTAGCGCATGTCCTATTAGAGACTGAGATCTTTCGCGCATTCTCCCATATGTTCTCCCACGTTTCAGAAGAGATCTCCACTCCTAGCTCTTGCTCCCAGACCTCCCATAACTGGTTAATATCCTGCCAGGCCCTGGCAATCAGCAGGCAATAGAGGGCACTAACCGAAAGGGTATTTGTGGAACACAGCACAAACTCTCCGCAATGGACTTATAGGGCTTAGTGAGAAGCATGGTCTTCTTCTGGATGAGATCGCTAACCTGAAAAAAAACGGAACAGCTCTCTGCTGGGCAACCCTTATTTGTGGCTCAGTTGCTCGAAAGACATCATAACCTCCTCCTCAAACAAGTCTCCCACTCCTCTCACTGCCCACAGTTTGAACCCCGCGTCCATCACCCCTGGTCAGAAGCCTGGCATACCAACTGTAGGCGTAAGTGGTGAAGTCTTGGATAAGCAACCCTCACTCTGATGCATAGTGTTCCGGCAGCAGTCCATAATTATCATCTTATCCATGAACAATAGGTTAATAAGAGGGCACTTTACCAGGAGGCCTCGATATCCAGCCATATTGAGCCCTGATCATTACCTCCCCAATCGCTAGCAAAGGACAGCAGGGAACTCAACTGATACCTCCTGATGTCAGGGAAATCAAATCCTCCCCCTCCTTGAGGCAACTCCAATTTGGACTGGGGGGTACAAAATTAAAAATCATACAACACCAGGTTATAGTCCAACCGATTTAACTGGAAGCACTAGCTTTCAGAGTGCCGCTCCTTCGTAATTTAGTAAGTTTGATGAGGGGCTGCCCACAATGCCAGTCAAAGGGACAAACCAACCCATTAGCTTCCGCAGCGTTGACCTGGGAAACATAAAAGGGAGCATGCATATGGGATAAAGCAAACGAGGAAGAACGTTCATCTTATTGAGAAATATTCAAGCCAACCATGAAATTAAAAGAGCCTCCCATCTCTGGAGATCCCACCTAATATTGTCGAGCAAGTGAGCAAAGTTAGTCTGAAATAACCAATCAAACTTGAGGGTAATAAAAATTCCTAGGTATCGGAACCTCACTGTGACCACTTAAAAGGGAACCTAGGGCCACCTTCAACCTCTGGCGCTTCCTTGAATTTCCCCAAAAGCATAGCCTCCAAGTTTGCAAAGTTGATCTTATATCCTTAAATAGCCCCAAATGAATTGATACATTGCATCAGATGGAGTACGGAGGTCATCGGGTCCAATAGAAACAGAAGGACATAATTCGCATACAGTGTAATCTTGTGTACCCTCGATCCCACTTCCGGAGCGGTATGTTCTGACGAATGGCCACTGACAGCGGTTTTATCACCAACATAAACAACAATGGTGAAAAGGGGTAGCCTTGATGACTATGCCTACCAATCCTAAAGGTCACAGACTTCATCCCGTTGATGACAACCGTGGCCAGAAGGTGGTGATATAAAATCTCCATCCATCTAGCAAAGGGCCCACACCCAACTTAAACCACTCTAAGAGATAAAAAAGATACAGGAATTCCACCCTGTCGAATGCTTTCTCTGCATCCAAAGAAATCACCAATCCCTGAATCGATCGTTGCTGACAAATTTGGACCATATTCAGCAACCTTCTAATATTATTAGTAGACTTACAGCCTCTTATAAAATCTGTCTAATCTTCTTTAACAATATAGGGCAACACCTTTTCCAATCTCAGCGCCAAGATCTTATACAAAATCTTGAAATCTGAATTTAATAGAGAGATGGGCCTGTATGATGTACAATCCTCAGGAACCTTCCCCTTCTTAAAAATTAAGGAAATACTAGCTTTTCTCAAAGATGGTGGTAAGCATTCAGGAATATAGGAGTGATTGTACTTCTCCAACATCAGCCCTAACAGAATCCCTATAAACTCCTGATAAAACTCACCCGAAATCAGGGCCAGGCTCTTTCCCACTCTGAATTTGCCGAGCTGCCTCCTGCATTTCCTGAGCTGTCAAGGTTCCAAGATCACCCTGAGAGGTCCAGGTTCTTAAAGAAGGCTTCCATTTTAGCCCACCTGCCCTCACAACCTTCAGACCAATACAATTCAGAGTAAAAACTCTGAAAAGCCTCATTAATCATTTTGACATTATATGTAAGGACCCCGGCACTGATTGCAGTGACGGATTGGGAGTATGCTTTTTCCTGGTCAGGTATGATAAATACTTTCCTGGCCTATCCCCATACTCGAACAGCCTTTGTCAAGCAAAAACAAGTTAATTCTTTGCGGTTTGTGTAAATATTGAATTCAAGGCAGCCCGGAAGGCCGTGATCCGCTGTAGTTTAGTTACAGAAGGCCGCACAAAATATGCCATTTCAGCAGCTTTCAACCATGCCTCAAGTAGATGCTGTTGTTCCCCCTTCTGTCCTGTCTGGCTAGCCGAATAGGAAATAGTTAATCCCCAAGTGAAAACTTTAGTAATTTTTCATAGCATAGATGGACTACTAGCCATGCCTGAGTTGACAGTAAAGAATTCCTGAAACTCCTTCAAGAAGTATTCCACAAATTTAGAATCCTTAAGGAGAGAAGGGTCCAAATGCCAGTGCCGCAAACCTAGCCCCCCACTCTTGGCCTTAAGCTCCAAAACATACCACGCGTAATCAGAGATAGCTATGTTCCCAATTTTACAACCCATAATCGAATCCAGAAGAGTTCAATTCTCGTGTGACATTTATGAGGGTTTGATAAAAAGGTGAAGTCCCTGCTGGTAGGGTGAAGACATCTCCAAATGTCCACCAGCCCCAACTCCTTGCATAAGTTAGCCACCTACTTGCCCTGCGAAGAAATCGTTGGGGATCCAATAGGCATCCTGTCTACTGTCAGATCCAAAAGGCAATTGAAATCTGCTTCCCCCCCCCCCACTATAATAATGTGCCGTGTTCCAAAGGCACTCAGCTTTAAGAAGGCACTAATCAAAAATTTGAGGGGATGCGCCGGGAGACAGTAGACATTTAAAATGCCATATTCCTCCCCATGTATCAGGGCCTTAAGTATCACAAACCGTCCCTGCTCATCGCTCACCTGCTCTAATAATGTGAACAGAAAATTTTTCTGGATAAGTACTGCCACTCCCCTACTTTTAGTAGTAAAGGATGAAAAGAATACCTGGTCATAACCCCACTGTTGTAGCTTCCGGTGTTGTCCATCAAGATGGGCTTCTGGTAACAGAGCGATATCAATCCTTTCCCTCTTAAAGCTAGAAAGCACCTTTTTCCTTTTAACAGATGAATGACTTCCCTTGATGTTCCAGGTGCACCATTTAACAAGACACTTAGCCACATCCCCTTTCAGAGACCTTTTGAACCCATGAGAGGGAGAATCCTGCTTACAATGCGCCAAGCACAAGTAAATAAAGACTCAGAGTTGAAGAATTGTGTATACAAAGACTACTCTATCATAACTACAAACAACTATTACTACCAAAACACTACAAAGGAAACCAACTTGAAAGGAAGACTCTGCCCCCTGCCCATAGGGGGCACTTACCCTACCCACCCCCTCCTTCACAGCTCCTTCAAGCCCAGACTGTGCCCAAACCTTAGGCGGAAAAAAAACAAGGAGATGATCCTTAAATCAACAAAAAAAAGACAAAGTCAGGATAAGCACGCCGCCCATCCCCGGCTTCATGTCACCCCTACTTGTGACTACAAGAGAAAGATAACAACAAAAAAAGAGACAACAAAGGATACCCAAGTTCCTCAGCCTCTTTTTAAACTTCTTTGAAGGACTTCCTCTTTCAAATTAAAGCTGCCGAGGAAAAAAATGATTTTTGACCCCTTATACAGCAGTGCCTGTGGGTCTTTTCCCAGTAATTTGGAAGCTTCTATTACTTTTTGCTTGTCCTGGTATGAACGGAACTGCACTAGGACCGGGCGGGGGCGGTATACTTGTCCAGAACTGTGCACTGCAATCTGCAGCAGGCTGGATTTGATTTGAAGGCCTAGGAACTGCGGCAGCCAACTTTCAAAGAAGCTGACTGGCTGCCCACCTTCTTCATCTTCCAGAAGCCCAACAATCTGCAGGTTCATCCTCCAACCTTTATGTTTGAGGTTGTCGACCTGGTCTCATAAGGCCCGCACCTCTCACTCCAGCAGCTGGATCCAAACAGATGAGGACTTCATCGTAGTTTCTGAGGCGTTGGTTCAACCCTCCAACTCCTCCAGCCGCTCCCTGAGGCCCTGGATCTCCTGTCCATGCTGTGAAAGCATGGACATGATGGATTGGACCTGTGCATGCATCTCCTCATGGATCTCCCCAATCGCAGCCCCAACTTTCTGTAGGGGAGTGTCCTCCCTGCTGCTGTTTGCTCGCTCCTTTTCCCTTTGGCACCCTTCCCACTCCCAAATATTAACAAATATGCGTTTTGTGAGGTTTTAAATCAGTAATTCCTCCACATAAGTTGGCCAGGGATGGCAAAAAACACCAATATGCCTTGGCTGTTAGGCAGAGCCATCCACAGCAGTTCTACAGAATCACTGCCATCTTGCCGAGTCCTCACAGAAGTTTTCAAATCAGTGGTGAGTTGTCACTGCCTTCCACTCTCCAGAGCAGTTCCCATATCTAATGCAGCTGGATTGGGAACTGAACACATGGTGCTGAAGTTATTCTGATACACTCACCCAAGCCAACTTAGCTAACTGAAACCACCATGAGTCAGCGAATCTAATATTTGAGAGTTTATGGGTTTAAATCAAATCATAAGCTTATCCCAACTGAATGAGCTGCAAGAATGTTACTTTGATTCAAATTGCTGGGGCTCATCTGCCCAACTTGCACCTTGTCCCCTTCATTCCTATGATCGCTGTCTCCCTGTTATGCAATGCCTCGATTTTAAAATATTCACCCTTCTCAAACCCCTACATAGCCTCATCCTTTCTGGAATTCTCTGAGATCTCTGCAGCCTCCAATTCTAGTCTTTTACACATTCTTGATTTTAATCACTTCACCACTGGTGGCTGATCCTACAGCTGCCTCATACCAAGCTCTGGAATTTCTTTCATGACCATCCCCATCTCCCTAATCTCTTCCCTTCTTTAAAGATTCTGGTCATCTGCCCTAGTATCATTGTCAGTGGTTGAAGTGTCACATTTTGTCAGCTAACATTTCTGTGAAGCCTCTTAGGATGTTGCACAACACTAAATGTGCTGGGTAAATATAAATTTGTTGTAACTCTCATGGTACTCACTTCCTATGTTTTCCCCTTTTGGATCTGGGCTTTCACCTCAACGTCTTTCATTACAGAAAAGAAAACCAGTAAGGGTTCCCTCTACCCAGTCAATAATCCCTGCCTGAAGCTTCTCACAGTCAAAAAAGAATACTGCTATACATAGTCGAGACGTGCCGATGAATGATGGCCACTTGAATGAGATACCAAGTAGTGAGCACCACAGAAACAATCCCTTAAACACAGGGGGTGAGCAAAATCCTGAATGAACCAGTGGATACCTTGATTTTTTTTTGTTCACTCATGGGATATGGTCATTGCTGAGCATTTATTACCTGTCCCCAGTTGCCCTTGAGAATGTGATGGTGAACTGTCTTCTTAAACTACTGCAGTCCACGTGCTATAGGTTGACTCACAATATCCTCAGAAAAAGAATTCCAGGATCTTGATCCAATGACAGTGAAGGAACTGTGATGTATTTCTGAGTCAGCATGGTGAGTGGCTTAGAAGGGAACTTGAAGGTGGTGTGCATGTGTTCCCATGGATCTGCAGGATGGAAGTGGTCATAGGTGTGGAACATAGAGTCATAGAGATGTACAGCATGGAACCAGACCTTTGGTCCAACCCGTCCATGCCGACTAGATATCCCAACCCAATCTAGTCCCACCTGCCAGCACCCAGCCCATATCCCTCCAAACCCTTCCTATTCATATACCCATCCAAATGCCTCTTAAATGTTGCAACATGCTGTATAAGGATCTTTGGTGAATTTATGCAGTGCATCTTGTGGATTAACTCATTGTTGGTACTGAGCATCAACGGTGAAAAGAATGGATACTTATGGATATGGTGCTAATTAAGTGAGCTGCTTTGTTCTAGATGGTGTCAAGCTTCTTGAGTGTCATTGAAGTTACACTGATCCAGACAAGTGCCGAGTATTCTATCACTCCTGACTTGTGCCTTGTAGAAGGTAGACAAGCTTTGGGGAGTCAGGTGGTGAGTTACTCACCACAATATTCCTAGCATCTAACTCACACTTATAGCCACTGTGTGTATGCTGCAAATCCAACCTAGTTCTTGTCAATGATAACCCCCAGGATCTTAATAGTGGGGGATCAGTTACACTAACACCATCCAATGTCAAGGGGTGTTTATTAAATTTTTTTATTGGAGATATTCATTGTTTGGCATTTGTGTCGTGGGAATGTTACTTATTAGTTGTCAGAGAGAAACTGAGGACTGCGGATGCTGGAGAGTCAGAGTTGAAAAGTGTGGCGCTGGAAAAACACAGGTCAGGCAGCATCTGAGGAGCATGAGAGCTGAGGTTTCGGACATAAATCCCTCATCAGGAATTATGCTTATGCCTGAAAACTTGACTCTCATGCTCCTCAGATGCTGCCTGACCTGCTGTGTTTTTCCTGCACCACACTTTTCGACTCTTACCACTTGCCAAGCCTATCCCAAGCCTGGATATTGTTCAGATCTTGTTGCATTTGAATATGGGCAGCTTCAGCATCTGAGGAGTCACAAGTGGTGCTGAACATTGCATAATCACTAGCAAACATCCCCACTTCTGATAGAAAGAAGGTCATTGAAGAAGTACCTAAAGATAGTTAGGCCAAGGACATTATCCTGCAGGACACCTGCAGAGCTTAAACTCACCTCGTGTTTTGAAGTTTAGATATTGTAATGTCACGCTTGGAAACTGATTCTCTCAAAGACCAGAGTGTTAAGAGAAAAAGGAATGTGTTGATCTGTTGAAAGATTTTAAAAGAGAAGTTCAACAAACTAAAAGAGTCCACATTCCCTAAGAGACAAAACAATTAACCAGAGCTTGGGGGTTTTGAGACATGTAGTGGGGGCAAGAGAGTATGTGTGAGAGAAAGGGGGAGAGAGAGAGGGGGGGAGAGAGAGACAGACAGACAGAGAATTAAAGTGCAGCAGAATAGATTCTCCAGCCTGTACTGGCAGGTCTTTCCAAAGTGAGGGTCAGGACCCCAAGCGAGCTGAAATTTTGGGGTCATGAACTCCGAAGCAGTAATGGGTGCCAACAAATTCTGAGTGAGCTGTTTCAGCTACATACCTTCTCTGACAGGTTCCTCCTTTCACAGCCCTTAAATCCTGTTTTCTCATTTCTCATTGAGAGGTTGTGATAATTATATAGATTCAAAATGGGCATACAGTCAGAAAAGCATTGATCTAAAGCCTAGCACCAGCTGTGAATGAGACATTTCAGGTTTGCAGATGTGAAACACTCTATCAACCTAACTCATGGTCCTCTACAGGCCTCAATCCTTCCCTCCTTTAAGAATTTCTTCTTTCCTCTGCATCTCGAGATTGGCAATTGTTCTGTGTCTTCTGCATTACATCATCGAATCTGGAGGCAGGACAAATCATGTCTAATTTATGGCTTTCGGTTCAAATTAGGCAGTAATGCTTTGCTTTGTCAAGATCAGCTAAGACCCATTTATACCCTGCCTCTACGTCATTGCAGTATCTTAAATAGATTATTTAACCATACTGTATTAAATATGAGGCGATCTTGGTCTCACATAAAAGGGCAGCACGGTGGCTGCGGTTAGCACTGCTACCTCACAGCGCCAGGGACCCAGGTTCAATTCCTGCCTCGGGCAACTGTCTGTGTGGAGTTTACACATTCTCCCCGTGTCTGCGTGGGTTTCCTTTGGGTGCTCTGGCTTCCTCCCACAGTCCAAAGATGTGCAGGTTAGGTGAATTGGCCATGCTAAATTGCCTGGAGCATTAGTCAGGGGTAATTGTAGGGGGGTGGGTTGCTCTTTGGAGAGTCAGTGTGGACTTGTTGGGCTGAAGGGCCTGATTCCACACTGTAAGGAATCTAATCATTAATACAATGGCTGTTAAAAAGCAACAACTATGCATTAGTAATTTTGTATGCTTCATATATGCATTATCAAAGAAAATCTTGATACCAGAACACACAGACTTGGTCAAAAAGTTGGATTTTAAGGAGTTTCTTAAGGGTGAAGAGAGAGTTAAAGGTGAGCTCAGGGAGAGAATTCCAGGGTTTTGGGGCTTAGCAGCTGTCACAATGTAAATTGGATATCCCAAGATGTTAGATCTGCAGTAATGCAGAGATTTCAGAGGCTTGTAGAGTTCGAGGAGGAAAAAGAATTAGGATGTCCATGTAGGTATTTGAAAAGATAAAGACCTGAATATTAATTCTATTCAGTCCTTGAGCTCAAGCACATCAGTGTGTACAGTGGGTGATCAGACTTACAGCCATAGAGTCAGAAAGATGTACAGCATCTTCGGTCCAACTCATCCATGCCACCAAATATCTTAACTTAATCTAGTCCCATTTGCCAGCATTTGGTCCATAGCCCTCTTAAACCCTTCCTATTCATATAGCCATCCTGATGCCTTTTAAATGCTGTAATTGTACCAGCCACCATCACTTCCTCTGGCAGCTCATTACATAAAGGGACCACCCTCTGCGCGAAAAAGTTGCCCCTTAGGTCCCTTTTAAATCTTTCCCTTCTCACCCTGAACCTATGCCCAGCGAAAATACCTTGTCTGTTTATTCTATCCATGCCCCTCATGATTTTATGAACCTCTATAAGGTAACCCCTCAGCCTCCGATATTCCAGGGAAAATAGTCCCAGCCTTTTCAGCCTCTCCCTATAGCTCAAATCCTCCAACCCTTGCAACATCCTGATAAATCTTTTCTGAACCCTTTCAAGTTTCACAAAATTTGGAAGGATACCAGAATTGCACACAATATTCCAAAAGTGGCCTCCAATGATCTGTACAGCTGCTACATGACCTCCCAAATCCTTTACCCTATGCTCTGACAATAAAGGATAGCATGCCAAACGCCTTCTTCAATATTCCATCCACCTGGGACTCTACTGGAACCTGCATTCCAAGGTCTCTTTGTTCAGCAACATTCCCCTGGACCTTTCCATTAAGTGTATAAATCCTGTTCTGATTTGCTTTCTCAAAATCCAGTACCTCACACTTATCTAAATTAAACTCTATCAGCCACTCCTCAGCCCATTGGCCCATCTAATCAAAATCCCGTTTTACTCTGAGGTAACCTTCTTTGCTGTCCTCTACACCTCCAATTTTGGTGTCATCTGCAAACTTTATTTGGATGCAGGTAGCAGAGTATTGAAAGTGCTCAAATTCACAGACAGTGAAAGGTGTGAGGCCATCCAACGGAGAATATTTGAGTTGAGATTAGATTAGATTACTTACAGTGTGGAACAGGCCCTTCGGCCCAACAAGACCACACCGACCCACCGAAGCGTAACCCACCCAGACCCATTCCCTTACATTTACCCCTTCACCTAACACTATGGGCAATTTAGTATGGCCAATTTACCTAACCTGCACATTTTTGGATTGTGGGAGGAAACCGCAGCACCCGTAGGAAACCCACGCAGACACAGGGAGAATGTGCAAACTCCACACAGACAGTTGCCCGAGGCAGGAATTGAACCTGGGTCCCTGGCGCTGTGAGGTAGCGGTGCTAACCACTGTGCCACCGTGCCGCCCACAACAAAGGCAACAGAGGTAAGAGTGAGCAGAGAGATTGAGACAGGAAACTCAAAGATGGAATTTACTGCAGATTTGAAACATAATCACCTCAATGAATGACCACATTGACACAATCTAAATATAGATAACATAGATACTTACCCCAATTATTGCACAAACAGGCCCCAGGAAGCTCCAGATAAATTTTCTATGTGTTTGTAGCCAGCAGCTGGAGTGTAACAATAGAAGATTTATCATTAAAAATTCTGATACATTAAATCTTCAGCAAATTACAAATTGTCCCCAAGGTTCAGGCATAACCAATCAGTCAATGAACTCGTCTTATATGCAGCACGAGATTACTTGGGCTGAAAGGCCTGTTTGTCTACTGCATTTTTGATGCAGGGTTTCACGTTCTGGACTGATTTAGCAAAAGGAGTGGCAGGAGGCATGACAACAGAACTCAACAACTGCATCCTCCACCCCCACCGAGAGAAGGGAAAGACCAGGTTACAGAATCACAAAAGTGTTTGGAGGCAGAAGGAGGCCATTCAGTCCATTATGTTTGCCAGTGCTCCTGATAGCCAACCAGTGCCTGCTGTAACTGTGCAGAAATCAGGTAACAACATTTATCATTTATCTGGACAAATAGCCATCTGCCACACGCTGTAGTTTCAGGAGTGAAGTATGCTATTTGGGTGAAGAGGCTTTATACACTAACGGAAGTCAGAACCAAGAGAAGTGGTGGAGTGTAAAAGAGGAAGAAATGATTAAACCTTAAAGCTACAGAACAAGGGTGAAAAGAATGTACACTGTCAACTCTACCGCATAATTACAGTTTAGCATGAAGCTTCATCTTTGATAATTTTGTTTCTTGCACGAGTAAAACAGCGATTCAGTGCAAACAATGAACCCAGTCAGACATTGACCCTTTAACAGTGTTGTATTCTTGTTTATATTAGGCTGGCTTTCTACTTTGGGATCAGCAAAAGTGCCTACTTAAGGAAGGGAAAAATCCAATCAAAGGCTCCAGCTCCTATAAACATGCATGAATGTTAATGGTTCAGGTAAGAATTAGTGTCATCTGCAAAACTGACCTCAGACAAATGGTCAACATTTGCAACTGAATCCTATCATTGAAAAATGTTCAATTCAAAGATTTATCAAGGCAATGAAAGCAACAAGCAAATGCTTTCTTGGTAGAGTTCACAAGGTCATCAGATATTTGTTGAATTGCTGGAGTTAATTGCACTTCAGACTGGAAAATGTATTTATATCACATTTTTCGCAGCCTCAGGGCATCCCAAAATGTTATACAGTCAATGTGTTTTGAAATACAGCCATTGTTCTAATAGAGGAAGTGGGGAAACTAATTTGCAATCAGCAAATTCCCACACCAGTTTATCTGTTGTTTTCTTCATGATGCTGGTTGAGAGAAAGGAGAACTCCCTGGCTATTCTTCATAACAGTGCCTAGGATCTATTACATCCACCTCAGAAGGTAGATAGAACCTGGTTTTAAGCTAAAAATCACACAACACCAGGTTATAGTCCAACAGGTTTAATTGGAAGCACTAGCTTTCGGAGTGCCGCTCCTTCATTAGGTGGAATTATAACCTGGTGTTGTGTGATTTTTTTTAACTTTGTACACCCCAGTCCAACACAGGCATCTCCAAATCATGGTTTTAAGCTGAAAGACAATATCTATAACATTGCCGTGTTATGTGAGTTTTTGTGCATACGTATCTTTTGTGAGGTTTGAACCCATGACTGTCTGTCTCTGAAAGATGGGGTTTTGACACAATGTCTCCTTGATCAACAATTTATTCACTTGTCCTGATATATCCTTTCAATGTTTTTGTTATTACTCTTGTCAAGCACCTTGGGACAAATAGCACAAGGGTGACAAGCACACTGTCAACTCTACCACATAATTACAGTTTAGCATGAAGCCATAGAAATGGCCATAGAAATGCAAGCTGTTGTTTGCAGCACTCAGTAGTACACTGGCAATCTCAAGCTGGACTTTGCCTTCAAGTCTTTGGGGTCAGACTTATACACACAAATCTGAGATGGAGAGTTTCATATCCCAAGATCACAAAAGAATTAACAAGCGTTTTCCTATCTCCCGATCAGTCAAAAATAGGGTTAACAAATGAGTCGACAGTAGTTGCCAATTTGCATTGTAAAGTTGGAAAAACAGGGGACATTACTTACTGCCTGAGTGACCCGTAGCCATTGCAATACACTGCAGCAGAAATAGCCACAATTATTGCAGGAACTCCGTAGCCAACAGGGTACATGAACTTCCCAATTTTTTCCAAATGAGTGATCCTCAATTTTCTGATGTTTCTGACCATGAGGTAGAGCTGGACTCCCTCCAGAAACATCCAAACAAATGCAGCCAGAAATAAGTAGTGTAAAAATCCTGCTATAATCCCACACACAACCTGTAACAATAAAAAACACTGTGATAGTCCTTCAGAGACCGCAAATTGTAATCTACCCAAAGACATTATACAAGTTCAGCAGAAATATTTGCACATAAGAATGGAAAGTAACCATTTAGGCCTTAAGCTTGTTCTGCCATTCAATTAGAAACGAAATACTAAGGATGCTGGAAAACTGAAATCACGACAGGAAGTGCTGGAGAAATTCAGCAGGTCTGGCAGAATCTATGGAGAAAGATACAGAATAACATTTTGAGTCTGATATGACTGCTCTTCAGAACAAGAAGAGTCAGATTAGACTCAATACATTAATTCTGCTTCTTTCTCCTCAGATGCTTCCACACATAGTGTATTTCCCCAGCATTTTCTTATTTCACTACCACTCTGATATACGGGGAAGTTCTCCACACAAACATCATTGACCCATCTTTGCTCTATATCCCATAATACTACCCTCGGTGAAAATATATTGATCTCAATCTTTCACAATCGGCTCACATCATTGACAGGATTGAATGCAATGTTGTTCGGACACCCATTCAAGATGGGCTCAGAAACCTGGATGAGAAAGCACACTAGTGGGCACCTCAACTGCCAAACTACAAGGATTGGGTAAGATTTCCACCGCTGCTATCCACCTGTTTATATCTTCCTCTTCCCTCATGAACAACTTTATATAGTGTACTTAAGTTTGGATTACAAACACTGTGTGATCCCAGTGCAACCTGTAGCCCTTGTGTTGCTGGCTGTGGAGGGTTTACTTACCCGATTTTTGGTTTGGTTGATGCCGATTAGAAAGAGTAGCTCTGCCAGGAAGAGACTCAAGCACAGCTGCATATGGGTGGCAGTTAACATGCTCTTAAAATCCTTCCAAAATGCAAAAATTCCAAAAGCAACAGCAAGACACATGAGTGATACAGGGATCCCAACGTATGTAATTACAGTAAGGGCAAAAGGCTCTGTCTACAATAGGCAGAAAAAAAACACATTAAAAGGCTTTGGTGCAAAGAGACTCTTATTAACTATGCAAAATACTATTGATTAAGTATTCAGAAAGCATTGATCGACGTTTAATTATAGTAGCACACAATAAAAGGATACTGAGCAGGAACAGGTGATCAGAAACCATCAGATGAATATACACAGGTCCCTGGAAGTGGCAGAACAGATAGATAACATGATAAAGGAAGCATTTGGAATGCTTTCTCCCGTTGGGAAGGTATTGAACGCACAAGCAGAGATATAACACTGGAATGAACTAACACCTTAGCTAGGTCAGAGAGGGAGATTTTGTTCAGTTCTGGTCAGCACATTACAGGAATGATATAATTGTTGTCGAGAAAGAGATCAAAGGAGTTTTACAAAAATGTTGCTGGGCGTTTGAAATATTGCAGTTTTGAGGAAAGATTGGATAGGCTAGAGTTGCTTTCCTTCAAACAGAGAAGGTTGAGGGTCAGTTAAAGCAAATTGTATGAAATGATGGGAGCTTGGATAGAGTGAACAGGGAAAAACTGTTTACTGCAGTGGAGAGGTCAATTCCTAAGGAGCACAGATTTAAGGTAATCAGCTGAAGGAAAAGAGGGGGCAGAAGGAAAAACTTCTCCAACCAGATGGATTCAGTTTTTGGAAGTTGCTGTCCAGTTGATGGTTGAGGATGAAACCCTCAACTCATTTAAAGGAACCTGGATCTGTATCTGAATTGGTGTAAACTGTGAAGCTATAAGCCACAGGTAAGTGGGATTACAATGGGTGGCTAGGTTATTCAGCTGAAGCAGCCACAATGGGCTGAATGGCCTCTTTCCGTGCTGTATCTTTTCACGATACACACTGAGCCTTTGCTAGCTCCTTGAAAATGCTACCCAATTAGTCCTCTTTCTCCTGATCTATTAACCTCCATGATAGTTGACTATAGGAAAGTAGAATCTGTAATGTGACAGGACAGTGACAGTTTTTCGGTCTTAAATAGATGACGTGTTTCCTCCAAAACTGCATTCAAGGAATTCCCAATTTTGTATGAAACTTACACAACTCCCTTCAGCATTGTCAACAAATCCCAATTCCCTCCAAATCTTGAAGAATGGTCCCATCTCTTGCTGGGGGCACTGCTAATAGCCATTCCCCTGAAGTTCCTTTCCTCCAGGCACCTATGTCTCCCAGACTCTGTTTTGTCTTACAGTATGAAGGCTTTTAACTCAGTCAGCAGTGACAAGGAAGGGGCTGTGGCTGCCAATGGGAGAGGACCCTCTGGAGTTTGCAAGATTGTGAAGGACACAGGAACAAGAAAAATGATTTATGATGTGATAGAATGTTTCTGGGCTTGTAGGGGTCGTCAAGATGGGGCCCAGAACCAGGGCATGTGAATGGCTCTCAGCAGACATTGCCCTGCCCTACTCACAGTTCATTGTTCAAACAATGAATGCCTTTGATCCATGGACACCAGCTGAACAATCAACCCCACAAAACGCAACCCTTCCCCACACCATCTTGGAAAGATTACGCTTCAGTTATACAGGACATTGGTAAGTTCATATCTGGATTACTGTGTATAGTATTTAAGGAAGAATGTAAATGCTCTGGAAGCATTTCAGATGCTTCTAGGTGGAACAGTGTCTGAGTGATTAGCATTGTTGTCTCACAGCACCCAACACTGCAGGGATTCTATATTTGTATGAAAGCAGTACAGAGATGGTTTACTAAGACTAATACCTGGAATGGGTGAGATGTCTTATGAAGAAAGATTGGACAGAGTAAGAACTGAAGTTTAGAAAAGTGAGAGGTTTCTTTATTAAAACATAAAATGCTGATGGGTCTTGATAGAGTAGATGTGCAGAGGATGCTTCCTCTTGATGAAGAATCTGTAACTAGAGTTCACTGCTTAAAAGTAAAGGTGGTTCACTTAAAATTGCGAATGCGCTCAAGTTTTTTTCTGTTAAAAAATTGCAGGTCTTTGGAATCCCTCCCTTAAAGGGTGGTGGAAACAGAGACCTTGAATTTTTATGGCACAGGTAGACAGATTCTTGGGAAAGAAGTGGGTGAAAGGTTTTCAGGGGTGGGTAGTAATAAGGAGTTAAGTTTGAAATCAGATCAGCCATATTCGAGGGGCTCCTGTTCCTTGTTCATGTCGTATAATGAGTAAAGACAAAGGTTATGAAGTTTCATCTCTGATCAGCCTCCATCTTATTAAATAGTGCAAGAGTTTTGGAGGCCAAATGGCCCCCTTATATTCCTATGATCCAATGTTCTCACCCTATCCTGTGTTTGCCCCATATTGTCTTGTATATGGGACTTGTTTCCTCACCAAAGTTTCTAAATAAAACAAATTAAATTGTAAAAGTGCAGATAAAGAATAAGCTGTCAATAAACCTCACAAGTTGGACCGAAGGGTATGTTTCTGTGCTGTACATCTGTATGACTATGACTCTATGACATGAGGCACATTCATTGTCTTCTATGTTTCTATAGCAGGATTAGGGCATTGAGCTGGATTATCAGCTATGACCGTGATGAATGGAAGAGCAGGCTCAAAGGGCCGAATGACCTCCTCATGCTCCTATCATCTATTGCATTGGAACATCTGACCATGACAAATCACATATGCTTTGGCTCAGAAGAACACTGATGGTGCTGAGGCAGTAAAGTGTAGGATTTAAACCCCACTCCCCCATCAGCTGGGGTAAACTCCCCAGGATACACTCCCTCCCATCTTATAAAAATATATTGTATTCAAGTTGTAAACTCTTTGAGTAAAAAGTGAAGTCTGCAGATGCTGGAGATCAGAGCTAAAAATGTGTTGCTGGTTAAAGCACAGCAGGTCAGGCAGCATCCAAGGAACAGGAAATTCGACGTTTCGGGCCTGAAGGAATGAAGGGCTCTGGCCCGAAACGTCGAATTTCCTGTTCCTTGGATGCTGCCTGACCTGCTGTGCTTTAACCAGCAACACATTTTCAGCTCAAGTTGTAAACTGTCAATAAGCCTGTGACCCTCCACTACAATATCTAAGCCTCACATTCAGATCCCAAGTTGTCTAGTGGCTATGAACCCCATACAAACATTGACAAATAAACTTTCAGAATATATAAACGTACCTGCCATTCGAAATGGGTCAACAGCAGAGCAAGGCTGGAGAGCTGATTGCATCGACACTGAGTATGAGTCCTGTTGGAAACTCCCTTAATGCACCCTTTGGGAGACCAATAACTTTCCCCGGGCATGTAATTCCAGTTGGCACAGTGCAATTCTGAATTAACGTTAGCTTCCTATGGAGAGCAAGTATTTTATTTTACCATGCCGCTGTTACTGGTCTAGCTGTAACTGAGCAAATAGACTATGTACATGACATTCACTGAAGGAGGCATTGACAGGAGTTCCTGAATCACAGAGAAGCAACACACCAGGCTCCACTCCAGTACAGCAATATATTAGCCCATCACAGACCCGAAAGAAATCGTACGTATGTGTGTTTGTCTGTGCATGTGCGTAAGTACCAGGTGTGCAAACTTTTGTGAGTGCATGCTTAGGGGCTGGCTAGATCACTTGGCTGGTTAGGTGTTTAAACTGGAGGTAGGGAGGCTAAACTCTAGGAAAAGACAATTTAAATATATTATAATTTTTTACGTTAGCTGTATCAACCTTGAGCTGTTTTATCTCATAACCGAGTCCATATAGTCCCTGTAGCAGATAATATAGTGTGATAAAAGATTGTCACATTAACAAACTGCTCACTTTCTCATCCAAGCAACCCTTCTGCTTTTTCACTAAATTGCTTGACTGGATGGGATCCCTCTTGCATCTCTAAAGTGGGGTTGCTATTTTACATTAGGTTTATCAGTGCAAGACGAGCATCCAATCTGCCATAAACAGTACATCAAAACTGACACAGCTCTTTACAAACCTCAGTGTGTTTAATGGTGAAGTTCACCATCTGGTCAAATCCGTCACTGTGGTTATTGATTATGACAGCTGAAAATACATCTGAAATCAATCGGAATGGCCTTAGTTTTCCAGCAGTGGTCCCAAGGTTGTAAACACTTCCATTCAGGATGGAATCCATGTTGCTGAGTACGATCAAAGCTGCCACAGCAAAGTCTGCCCCTGGAAGTAGTGTCAAACATTACTAACTATGGAATGAAATCCATGCAGTCATTAATCTGTATGTATAGTTCCAGTTGCTTAAAAACACAAGCAATATGTGCAGGAGTATCCCCAAGGTCGTTCAAGTCTGTTGCGCTATCCCATACGACCAAGAGATGTAGGAGCAGAAGTAGTCTATTTAGCCCTTTCAGCCCATTCAATATGATCATGACTGATCTTGGACTTCAATACCATTGATTTGATTTGATTTATTACTGTCACGTGTACTGAGGTACTGTGAAAAGTGTTGTCTTACATGCTTTTTCGATATTTACCCATTTGTTCCTTTGAATCTTTGGTAAACCAAAAATATTTGTCTATTTTAGTCTTAAATATATCCAAATTACTCAGCTATTGATCATAGGTCAAGCATTTCATGTCATGGACCAAGTTAATGAACGTTCACTGTACTTCCTCCAATGCAAGCATGTCCATTCTTAAATATGGAGACCAAAACTATGCACAGTGTTCGGGGGTGGTATTACACAATTATAGCCAGAACTCATTTCCCTTGCAAACCAGTCTTTTGACTATAAAGGCCAGCATGTCATTTGCCTTCATAATTGTTCCATGTATGAGTATATATCCAACTACCTCTGAACATCAACATTTAAGAATCATAGAATTCCTGCAGTGTGGAAACAGGCCATTTGGCCCAACAAGTCCACACTGACCCTCCAAAGAGTATCCCAATCAGGCCCATTCCCCTACCCTCTTACTTTCCATTTTCCCTGACTAATGCTCCTAACCTACACATCCCTGAACACTATGGGCAATTTAGCATGGCCAATCCACCTAACTTGCACATTTTTGGACTGTGGGAGGAAACTGGAGCACCTGGGGGAAACCCACATAGACATAGGAAGAATGTGCAATCTTGACACAGACCTCTGCCTGAGGCTGGCATCGAACCTGGGCCCGTGGAGCTGTGAGGCAGCACTGCTAATCACTGAGTCACCATGCCACCCAAAGCTTCAAGCTTCAAATCTTGAACAGAATATTCTGATATCTATTATTACGACTACGCTTCTGTACATTACACTCCACTGACCACTGTCCCTTTACATTATCAAAGCAGGTCATCACCAAATCAATTCAGGTTGTCCATCCTCCAGGACTGTCATTATTTTGTCAGAACTAAACATCTATCTCCTGGTCACCAATTCTAACACACAAGAGAAAAAGACACAGCAGCTTTTTTTTGCACATTTTGTTTACTGTTAAGACGACTGATGATGGAGCAAAAATAAAGATGTTTTGACTTAATGGGTTGATTACAATTTAGGAATGAAACTTTCAGCAGAACACATAACTAGAGTTGTTTATTCTCAGGTCAGTTACGCCATACAATTTTAACATACTAAACATACATATCAAAGATAAAAGTGTCTCTCCTAAATTCAGTTTTCCTGTAAGATGGCCACGGAGCAGGAGCGCCTCTGCTCCCCTTGTTCTTTGTCATTCTTTCTTTTTTTTCTTTGCTTTTAGCATTCCCTGAGCAATGCAAGGAGAAACGGGTCCTTGGGCAGCGCAAGGGGAACAAGACTTGGTGCAGTGCAAGGGAAGCGAGTCCCAGTGCAACACAAGGGGAACGAGACCTGGAGCGGTGTGCTGAGAAATGAGTCCAGTGCATTGCAACATACCTTGATGCAGCTGAATGCCGGTGAGGAGGGGACACGAGGATAGGGGGATGGTTGTCGGACTGGGGCCTAGTGTGGGTGAGGTGAGACCATGCATTGAACTGCAGTTATTTTGAAACTCTTTACTGGACTGTAATGTCAATCCTTTAACTATGTTATAACCATCTTAGAGTCATAGAGATGTACAGCATGGAAACAAACCCTTTGGTCCAACCTGTCCATGCCGACCAGATATCCCAACCCAATCTAGTCCCACTTGCCAGCACCTGGCCCATATCCCTCCAAACCCTTCGTATTCATATACCCATCTAAACATCTTTTAAATGCTGCAATTGTACCAGCCTCCACCACATCCTCTGGCAGCTCATTCCATACATATACCACCCTCTGTGTGAAAGAGTTGCCCCTTAGGTCCCTTTTATATCTTTCCCCATTCACTCTAAACCTATGCCTTCTAGTTCTGGACTCACTCACTCCAGTAAAGACTTTGTCCATTTATCCTATCCATGCCCCTCATAAGTTTATAAACCTCTATAATGTCACCCCTCAGCCTCTGATGCTCCAGGAAAACACCCAGCCTGTTCAGCCTCTCCATATAGCTCCAATCCTCCAACCCTGGCAACATCCTTGTAAATCTTTTCTGAACCCTTTCAAGTTTTACAACATCTTTCCGATAGGAAGACGACCAGAACTGTACGCAATACTCCAACAGTGACCTCACCAATGACCTGTACAGCCGCAACATGACCTCCAAACTCCTGTACTCAATACTCTGACTAATAAAGGAAAGCCTTCTTCACTATCCTATCTACCTGCAACTCCACTTTCAAGGAGCTATGAACCTGCACTCCAAGGTCTCTTTGTTCAGCAACACTCCCCAAGACCTTACCATTAAGCGTAAAAGTCCTGCTAAGTTTTGCTTTCCCAAAATTCAGCACCTTGCATTTACCTGAATTAAACTCCATCTGCCACTTCTCAGCCCATTGGCCCATTTGCTCAAGATCCTGTTGTAATCTGAGGTAACCTTCTTCGTTGTCCACTACACCTCCAATTTTGGTGTCATCTGCAAACTTACTAACTATATCTCTTATGCTCGCATCCAAATCATTTATATAAATGACAAAAAGTAGAGGACCCAGCACCAATCCTTGTGGCACTCCACTGATCACAGGCCTCCACTACCACCCTTTGAGCCAGTTCTGTATCCAAATGGCTAGTTCTCACTGTATTCCGTGAGATCTAACCTTACTAACTAGTCTCCCATGGGGAACCTTGTCGAACGCCTTACTGTAGTCCATATAGATCACATCCACCACTCTGCCCTCATCAATCCTCTTTATTACTTCTTCAAAAAACTCAATCAAGTTTGTGAGACATGATTCCCCATGCACAAAGTATTGTTGACTATCCCTAATCAGTCCTTGCCTTTCCAAATACATGTACAACCTGTCCCTCAGGATTCCCTCCAACAACTTGCCCACCACTGATGTCAGGCTCACTGGTCTATAGTTCCCTGGCTTGTCCTTACCACCCTTCTTAAACAGTGACACCACGTTAGCCAACCTCTAGTCTTCCGGCACCTCACCTGTGACAACTGATGATACAAATATCTCAGCAAGAGACCCAGCAATTGCTTCTCTAGTGTCCTATAATGTTCTAGGGTACACCTGATCAGGTCCTGGGGATTTATCCACCTTTATGCGTTTCAAGACATCCAGCACTTCCTCCTCTGTAATATGGACATTTTGCAAGATGTCACCATCTATTTCCCTACAGTCTATATCTTCCATGTCCTTTTCGACAGTAAATACTGATGCAAAATATTCATTTCGTATCTCCCCCATTTTCTGCAGCTCCACAAAAAGGCCGCCTTGCTGATCTTTGATGGGCCCTATTTTCTCCCTAGGTAACCTTTTGTTCTTAATGTAGTTGTAAAAACCCTTTGGATTTTCCTTAATTCTATTTGCCAAAGCTATCTCATGTTCGCTTTTTGCCCTCCTGATTCCCCTCTTAAGTATATTCCAAGAATTCACTCGATCCATTCTGTCCATACCTGACATATGCTTCCTTCTTTTTCTTAACCAAACCCTCAATTTCTTTCGTCATCCATCATCCCCTGTACCTTCCAGCCTTCCCTTTCAACCTAACAGGAATATACTTTCTCTGGATTCTCGTTATCTCATTTCTGAAGGCTTCCCATTTTCCATCCATCCCTTTACCTGCGAACATCTGCCCCCAATCAGCTTCTGAAAGCTCTTGCTTAATACCTTCAAAATTGGCCTTTCTCCAATTTAGAACTTCAATTTTTCAATCTGGTCTATCCTTTTCCATCACTACTTTAAATCTAATAAAATTATGGTCGCTGGCCCCAAAGTGCTCCCCCACTGACACCTCAGTTACCTGTCCTGCCTTATTTTACAAGAGTAGGTCAAGTACCTTCTCTCATAGGTACATTCACATACTGAATCAGAAAATCTTCTTGTACACACTTAACAAATTCCTCTCCATCTAAACCCTTAACACTATGGCAGTCCCAGTCTATGTTTAGAAAGTTAAAATCCCCTATCATAACCACCCTATTATTCTTACAGATAGTTGAGATCTCCTTAAAGTTGATTTCTCAATTTCCCTCTGACTATTAGGGGATCTATAATACAATCCCACTAAGGTGATCATCCCTTTCTTGTTTCTCAGTTCCAACCAAATATCTTCCCTGGATGTATTTCCAGGAATATCCTCCCTCAGTACAGCTGTAATGCTATTCCTTATCAGGAACACCACTCCCCCTCCTCTCTTCCCTCCCTTTCTATCCTTCCTGTAGCATTTTGTTCCTGGAACATTAAGCTGCCAGTCCTGCCTATCCATTTTTTTAGATACTGTAAGTAATGCACTACTTTTCTTTGTCTCCCAGATTTGTAATTAGGTAGTTGTACCTCAGGTAACTTCTTCAGAGGCAACCGTTGTAAAAACTTTTCATTGTACTCCTGAACATCTCCTGGAGTACATATGACAATACAAGATAATCTAATCTATTCTATCTATTCTAACAATGAATCTCTTGACCTTCCACAGGAAGAAAGTCTGAAGGTGCACATTCTAATTTCACTTAAGAATATCAGGAACTAATTGGAATGGAATAATAAGGCTTACATTTATTTAGCACCTTCTACCTTCATATATTCCCAAATCTGAGGAATTTTTGAAAAGTAATTACTGTTGTCATTTTGGGAGTGCAGCAATTTACACAGAGAACGCTCCCACAAACAGCAACAGCCAAATTATCTATATTTTTCTGTGATATTGGTCAAGTGATAAATCTTTGCCAGCATACCGGGGGAAGTGCCTTCCCCTTCTGCCGGGAAGGAGTTCCATCACCCACTTCTTCAAGGGCTGCTAGGCATAGGCAATAAATGTCCATTTCACCAGAGATGACATGCCCCAAAAACAAATTTGCAATCTTTTCAGTAACTGAACACTTTTCAATATGCCTTTACAATTTTCAGCCAAAGCTCTTAACCCTGTCTAGCTGTAGGTAAGTGCAGTATTTTACTCATACAATGTCCCCTAAGTGTGCATATTCATCTTCACCATCTTCAATATTTTGTCAGTGTAGAACATCCAAAAAGCAAAAGAGCATACATACAGATAATGTCTTTGCAGAGCTGCTCAGCATTGTGGGGAATGAGCAGCTCCGGAGAGTGAGAATGCCACCAAGTATGATTGATTCACCACAGCTCAGACACATTTTAGATTGCCAACTATGGGTGCTCTAATGTCCCTCCCTGCAGCATTCCCAGAGGCTGAATTACCTGAAAAATTCCATTCTAGGATTTAGATATGAAAATACGTCGGCGGCTTCTCAGAGAAATGAAACAAGAAAATAATTAACAGAAAAATTAAATTTACCCATTGTTTTTTCTTTGTTGATTCTACTTCGATTAATATCTATAAAGGTGCCTTTTGTCTGAAGTCTGATTATTTCAGTAGCTGAAGCACTTTTACCTCGAAAGCTATGCATTTCCAGATCTAAAAATTAAAACAAAGAAGCTATGTAAATGTTTCCTGTGAGAGTAGATTTAACCACAGATGTTGTAAAAGGAAGTTATTACTGGAAAGAGTCAACTGATATAATTAAATAAGGTCTGCCTGTCAGGATATAGAGGGACTTTCCAAGGAGGAATTAATAAGTATTCTAACCAGTTGTGCTTTCCTAACCAGTTCTGTGTTTGTTAGCAATTTGTGTCTGAGAATGTTTCAGTAGTAGTAATATAAACCTCCTCTTAAGCTGCTCCTGATGTCTCACAGGATACCTTCATGCATCTCAGATATAATGTAATTCGTTATTAAGTACTGCGTAATAAACCTATTTCCTGTTTGTCATGGTTGAATTTATTTTCTGCCAAGGATATTGCGTGGGCATCATTCCTTACATGGCATATGTAAAGGTTAGATCAATACCCTCAAGAAAGGTTGGTGGCAGCAAAACTACCCAAAACTTCCCAGATGATTTGGGTGGATGACCATGAAAATATAAGATGGCACCAGCCATGGTCATCTGGAGATGTCGTTTAGTCACGAGTTCAGGAAGTTCCAACTTTTGCATTAAATAAAAGTTCTCAAGATATGTTTTTAAATTGTGTTTTTCACTAGTTCAGAACACTCAAAAGTCAATGAAGTCTGTTTTTGAATATAGTTAATGTGGTAGCATGTGTGAAATGTGGCTATCAACTGTGCACGGCAAGCTTCCATTAACCGCAATGTGATAACCTTTTCGGAAAACCTTGGTTGAGGGATAACTATTGGCCATAACACAAAGGATATCCTCTTGTCTTTTGTCCGCACAGTTTCAAGGGTCTTTTATACTCACTTGAGAGAGCAGATAGAGCTTTATTTGAAGTCGACTAAAAGATGCTGCCTCCAACAATGCATGACTGCCTTAGCATTGCACTGGGAGTGTCACCGGGGCTTTCTTGTTACTGTCCCTACCTGAGTCAATGGGTTGAAAACCAAGTGACTTCTACAGTTCTTTAAAGTGATAATTATACAGTGAACATTACTCTTTTGGTGTTGTATGATTTTCCATGCTAGTGGCACAAATGTGTTCCCTAGACAAAAGAACTGTCAATTAGTTGAATCCCAGTGATTGAAGAATGATTGATTGAGGAGTATTTTCTCAATAATTTTCACATTATCTGTCTTGCATAGAATGTCAATAGCTGCCATGCCTCATATCAGCCACTCACACTTGCTTCTAGAAAGCATATCAAATCAAATATGTCTGCTGAATTTACCAATATTTTCAGTTGATACAATTCTCTTTTCTTGATCAGGTAAATCTAGACTGGCAATTATCACAGTATTTTCCACAGATTGCAGGAATATAGAAGCCAAATAAAACCGTTTTTCGTTTTCCAAATTCCCCCATAAGGAGTCATTCCTTAGCAATTTATTTGCAGTAGAAAGAATTTTCTGTAGAGGACAAGACATACACATGACAATAAATTCAATTCAATTCAAATAAACATTAAGCCTTTTTAATAAAATTTAATGATGTTCTAACCACAAACTCTGTCATTTAGCCATCAATTCCATTTCCCTTGCCACTGCCTCAGACTGAACTGGCTTTTCATAGCCTCACTGCTATTTGACCCAAGGTTGAGCTCCCAACCTCACATTGGCTCCATCAAAATCCCCTCCCACCTTATCCCAGGCATAATCTTTGCAAGTTCCACCATCATGTCCCTCACCTTCCACAATCTGTAAACTTGAAATTCTGCAAAGTTCTGCTGCATGCCTATTGAGTTCCAACACACCATTGCCATAGTCAGTTTTCGCTCAATCTGAGGATGACATCTACTCAGTACAGCCAGTTTCTAAAATGATCTTTTGTGTTTCTGTATAAGCTAATTCTCAGCCTGCAGACTTTTGGACACTTGAGGCAGGGTACTCATAGGGCAGTAGGATCCAGGATTTGCTTTTTTTTTCCCTTCCTCACCACCACTCTGCCTCATCATTAAAGTCTCATGAACTCAAAAGCTTGATGCAGTTTTTTGGACTGGTTGTCACCATATTTTTAAAAGATTGGTAGCAAGTGCATCTCAATGCTGCTGCCGTCCAAGGAAAACTTCAAAGAAGTTATTCTTGTCCTCCTATGGAACTTGTGAGAGAACAGGACCTGGAAGGGGAGATAGTCATTGTTTTTGCAGGAGTGTTTCCTGGATGCTGTGCAGCTGGTTTCATGAAGGACACTCGTGTTGGTTCAGCAGCACTCCCTTTCAGTCTGGGGAATGGCGCAGATGCACTACTGGGGGAATTTTCTAGTGCAATCATGCATTGCTGATACATATCCAAGTCTCACTGTAATAATGGAACGTGTTGACAACTGTACCATAGGAACTTTGTTGACTTATAGAGATCTTTGTTGTCAAACGCTCTCTCCCATAACTTGCAGATGATACGAAAGTCGGTGGAGTTGTTGACAGTGAGGAAGGATGTGGCAGGTTACAGCGGGATATAGATAAGCTGCAGAGCTGGGCAGAAAGGTGGCAAATGGAGTTCAATGTAGCTACGTGTGAAGTGATTCACTTTGGTAAGAGTAACAAGAAGATGGGGTACTGGGCTAATAGTTGGATACTTGGTAGCGTGGATGAGCAGAGGGATCTTGGTGTCCATGTACACAGATCTCTGAAAGTTGCCACCCAGGTAAATAGTGCTGTGAAGAAGGCATATGGTGTACTGGCTTTTGTTGGTAGAGGAATTGAGTTCCAGAGTCCTGAGGTCAAGTTTCAGTTGTATAAGACTCTGGTGTGGCTACATCTGGAGTATTGTGTGCAGTTTTGGTCGCCATGCTATAGGAAGGATGTGGAGGCACTGGAACAGGTGCAGAGGTGGTTTACCAGGATGTTGCCTGGTATGGAAGGAAGATCGTATGAGGAAAGGCTGAGGCACTTGGGGCTGTTTTCATTGGAGAAAAGAAGGTTTAGGGGTGACTTGATAGAGGTGTACAAGATGATTAGGGGTTTAGATAGGGTTGACAATGAGAACCTTTTTCCACGTATGGAGTCAGCTATTACGAGGGGGCATAGCTTTAAATTAAAGGGTGGTAAGTATAGGGCAGATGTTAGGAGTAGATTCTTTACTCAGCGAGTCGTGAGTTCATGGAATGCCCTGCCAGTAGCAGTGGTGGACTCTCCCTCTTTATGGGCATTTAAATGGACATTGGATAGGCATATGGAGGATAGTGGGCTAGTGTCGGTTAGGTGGGCTTGGATCGGCGCAACATCGAGGGCCAAAGGGCCTGTACTGCGTTGTATTTTTCTATGTTCTATGTTGTAGAAGGCTGAGCTACTGCAGCAGATCCGGTGTTGGAGCTCCTCAGCAATAATGGTCTTTTGAGAGACGCAACTGTGAGCTAAGGGAAACAACTTTTTCAATTCATTAATGGGAGATGGGTATGGCTGACCAGGCCAGTATTTTTTTCCATTCCTTAAAAAAGGTGACATTTTCCAGAGTCTCACTTTGAACATACATGGGACGTAGATTATTTGGTAGGCTAGGTGTGAATACGAACCTTATATTGTCAATATCATAGGACAGGTTGAATGACTAGCAAATCCAGTGCAGAAATTGCAAATAGTGAACCACATATCCATTGTTCACCATCACCACTCTGCGCTCTGACACACCCAAGCTCCTAAACCTCATTTTCAAATTGCTTCATACCCTCACCCACTTTATCTTTGAAATACATTCTTTATCTTTGAAATCTCGTTCAATCGTAAAATGCATTAACATCTTTACACTCTCTTTCCATTCAATTCTTTTTTCTATTCCCCCACTCCTTTACTCCCTCATTGTGCAGCCATACCTTCAGGCACATAGGCCCTGAGTTCTGGAATCTCCCAGAGCTGAATTACCAATTTAACCCTGTGACGGAACAAAATGAAGTGCTATCTGCTGTGACTAACCTGAAATGCAGGCTCACCATTCTGGGCCTGACACTGCTCATTCACCAGTCCAACAATCGAATTAACCTCAGAACAATATCTGTGCAATGTATACCAAGGATTCTGTGATAAGGAAGAAAACAAAGCTTGAACATCTTTAGGAGTAGAGAGTGAATCTCAGTCCACTGGGAATTAATAATTTGCAAAATTTTCAGAGGTCAGCAAAGGTACGTAGGGTTCAAACATGCGCAAACAAATCACAAGCATGACACTTCATAAATACCATCATATAACTGACAATTATCAGACATATGTGAATACTCTGTGTATTCAGCTACATATATAGCACATGCTCACCTGCATACATATGCATTGAGGTGTGAGATATAGCTCTGGAGCAAAGAAGAGGAAATATTTCCTTGTATCCAGTAAGTTCCAAACTTGGACTCAGAATGGGTGAAAATGGTCTTCACAATATCACAAATCTCGGAGTGGACTCTTGTTATAGCATTAGGTGTCTTGCCAATTGGCTAGTGAATCAGCAACAACCATGCATGCCTCTTTTCGGGAAGCCTGTTGAACCACATGGCAATCAGACACTGACAAGGCCAAGGCATGGACCTCCCTCGAACCATGGCCTTGGGCTCGAAGTTCATTCAAGGTGAGAGCTGTCAGCCAGAGGCTAGCAGCTCTGTGCTGTGCAACCACAATGAGGGGGCAGTGATTGCTGGAAGAAGAGCACCCACAGAATTCCAGGACTGTGGATGTTCCAGGCAATTCTTTACCGCAGAAGGCTGATTGTTAAGTATATGCAAGGCTGTGATAGACAGGTTTTTAATAATGAAGTGGATCAAGGATGATGGGGAAATGGCAGGCAAGTGGAAATGAGGATTATAAGATCAGCCATGATCACATTATATGCCAGGGTAGATTCAATAGGCTAAATGGCCTACTTCTGCTCCTATGTTTTACAGCCTAAAAACATGCTAAATGATGTTGTGGGGAGGAGGTTCATGGGCTGGAGATCGTAGGGATGGAAGTAGACAGCAGGACTGGTAATAAGTGCAGTAGGTGACTCTCTTTGTCACACCCCTATCCAATGTCCAGTTCCCTGACCAGGCACTGAGTGCCTTTGATTGTGGAACCCCACCAATCCCACTGAGGTGACAAGCTGCCCTTTCAATCTGACCCATTGTGGACGCTCATTGGCAATAGTCAGAGGTCATGGAATAGTCATGAAGGTCAGAAGTCCTTCATTGGTGGGGTTGGCAACTCGACCTGGGACCTCCTGCTCAGAACCTAATCTGAATGGAGGCAGGATCAGCCATGCCACACTAAATGCCTTTCACACCTCCAAACTCATCATCGATCAGAGTGGAAGATTCTACCGTTTGACAGATGGCAGCTCCATTTTAGACTGTCCCATAATAGTAAAGAAACACTCATAAACCATTTTGCCTCATTGATGAAATCCAAATTCGTTCAGGGTAAAGCACTGGCAATGTGGAATTGCTCTATTCCCCAAAATGCATATTGCTTTCTTTAAAGGTTAACATTTGATTGAAATGTTTCACACATGGTTATTGTTACAGCTATTTCATCAGAATGGCAATATGATGTGGTGTGGTAACATACCTGAATCTGCTGGTCCCAGTGGATGAAATTGCACCGTGATATGTTAAATTGATTTGGGTCTATGAAGACATTTAAACATGGAATTCAAGAGTTACAAAAGCAAATAGAAATGTGTACATATTCACCTTTACTCATTCTCAGTATGTGGATGAAGAAAAAGGCAATATTTATTGCCATTTAGTGTCTTAAGTAAAACTCATGTACATTTGTCTCATGCCTTTCATGACTACAGTACTTTTCAAAATGCTTTATGGACAATAAAGTTGCAATCATTGTTTCTGCAAATGAAGCAGCAAGTTTGCACACAATGTAACAATGCCAGTGGTGCAAACAAGCTGGCTTAACATCTGACTGGGGTTGGAGATGAAGGGAATGGAGTTTGGAGTGGGGACCAAAATACAATGACTTCAAACCCAATATTTAATTGGAGATTTCTGCTCATCCAATACTGGAAGCCCTATTGGCAGTCTGATAGGGCTGGTTCCATTCATTACCTGTCTCATTGTATTTAGAGGTAATCCTGCAACAAAAACAGAAATTGCTAGAAAAGCTCAGCAGGCCTGGCAGCATCTGTGGAGAGAAGTCAGAGTTAATGGAAGAGTCAAGGAGTTGAGAGCGCTAAGGTGAGGTAGAATTGGGTTTCATAAGTGTACCTACAGAACAGACACTATGCTTTGGAATGATGTTGGCAAGGTGTAATATGAGAAATAGAAGAGATTGAGGGCAGATTTTTTGTGGATACCAGAGGTAATAGTATAAGAGAAAGCAGGATAGATTGTTACGGAGGAACCGAAAGAACTGCAGATACTGTAAATCAGAAGCAAGAACAGAAACTGCTGGAAACGGTCAGCAGGTCTGGTAGCATCTGTGGAAAGAAATCAGAATTAAAGTTCTGAGGAAGGGTCACTTGACCCAAAACATTAACTCTGATTTCTCTCCACAGATGCTGCCAGGCCTGCTGAGCTTTTCCAGCAAATTCTGTTTTTGTTGCAGGGAATTTCTGGCTACAATGAGACAGATAATGAATGGAACCAGGTAAGAACAGATTTCCCCCACAGCTGGACAACAATGGTGGGGGGTTTGAGGAGGATGATGCAGTCAACTGCATCAATGACTGTGTACAGGTCAAGAGGGCCAAAGATGGAAAGTTTATCTTTGTCATAATCACAAAATATGTCACTTTGTTAAGAGCTGATTTGGTCATATGACAGCATTTGAATCTGTTTGAAGTAACTTAAACATCTCAGTGCTTGAGAGACACAGGGTGCATACAAAAATATATTTGTAAATGGCAACTCAAGGAGGACAGGTTTGGATTCCAGTCATGAGTCCTATCCTCACGAATCATGACAGTAGGATGAATTTAGTGATGAATTGAAAGTAAAGTTTTGGATCAACTGGGTTTCAGATAAAATGGAGTTATGGGAGTTCTCAAGAAATTGTGCCCGGAAGTGAGATGGTCATCAATGATGCCACGGCAGAGTAGGCTAATGAAAGCTAACTGTCTGGATGAACAAAGGGAGCTCTAAAGCCTGGCACTCATCCACAGCTTCACCAGATAAATAACATACCAATGAATATTTATCCTCTGTGTTCACCATTGAGAAAGACATGAGGAATTGAGAATTTGGGCAAGTCAGTGGCTATATATTGGGAACAATCCATATTACAGTAGAGGAGGTGCTGAATGTATTAGAATGTATTAAGGTGGATAAATCCCCTGGTCCCGATGAGATATATCCTCTTCTCTGCAAGAGGCTACAGGAGAAATTGTGGGGGCCTGGATTATATTCTTGTATCATCATTTGCCATGGGTGTGGTACTGGAAGACTGGAGGGTAGTACATATTGTGCCCTTATTCAAAAAGGACTGCAAAGAAAAGCCTGGAAACTATAAACCAGTAAGCTAAACATGTGTGGTAGGTAAGTCACGATAAGATTCTGAGATAAGATATACATGCATTTGGAAAGACGAGTTTTGATTGGGAAAGGTTTTGTGCACAGGAGATCATGCCTCACAAATCTTTCGAGTTCCAGTTAGGTTGAAGAGGGCAGGGCAATAGACATATCTATATGGATTTCAGTAAGGTCTTTGATAAGGTTTCACATGGTGGACTGCTCTGGAAGGTTAGATCACATGGAATCCAGGGAGAGCTGGCAAATTAGATGCACTGTTGAAAATGTGTTGTTGGAAAAGCGCAGCAGGTCAGGCAGCATCCAAGGAGCAGGAGAATCGGCGTTTCGGGCATGAGCCCTTCTTCAGGAATTCCTGAAGAAGGGCTCATGCACGAAACGTCGATTCTCCTGCTCCTTGGATGCTGCCTGACCTGCTGCGCTTTTTCAGCACCACATTTTCAGCTCTGATCTCCAGCATCTGCAGTTCTCATCTTCTTCTAGAAAATTAGATACATAGCTTGATGGTAGGAAGCAGTGGGTAATAGTGGAAGGATGCTTGTTGGATTGGAGGCCTGTGACTGGTTGAGTGCCTCAGGCATCGGTGCTGGGCCCACTGTTGTTTATCTATATCAATGATTTGGATGAGAATGTATAAAGCATGATTAGTAAGTTAGCAGATGACATTAAAATAGGCAATTACATGGACAATGAGGAAGATACCAGAAATTGCAGCAGAACCTTGATCAGCTGGGGAAGTGGGCCATGAAATAGCAAATGGAATTTAATATAGATAAGTGTAAGGTCTTGCATTTTGGAAAGTCAACTCAATGTAGGAGTTTCATAGTGAATGGTAGGTCCTTAAGGAGTGCAGTAGAACAGAGGGACGTGGAGATCAAGTGTATAGCTCTCTGAAACTGGAGTCACAGGTAGACAGGGCAGTGAAGGAGGCTTTTGGCACACTGGCCTTCATCAGTCAGGGCATTCAGCATAGAAGTTGAGAAGTTATATTGCAGTTGTACAAGACATTGGTGAGGTTGTACTTGGGAGAATTGTGTTCAGTTTTGCTATAGGAAGGATGTTTTACACTGGAAAGAGTGCAGAAGAAATTTACAAGGATGATGTCAAGAGTCAGTAGTCTGCATTATAGGGAGAGGTTGAACAATCTAGGACTTTTTCCTTTAGAGCATAGGAGACTGAAAGGGAATCTTATAGAAGCTTGTAAGATCATGAGAGGCATGGATAGGGTGAATGCACTCAGTCCTTTTCCCAGGGTTGGGGAATTGTGGACTAGACAGCATCAGTTTAAGGTTAGAGGGGAAAGAATGAAAGGGAACCTGAAGGCAATGTTTTTACACCAGGATTCAACGTGGACCAGTGAGCACTTGTTGTGAATTAAAACACAAGTGATACCAAGTTTACAGAAGGTAAGGAGTGTGTTGGAATGGTTATGTCTAGGGAAACAAATACATAAAGAATACGAGGTCAGGAGCTCTACAAACATTAGCTCGTACTCAGCAGTGACACCCTCACTACTAAGTTAGAAAGCAGGGGTTTCAAAGTCCCCTTCAAGAATTTGAGCAGATAACTCAGGCTAACACTCCAGTGCAATTATGACAGAATGCTGCACTGTCAGCAGTGCAGTCTTTTGGAGATGTTAAACTGAGACTCCATCTCATGAGGATGCAAAATAGTCGATGGCACCACTTTGAAGAGTAGGGTGAATATTGGTCAACCTTTAACCCTCAACTGACTGTCACTACAAAGAATTAATCAATTATTGCTGTTTGTGTGAGTTTGCTGTATGCATCACACTTCAATGATACTTCTTTGGCTATAAACAGAGGGTGGTACGCATGTGGAATAAGCTTCCAGCAGGAGTGGTTGAGGCACGTACATTAACATTTAAAATGTATTTGGACAAATGCATGGATAGGAAAGATTTAGGCCAAAAACACTGAAATGGGGTTAGCATGGGTGGACATTTTGGTCGGCATGGACCAGTTTGGGCGAAAGGGCCTATTTCTGTATAATAGGAATTTATGGTTCTATCATTTGAGCTGATTCAGTGTGTCTGAATATTAATCTAAATTTCACATGGCACTTTTTTTAAATAATAAAACTTGATTAACTTTGTTTTTACCAATGCAGGTTTTGTTATCACAACTGTAGCTTCCAGGTTTATTTGTGCAGACTTGTTCAGCACCACATGGATTTTGAAGACACTCATCAATATCTAAAACCAAATAAAATGTATGAGTGTTTGCATAAGTATTTCCCACATTACAGTCAAATTAATAAGTAGGCAAATCAATTCTCTTTCAGATCCAAAATTCCTGTGATCGGGAAAAATCAACAGTACAGGTAATACTTTGGTTCATGCAATAACATTGATCATAATCTTTCATGGGTTAACTAACTAAGTGCTATCAATACCGACAACTTAACCTGTATGGTGAATTTAACACAATCGGAAACAATTCAAGATGCTTCACAGGGCTATTAGAAAACACACTGTAACATCAAAATACGTAAGTAGATATTAGGTCAGATGAACAAAACATAAATTTTTGACCAAGCTTTTATGGAGTAGCTCAAAAGAGGAAAGCAAGGCGGAGAGACAGAGATGTTTAGGGAGAGAATTCCAGAGCTTGGGACCAAGACAACTAACATCACAGATGGAGCGAAGAAAACTGGGGATGCACATGAGACCAGAATTAGGAAAGCACAAATATCTGAGAAGGTTGTGAGGTTGGAAGAGATTCCAAGGATGGGGAGAGGTGATGCTTGGAGGAACCTGAATACAGGGACAAGCACTTTAAAGCCCAGATGTTACTTGACCAGAATTCAATGTAGATCAGTCCACAGGTATTAGGGACTTGTTGTGAACTAAAACACAAGTGGCGGAGTTTTGGGTTTATACCAAGTTTACAGAAGGTAAGGTGTATTTTGGAATGATTGTGTCTAGGGAAACAAATACATAGAGTCGGGTTTCAAGTACAGATGGGTTAAGAGAGGGAGAAGTTGGATGATATTAAGGAGGTGGGCAATAGTTAGTCTCAGAGATGGAAAGAATAGGAGGTCAGAAGCTCTACAAACGTCAGCAGTGCAGTCTTTTGGTATTGTTAAACTGAGATGCCATCTCACGTGGATGCAAAATAGTTGACAACACCATTCGGAGGAGCAGGGAAATACCGGCCAACCTTTAGCCTTCAACTGAATATCACTATAAAGAGCTAACCTATTATTGCCGTTTGTGGGAGTTTGCTGTATGCAAATTGGTTCCTTCATGGCTGTGAACATCTATTTTAAGGAAGTACAGATCGTGCTAATATAATAGTTACAAAACACAATAGTATGCTAACACAACAGTAGTTACATTCTTCAAAATCACCATGCTAAATAGAACCACATTATTCAAATCACACATTCCCACAGAAACCCATTCTAACTATGTTCCCTGAATGTCAAACAAATACCAAATAGAAGATTATGCTTAATATAAAAGACTCATGGACATGAAAATATGCAGAAATATTATCTGTTGATGTTTCTTGCCTCCATGTTTTTTCTGGTGGTGTACACTTTTCTAAAAACTTATCAGCTCTTAATTAAGGCATGTAACATCTAAATGCTGAATGAACAGCATATATATCCAGGAATGGTAAGTTTCGTTTCACATTTATTTCTGTGCTGCTGAAGTCAAGTAAGAACTGCATCATCAAGAATTAGGTGCACATATTGAAATTTTGGGATGTAAAGTGCAAATTATGTGTGGCGAAACCTTATTAATCAAAACTACATTAATCAAGAACTTTCTATACAGCAGATCCTTGACTCCATGCAAGCAAGACAAAATATAAGCAGGGAAGGTAAATTGGGTGCTTCGGTTTCCTCCCACAGTACAAAAACAATGTGCAGGTTAGGTGAATTGGCCATGCTAAATTGCCCATAATGTTAGCTGAAGGGGTGAAATGTAGGGGAGCGGGTCTGGGTGGGTTGCACTTTGGCGGGTCGGTGTGGATTTGTTGGGCCTAAGGGCCTGTTTCCACACTGTAAGTAATCTAATCTAATCTAATCTAATGGATCAAGCAGTTGATATCTATGCTATAAATTCTGCTTAAAACACAATAGAGCTGCTACTGTTTCTCGCAGAATGTTCTTCTATGAGTTGGCAGCAGTTTTACAAGGTGTACTGAAGTGCCAAGAGTACATGAGCATCACTGACATCTACTCAGTCCTTTAATCATCCTCCACAATAAGATTCCTATAATCCTGCAGAATTGTGATTCAACCAATGTGTTCCAGTTTTGGCCAAAATATTAAAGGCTCAAGCTCTTTAACCGGTTAAAACTGGACAGATCGATCAGTATGGAAGCAATTAGACAGGAATAAAGGAATAGACATAGACCATTCAGCTTCTCAAGGAAATTCTGTCATGCAATTAGTCCATGTGTGATTTATATCCAACTTTGACAACCCATATTCATTTCACAGTTCTTCAGGACTCTTCACTAACAATAATCTATCAATCTCAGTTTGGAGATTTTTAATTAATCTTCATTCATAACTGCCTTTTGAGGGACAGAGTTCCAGGCTTCCACTTCATTTTACATGTTTCTGAGCTCATAATCTCACCATCACCGAGACTATTTCCCACCTCCCTATTATAATCCAACTTGCTAACTGCCATCTCCCTCAAACAGCCTAGCTCTATTCTGACACTGTTCTGAAATCTTCTCTGAGAACAAATAACTGCACTCCATCAACCTGTCATCGTTTTAAGCACTTCAATTAGATCATTTTTTTAAATGTACAAATCATGAAGCCTTGCAGACATTATCCTGGTTTTCAAGCACAGCCGATGTCAATGCTGGTGGTGAACCTTCTATTAATCCAGGAACACAAGCCTAGTGCTATGAAGATGTAAGTGTACTATACCTTTGAGAGTTAAAAGCTAAGAGAATTACCTGACAGCACCAAGTGTTCTGAATAAGATACAATGTAACATGTGGTCCAGTAACTAGTGTACCTGATTGCATGGATCCAAAAGCAAGTTTGAATCAGGCTAATCAGTTTAAACTATACGCCGCAAAAAAACCAAACTCCAATCAAGTTTGAATTGAATATATTGACAATATTAATAGCAATGACATAATCCCTTGCTTTGGGGGTATAAGACGGGGAGAACTGCCAAAAGACCAAAAAATATACGCTGCTAGTCAGAATTCTCTGAGAGGTACCTGTCAAGAGAAGGAATTTGCACAGAGAAAAACATCAACACCAACCTGGAGAGCAACTCTACAGAGGAAGATAAAGAAAAGATTCAATCGTTGGCTGGTTTTGAACTTTGAATTTTTCAGTCAACCTTAGTCGGGGTTTTATCAGACTATATAATAGAAGGGAAAGTAAAAAATAGGTTAGAGGAAGGAGTAGTAAATAGTTGTTAGTTAAGTATTCTCTATTAAACTTTAAATAGTTCTTGGCCTCTTGGATTTTCATAGATTACTGCACGGGATAAATCTTTTCTGTGTTGTTCGTTTAAATTAAACAGGAGGGTTTAACCGGTGTCATAACAGTTTGGGGGCTTGTCAGGGATTTGAACAGTTTGAGGGCTTTTGTCCATTGTTGAATAGTTTGGGTCTTGGACTTGTGATTTGAATGGTTTAGACAGATTTGAATAGATTTGGGGGTAAGAAAAATCTCAACAGATTTAAATACTTGCAGGTTAGTGCCCTAGATCTTGAAATAAAACGTAGGTGGGACAATTTGTTTAACTTCAATGACTTGTGGTTGATTAAATTAAAGGAGAGAGAAATGGCTCTTAAAATTGCTAAATTGGTTTTGGGATTTGAAGATGGTTCTCAAATTGCCAAGAAAGATTAGAAGGGAAGAAAAAGGTCATACTTTTAGAATGATCAGAGAAATTAGATTTGGATTTAACCAAGGACAAAAGTAAAGCTGAAATTGTAAGGGAGTTACTCAAACACTTAGGTGTGTCAGAGAAAAAGACAAGTGCGGTAGAAGTAATTCAAGTTAACAGGATGGAGATTAGAAGAGAAGATAGCAATATATACAAATATGTCAAAGCTCTGCCACCTTTTGACGAGAAAGATGTTGAAGCCTTCTTTATTTCATTTGAAAAATTGGTGAGGCAGATGGAGTGGCCCAAGGATGTATGGGTAATGCTAGTTCAGACTAAAATGGTAGGCAAAGCTAGTGAGGTATTTGCTGCGCTGTCAGATGAGGGGTCAAGAGATTATGAAGAGGTTAAACAGGCGATCTTAAGCGCTTATTAACTGGTCGCTGAAGCATATAGACAGCAGTTCAGAAACATGAACAAGGAACCAGGTCAGATTTATGCTGAGTTTGAAAGAATTAAACACAGTCATTTTGATAGATGGGTGCATGCTTTGAAAATAGATAGGACCTTTGAGGCTAAGAGAGATTATTCTACTAGAGGAGTTTAAAAAATCACTTCGTATTGTTTGCCATTAGAGATGCCCCAAACAAATCTACACAGTTCACTCCCTTTGAGTTAATATTTGAGCACGAAGTGCGAGGCTCTTTGAAATTGATTAAAGAAAAATTGACAGAACCAAAATTGGAGATGTCACACATATATGATGTATTGGATATGATGGCGAAACTAAATCGAGTAGATGAGTTCGCTAAACAGCACCTAAAGAGGGCACAGTATAGAATGAAGCAGGCGGTAGGTAACAGTCTGAGACGCGGATGTTTGCCTGAGGGGATGACGTGTTAGTGCTGTTACCAGTGATAGAGGATCTCTTCAAAGCCAGGTTTAGTGGTCCCTATTAAATTGAGAAAAAGTTGTCAGGGGAACTATCTAGTAAAGATATCAGATGAAAAAATTGGTATCGGGTACGTAATATGAACATACTGAAACCGTATTATACTTGTGAGAAAGAACTGAAGAAACAGGTGTTAGTTACTGCCCTGCAGAGTGAGGAATCAAATCCAGATGATGTGGATTTTGATGTGCCTCGATGAGGACATCATCGATCCAAGCCAGAGCAAGTGGAGTTTGCCGATCGGCTTAGTTCCCAAACCAGACTGGATCAACTATTCTGTGTGATTATCAGAAGGTCAATGCCGTTACAAAATCAGACTTATATCCAATTCCTAGAATGGAGGTCTGCATCGAGAAAGTTGGACAAACCAGTTACATCACCAAGTTGGACTTAATGCGTGGTTACTGGCAGGTACCTTTATCAGAGTCGGTGAAGGAAAATTCTGCATTTGTAATCCCAAATGGACTACATCTGTTTAAAGTGATGGAATTAAGAATGCCCCTCCCCCCCCACCATATTCCAACGACTCATGAACAGAGTTGTGGCTGGGTAACAAACTGTGCAGTCTATTTGGACGATGTAGTGATCTTTAGTAAGTCCTGGAAAGATCACATGGCACAATTGGCAGAGCTCTTTGAAAGACTATGAGAAGCAAAACTGGTAATAAATTTAAATTGAACTGAATTTGTGAAAGCAAAGGTGACATTCTTGGTACATAACATCGGTCATGGAAGGTTGACCCCACGGAACTCAAAGACGAAAGAGGAATTTCCGCGGCAAACCTTGAAGAAAGAGGTGCTTCAATTCTTAGGACTCCGCGGATTCTATCGGAAGTTTGTTCTAAACTTCAGCAAAGTAGTGGTTCCGTTAACTGATTTGCTGAAGAAGAACAAGGTTTCACTAGACAGACCATGACAGGAGGCATTCGACCATTTGTAAGCCATATTAATCACCTAATTTAACTCTTTTAGCTCCGGTGTCAAACTGATGAACATAGGATGCATCCCTGATAAAGCCAATATAGTTTGCCTTAAGTGCAGCATGCAGAACTGAATATAAGATTCCAGGGGGGCCTTGCTGGCATGTTGTGCTTTGTACCATCTCTCCAAGAGTTTTGAATTTTAGCAGTCTTGAGGTTAATTCCAACATTCCATTAAACTCTTCTAATTACCCATGTTTACATAACCCTGATAACCAAACATAACATCCACGGGTCTCTCTTCTGCTGACCTGCCATTTTCTAGCATTGTGCCTCACAGTGAAGCTATGCTAGTTGTCTTTATGCCAATAGTTTCCATCACCATAACAAACCGTCTTTTCTTTAAAATTAAAAACACATCTTCCTGATTAATTTCCTTTAAAGAAACCAATAGGTTTACATTAAGATTGCAGTGCGCTCCATAGGACAAAACATAAGAAATACGGGCAGGAGTAGGTCATACAGCACATCAGATTCACTCAACAACATGTGACCGAAATTCTACATCAGCTCCACCTTCCCTCACTACCCTCATACTCACTGACTGTCTTCCTGTCCAACAATCCATCTATCACAGTCTTGACCCCATCCAATGACTGAACTTCTGCAGCCCCTGGGGAGAAAGAATTCCAAAGATTCACAGACCTTGGAGTGAAAAGATTTCTTCTCATCTTAGTCCACCATGGTCAAACTCCACATCCTGGGACAGTGACAATCCGTGCTCTATCACAAACATGCTTGACAGTTTTTGTTTCTCAAGTAAATAGAATTCATTATTGTCCTACTTACCTAGGCACCTCTGTGAACCTACATCCACCTGTATTTTGATTGAATGAGACACTTGCCTACATTTGCAATTGAGATAATTAGGGGTATCAAAACATCGTCTATTTATAGTACACCAGTTAATCTTCATGTCTTCTTGCAGATCACAAGTCCACTCTGAAAAGAAGAAGAAAAGCTAGTAAACACTCTTTGTGACACATCTTCTGGTAAATTGCAGCACACAGAGATTATTTTTAATCTGAGTTTAAAGAGTGGGATTGACAATCAGTAACTTCTATTGATCCAATTTAGTGAACAATACAGTAACTCAAAAAGACCAGCCATATGAACACCAAAGCAACAAAAGCAGGTCAGAGACTGGGTATTTTAGGATGTGGAGTTCACCTCCTGACTCCATAATGCCTCAGTGACCATCCAGAGTGCACAAATCAGGACTGGGAGGGACTATGTTCCACTTGATATATTTTTCATTAGATGGTTGAGCTTTGATGTTCTATATATGACCAACTCCACCACATGGCAGTGACACTAAATCAGCACTGTTGATGCCATTTTCTATGGTAATGCTCTCTGCTGCTTGCTGAGTTTGTTGCTCTCTGCAGCTCTACGGCATTTGTCAAAGCCGTAAAGAGCATGCCGAGGAGACTTACTGGAATGGTGCCATGGGATGAGAGTCATGTGCACGGACAAATGAGTAAAATTACACAGTGAAGGTTCAGTGGAGATTTAATTACGGGTGTACAAAACCATGATGGATTAACAATGGGAAAATTTTTCTACCAGAAGGGTTGGTATTCAGAAGATGAAAATTTAAGATATTCCATAATAGGGCCAGAGAGGAGATGAAGAAAAATTTTTCACGCATTGATTTGGAATGATCTGGAACACGCTTCCTTAAAGTAGGATGGAAGCTGACTCAGTAGTAACTTTCATAAGGGAATTCAATGAATACTCTCACTACTGGCTGAAGTCTTGTCCAAACCAACATTCATCCTTCAATTAATGCCACAACAGATAATCCAATCATTATCAAATTTCTGCTTGTGTGAGTTTGTTGTGCACAAATAGGCCATAATGTTTCCTGCAACGCAGCCCTCTGGAGTGTTCATTGGTTAGAATGCTTTTTGGGCCTCCCTGAGGTTGCTACATAGATGTCACATGCAAACAAGGGCCAGCAGTAGACCATTTGCTTCTTCAAGACTACTCTACCATTTAATAAGATGATAGCTGATCTGATTGAAACTTTCTCATTTTTTAGGAGTTTATGTTAACATTCACTGCTCAGTGGCTTTGTAGATCCCTTCCTGGCGCTGAAGCCGACATATATTCTGCATTTATTCTCCGCCAACCAGAATAGAGTTACCAACCATCCAGGATTGCCGAAAAGTTTCCAGGAAATTAAAATTATTGTCCATATCTCTGCACATGACACAGAGTAATATTAAGGAGATCAAAAAAACAAATGTATTCTGTCAGATTATTTGAATGAGCGCATTTATTAGTTGCAAACAATATTTGTTAGCAACATCAGCATTTATTGCTCATCCCTAACTTTGCTTGAGAAAGTGATAGTGGTGAACTGTCTCCTCATACCCTGGTTAGCTTTAGAGCCACAAAGGGCACTGCATGTATTTTTTTCTCTCAAGGACATATAAGAGCCAGGTGCTTTTTGTTAACATGGTGTAATGGTTGCCCTTGCTGAAATTATTATTTTTCTTTAATTCCAGAGTTACGTAATTGCTGGGATTTGAACTGCTGCCCATAAATCATTGGTCCGGATTACTAATTCAGCAGCATTACCACAGTTTATTTGACACCAATATCCACAGTTAGCCACTTTAAGAAGGGCAGAAAGACAGGAGACCCATTATTAACAATAACTCACCAAAGCAGAACCTTCTCCTGTCAAAATAGTATCCTGGTGGACAAAATTTAGTATTGAAGATCATCGTATTGTTGACATAACGCTGGTCAATCTCTGCAGAAAGAATTAAATACTTGAAAGTAGTCCTCTGATATAATTGTTTTGCTGAAAAAAAGGTTTTGTGAGAAAGAATAAATGTTTGGAAAATTTGTTTTTTTTGGGGAGGGGATTTAAGGGTGGCATTCAGGATTAACCTTACACTGCACAGCAACATACAGCAAGATATTCTGGTCTTCTGGTGGACTAAGTGCATTTTAACAAGAAAGGACCTGCATTGGGCCCTGCAAAGGTGACATTCAGCTTTTTGATGTACCATTTGTTTTTACAGCTGCTTATTTTCTTCATGACCAGGACTTGTGTCCCTTGTGAGTAAAAGTATGCAGGGTTTGCAAAACACCAGTCAGATTTACTCATATCATTTCTGCCATAGCTGCTTTATCCAAGCCACTTTATCTCTCCTGCAGACACAACATAAGAGGTGCAGAATGGAATATGAATTTAAAAGCTGTGTGACAGTATCCTCCACTGTGCAGTTATTGATTTTAGACAATTTAAAAGTCCAGCAAATGGTCTTTCAATAATATCACCTCTCATTATCCCAAATTTTAATGGTCATGGACCCAAGTAGCCCAACCTTTCCTCATAAGCTACCCTTGCATCCCATAAATCAGTTGAGTAAACCTTCTCTGAACTGATTCTAATGCAATTAGATTCTGTAGTGATTGGAACCAAGTGGATTATATTGACCATGAGATTCTTGACTGGAGTTATTAACCTGTGCTAATCAGAGAGCCCTGGATGATACATATAAACAGGGTACCCACAGTCTCCTGACTTGAGGGATCGACTCTGAGCTGGCTGGCCATGTCTGGTGTATTGTGAACATAAAAATGAAGTGTGACTTGCTGAATGAATATCAGCCTCTGTATAGATATTTCTGGTCCATTTACAAAGCTTGTGAACAGTACTCCAGATGTGATCTCATCAAAACAGTGTTCAACTAGAGCAAAATAACCCTACTTTTACATTCCATTCCTCTTGCAATAGTGTTAAAGGCGCTATATAAATATAAGCAGTTGTTGTCAGGGATAGTATTAGGGCATGAAAACATTGCTGCTGCATCCTTCTGTTTCAGAATTTTGTTTCACGGTCCTCTCTCTATTTTCCCATTCACTGCAGACACATGAAGAAACAACTAACTGAATTAGGAACAGAAGTTGGCCATAGTTATGTTAGCCAGTCTTTTGGCCAACCCTCACTGTTCCACACCCCTGCCAATTCATTCCCTCTCTTTCCAAGTACTCAAGAAAAATAACAAAGAGAATGGATTCACTCTGAAACAACATTTCAGAATTAACTCACAGAGAAGTATAACGTGTGATTCCTTGCTATTACCTCTGCAGCTTGGTGATGAACTGGAAAGTTCTGCTAAAAAGGAATTCTCTTTTTTGACACATTGACAGTGCAAACCCGCAGGTGCATCTTGACAATTTGCAGCCCCCGAACAGTCTTTGATTTGAATAACTCGATCCATGTCACAGTGGTCATAATCTGAAATATAGGCAAGTGTTAGAAAAACATTTTAAATACATCAATTAAGATGATCAAATAGAAGACAGTGAATTTTTTTTGTTTGAAGTTTGAAGGTGGTGGGAGTTGGGATATCGAAGGGAGATGGGAAATATTATTTTAAACTGGCATCAATTGCTAAACTGTATAAAACTTCCACAATTCCTGGAGATTGCAGAACTGAGCAAGTTGCAGGCTGATTGTCTCTCTGAGCCTTCTGGCCATTTTCATAACCTCTTCTGCCTCAGCATAGCAACCATTGACAGAAATTTGATATTTCGCAAAGGATGGTGAGACAAGTTTCTGAAAACGGCAGGAAATCCCAACCCCATGATCTTACAGTATAGTGTCATATCCCCTTTGTAGAGGTTCAGAAAGCATCAGCATCTGGTGACAACACAAGTTTTACTCAAAATCCTTCTAGAGTTTAGAACAAGCTCTAGCTAAGTAATTCTAGAATCTTATGAAAGACAAAACATATTAGACAGAGTAATGTGTGATGTCAATCCAGTAGTAACATGGTTTTGCAGAAATTAAGCACATGGTTAAAGCTAACACTGAAGTCCTTTGCTGAAGAGCTGTTTCCAGGTGGCTTATTTAACTGATGTCCACTCTGCTCCCTCAGGTGCACTAAAAACAAGTTATCTGCTCATTACCTCACTGTTGTTTATAGAAGCTTGCTGCAGCCAAATTGCCTATATTATAACAGTTCTCACATATAATAATAAATGTGAAAAATTATTTATTTGACGATAAAGTGCTTTGGTACACCGTGAGGCCGTGAAGGCTGCTTGGCTTTCTTTTGTGGTTAGGGACTCACCAATACAGACCATGTTGTTTTGAAAGTAGACAGAAGGTGAGCAGTTATCACTGCAGATGATAAATTGGTTCATTAACCTCCCAAAGTAGCTCACTGTAAAAAAAAAGAAACATTTAATTACTCATTATGAAATAGATATTGTTCAGTTTGCTGCGTGAAGAGGATTTGCTTTGTTAATCAGGTTAGTTTAAATTTGTCACAGGTAACCAGTGCCATGGTGAGTGCCTGGCACTGCTGACAGAGGGGAATGAACATACAGAAAAGCACAGGGCACAAGGGATGGTGAGCTACTTCTTCGAGTCTGATGCCCACTGTTATCTTGGCATACATGACAACTGCATATCCCCTCATCACCACCCACAGTTTCCTTCAGTCTCTGCAATGTTTACAGACCTCAACTGTAAATGCAGAGTCAATGGGTAAGGCATGTGGAATGGCCAGTTTTGTCCTAGACTGTACAGAGATACACAGAGACATTACAAATGCAATTGGCTTTGTCAAGTTAAATTCATCTGTCCATCACTTACTCAATGCATTTAGTCTCGACATGGCAAAACACCATGTACATATTATTCCATCCACAGAATCACGCAATGTTTAAACCACAAGTAGTCTCCTAGATCTGTGCTGGTTTCACCTCAGAAGCAACTAATTTCAGTCCCCATGACACCAATTCACCACAACCATGCAAATTTACTTATTTTCAAGTAAATGTTCAATTCCTTTTTGAAAGCTGCAATTGAATCTGCCTCCACTTAACAAGCAGGTAGTGCATTTCAAATCCTCATCACCTCCTGTGTAAAAAAGTTTTGCCTTAGTCATCATTGCCTCAGATCAATGCCAGCTCCCTCTCCAGTGCAGCCAGTAGATAATTTCTCCTGAACTGCTCTGTCCAGACCTATCATGGTTTATCCAGCTGGGATCTAACTGCACAATTTTCGTGTTAATATGCGTGGTTACAACATAAGAACCCAGCACTTCAGGTACTATTAATGAGCCAAGTTAATTGTTCAATCATCAACAAAGCCTTAGAGTATTTCACCTGGTTGACTCTGCAATGGGGAAGATAATTTCAACATCAACAGACACATCTCACCTGTTCTCCAAATGTACATTTATTACTGCCTTACTGAGTAAAGCTATTAATCAATCACTAGTCAACTGACAAACACAATTTGAGCCTAGGTTAGTCACGCAATGGCTGTCAGAACTTCCACACAGACCAAATCATCAAATATAATCCACATAAAATAGACAAGCCCAAAACCATCGCCTGCCTGTTCAGCATTTAGATCATTGGTCTGTGATTCCATCAATTCAGGGCACAAAAGTTTAGTTGGGTTATGATTGTGGCGCACAAATTCCCAATTGTATTCCATGATGGTCATTCACACCATGTCATTAACACAGTAAATTGTCCCAAGGCAATTTACAGGATTGATTATCGTACAAAATTTGACAGTGAGCTATGTCTGGAGATTTTAGCACAGGTGATCAAAAGCCTGGTCAAAGAGGTAATTAATGTAACAGAGATTCGTAAATTGTGGGTCTACATCCCTTAGTGGGGTTGTGAGCCAAAACATTGGGTTCTAAACCTCTGAGGAAGCAATGGCTGGCATGAAGCTAGGACCAAGCCTGGCCCACTTAAATACTCCATTTTTTAAAACAAAATAGGGGTATGGCCTAATTTTGAGGCTTGATTTCTGCTCTGAAAAAGTCAATGGAAAGACGACTTCACCTCATATGTAGCCCAAATCACTTCCTCTTCCTAACACCACAATCCAACACTACTGCCATCCTGTTACTCTCACGGGTCTCTCTCTCTCTCTCTCCCTCCTCCCAAACCCCCCAATCCCTCAAAACAGCACTATTTTAGGAGGTCCTTGAAGGAGGATGGAGAGGTATGGAGGGATTTCTAGAGCTAAGTAGCTGAAAACAAACAGCAGATCAATGAGTTTAGAGATAAACTACAGGCTAGAATTGGAGGAGCACAGTGACCTCCAAAGACTGCAAAGCTAGATATGTTCTGAAAGGGCTTCTGGACTCTGCAACAACTTTGTGATGATATCACATAGCTATACATCATTCAGCATAAATAGCACAGTGTAGGCAGAACTGGAACACAGTTGACCAAACTCAACTGTACCACACTATATTCAAGACGACATAATCAGCATAGACAAGAATACACAAAGAAGATGGATTTAGTCCTTAGCTAATGTGACTATAAAGCTGAGCATGGTATACCAACGAACATCATATACTGCAGTATTTATATATTTATAGTTCTGTTTAAGCCCAAAGATAGTTCATGACTTTGCCTTCACTTTGACCAGTTTCTACAGGAAAGACTTCAGAATGATAGGGAGAAGTTTACAAAGAAGAGTAAGAAACTTGTACTTAAAGCTCTGTCAAGCTGTGAGGCAGTAAGCAAAATCTTGATGGGTGAAAGGGACTTGATGTGGAACATGCCTTCAAAGTGTTTAAAGCTTTGGGTAGAATAGCTTCCCCTATTAGAATAGCTTCCCCTATTAGATCAATACTTTATTCATCCAAATTTTACAGTGTACGAGATCACTGCCTCAATATTTATTTAATCCAAGTCCTTATATTAAGTTCAGCTTAAATTTACAACAAACTGTGCCTATGGTGAGAGTGACTCACACACAGAACACACTGTGACAGGGCAGTGTCGGCCAACTCTGTAAGACATTGTCATTCTGTGCATCAATCTGCCACACACGACGTTTGTAAACCTTGCACTTGACATGCTGGTCCAAAGTTTATCATGATTCAAATTCAGGCCGCAGTACACTTTACAATGAACTGGGACTGGTTCAATTCTGAGGACTGAGTGTAATGTGAAGCCATTTAATCATCAAGAAGTATTCAAATCTAATGCTTTTCAGAAGACCAATATACAGCAAATGCTTTACACCCAACAGAGTATTTTTGAAGTGCAGTCAATGTTGAATGTACGAAACAAACATCACATCTTGCACACAAGATCTTACAAGCAGCAATGTGAAGATGACAAATACATTGATTTTTGTTCGTGATGTTGACAAAAGATATAAAATGGTTCAAGATGTCAGGGAGATCTCCTCTCCTCTACCAAGAGGAAAGGAAGGCTTAGCATTTTCAACAAACTCAGACTGTAGGACATTCCTCACCTTGCAGCCTATGCAGTGAGCTTAACAGGAAAATTTGATACAGGTGTTCACAGTCATGACAGGTCTGGACTGAGTAACTAAGGAGAAACTCTCCACATTAGTGCAATGATCAAGAACAAGAGAACGCTACTTTAAGGTGACTGGAAAAGAAGTATGAGGGCAAATGTTTTAATGCAGTGAGTTGTCACTGATTAGACACATTAGTGTCAACTTGCCAGGGATGGTTAATGCAAAAAAGAGCCCTTTTTTTTTCCTTTCAAAGTCCAGCAAAAGCATTAGGGTTAGGCTTCCTGAGGACCTGAAAGTTGGGAAAATGGCAATAATAAGAGGCTGCCTATAGTAAAGCTTTGTGCTCCCCAACTTCCAACACAATGAAAAGGCTCTTTAAAAAAATCAGTGAGTGTGATTCACAGGTATCTGAGAGGTTAGGACAGGGGAAACAGGGTTGTACACTGGGACTAACTGGTTATCTTTTTCAAAGAGCTCTTATAGTCACCACTGACTGAATATCTTCTGTGCAACATCATTTCTGCTTTCATGACTCCAGCTCTAAATGTCAACCACTTACCTAAGATCAGATACGTTGAGGTTAGCAATGCCATGGTTTTCCAAGATGTTGTCTGTCTGGATATGACCCTCCAGATAGCATGTCACACTCTTCAACACTTCTGTACAGCTCTGTGCCCTCTTTAGAAGTGGGACATAACCAGTCGGGAGCTGCATTCTTATAGTCACAGGACACAAGAAGGGAAATGGATGAATGCTTTCAGGGAGTTCCCAAGTCAGTTAGAAATGCTTAATCATTGCACTGGTTTGATGCTTGTTCAGTTTGAAAACGTGTTGAAACAAGCAGACTTAAGCAGCAGCTGAGCTGAAGGAGAGAATCCAAAGTAAATTTGTTTGAGGGCCAGACACAATTATATCTGATGGAGAGATATTATCAGTACACTTGCATTGTTGCCTTGATGTCACATTTTATGGATTAGAAAAAGGGATGATAACTCTTCTTTGTGAACTCACACAACCCTGTAGAGCAATTCTGAACTTGATTATAAATGCTGCCTTTGGTTTGAGGACCAGGTTTTAATGACTGTGACCATCACTGTTTGCAATATGGCTGAGATGATAAATTATTTGAATGTGCCATTAGATTTAATTTAATAATGAAAATGATAGGCCTTCGATGTACTCATCTTAAGGATGGCTTTACTGATAAAGGTATAGTTCAAAAAAAGAGCAGTTAGCAAAATATAAGGACAAAAAGAATTTATTTAGTTTTACATAAGAATTCTTTTTAACCAAAGCTGAAACTTACTCCTTTTCCATCAAACTAATATGGTTTATCATCTTTACATTTACTTTTTGAATTTGTTTATATATAATTCACATAAATTGGCAGCTCAAACATGCATAAACATGTTCAAGAAGAATGGATACTCAAATAATACAGTGCGCAGATTCCTCAAGAACAAACCACGACAAGCAGACCAAACACAGCCAGAAACCCTAATCACCTTACCATACATCAAAGAAGTTTCAGAAATGACAGCCAGACTACTAAGACCCCTCGGAATCCTAGTAGCACACAAACCCACCAACACTCTCAAACAAAAACTAACAAACTTAAAAGACCCAGTACAACCTATGGACAAAACCAACGTCATCCACAAAATTCCATGCAAGGACTGCCACAAATACTACGTCAGACAAACAGGAAGAAAGTTAGCCACCAGGATACATGAACATCAGCTAGCCACAAAAAGACACACCCCTCTTTCCCTCGTAGCCCTACACACGGATGAAATAAAAAACCACCATTTCGACTGGGGCAAAACATCTATCCTGGAAAAGGCTAAGCAAAGACATGCCAGAGAATTCCTAGAGGCCTGGCACTCCAACCACAACGCCATAAACAAATGCACTGATCTAGATGCCATCTATCAACCCCTCAGAAAATGAACAGGAAATGACATCACCACAAACCCCAGGAACCCCATCCAGGACAAACATATAAACAGAAAGCAGGAGACAACAGCTTTGCTTCACTTGGAGGTCGCCACTGATGATGTCACCTTGCCAGGTCATGAAATGTCTGGATATCAAACCTACAGCTCAGTGAGCAAACCTACACCTTAAATGCATAAACATATGCACATTCCAATCATTTAATCTGAATTATCAACATCCTTTCTCCCCAGCACTCCACCTTCCCCAATTCCCCCCTCCACAACTAGTGCAGAACTGCTACCTCTTCAGTTAGCACTGCTGCCTCACAGCACTAGGCACTAGGGTTTGAGTCCAGCCTCGGGTGACTGTCCATGTGAAGTTTGCATGTTCTCCCTGCATGGGTTTCCTCTGGATGCTCCTGTTTTCTACCACAATTCAAAGATGTGCAGGTTAGGTGAATTGGTCATGCTAAATTGCCCATAGTGTTCAGGGATGCGTGCGTTAGCTGCATTAGTCAGGGGTAAATGTAGAGTGGAGGGTGAATGGATCTGGGTGCCTCTTCGTAGGGTTGGTGTAGAATTGTTGGGTCAAATGGCCTGTTTCCATGTAGGGATTCCATGAAATTGCACACTTCGCTTCAGCTCTGATGAAGAGTCGTCTAGACTTGAAATGTTAGCTTGCTTTCTCTCCATTGATACTGATTGACTCGTTGCGATCTCCAGCATATTTTGTTCACAGCTCAAGTTTAAAAAGGTTATTGAATTAAAAATTATGAAAACTTAATTGTGTGATCAATACTGCATTTTTGCAGTAATTAATGTTTCCATAATGCAGATATTCCATATTCCAACTGTAAGTGATTTCACCATCATCTTCCATAGATCTTCCCTCAAGGGCCCATTGGGAGATCAGCATGGACATCTACACAACTGGCAAAACATTAGGTTATTGTTGGTGCTACAGAGGAGCTTGAGTAACTAAACCCCCTCGAGCCAATCTCTGGGTGTATTGTCAATTCAGGCAGAGCTGTGCCTAAGGTGTGTGAAGCCTGGGGTGAAAGGAAGCCATTAGGCTGATTGTGTCTGCACTGATTCTGTTACTGAGTGCTAATCTCCTTCCATTCTTCCACACCATTTTAATCCAAATAATTATTAGGGATACGGGACAAATGAGGTTCAAAGCAGAGAATTGTGAGACGATGCACTTTGATCAGAAGAATATTGATAGACAATATAAAATCAGGATACAATTCTAAATGTTCTCAGCTTTATTAATAGGGGCATGGAATACAAGAGCAGGGAGGTGATGTTCAACTTGTACAACACACTTGGCAGACCTCAGCTCGAGTTTCATATACAGTTGTGAACAACACACTGGAGGAAAAATGTGAATGCATTGGAGAAAATGCAGAACGATTTACAAGAATGGTTCCAGGAGTGAGAAAAGTTAGTTACAAAGATAGATTGAAGAAGTTGAGACTGTTCTAATTCAAGGTTGAGAGGAGATTTGATAGAAGTTTTCAAAATCATGAGCCAGCTGGATAAAGTAGAAAACCAACGAAAGGACACAGATTTAAAGAGAGATTAACACCAACAGTGTGGATCCTGCACTGTGTCAGGTTCATGACGACTCCCCTTTTCAAATTGCCCACCTTGCCTGAGGTGTGCCGACCCTCAGGTTAAACCATCATCAGTCATCTCTCTCTAATGACAGAGCAGCCCTATAAGTCCAGTAGGATTATGGCGACTTTACCCTTTTTGTCAGAATATGGAAGACACTGCCTAAAAGTGTGGAGAAGGCAGGTTCAACTGGAACATTCAATAGGGAATTGGATAAGTATTTATTTGAATAGAAATATTCAGTTCTATCAAAGCCACATCCATCTGAAGAAAAGAAAGAAGAAAAAATCTCCAGTCAGAAAATATAGTGTATCTTTAAATATTCAACATTTTGCAAGCACACAGAGCCAGTTAGATTCTGAGAGAGCAGCAGGCAACAGCAACTTAAAGGTAAGGTGAAAATTCTTAGATTTAAAGAAAACTTTTATGCTGAGAAACTGAAAGACTTAATTGCAATATTTAACAAACAAATCATTCAAATGATTGGGGTAATCTGTGAAAACGTTATTTAGAAAAAGGATATCACTAAAATGCAGTGTAATTTAGAATTGCTGAATCACAGAGATCTACAGTACAGAAAAAAGCCCTTTGGTCCATCGCACCCATGCCATCAAAAACAACTACAACTATTCTAATTTCAATTTCCAGCATTTGGCCCATAACCTTGTCTTCCTTGTCCTCACAAATCACATCTAAGTACTTCTTAAATATTCTGAGGGTTTCTGCTACTACCACCCTCTTAGGCAATGAGTTCCAGATTCCTGCCAATCTCTGGGGAAAAAAGTTTTCCTCACATCTCGTCTAAACCTTCCTCCCTTACCTTAATTGTATGCCCCCTGGTCAGTGATCCCTCCATCAAGTTTCTTCCTGCCTACTCTATCTAAGCCTTCATAATTTTATACATCTCAATCATGTCCCCATTCAGTTTCCTATTTTCCAAGGAAAACAAACCTAGACTATACAATCTCTTTTCATAACTGAAACTCTCCAGTCCAGGCACACCCTGGTAATCCTCTGCACACTCTCAGTGCTATTATATCCCTCAATATAATGTGGTTTCCAGACTGCACACAATATGCTGGCTAATTTGTTTAATTTGAGTGAGAAAAGTGAAAGCTGAAAAGTTTATTAAAAATCACTGCGTTGAGGAAAAAGCTAATTTTTTGTGCAACCAGAAATATTGTTAAAAACACATTAACAGCATCTCTTTCATTCCAAAACAGTGCAAACATCATTTAGAAGAAATTAAAAAGGCATAAATCATTCATATTGTTTCTAAGCATGAAAAATGCAAAGGAGGGAAAAATTGCAGGAATTAATAGTCTTTGCCGCCTTCTTAGAAAAGATAAAAATACAACATTTTTCATTTTGAAGTATTTAACAATCTTTAAATGATTCAAAAATAATTTTTGAACACATTCTAAAATATTAGAAACGTTTCAACTTCAACAATAATCAAAGGGAAATTCTGAAAAATAAAACAAATAAGTGGAAGTTTAAATTTTTCATTAAATTCAACTTCATTATCAATTCATTAAACATAATATTAATATACTATTTTTGAAAACTTGCTGATGAAAATGACATTTAATATAATTGCAGTGAATATACAACTCAAAATCTGAACAGCACAAACAGCTACATAAATTAACAATTAGAAAATTCCTTCAACAGCTTTCAAGTAAATCATTAACAAGAAATAATAGCAATGAAACACAATGATAATGGAAAAAGAGGCTATACTTCTAAGCAACATCTCCAAGGTCTCTGAAGAATACTCACCAAACCCAAGAGAAAAAGAGCACCATTCAGGATTCATTATGTTGGCGCATATCTTCATGACTGAGAGATCAGAAGATACCACTAGTTCACAAGTTTGGAGGAATTATTCAGTTGTCTTCCAAAGGGAGATGAATCTTCAAAATCTGATCATTCGATACCTTTGACAACACAACCAGCAGGAGTTAGTATTGGATATTTGCGAGTCAATTTGACTGTTTAGAAGCAGTACCAAAATAGCTCCATCAGCTTGACTGTCTATGATTTCACCTAATAAAATGATGATGTTATCCAAAAGTATGAGAGAGAGAATGAAAAGAATCACACGGAAATTTACATTATCACATCAAAAGGAGAAGATTACTTTTTTTTCCAGAAGCATAGCTGTCTTTCTCTGAAACTATCTGAGGAAATTATGGATCTTCTAAAAGATATAAATGTTCAATAGCAACATCGATATCAAAGGCTTAGGGTTAAGGGTTAGGGTTTGCACCTCTGCAAAAGGTGTCTGGGAAATTAAAAATCCACCAAGATTTCAATATAGTCATAAACTGAACCTAAATGTTTCATCTCCAAGCAGCAGACATAAACTAATCAAATCATCTGTCATTTCTGAAGTCAAAAACACAGGGAGAGATGGGGTAGTGGTAAACCTACTTTACTAAATTGGAACAGCTGCATGAAGAATTTAATAACCATAGAAAAAAAGGTTCAGGGAGGATGTTGTATAAGATAACTAATACCTTAAAGGGTTAAATGGCAACACGAGAAAAGCTATGCGAATCAGGATATATAGCACTGTTCCTGTAAGAAGCTAATCAGTTGTGTACCAACTGTTCCAGTATTGCAGTACCAGTTGCAAGTGCTAAGATCAATGTAGCTAACAAGAATGTGTCTTCCTGTTAAGCAGAGTCAAATGTCTCACAAGAAACAATCTTGTACCTCAGGTGTAATATAAGTAGCTATTAAATTCCAAATAATAAGCTGTTTATCGATATTCAGCCTTACTTTTTGTTGAAAACTTTGCTCAAGCATCGTTCCCCATATGGCAACATTAACTTATACTAATACTGATAAGGCGGCTTGATAGCAGCAAGTTTACTTATAGCAGATGATTCCAGTGAACACAGACAACATACACCATTCTGATAAAGCAGCAGATTTCACCATATACACCAATGGACAATCACAAAATATTTTATAAATAGACAGTAACATAAGGACATTCACTGTATATTTTATATATGAACAGTCACAATTTATTGAAAAGATTGGTATAGATGTGGAGTCCCCTGTTTCATCATACTCCCAGTCCTGCTTGATCCAGCACTGTGTAGCACAACTTATGTCATTAATTTTCTCCTCACCACTATAGTCAACTGATGTAACCCTGCTATAGCTCATATTCATTATATATGCTGTTTTCATTGCAAATATTTCCTACACCAAGCTGTTTTTTATGTGAGATCTTCAAGGTCTTGTTTTCCTATTTAGGTGGCTTTAAAGTATGCTGAGAATGTCACCATTGAAAGAGGAGGAAGAGATTGTTGTGTCTGGGTCAAGTTGCATCACCAAGAAGAGATTAACCAATGATTCATTTAAGTTACCATTCATAAGACTTGATGGAAAATTGGCTGCTACAATTTACAGTGACTGTGTTTCCAAATATTTCACTCACTGAGAATGCCCTGAGGGAATGAAGGATGTTACAAAATGCCTCCCTATTTTTCATACACTTGTCTTATTGAAACCACACCTGCACCAAAATGCAGCTATGTATCATCTTGCAGGTCCTTCCAGTAATTGCTGCACCCCTAACCTGTAATATCTTTCATCCCACATCATAACACATGCTGCAACTGACCTGATTCATATTGTTGAATAGATGTGTCTGCATGGATTTCCTCTCCTAAACAATCATACTAGGCAACACTGTGTTTTCAATCCCTTTATCTCATAGATGCAGGGAGAGATGGTAGCCAGTAATATCACTAGACTAGTAATGCTTGAGGACAAGCAGCTGGTTGAATTAAAATCAATTGATAATATCTGGAATTTAAAGCTAGCCTCGGTAAAGGTGAGCATGACATATCATAAATTGTCATAAAGACCCACCCGACTAACTAATGATTTTTTAAGGGAAAGAAATCCTGTATTTTTAACTTGCCTTTAAGTGATTCCATCTTTAAGGATTTTGGGTGAGGTGTAAATGTAACTTTGCAACTCTGCCTATGTGTTGTTCTGCTGTAGGTTTGCATGTTACAAACACAGAAATCTGTTGGTTTGTAGTGATGTCTGCTTCATAACTTATACTGTGTTTCAACTAAACTGGTCCACAAAGTAAATCAGTCTCTAATGAGTGACTGACTGTTAGACCATTACCATAAACACGATAAATCTGCCATACATTTGGAACAATATCGCATTCCTTTCCTGTTGCTAGGTCAAACCCTACATCTCCTCTCCTAACAGCACTGTGGCTGTACCTATCCCCAAAGGATCGCAATGGTTCAAGAAGATAGCTCAAACCACATTCTCAAAGGCAATAAATGCTGCCCTAGCTAATGATGCCAACATCCCATGAACATATAATTTTTAAAAACTCTCGTCTGGCCTACATGTGATTCCAGACCCACAGCAATGTGGTTGACTTTTAACTGCCCTCTGAAATAATCTGGAAAGCCACTCAGTTAAAGGCAATTGTGACTAGCACAAAATTCTAGCCTTACCAGCGATGCTCACATCCCACAAAAGAATTGCTTAAGAAGTGAGAACTGGAGGTCAAATTAGGTAGGTCAAGACATGGCATTAGGAATTGGGTAGCTTCATCCACTGAAGTCAATGATAGGACATCAAGCAAGCTGTCTAAATGCCAGTTGATCAGCCAATGCCTGTTTTGTGCCCCCAGCAATATTGAAATTAACACACATTACACAACTCATCTGGACTGGCTTTTATACATCAACACTAACAAATTCATCAAACAAGTGAGCAGCTGACTTATATTTGCTCTAGACGTTCAGCAAAACTGCAAACTTAAAATTCTTATCCTTATTTTCAACCCCTTCCATGAACTTGCTCCTCCCTATATCTGTAAGTTACTCCTGTCCAACAATTCTCAGAATCTCTGCTCTCCTCTCGCTGAACTTTCTTGGCATTCACAGATTTAATCACATCACCACTGACAGCTGTACCTCCAGGTGCCTGAGAACTAAGCTCAAGATATCCTTCAGTGGCCTTCTGCATGCTTTCTCCTTAAAGCCTTTCTCTTCATTGAAGCATTTGGTCATGACTCATTAGGTAATGACTTATTAGGACTCACACTAATGAGTCATTACCTGCCTCTATCAATTTTTTAAAAATTCATTCACAAGATGAGGGTATCACTGCTTAGGTCAGCATTTATTGTAGGAACATAAAAACAGGAGGCTGCTTGTGAGCTCTTAGATCCTGTTCCTCCATTCAATGAGATCATGGCTGATCTTCGGTGTAGCTCCATATACCTGCCTTTGAACCATACCCTTTAATGTCTTTGCCTAACAAGAATTTATCTATTAGGAGAAAGTGAGGACTGCAGATGCTGGAGATCAGAGCTGAAAATGTGTTGCTGGAAAAGCACAGCAGGTCAGGCAGCATCCAAGGAACAGGAGAATCGACGTTTCGGGCATGTGCCCTTCTTCAGGAATGAGGAAAGTGTGCCAAGCAGGCTAAGATAAAAGGTAGGGAGGAGGGGCATTGGAAATGCGATAGGTGGAAGGAGGTTAAGGTGAGGGTGATAAGGTGAGGGTGATAGGCCGGAGTGGGGGTGGGGGCGGAGAGGTCAGGAAGAAGATTGCAGGTTAGGAAGGTGATTCTGAGTTTGAGGGTTGGGACTGAGACAAGGTGGGGGGGAGGGGAAATGAGGAAACTGGAGAAATCTGAGTTCATCCCTTGTGGTTGGAGGGTTCCTAGGCGGAAGACGAGGCGCTCTTCCTCCAGCCGTCGTGTTGCTATGGTTTGGCGATGGAGGAGTCCAAGGACCTGCATGTCCTTGACAGAGTGGGAGGGAGCTCCTCCCCCCACCTTGTCTCAGTCCCAACCCTCAAACTCAGCACCACCTTCCTAACCTGCAATCTTCTTCCTGACCTCTCCGCCCCCACCCCCACTCCAGCCTATCACCCTCATCTTAACCTCCTTCTACCTATCGCATTTCCAACGCTCCTTCCCCAAGTCCCTCCTCCCTACCTTTTATCTTAGCCTGTTTGGCACACTTTCCTCATTCCTGAAGAAGGGCTCATGCCCGAAACGTCGATTCTCCTGCTCCTGGATGCTGCCTGACATGCTGTGTTTTTCCAGCAACACATTTTCAGCAAGAATTTATCTACCTCAAATTTACAATTAACAACTGATCCAGCATCCATTGTCATTTGTGTAAAAGAGCTCCAAACCTGTACCACCTTTTGTACATAGAACTGCTTCTTAACATCTCTTAACACTCTTGCCTAATTCGCAGACTATTCTCCCTAGATCAAGAATTTCCAAACAGTGGAAAAGCTATTTTTATCTGCCTTGTCTTTCCCTGTTAATATCTTGAAGACTTCGATCAGATCACCCCTAAACCTTCTAAATACTACAGAAAATAGGCCTAATTTGTATAATTTTTCCTCATAACTTAACTCCTGAAGTTTGGGTATCATTCTTGAAAATTGTCCACCCCTAATTGTTCTTGAAGAAGCACTGGCGAGCTGCCTTGCATTAAAAGAATGACTTGATTTAGTCATGATCCCAGCTAATGGTAAGTCAGACTGTGAAACCTGACTTAAAAGATCATAAGATTTATTTTTGCTCCTTGGTTACAATGGTAGCCCATCATTGCACATATTCGCACAATACTGTCAATTTAGTTTTTAAAAAAAAGAACAAATAAAAAAACTATATATGTGCATGTATGACAATTTGTAAAGAACTTACCACAAATGGAAAATGAAAGAGTCAACACTTTCTCTCAGCAATATCCTTTACAAACACTCAAACCCAGTGAAGTGTCATTTCTATTTTCATTGTAATCTTACTGAACTGACAAGGTTGCAAACTTTTTTATTTGGTACCTTTATACATATCAGCTAGATGTGATTCTTCCCATTACTTTCTGTCCACGAGACACAAAGATGGGCTAACTAATCGACTTTGACCACTTGGAGGCTGTTAAAATGGCTTAGGACTTCTTTCTAGCTCTGAGGCCTGAAGGGATCTACAAACTCAAAATTGCTCTTCTGCTGGAATGAATTTTTCTTCTGAACTCAATTTCCTTGTGGCTTTGGTCAACTATTTTTTTGTCTAGGGTCATAAAACTCAAGCAGCAGCAATTAGCTCAACAAGTAGCTTATTGAGCCATTTAGCTCAAGTCACATGATTCCTTGGAAAGGCTGTCTTTAGCTTAATGTTTCAAATAATTTTATGATTATTAAAAAAAATAAATCAGACTCCACAGCACTGAAAATCAAAAATACATTGACTTAAAATAAAGAATCAAGTTCTCAAACAATAACCACACATCATAAACTTTCATTACACTATATTTTTCATAAAATAGTTAAGAATTAACAACATTGCTGTGCGTCTGGAGTCACATATTGGCCAGATTTGATAAGGAAGGCAGATTTTCTTCCCTGAAGTACATTACTGCTTTCATGGTCATCATTATTACTACAAGCTTTGTTAATTTCAGCTTTACAGTTAATCAGATTTATTTAATTCCCCAGCTGCCATGGTAGGATTAAAATTCATGTCTTCAGATTTTTGGTCCAGGGCCATGGGATTCTACTGAAATACCTAAGGAAATACTGCATCATTGAAAAGATAAGCATTAAGCAAACTCTTAAAGGAGGATTGTGGAGTTGGAAAGATTTGTGCTTCTTCCAGAAATAGATAATTTCTCTTTCCTTTTCCCAAAAATTTTGTCAGGTCTTAACTCAAATTTCTTTATTCCCACCAGACAGAACAATCTCATATTAAGTTGGCAATTATTGACAACTTTTCAACTTCCAACTAAAAGCACAGCTTTTGTTTCTTTTGGCATTCCTGATAGAATGATGAAAGTACATTAGGCTCAGGATATAGACTGTAGGGAAATAGATGGTGACATCTTGCAAAATGTCCAAATTACAGAGGAGGAAGTGCTGGACGTCTTGAAATGGGTAAAGATAGATAAATCCCCAGGACCTAATCAGGTGTACCCGAGAACTCTGTGGGAAGCTAGAGAAGTGATTGCTGGGCCTCTTGCTGAGATATTTGTATCATCGATAGTCACAGGTGAGGTGCCGGAAGACTGAAGGTTGGCAAACGTGGTGCCACTGTTTAAGAAGGGTGGTAAGGACAAGCCAGGGAACTATAGACCAGTGAGCCTGACCTCGGTGGTGGGCAAGTTGTTGGAGGGAATCCTGAAGGACAGGATGTACATTTATTTGGAAAGGCAAGGACTGATTCAGAATAGTCAACATGGTTTTGTGCGTGCAAAATCATGTCTCACAAACTTGATTGAGTTTTTTGATGAAGTAACGAAGAAGATTGATGAGGGCAGAGCAGTAGATGTGATCTATATGGACTTCAGTAAGGCATTTGACAAGGTTCCCCATGGGAGACTGATTAGCAAGGTTAGGTCTCATGGAATACAGGGAGAACTAGCCATTTGGATACAGAACTGGCTCAAAAGGTAGAAGACAGAGGGTGGTGGTGGAGGGTTGTTTTTCACACTGGAGGAGGGTTGTTTTTCACACTGGAGGCCTGTGACCAATGGAGTGCCACAAGGTTTGGTGCTGGGCCCTCTACTTTTTGTCATTTACATAAATGATTTGGATGAGAGCATAAGAAGTACAGTTAGTAAGTTTGCAGATGACACCAAAATTGGAGGTGTAGTGGACAGCGAAGAGGGTTACCTCAGATTACAACAGGATCTTGACCAGATGGGCCAATGGGCTGAGAAGTGGCAGATGGAGTTTAATTCAGATAAATGCGAGGTGCTGCATTTTGGGAAAGCAAATCTTAGCAGGACTTAGACACTTAATGGTAAGGGCCTAGGGAGTGTTACTGAACAAAGAGACCTTGGAGTGCTTCTTGAAAGTGGAGTCGCAGGTAGATAGGATAGTGAAGAAGGCATTTGGTATGCTTTCCTTTATTGGTCAGAGTATTGAATACAGAAGTTGGGAGGTCATGTTGCGGCTGTACAGGACATTGGTTAGGCCACTGTTGGAATATTGCATGCAATTCTGGTCTCCTTCCTATCGGAAAGATGTTGTGAAACTTGAAAGGGTTCAGAAAAGATTTACAAGGATGTTGCCAGGGTTGGAGGATCTGAGCTACAGGGAGAGGCTGAACAGGCTGGGGCTGCTTTCCCTGGAGTGTCGGAGGCTGAGGGGTGACCTTGTAGAGGTTTACAAAATTATGAGGGTCATGGATAGGATAAATAGGCAAAGTCTTTTCCCTGGGGTCGGAGAGTCCAGAACTAAAGGGCATAGGTTTAGGGTGAGAGGGGAAAGATATAAAAAAAGAGCTAAGGGGCAAATTTTTCACGCAGAGGGCGGTACGTGTATGGAATGAGCTGCCAAAGGATGTGATGGAGGCTGTTACAATTGCAACATTTAAGAGGCATTTGGATGGGTATATGAATAGGAAGGGCTTGGAGGGATATGGGCCGGGTGCTGGCAGGTGGGACTAGATTGGGTTGGGATATCTGGTCAGCATGGACGGGTTGGACCAAAGGTTCTGTATCCATGCTGTACATTTCTATGACTCTATGACTCATGGTGCATGGGATTTTACATGCGATTTAAATAATTTATTTGCATAAGAAACAACTTCAAATTTCGTGTTTTCAGATTCAGCCATTGTTTTTATACTAAGATCCTAAAGAGCAAATAAAACCCCTCTCTGCAAATATAACTCCAATTATATCATGTTGATATTTTATTCTGAAACCTATGACATTAGATAAATTACATTTTCCTAGAATTGCCTGCTTTTTTCCAGGGGATTTTGGAGAGATTATGTAAGTCAATTATCATAATGTACATTACACTAGAATTAACATCCCAGAGACCTTTAAGACCTGGCATGAGCCTACTGCATCACACATAACCAACTTTAGATGTCCATTGCAAATCTTGAAAGCCATTTCCACCAATGTCTCAAAGGAACTCAAAAATATTATCACTGTTAGACTAAGTGCAAATGAGAAATAATAAAATATCCCTGAAGTGGGTATCACAAAGTACAACACATTCAACAGCAATAACTATTGCCAAATGTCCCTTTGTCAAAACCCCGAGTGCTGCTACTGACCAAAGTCACAACTGGACCACTCATTTAAGAACAATAGCTATAACAGTGGAAAGAGGCTGACAGTGAATACAGGTAGTTCTCTTAGAATGTGGTAGTTGCATTCCTGTGCAAAACCGTATTATAGAAAATCGTGCAATATAAATAATGGCATCTATGGGAAAAACAGAGTTAGGGACAAACCACCAAAAGTATCAGTAAAAGTCAAAGCAAAGAAAAAGTTATTAGCCTAACACAAACAAAAGCACAGTCAAGTTAATCTTTCTACAATTCCCAGTTTCAAGCTAAGTTTCAAGGCTTGCAGTGCTGATTGTATTCCTGCTTTAGCTGAACACACTTAATTTGCATTTTGCAAACAGAGAATCCTAAGACTGGGTTTTGCTGTTCTGGTAGTGCCAGGGATGGAATCAGATAACAGTGAATGGGAGTTCACTTTATAAAAAAAAAGTTCACAATTCACAAATTGCGTCATAGCCAAATGCATTTAATAAGCATGCTTTGTAGGAGAACTACCTATAACTGTTTCCCCTCACTCTCCAAAACCTGTCTATCATTTACAAGGCACAGGAAGCATAATCAAATATGAACATATGAAGTTGGAGCAATAAAGCATCTTGTGGCACAGAGGTAGTGTCCCTACCACTGAGGCAGGAGACCTCAGTTCAAGTCCATCTAATTCAAGGGTTGTGTTGGAACATCTCTAAACATGGTGAGTAAAAACATCTGACGTTGAGCAGTGGTCCTTCTGGTGTCATGAAAATGTCCCTAACTCTCAGCCAAGAGGCCTAGAGTCAAGTTCCACCTGCACCAGCAATGTGCAATAACATTTCTGAACAGGTTGACTTCAAACAAAAACGGAAGTTGGAGCAGGTGAGAGTTCTTGTGACACAGTAGCAGGGTCCCTACCTTGAGGGAGGAGACCTGGGTTCAAGTCTCATGTGCTCCAGAATTGTGTCATAATACATCTGAACAGGTTGTTGAAAAATATCTGAAGTAGGAGCCTGAACCATTTAGCCCCTTGAGCCTGCACCATCACTCAACAAGATCAAGGCTGATCTGATTTGTCCTTATTCCTGCCTATCCAAAAATCTTTCAACCACTTGCATATCATGAATCTAGTTCCACTGGCTTAACAATATTAAAAGTCTCTGCTTCTACTACCCTTTGAGGAAGAGAGTTTCAAATTTGTGGGGTGTGTCCTGGTGTCATATTTATCAGTTGCTCTGTAGTTAAAGAGAATATCAAGTACAATGTGCAGTTATAATCAGTGAGTGCCAAAGATGCAGGGTGAGGTAACCATGAAGTCTCTATACCTTTCTGTGATACTGGGTAAGTGATAATATTTAGCAAGTCATGGCAAGTGTATCATTCTTAACCTTTCAGACGGATGGTTCTCAATTGGCAGGGCATCAACACAAACTAAACATCAAAATGAACTTTTCCAAAGGTTTAATCGAGAAAGTCTGCATGAAAAAGGAAGTGTGGCTTCAAGGTGAAAAGCTAATGTGATCTACGAAGCTTTCCCATATTTCCAGAGACACAGAATATGTGAAATTTGAATTCAATTTTTAAAAACCTGAAATTAAAAGCGAGCCTAATGATGACCGTTTAACCATTGTTGATTGTCATAAAAACTAATCTGGTTCACTCATGTCCTTTAGAGAAGGAAATCAACTGTGCTGAACTGGTTTGGCATACAGATCACTCCGGTTCCCCAGTATTATGGTTGACTCTTGATTGCCCTCTGAAATGGCCCTAGAAAGCCATTCAGTTCAACGGCAACTAGGGATGGGCAACAGAGGCCAGCCTTGCCAGTGACCCCCACATCTAGACAGAAATAATTCAAAACGGCAGAATGGGAAAAGGTAATATGTGGCTTCACTTGAAGAGCTAATATCGGTTTAAGTCTGAAATGTTCCTATACTCCCAGTGGGATAGTGGGGAGGAAAGGGTATGGGATAGAAGATCAGGCATGATCTGTTTGAAATGCAGTATGATTGACTTAATAGCTTACTACTGCTCCTATTTCCTTCAAGGAATTAACATACCTCCTTCTGTTGTTCTGTGTAAGGGCCCTTGGATTATCTGTTAAAGCAAATATTGATGATTCCCGAAACAAGAAACAAAAGTAGAAACTGCTATACAGGGAGTAAACCATTTTTATGATTGGAAAAAACAAGTACTGCAACAGAAATGAATGAGGGCTCATATAACCCTCCTTACTGATCTAAAATGGACACTTGTTGAGAAGTATTCATAATGACATTCCACCTGTGTGAATACTGGAACATAGACAGCATCAGTAAAACCAGGGAAAGTCTAAAACTACCAGAGTTGCCAGTTCTTCAGGATTGTGCTGGGGTCTCCATGGATTAAAGAATGGCCTTCAAACCCTGCTGCTAGCAATAGCCAGGAGGAATAAAAGGGTAGTAAATCAAAATAAAAGTGCATTGCTATTTTAACTTTTTTTGAACGGCTATATTTACTAGTCATAGAAACATTTGAATTTGAGTAGGAAATGTGAGAGAAAAGGGCTGTTTGGTTGGGTAAAGCAGTTGAAAGCAGGAGTCATGTGTTTGGACCTTCAGGAATGCTAGATGTCCAATGAGATATGGTGACTGTGGTGCCCAAGACAGGAGAAAAGCAGAGGACATCGAAAATGAGATTTTAAAAATAATTTAAGTTTCACTGGCTAAGTTTCTGTAATTTCCTCTAGATTGTTTTTGGCTTTTGGTTCTATTGTTCCAACATTATTTCTCATTGAAGTTGTTGTTGGTTTGCCGAGCTGGTTGATTTTCTTCCAAACATTTCACCTCCGTACTGGGTGACATCTTCAGTGCTGACATCTTCATCTCCAGATGAAGTGCTGTCATTGTGATCTGCCCAGAATTTTTGCGGTTCTATCTGTCATGGCGAGTGGTTCTATTTCCAGTTTTGTATTGTAATGGTCTGTAGGTGAGGTCTATTTCAACATGTTTGTTTATGACACCTGTGGATGAATACCAGGCCTCCAGGAATTTCCAAGCTTGTCTTTATTTTGGCTGTCCCAGTACCGTAACGTTGTCCCAGTTGAATTGATGTCTTCATTGTCAGTGTGTATTGACAATGGCAGAGAACTAGTTGTGTTGCTTTGTTGCAAGCTGCTGCTCATGAATTCTGGTAGCGAATTTCCTGCCCATTTGTCCTATGTAATGTTTCTCGCAGTTGCTGCATGGTATTTTGTATATCACATTCGTCCTGCATGTTGTGGGCTTGGGGTCTTTTGTCTTCGATAGTAGCTGGCGAAGTATGGCTATTGGTGTGTGTACTGTCCTTATTCCCAGAGAACACAGGAGTCTTGTAGTCAGTTCTGAGACATTTCTCATATACAGTAGGCTGGTCAGTGTGTTGAGGCACGCACACACACTCGTTCACACTCTCTCTCAAGCACACACACTCACAGAAATGCTCTCATACTCAGTGTCTTCTTGGTGTTGTTTGTATGCCAGGATGAAGCTGTTGGGGTACCCATTATTGGCAAAGACTTTGTACAGGTGTTCCTCTTCTTTTTGTGGAGGTCTGGGGTATTTAAACAGAGTTTTGGCACAGCTCTTTTTGTGGACATTGGGGTGGTTACTGTTGTAATTAATAATCTAGTCTGGATGTGTAACCTTTCTGTACACTCTGGTAAGGAATTAACAGCCACCAAAATACATGAGCATCAGCTTTTAACAAAACGACATGACCAGTTCTTCCTCATGTCAGTACATACTGACAATGAAAGACACCAATTCAACTGAGACAACGTTACGATACAGGTACAGCCAAAACAAAGACAACCTCAGCAATTGCTGGAGGCCTGGTATTCAGCTACGTGTACCATTAACAAACATGCTGAAATACATCCCATCTATAGACCATTACAGTACAAAACTGGAAATAAAACCACCTGCCAGGACAGAGAGAACCGTATAAATTCTGGGCAGATCACAGTAACAGTGCTTCATCCAAAGGCTACAGAACAACTGAAGATGTCATCCCGTAGGGAGATAAAACATTTGCAAGAAAATTAACTAGCTCAGTGAACCAGCCAACAACTTCAATCACAACCTGAACTATAAATTTTCACTAAAACATTGTTACTCATTGATTCATCTAGTCTTTGGCTGCAGTTTGCCCTGTGGAGAGGGACATTCCCTGACGGGTGGTGAGAAGCATTTTGTTTGTCATTGCAACTGGAAAACTGCAAGTTTCCGAACAGAAATATGCACACATTTTCTGTCCAATACGGGGAACTTAAGTTAGCACCTAAAAGAATAAAGTCAAAAATCACATGACACCAGGTTATACTCCAATAGGTTTATTTGAAACCGCAAGCTTTCAGACCGATGATCCTTCCTCAGGCAGCTGGTGAGAGAGAGTACATCCAACGCAGAATTTATAGTAAAATATCACTGGGTCATACAATTTATGCAAATGTACTGAACAAACCTAGATGGCTATTAAGTCTTTAAGCAGTTAGAATGGAGGTGCAGGTTTCGATTGATTAATATGTAAATCCCTGCCCCAAGATAACTTCACGTTTTATCAGAATAAAGGTGACACCTTAGGCCAGACAATGCACTTTAGGTGTGATGCCATGTTTCAAGTCAGTTTGTATCTCATCCTGGACCCTCTCTCAAACACACACACTCGCAACTCACAAAAGCACAAAATCTGTAGACAGTCAGTCAATGTGGCATTTTATAAATGCCTATTTTGGAAATAAAACCAGTCTGGCTCTGATACAAACAGACTTGAAACATGGCATCACACCTAAATGCTTTGTCTGGCCTTAAGATGTCACCTTTATTCTGATAAAAACTGAAGTTATCTTGAGGCAGGAATTTACATATTAATCAATCGAAACCTGCACCTCCATTTTAATTGTTTAAAAACTTAACATCTACGTTTGTTCAATACATTCACTTAACCCTTTGATCTTTTACAAAAAATTCTGTGTCCGATCTATTCTTTCTCTCTAGCTTCTTGAGGAATGAGTCGGGGGCTCTGAAAGTTTGCAATTTCAAATAAACCTGTTGGACTATATCTCGGCGTCATGTGAGTTTTGACTTCGTTCACCCCCCGTCGAAAACCAGCACCTCCACATACAGTCATACAGTCACAGTGATGTACAGCATGGAAACAGACTCTTCGGTCCAACTCGTCCATGCTGACCAGATATCCCAACCCATTCTAGTCCCACCTGCCAGCACCCAGAACATATCCCTCCAAACCCTTCCTATTCATATACCCATTCAAATGCCTTTTAAATGTTGCAATTGTTCTAGCCTACTTCCTCTGGCAGCCCATTCCACACATGCACCTCCTGCATGAAAATTATGCCTAAAAGAATAGGCATTCCATCGCTGAACTTATAGCTTCATTTATTACTCAGCTGAATTGTGAACATCACTAAAAAGGTAGCATTTAGTGCTCATATGTACCTGCCATTGACAAGGCAGTGGTGAACTGTCATATTGAACTGCTGCAGTCCATGTAACGTAGGAATACCCACATGCTGTTAAGGAGGAAGTTCCAGGATTCTGACTCAGTGATAGTAAAAAAAAACAGATGCTATAGTTCCAAGTCAGAATGATCTATGGCTTGGAGGAAACTTGCACATTGTAATGTTCATGCCTCGTCTTTCTTGTTAGTTGAGGTTGTAGGTTTGAAAGATGCTGACATAGAACATATAGAACATAGAAACATAGAACATAGAAAAATACAGCGCAGTACAGGCCCTTCGGTCCTCGATGTTGTGCCGACCGAAGCCTACCTAACCTACACTAGCCCAATAACCTCCATATGCTTGTCCAATGCCCGCTTAAATGACCATAAAGAGGAAGAGTCCACCACTGCTACTGGCAAGGCATTCCATGAACTCACAACCCACTGAGTAAAAAATCTACCCCTAACATCTGTCCTATACCTACCACCCCTTAATTTAAAGCTGTGTCCCCTAGTAACAGCTGACTTCATTAGCGGAAAAAGGTTCTCACTGTCAACCCTATCTAAACCCCTAATCATCTTGTACACCTCTATCAAATCTCCCCTAAACCTTCTTTTCTCCAATGAGAGAAGCCCCAAGTGCCTCAGTCTTTCCTCATACGATCTTCCTACCATGCCAGGCAACATCCTGGTAAACCTCCTCTGCACTCGTTCCAATGCCTCCACATCCTTCCTATAGTATGGCGACCAAAACTGCACACAATACTCCAGATGAGGCCGCACCAGAGTCTTATACAACTGCAACATGACCTCAGGATTCCGGAACTCAATTCCTCTACCAATAAAGCCCAGTACACCATATGCCTTCTTCACAGCACTATTTACTTGGGTGGCAACTTTCAGAGATCTGTGTACATGGACACCAAGATCCCTCTGCTCATCCACACTACCAAGTAGTCTACTATTAGCCCAGTAATCCATCTGACGAAGGAAGTTTGAACTTTTCTTGCACTGTATCTTGTAAATGGTACACACACTGCCACCAATGTGCACTGGTAATGGATTCAGTAGTGCTAATGCCATTGGATTTCAACAGGAGATGGTTAGATTCTCTCTTACTTGAGGTGGTTATTTTCTTGTGTGAATGGTACATGACACCAGTCAGACAGAGACTATTCTCTATTAATGTCTACTTGATCTGTGATCCATCTCATGAACAAAATTCTTCTGGAGTCTCCTTCACAAAAATTGAAATGAAGAATCTATCTAATTTATCAGCCACACTAGGACCAACTGGTTTTCACAGTTTATTCTTGAATAGACACACTTATCCTTCAATAATATTCATTAAACTTGAATACGTGCAATGCTTCAAATTAAAATAAATTAATTGTGCCTGCTTTTTCTTTCCAGCAATGTACTGTAGTCATTACTGGAATCAGTTTTCAATCTTAGCCCAAACCAGCCCTGACCAGACTGAGCCTTGCAAAGGTGAGTTACTGTGTGGGAGAAATGAACCTTGGTGGGAATGGGGACTATTGTGATATTTACAGACCATATTTCTTTCCCGGACACATCCCTCATTTCAACTCCAACTACAATTCCAGTCCACCGTGATTTTGTTTCCATGTCTTGTAGTATTCAAAGTGTTGCTAGCTTCAGTTATCTTAAAGATAGAAACCTTTAGTTTATTTTTTTTAGATTAGATTACTTAGATTAGATTACTTACAGTGTGGAAACAGGCCCTTCGGCCCAACAAGTCCACACCGACCCGCCGAAGCGCCACCCACCCATACCCCTACATTTACCCCTTACTTAACACTACGGGCAATTTAGCATGGCTAATTCACCTGACCCACACATCTTTGTGACTGTGGGAGGAAACCGGAGCACCCGGAGGAAACCCACGCAGACACGGGGAGAACGTGCAAACTCCACACAGTCAGTCACCTGAGGCAGGAATTGAACGCAGGTCCCTGGTGCTGTGAGGCAGCAGTGCTAACCATTTTGTAGATTGTGTGGACCCACGTTCTAGCCACTCCATAAATTTAAAGTGTGCTTCCTGGTCCTCTTCTACATGAGATATTTCACCAAAATTCCCATTTACTCTCTTAGTGTGCCATTATAATTGAATCCAATGGCACCATTCTGAAGAAGAGTTCTTCAAAGTATCCGAACAAATACTGATTCTTCCACCACCGTCACACCAATAGATGATGTTCTCACTAACACATCACTGCTTGTATGACCTTGCTGTGCAGGTAGTGGCTCCTTTGAGATATAAGTCTGTCATTCTCAAATATATTTAACAACCCAGCCTTAATAGCCCTCTGTAGCAAAGATTTCCACATATTCAGTACCCTCTGAAAGAAGTGCCTCCTTATCGGTCTTAAATGGCAACACCCTAATCTAAGGTCATGCTCTCTGGTTTCACGCTGTCCCACAAGAGGAAACAATATTTCCGGGTTTACTCTGACAAGCCCTGCTAAATCTCCCTTAACAAGGTGATGATGAACTGGCTGGACAAACTGGAGTAGATCAGATATCTTTATCATAACACTTGGTTTTGGTTTGCCTTACTTGAGCAAACCAGAGCGGCATTTTTCAGATTATTTTCCGGTAGTTCCATTGGAATGTGGTGAGAGAAATGAAAAGCGTCCAATTAAGATATTTGCGTCAGCATGCACGTGGAACCGAGTGATGGACCAGTCAATGTTTGAACCCCCATGTTTGGATGTTCTCATGCTAAGAAGGCAGTGTGCAATTTAATAAATCTGAAGGGACGCTCTGAGGCATATGAAATCTCCAGGCGTGATTATACTTGTATCATGCAGAATGTTTAAATTAGATTCCCTACAGTGTGGAAACAGGCTCTTCAGCCCAACCAGTCCACACCAACCCTCCGAAGCGTAACCCACCCAGACCCATTTTCTTCTGACTAATGTATCAAACACTATGAGCAATTTAGCATGGCCAATTCACCTAGCCTGCACATCTTTGGATTGTGGGAGGAAACTGGACCACCCAGAGGAAACCCACGCAGACATGGGGAGAATGTGCAAACTCCACACAGACAGTCACCCGAGGCTGGAATTGAACCTGGAACCCTGGTGCTGTGAGGCAGCAGTGCTAACCACTGAGCCACCGTGCTGCCCCATACATTAACCAGGCTTTCACTTTTTAATACATCCCATCTATTTTTTATTAAACAACCTGCCTATCACACTGTAATGAATCCCAGAAGAATTCATAGATTCCCTACAGTATGGAACAGGCGCTTCGACCCAACAAGTCCACACTGAAGGTGAAGCCACCCAAACCCATTCTCCTACCCTATTATCTATATTTGCCCCTGACTAATCTAACTGACATGCACATTCCTGAACATTCTGGGCAATTCACCTCACATCTTTGGATTGTGGGAGGAAACCGAAGAGGAAACCCATGCAGACACAGGGGAGAATGTACAAACTCCACACAGACAGACAGTCGCCCAAGGCTGGAATTGAACTCAGTCCCTGACGCTGTGAGGCAGCAGTGCTGGGACCTGGGTTCAATTCCAGCCTCGGTGGTACGAATGTGGTACTAAAAGTTGAGGCAATTTGCTTCTGGGCTCCAGAATTACAGTATATTGAGCAATCTAACATTAATGTGTTCAATTTTTGTTGCAGTTGAACATGAAGATCATTTTGAAGCCAGAGTGCAGTATTATGGAAACAACTCCATTCAAGTAAGTTATAAATTGCTCCCAGTTTTATAAACAACTACAATGTTCCAGATCTGTATTGAGTTAGTAGATCCTACCAGAACCAGCTACACAATGGTGAATTGCTCAGAATTACGAAATGGAGGCCACCAGTCCCAAATGAAATATTCCAACATTTATACTCTACATATGCCTTCACCCATCCTTTAATTTTATTCTAATTGCAGCTCCCTCTATTCCTTCCCCCCCCCATGCATTAGCCGAGCTTTATCTTAAATGTATCCATATTATTTACCTTAACCATCCTCTGTTGTAGCAAGATACCTTCTCATTACAACTTGCTTCAGTGCATGTGCATGTGAGGGAGGGGACAATATCAGCCAGAATTCCTCACCCAGATTTCTAATGTGATGACTACTACAAATTAGTGCCTACATAAATGGATGAGAGTTGAAGGTCAGATATAAAGAATAGTTGGGTGCAATACTGGAGGACCAGGAGTATTTATTCCAGAATAAGTCAATGGGTCAGTGGTCAATGGAGAAATGAGTCAGCAAATGTATTAAGCAACTAATCACACTGAAGTTTTCTCACAGATACCAAATTAGTAAGTTAAAAGTGATGTCCTTCACCTTTAACTTAAATGTTCATACTAATAATTATTAAATCATACAAACAGTAATTTTTAAAGAAAGGTATGAAACAATACAAATTATTCTACATATTGTGGCCATTCTTGAGTGGAAGGAATGTATTTTGTTTATGCACCAGTTGTTTACCTCTGTGGCCTTGAATTTATTAATAAAAATATATTTGCCACACCCTAGATCCGCTTTAATTCCAGAGGAATCTTATACAACATTCCCAAGTCAGGTGGCAACACGGCATGAAATGTGTCAAAGAATGAAAAGGGTGCACATGCAGAAATATAAGAAACATACTCTGATTTGTCTGCTAAAAAGATCAACCATGGATAGGGAAACTATGGCACAAATCCAACAGTAACAGTTTCATTGTCTGATTAACTTAAATCAAAGCTACTGGGTAGTGTAAGATGAACCTGTTTGTGATGAAAGGAATTGGGGAATATTTGCTTGTGGTGGAGGGAACAGGAGCTGATGGCCAGGTCGAGAATAAAAAGCTCTGTCCAGGATGCCTTGTAGCACAGGGAGTCTCTACATCTAAGCGAGAAGGTCAGTTCAGAAATTCGACTCCCTGTCTCAGATTTGATGGCTATAGAAGATGCATTTGTAGCATGGTCAATTAGATTGATTGTCATCTGTAAATCTTTCTAATACATCAGAAGCAGGTGGTAAAAGTAGGAGGTTTCCTGGTCAGCAAGAACCATGCAGTAGTTGCAGTACAGCAGCCTCCCCAAGTTAAAAGATTCCAACCACAGGTTCTGTGGCAAGTGTCCTCCTTGCTTTGAGGGGTTGCTGGAGACAGAGAGAGAGAAAGAATTCTGTAGCAAATGCAAAGCTTTATGTTACACTCCATGGAGAGAACTGCAAATGATGTGGACAAGGTATGTATAGAGAATTTTTTACTAGAAAATTGACTAATCTGGAACAAAGTACAATTATGCAGAGATTAGGTGGATCGGATGCAATCAACATACAATCTCAGAGGAGTTTTAAAAGAAAGAGATTATGGAGGAGAAATTTACACATTGCAAAGAAGTTATGAAATAGTTCGAAGGGCTGGTGTATTATTTTTCATCACGTGTGAAGATGCAAATACTGTATTTGCTGCTCATTTCTGAAAACTGTTAGTATCAACTCATAAAAGAAAATATTGTTTCCTGGTTTGCAATTCAAACAGATTAGGAATAAACCATAAACAAGCTGGTTGATTAATTTATCAAGTAATGAAATCAATTTGCCCTGAATAGTCTCTACATCCTGATAGTAATGCAAATGATGTGAGGAGTCCTTAGGCGCACAACTTGGGGTTATTGTGAAAATGTTGGCTCAGAAATGAGTACTTTACTGACAACTCTCCTGCTTCATACTAACATTTAGAATTATTTAAGTCATTGCATGGGGCACTGGGCCTTATGGCTCTTCTGAAAGACATAAACAACATTGCAGCATTTCAATCTTCAAGTCTCTTATGAGTGAGAAGTAAACCTATGGCCCCAAAATTCCTATCATCTGAGCAATGGCTGACAGGTAATGCAAAACAGAAATTGGTGTCAGATTCCCTTCTCTAAAAGATGCTACTTAGAGTCATAGAGATGTACAGCATGGAAACAGAGCCTTCGGTCCAACTCGTCCATGCAGACCGGATATCCGGCCTAATCTAGTCCCATTTGTCAGCACTTGGCCCATATCCCTCTCAACCCTTCCTCTTCATATACCCATTGAGATGCCTTTTGAATGATGTAATTGTACCCATCTCCACCATTTCCTCTGGTACCTCATTCCATTTGCAGTGACCTACAGTCATCCATGGTTTTAGTGCAGATGGGGTGATCGTCTAATTCTTCCCTTTGTAGGGTTCTAATGGACCACATCACCTGTCCATCACTGCAATGTAAAGATCATCCCCAACTTTAACTCTGCATTATGGTTAATCAAACCAGTGTTCCAACCCCATCCTATTCACTATCCTCATCGGGATCTGTGAATTCAAACCTACCCAGGCTCCTCGGTGTGGAAGCCACTCTCTTTCAACAGAAGTCCTACCTCCAACCACTTAATGCTGATCAATGCTAATGGGACAACTGTCAAGATGGCAAGTGAGTTCACCCTGACTTCTAAACTTGGTGGGGGTGGTAGTGGTTCTTGTTTGAGGACCACAGTGTCTAATACAATCCAACCCATTCTGACACATAAGGAGACCATTCAGCATACCAAGTCCATGTTAGCTCTTTGTAGTGAACTCCAGTCCTAAACCCCCAGTCATAACACAAAGCTCTGAAAGTTTATTCCCTTTGAGTATCCATTCAACTTCTATTCAAAATCATTGATTCTTTTTCTGCTTCCAGCAGTCTCACAAGCAGAGGGGTCTAGGTCATTACCATTTTCTCTGAAAAAATGCTCTGCTTCACAATCAGCTGCATACCTTGCCCAAAACTTGAAATTAATGGGAACAGCTTTTCTGTGAAGCTCATTTAAACCTGACATAATCTGGTCCACCTCAATCAAATCACCCCTCGATTTCCTTTGGTTCAGGGAAAACATTTTCTACAGGAGCTAAGATCACTCATCCCTGGAATAATCTTGGTAAATCTTCTATAGACCCTCTCAAGAGCCTTCATGAATTTCTCAAAAGTGTGGTGAGCAAAACAAGATGCAATACTGAAGTCATGATCTAACCAGAACATTACAAACATTCGTACCTAACTGTAAAACTGATTGATTTCCTTTATCAAACTTGTGCCACAGGACCTGGATATTCTAGAAAGTATTGTAGGAGACCTTATAGCCAAGAGGATGTTTGCCTCAGATCAGCAAAGAAATGAATCCAAAAGGTTGGGACAGATTTTGAAAATTGCTGGACTGAACACTTGCATCAATGTGTACAACTACAGACTCTCAACAACTTATTTTGGTAACTAAATGAAAGTTTATTTAACATCACTAGCAATTTCATGTGTTCACATGAGCCAAATGGTACCTTCATTCATCAGGTGTATTTAAGTAGCATTTAAAACATTGAATTTAAAATGTCATACACAAACGTTTGAACTCTGAGTAAATCTGCAAGGAAGGGAATAATGTGGGAAGCATGTTTAGGGAGATGGTCACACATTGGTTAGGAGCTAAGTGGCTAAGAGGAAATGAGTGACAACCAGGTTATCTAAGTTAGTAGTACCTAAGATAATCTGGCTGGCAACATAGGAATACCCAAACCAATCCCACTCACTAACAGGTCTTCTATTTTGGCGACTGGTGAGGGCCAAATCGATGGTATTATTGGTGGCTTAGATGCTGAGGGAGCAGGGACGAAGAGGGGAAGAAGTGCAAAAATTAAAGGGAATTCATTAGGGATACAGATAAGCATTACTGTGGCCAGCAATGTGACTCAGGGGTGGTAGGCTGCTCCTTGACACCAGGAATACAGCAGCTGCAAGCTATTGATATGGAGGAAGGTGAACAGCTAGAAGTCATGGTCCACATTAGCACCAGTGATAAATATAGGAAAATAGATGAGGTTTTGAAAGCAGACTATAGGGAGTTGGGAAAGAGTTTAAAAGGCAGGTCCTCGAAAGCAACAAAGTGAGAACTGTTCTCAGTGCCGAACACTTGAGAATATAGGTATGAGAGGATTAAGTGATTAAACACATGTCTGAAGAATTAGTTTAGGACAGAGCAGTTCTGGAGCAGATAGCTGGGTTGCACCTTAGCAAGACTAGGACTAACATCCACGCAGCAAAATTTGTTGCTATTGTTAGAAGTGTTTAAACTAGATTGACAGAGATAATTCCTAACAGGGTATTCAGATTGGAGAAAAGTAAAACTTGTAAGTAGTAAAGAAGCTTAAAAAAAATTAGAAGACATATGAAGAAAAGTTGAGCATCAAATTGAATCAAAGTTAAGGGCACTCTATCAGACCGCTTACAGAATTCATACCAGGTAGATGGTTTGAAGGCATAAGTAGGCATAATTTAATTGTCATTACAGAGATGTGGTTACACAATGCTTAAGACTGGGAGCTGAATATTTAATTATATACTTTATTTCATTTAGGAAGGCTAAAAAAAAGTCACCATAGTCCCAGAGGACCATAGGCTGCTTGCCCATTACAGACTGGTGGTAGTTTCACCTGAGGGTCACCATGCATCAGGCCAATGGTGAGGTTGAGTGAATGAGACCTTCATGGTAACCTCAGCCTGTATGGGAATTGAACCCATACTGCAGGCATCATTCTGCATCATAAGCCAACTTTCCGTCGGACCTAAAGGCTAAGTGAAAAGGAAAGAGTGGAGGTGGTGTTGTTAATAGGGATGATTTAATTCATTAGATAGGATCTTAGATTGAAGGAGCTAGCTGGAGAATTAGTTTCGCATAGTTAGAGACAAAGGGCAGAAAATATTATTGAGAAGTGTGTATAGACCACCAAACTATGGCTGTAATGTTGGGCACAGTGTAAAACAGGAAATTAGAGGTACATGTAACATAGGTAATTCAATACCAGTGGACAACTTTAATTTACTTCTTGACTGGGTTAACCTAATCAACACTAATGCTGTAGAAAATGGACAAAGTTAAAAATCGCACAACAACAGGTTCTAATCCAACATGTTTATTTGTAAACACAACCTTTCAAAGCACTGGGTCTTCATCAAGTGGTTGTGGAGCAGGACCGTAAGACACAGAATTTATAGCAAAAGGTTATAGTGTCATGTGGCTGAAATATATTAAAACAAACTTAGATTAAATCTTTCATCTTTTAGAATGGGGTTTCCTAGTTTTTGTTTATTAATATGTAAATACCAGAACTCCTTTTAAGTCACGTTCTCAAGATAACTTCAAATTTTCTCACAAAAGGTGTCATCTCAGCTCAGACAATGCACTAAAGGTGTGAAGTTAAACAGATTTTAACCTCACATCTTTAATGCATTGTCTGAGCTGAGATGACACCTTTTGTAAGAAAATCTGAATTTCTCTTGAGACTGTGACCTAAAACAAGTTCTGGAACTTACATATTAATGAACCGAAACTAGGAAACCCATTCTAAAAGATGAAAGAGTTAATCTACGTTTGTTTAGTATATTTCAGCCGCATGACACTGTAACCTTTTGCTATAAATTCTGTGTCTTACGGTCCTGCTCCACAACCACCTGATGAAAAAACAGCATTCCAAAAGCTGGTGCTTACAAATAAATCTGTTGGACTATAGCCTGGCGTGTCCACCCAGTCCAACACCGGCTCCTCCAAATCATGATTGCTGTAGAAGATGGATTCCGAACGCAAATTGGAGTTTGGTTTCTGATGTTGTACTTCGCAGAATGAACTGTGAATCAGGGTCAACTGGGTTTAGTATTGAGTAATGAGGAAGGGCCAATAACTAGGCTGTACAGGAATTTTTGCTCACATCCAGAATTTTGGTTATTTTCCTATCTTAGAACTTGAAGTTCAAGTTATGAGATTCAATGCTGATCAAAATGTCAGAACAGCAACACTATCTGCTCAAGGTAACCTTGTGGAGATTCCTTTGGAAGTGGAAAACGGTCAACCAGGTTTTGATAAATTTCTTTCTTATTCATATTTATTTCTATGAGTTTAAAAGTTTCATCTGAACTCTTCTATAGCACATCATGATCACCATTGACTAGAAAATTTACCAGTCCAGCTGTATAAATATTGTTGCTACAAACCAGGTCAGGGGATAAAATGCTTGCACAAGTAACTTACCTCCTCTCCCTGACAAAGGCTGTCCACCAGATAGTGATCAAGCTGAAGTCAGGAATGTGATGGAATACTTTCTACTTGCCTGGATGAGTGCAATTCCAAAGACAGATAAAAAAAACTCCAATTCCCTCCACAACAAAGTAGCCACTTGATTAGTACCCAATCCACTATGCTACACATCCATTCCCTCCATCACAATGGCAATTCACCAAGCCCCTCCATCAGTACCTTCCAAACCAGTGGCCACTACCACCCGGAAGTACAAAGAGAGTATTCACATGGGAACATCACCACCTACAAATTCCCCTCCAAGTCATACAGTATCCTGGCTTGGAACTACAATGGAAGTCCAATAGAAAGTGGATCAATATAACTTTACCAAGGTAGTCTTGTGGCTCCCAATAAAGGAAAATCTTAACTGCCTTATCCCACCCTCAGCACTACTCCTTGCTCCATACTTCATGGCCCCAACATTCCCCCACAACTGCCTCTCATCATCGGTCCCAATCCAATTCAACACCGCTCCCACTCATTGCCCTCACCACCCCTACCACCCCAATAACCTCAACCAAACACATTCCTGACCAACCCCTCAACTCAACTTTTCTTTGCTCACATAGCCACCTTGCCTCACTCACATACATCACTCACAGCATCTCTTGTAAATTTTCATATTTATTTTTTCCATGTTAGATTGCATATATAGAGTAACAATGATGTAGGCACGAACACAGCAATTTATATTTGCATAATGTATTTAATGATGAACAATGTTCTTTTGAATATAATTTTGTTGACGATGTAAGATTCCTCTACTGTGTGACAGATACAGGAATTGTTCATGTAATAAATAGGCAAATAATAAATGCTGTGAATGAGTTATAAAGAATGAATCAATCATGGTGTTTGGAGTTTAGAAGACTACAAGATGATCTTGCAAGCTGCTTGCTCCCCTGGCTGGAGAATGTGAACAACAGTCTCAAGATAAGGGGTGCTGTGAATGCTCACTTAGCCATAGTCACAGAAATGTACAATGTGGAAACAGATTATTCAGTCCAACTCGTGCATTATGACCAGATATCCTAAACTAATCTACAGCCATTTGCCAGCACCTGGTCCATATCCCTCTAAATCCTTCCATCATTCCATAAACACACAATTTGCGTGAAAAGGTTGCCCCTTAGATCGCTTTTAAATTTTTCCCCTCTCATGCTAAACCTATGCCCTCTAATTATAGACTCCCCCACCCCAGGGAAAAGACCTTGTCTTTTCACCTGATCCATGTCCCTCATGATTTTATAAACCTCTATAAGGTCACCCCCTCAGCGTCTGACGCACCAGGGAAAACAGCCCCAGCCTATTCAGCCTCTCCCTATAGCTCAAACCCTCCAACCATAGCAACATCCTTGTAAATCTTCTCTGACCACTTCCAAGCTTCACAACATCCTTCCGATAGGAGGGAGACCTGAATTGGACACAATATTCCAAAAGTGGCCTAACCAATGTCCTGTACTTCCATAACATGACCTCTTAACTTCTAAACTGAATGCTCTGACCAGTAAAGGAAAGCATAACAAATTCCTTCTTCACTATCTTATCTATCTGCAATTCTACTTTCAAGAAACTATGAATCTGCACTCCAAGGTCTCTTTGTTCAGCAATATACTCTGGGACCTTATGATTAAGTGTCTAAGTCTGCCCTGATTTGCCTTTCCAAAATGCAGCACCTCACATTTATCTAAATTAAACTCCATCTGCTATTCCTTGGCTCATTGGCACATCTGATCAAGATCCCATTGTACTCTGAGGTAATCTCCTTCACTGTCCACCACACTCCATTTTTGATGTCATTTTCAAACATACTAACTGTACACCCTCCTCCAAATCATTTTTATAAGTGACAAAAAGCACTGGACCCAGCACTGATCCTTGTGGCACACTACTGGTCACAGGCCTCCAGTCTGAAAGCCAACCCTTCATCACCACCCTCCGTCTTCTACATTCGAGTCAGTTCTGTACCCAAATGACTAGTTCTCCCTGTATTCCATGTGATCTAATCTTGCTAACTAGTCTACCATGAAGAGCCTTGTCAAACGCCTTACTGAAGTCCATATAGATCACATCCACTGTGCTGCCCTGATCACTCCTCTTCGTTATTTCTTCAAAAAGTCAAGTTACTGTGAGACATGATTTCCCATTCACAAACATATGTTGACTATCCCTAATCAGTCCTTGCCTGTCCAAATACAAGTAAATCCTATGCCTTAGCATTCTTACCAAAACTTGCCCACCAGCAATGTCAGACTCACCAGTCTATAGTTCCCTGGCCTTTCCCAACCACCTTATGAAATAGTGGCACCATGTCAACCAATCTCAAGTCTTTCGGCACCCTACCTGTGACTATCAATGACACCAAATATTTCAACAAGGGGCCCAGCAATCACTTCCCTAGCTTCCCACAGAGTTGTAGGGTACATCCAATCAGGTCCTGGGGATTTCTCCACATTTATGCATTTTAAAACATCCAGCATGTCCTCCTCTGCAATATGGATTTCACCTGTCATAGGAACATAGCAATAAACAACACAGGAGCAGGCCATTTGGCCTGTCAAGCCTACTCCACCATTCAATGTGATCATGGCTGATCACATGACTCATAACAGTCCTACAGCATGCAGACAGTCCTTTTGGCCCAAATTAGTCCACTCAGACCAAAATGTCCATCAACACTAACCTCATTTCCCTGCACTTGGCCCATATCCCTCTAAACCTTTCCTATCCATGTATTTGTGCAAATGCTTTTTAATAAATGTGAATATAACCACCTCAACCTTTTCCACTGGCAACTCATTCCACATGTCCACCATCCTCAGTGGAAACAAGTTGCCTCTCAGGTTCCCTTTTATTTTTTCCCCTCTAACCTTAAACGGATGCCCTCTAGTCCTCTATGCCCTCTAGTCCTCGATTCCCTAACCCTGTGAAAAAGACTCAGTGCATTCACCCTATCCATGCTTCTCATGATTTTATACACTTTGAGAAGATCCTCCCTCACCGTCCTACATTCGAAAAAGCTCCTAGCTTGTCCAACCTCTTCCTATAACTCAGACTATTGAGTCCTGGCAACACCCTTGTAGATTTCTTCTGCATTCTTTCCAGTTTAATAACATCCTTCCTACAGCAAGGTGACCAAACTGAACACAGTGCTCCAAGTGCAGCCTGACGAATGTCCTGTACAACTGCAACAAAATTTTCCAACTTTCTTACTCAAAGCCCCGGGTGATGACAGCCAGTGTGCCAAAAGTCTTCTTCACTACCCTGTCTACCTGTCACTCCACTTTCAGAGAATCATGCACCTGAACTCCAAGGTCCCTCTGTTCCACTCATTCCTTAAGGCTAAACCATCCACCACAAAACTCCTACTTTGATTGGACTTTCCAAAATGCAAGACCTCACACTTATCTACATTAAACTCCATTTTCCATTTCTTGGCCCACTTCGCCAGCTGATCGAGGTCCTGCTACAATTTCTGCCAACCTTCCTCACTGTCCACGATACCTCTTACTTTAGTGTCATCTGCAAACTTATTAATCATGCTTTATACGCTTTCAATCAAATCATTGATATAGATAACAAGCAGCAACGGGTCCAGCACCAACCCCTGAGGCACTCCACTAGTCACAGGCCTCCAGTCCGACAAGCATCTTTCCACTGTTATCCCCTGTTTCCTATTGTGTCTCCCTATCAATGACACAAATATCTCAGTAAGGGGCCCAACAATCACTTCCCTAGCTTCCCACAGAGTTCTAGGGTACAGCTAATCAGGCCCTGGGATTTATCTACATTTAGCATTTTAAAATATCCAGCACCACCTTCTCTGTTATATAGATTTCACCTGTCATAGGAACGTAGCAATATACAACACAGGAGCAGAAGCAAGCCATTTGGCCTGTCAAGCCTGCTCCAATATTCAATGTGGTCTAGAGTCCTACAACACGGAGACAAGCCCTTTGGCCCATTCTTGTTCATCTTGGACCAAAATGTCCATCAACGCTAAGCTCATTTCCCTGCACTTGGCCTTCTCAATCTTTCCTATCCATGTATTTGTTCAAATGCCTTTCAAATGTCAATATACCCACCTCAACCACTTCTGCTGACAACTCATTCAGCATGCATACCACTCTCATTGAAAAAAACATTGCCTCTCAGGTTCCCTTTTATTCTTTCCACTCTAACCTTAAACTGATGCCTTCTCATACTCAATTCCCTAGCCCTGGAAAAAAAGACTGAGTGCATTCACCTGATCCATGCTTTTCGTGATCTTATACACTTCTAGAAGATTCCCCTGTCTCACTATCCTACATTCTAAAGAATGGATTCCATGCGATCTAAACTCCAGAGAAACCTTATCAAACGGCTGATTGAAATCCACACAGACTACATCAACCACCCTGTCCTCATCAACCTTCCTCGTCACTTCATCAAAGAACTCTAACAGATTTGAGAGGCATGGTCTCCCATGCACAAAGCCATGATGACGATTCCAACTTTCTTACTCAAAGCTCCGGCTGATGACGTCAGTATGCCAAAAGTCTCCTTCCAAATTAAACACTGCCTTTCCAAATGCATGTATACCTTATCTTGCAGAATATTCTCAAATAACTGATCTACCACAGATGTTTGGCTTACTGGTCTATAGTTGTCAGGTTTTTCTCTGCAGCTCTTCTTGAATAAGGACACAACATTCGATACACTCCAATCTTCCAGAACCTCACCCGTGGCTAACAATATCCAAAAAATCAGTAATATTTTCTCCAGCCTCTTGCAGTGTTCTTGGATATATCTGGTCAGGACCAGGAGATTTATCCACCTTCGTATATTCTTATACATCTCACATCTTCTCTCCTGTGATATAGACTATTCCCCAAGATATCAGCACTAACTTCCCCAAATTCCCAAGTTTTCATTACTTTCTCCACAGTCAACACAGAAAAGAAATATTCATGGAGGTCCTTGCCCATCTCCTGCAGTTCTACACAGACAATTTCACAATGGTCCTTGAGGGATCCTATTCCATTGCTAGTTATTCTTTTTCCGTTAAAATACTTGAAGAACCTCTTTGTATTCTCCCTAATCTTCTCAGCCAAGGATATCTCATAGTCCCTTTTTCATCGTATTTATTTCCTTCTTCAGTAAACTCCCGTACCCCCTATATACTTCCAGAGATTCCCTTGATCCCAGCTGCCTGTACCTGAGCCATACCTCCTCTTTTTCTGGTCAAAGCCTCTTAACCTCTTGTCATTCAGGGTTCCCGATTCCTGTCAATCTTGCCTTTCAGCCAAACAGGAACATATAGACCTTGAACTCTAGCTATCTCACTTTTAAAGTCCTCCCACTTGCTGGTGGTCCCTTTGCCTGCAAAACAAATTTCTCCAATCAACCCTTCAAGATAATTCCATCAAAATTCATCTTGACCCAGTTTAGAACTTGAACCTGTGGACCAGTTTTGTGTCACTCCATAACGATTTTAAAATAACTGAACTTTGGTCACTGATACCCCATTGCCACCTCCGTCACTTTCCTGCCCTATTTCCCAAGAGTAGGTCGAGCTTTGCCTCTTCCCGAGTAGGACCCTCTATATACTCCTTGAGCAAACGTTTCTGAGCTCACTTAATAAATTCCATCCCATCTAAACCTTTAACTCTCTGGCAGTCTCAGACTATGTTAGGAAAATTAAAATTCCCTACTACTGTACAACTCATCCAACCCAGTTTCCACTTTCTTCCATATCTTTTGATCCCCACTAATCCTAAGAACTATATCTAAATCTTTCTTAATAGTCTTCAATTTTTTTGGCCTCAAGAGATTCCTGTGGCAGAAAATTCCATAGGCTTACCACTCTCTAGGTAAAGAAATTCTTCTTCATCTCAATCTTAACTGGCCGGACCTCTTATCCTTAAACTAGAACTCTTGGTCTTGGATTCTCCAGTTATCAAAATATTCTTTCTGTATCTACCCTGTCTAGTTTCCCCCCCCCCCCCCCCCCCCCAAACTCTAGCGAATGTAGAGTCATGGAGTAATTTAGTATGAAACAGATCTTTTGGTCCAACTCATTCAGGTCAACCAGATATCCTAAATTAATCTAATCCCATTTGCCCGCATTTGGTGCGTAACTCTCCAAACCCTTCCTATTCATGTACGCATCCAGATGTCTTTTAAATTTTGTAATAGTACCAGCCTCTACCACTTCTTCTGGCAGCTCATTCCATGCATGCACTACGTTGTAAGGAAAATAAAAATTACCCTTTACATCCCTTTTAAATCTTTCCTGTCTCAGCTTAAACCGATGCTCTCCAGTTTTGAACTACCCTATTCTGGGAAAAAAGGCCTTGGTTATTCACCCTAACAATGTCCCTCACAATTTTATAAACCTCCATAAGGTCACCCTTCAGCCTCCAATATTCCAAAGAAAATAGCCCCAGCCTCTCCCTATTGCTCAAACTTTCTGATCCCAGCAACATCCTTGTGAATCTTTTTTCAATCCTTTCAGGTTTAACATCTATAGGTGAAGGGGTCACTGGAGAAGGGGTCTGGGTGGGTTGTGCTTTGGCGGGCCGGTGTGGAATTGTTGGGTGGAAGGGCCTGTTTCCACACTGTAAGTAATCTAATCTAAAAATAATAACAGGAAGACCAGAATTGAATGCAGCATTCTAAAAGTACCCTAATCAATATCCTGTACCGTGTGGAAGTGCCAAGTGGTGGACTGGGGTGCACAAAGTTAAAAATCACAACACCAGGTTATGGTCCCACAGGTTTATTTGGAAGTACTAGCATTCGGATCGCTGCTCCTTAATCGGGTAACAATCCAGGTTTGTTAAATGTATTATTTTAGTTGCATGACACCAGGATCCTTTGCTATACATTCTGTGTCTTATGATCCTGCTCCACTATGAAAGCTAGTACTTTCAAATAAATGTGTTGGACTATAACATGGCACTGTGTGATTTTTTTTAACAATATCCTGTACATCAGTAACATGACTCCCAACTCCGATACTCAATGCACTGATCAATAAAGGCAAGCATACCAGACTCTGTCCACCTGTGGGTCCACTTTCAAGGAATTATGAACCCGCACCCCAACTTCACTTTGTTCAATAACACTAAGTGTGTAAGACCTGCCCTGATTTGCATTACCAAAATGCAATACTTCACATTTATCTAAATTAAATTCCATCTATCACTCCTTGGTCCATCTGATCAAAGTCCTGTCTCTCCCCATTTGCCATCCACGAATCAGTTTACATATTCAAGGCTGAGATTGATAGATTTTGGATCTAAAGGGAATCAAGTGACATGGGTATAATGTGGGAAGGTGGATTTTAAGTAAATCTCCAACCATAACTTGACTGAATGCTTGAACAGTGTTGATACTAAATGGCCAACTGCTGTTCCTGGTTTTTGTCCCCTGTTAAAATGTCTGTACTATTGAATTACCCACAGATCTCGTTGCTGTGGCCTTCTTCTCATACAACAGCACTGACCCTAAAGGCGTAGGTTTGGACATGCAGGACATAAAAAAACCAGAGATCACAATAATCTTTGATATAATCACAGGCATAAAAAGGGCAAAATGCCTGAGGAAACCTTGTGAACTAATCCGTTTTATCTTCCAAAATAATCAGGTTTGTCAAGTTATATTTTTCCTGCAAAAAGTGTTCAATTAACATGTACAGCCAAATGATTCAATATAATGGCAAATGGCAATAATCTATAGAAGATCTACTCTACTTTCAGCAGCATGAGCACAGATAATGGCCAACAGTTTATAAAATTTTTAAAAATTGTATTTACATGACACTTTTCACAAACTCAATCATCTCAGGATATTTTGTCAACTTTGGAAATGTAGTCATTGTCACAAAGTAGAAATATAGCTGCTAATTTGCACTCCCACTAAGAGCAATGCAATAACCAAATAATCTGTTTCAGTATTGTTAGTTAAGGGATTAATATTGGCAAAAAGATCAGGAGGGGAGCTCTTCTGTTCTTTGACAACTATAGCCAAAGCATCTTTTATATTCACCTGTCAGGGAAGCCAAGGTTCTGGATTAAAAATCCCATTCAAGACACGACATTTCAGATCAGAACTGCCTCAGTACTGTGCTGGAATGTCGACCTAAAGTACTTACTTTCAATGTCTCAAGTAATTACGAACTCAATACGCTCTCACTCAGAGACATAGTGAGCTACACTGCAATGGGCATCACAGTGGTTCATTAGTTAGCACTGCTGCCTCACAGAGCCAGGGATCCAGATTCAATTTCACCATCAGTCAACTGTATGTGTGGGTTTCTTCTGGGTGCTCTGGTTTCCTGCCACAGCCAAAGATGCGCAGGTTAGGTGGCTTGGCCATGCTAAATTGCACCTAGTGTCCAGGGATGTGCAGACTAGATAGGCTAGCCATATGCAGGGTTCCAGAAACAGGGTAGGGGAAGGGTTTGAGCCGAATGCTCTGCGAAAGATTAATGTGACTTGATGGGCTGAATGGCCTGCTTCCAAACTGTTGAGATTTGATGATTAGATCAGATATCAAACTACTTGGTCAAAAAGGAATCTTTTGAATTAGCATGGTGGTACAGTGGTTAGCACTGCTGCCTCACAATGCCAGGGACCTGTGTTCAATTCCAGTCTTGGGTGATTATCGTGCAGAGGTTGCATGTTCTTCTCATATCTGCGTGGGTTTCCTCCAAGTGCTCAGGTTTGGCAGACCGGTCATGCTAATTTGTCCCATAGTGTCCAGGGATATGCAAATTAGGTGGATTCGTCAGTTACAGGAACAGTATGAGATGCTCCTCAGAGGGTCAGTGAAGGATTTATGGGCCAAATCGCATCTTTCTGCACCATAGGAATTCTGTTCTGTTCAAACTACCACCACTGAAAAAGAAAATTACCACAGCCCACATGGACCAATATACAGAATTACAGTACAAGTGAGGCAGTGCTGGAATAAGTGGTAAGTCTATATGTACAGGTAAAAGTGGCCTTGTGACTCAATGGTAGTGTCTTGCTTCTAAACAAGAGGCCCAGGTTCCAGTCTGACCCGTTCCAAAGGCTGACTTGTAAAATATGACTCAGATAAAAGAGAGTCATTTTTAAGGCCATGGGACATGAAGGGATTGGGGCGATATTAGCATAATGCTGTTATGGGCTTAATGTCATATATTCCTTTATGAGGAAACTGTCTAGAAATCTAAAGGCTCAGACTAATGTTATGGGAACATGGGTTCCCATGCCACCAGAGCACCTGGTGGATTATAATTTAAATTCAATCAATAAAATCTGGAGTCGAAAGTTACTAACAGTGACGGTCACTAAACCTATTATCGAGTGTTGTAAAACCTACTTGGTACACTAACGCCCTTAAGAGAAAAGATCTGCCATCTTACCTGGTCTGCCTCTATGCAACATTTAAACTGTTCTCTGGAATGAAGTAGCTAGTCACTCAGTTCAGAGCAAATAGGGATGGACAACAAGTGCTGGTGTTCCTAGCGATACCTGCATCCCTTGAAAGAGCTTATTTTTCTCCTTTTCTGAGAGCAATGACTGTTTGAAGGTAACAGAAAAAGTTTACAAGGATTCTGATAAATGCACGGTGCGTCATTGGCTTTTCAAATAGATGTGTAGAGTATAAACAGAATGTTGTGCTAAACCTTTCTGTTAATCACTGGTTAGACCTCAATTGGATTACTTTGCATAAAAGATGTCAAGAACTTGGAAAGGATGGAACAGCCATTTATTAAAATTATACCAGAAATGAGGAGCTTTATCAATATGGAGAAACCAGAGAAGTTGGGATTTTTCACTTCAGAGAAAAGAAGTTTAAGAGGATAAACAGGTCAGATGCTGGGAATTCACTTTCTCACTTCTAAAAGTCTGTCCGCCATTGGCAAGGCATAAGTCAGGGCTGTGTTGGAATACTCCCTGCTTGCTTGGATGGCTGCTGCTCCATTAACTTATTACCGACACACAGTGGTAACAGTGTACTATCTATAAGATGCATTGCAACCACTCAGCAAACCTCATTTGAATGCCTCCAAACTTTGAACTCCACAACCTAGAAGGACAAGGGCAACAGATATATTGAAACACAAATTCCCCTCCAAGCCACACACCATCCTGACTTAGAATCTTATTATCATTCCTTCAGTGTTACAGGGTCAAGATCCTGGAACTCCCTCCTTAACAGGACTTCAGATGTACCCATGCCACAGGGACTAAAGCAGTTCAAGGAGGTGGCTCATCACCACCTTCTCTAGTACAATCATGGATGGGCAATAAATGTTGACTCTGCCCACATCCCACATGATTAAAGAAAATTTTAAACACGTTTTATGTTACTTTCTTCTTCTTTTAACCAGAGAACTAATGGATGTAATGGATGTGTCAAATGTGCATACTTAAAGAGTGGAATGGACAACAACAGTGCATCTTTTGAAAAGTGTGACACAGAAAATTTCAACGAGACCCATACCGAATGCAAGTGTAATCAAGTGTCTGATTTTGTTGCACTGGCAAAAATGGTACAGTCCACAACTAAATTAATTCAATTTCAAATAGGGGATGAATTGACAACTTCTCATCATAAATTAAAACTGTGTATTTTCTAAAGGTATTCTTAATTAAAAAAGGAAATTCAGACTTTGATCCTAATGTATGCAATTGTGAATGTCATCTTCTAAGGAAAGTAGGTTGGTGGTGAATTAGTTGAGATGGCTAGCTCGTAGTTGAAAAAATAGAGGGTGAGCTCAGTTGCATGGAAAATTATAAGATCAACGGTAAAGCAGAAGATAGAATTGCAGATGTTATCGATTGTTATCAGAAAACAAAAGGAAGGTGCATAATGTGTGAATGTCATAATGTACCAAGGAACCATAAAATTGTCAGGAAATTCAATAGTAGAAGGCTTTGTATTTAAATGCATAAAGGAGTCAGAATGAACTAATGGTGCAAATCGAAGTAAATGAATTTGATCTATTGTCATAACAGAAACATGGTTACAAGGAGATAAAAACTGAGAACTCAACATTCAGGAATATTTGATCTTCTGGAACGATAGGTGGGATGGAAAAGGTGATGGGGTAGCCCTGGTAATAAGCAATGACATTTGGACAGTTGTGAGAGATGATCTAGGCTTACATGATGTGGACTTTATTTGGGCAGAGGTAATAAAAAAGAACGAGTGAAAGATGGCATTAGTAGGAGCAGTGTGCAGATCTCCAAATCGTAGACGCTCAGTGGGAAAATCTAAAAATCAACAAACAATACCATGAAAAAAAGAATCGAGCAATAATTATGCGTGATTTTAATCTTCATGTTAATTGACTTAATCAAATTGGCAAGGGTAGCTACTACAATAAATTCATAGAAAATATTACAGATAGTTTCTTAGAGCATTATGTCATGGAGCTAAACAGGGAACATTGTTTAACTTAAATAATGGCAATTACAAAATGAGATATAGTTAGCTAAAATGAACTAAGTGAATAGATTAGCAGGGAAATAGTAAGTAAGCAGTGGCAGTCATTTAAGGAGGTATTTCATGGCTCTTGCAAAAATACATCCCAGTAAGGAAAGATTCTCAGAGAAGATAAAACAGCCATGGCTAACCAAGGATGTTAAAAAGAGTATAAAGTTGAAAATAAAAACCAATAATGAGGCCAAAGTCAGTGATAGTGCTGAAGACTGGGATAATTTCAGAATTCAGCAAAGGAGAACCACAAAGATAACAATCACTGAGAAAATAATCTATGAGGCCAAGCTAGCAAGGAATATTGAAACTGACCATAAGAGCTTCTTTAAAAATATAAAAAAGAAGAGAGAGATCAAAGTGACTATATGCCCCTAGAAAATGAATCCAGGGAGATGATTTTGGGAAACAAGAAAATAGCAGAGGGGTTAACCAGATATTTTGCATCAGTCTTTAGAGGGGAAGATACTACAAACATTACATTTATATTGAAGAATGTGGGGAGGAACTAAACACCATCACCATTAGTAAAGGTGTAGCATTAGACAAACAAATAGGCTAAAGGCAGTTAAGTTCCCTGGCCCTGATGGCTTGCATTCTAGGGGCAGCTACATAGATAGTGGATGCATTGGCTATAATTTTCCAAAATCTGCAAAAGGATCAGCTATTGTGACAACTATATTCAAAAAGGGCGGGGTGCAAATAGCATGTACAATTGGTTCTGCTAATAACAGGTTTTCCTTCAACATAAATTGGTTTAACACGATTGAAGAGTTTAGACCATTGTTTATAGAATGCGAACTTTTTTTTTTATCTGTATTGGCTATAACTCGATTCTGGCCCCATCGGTTTAAATGGCGTGGCTAATGCGTGATTTTCTTGTAGTGCGAGATCGCATGAGAACAGAACTATCACAGCCAATAGTAATTACAGGCCGATTATCTTAACATCTACTGTTGGAAAAGTACTGGAAGCAATTATTAAGGAAGTAATAGAAGAACATTTCGAAAACCATAACCTAATTAGCATGGCTTCATGATAGGGAAATTGTATCAGACTAATTTCTTAGTATTTTTCAAGGAGGTCTCAACCAGAATGGATAGAGAGGAACCAGTATGTGTTGTATATAGTCTTCTAGAAGGCTTTTGACACAATATCTTACAAAAAGCTAAGTAATAGGAGAGGCCCACATTGCTGGAGGTAATCTTTTACCATAGATAGAGAACTGGCTAAAGCACAGGAAATGGTGAATGGGTATGAGGGATTCTTTCTCAGGTTGGTGGCTCATGACCAATGGGGTTCCACAGTGCTCAGTGCTTGGGCTACAACTGTTCATAAAATATATCAATGACTTGGAAGAAGAAAACAAATATACTGTAATCAAGTTTGCAGATAACACAAAACAGATGGAAAGGCACATTGTGAGAGGGAAACAAACAGTTTACAGAGAGGTATTAATAGGTTGACAAATGCAGTTTAATGTGTGAAAATGCGAAATTGTTCATTTTGGAAAGGAGAACAGAAGAACAGAATAATAGAATATTATTTAAATGGAGAAAAGTTGCAGAAAACTGCAAAACAAATGGACTTGGAGGGACTCGTTCACAAAACACAAAAGCTAGCACATAAGCACAGCAGGTAATCAGGAAGGCTAATTGAATATTGGCTCTTACTTCAAGGAGGCTGAATTATAAGAATAGGGAAGTGTTACTGCAATTGTACAAGATGCTGGTGAGGCCACTTCTGGAGTATTGTGAGCAATTTCATTGCATATTTAGGGAAAGATATTACTCTATTGGAGACAGTTTAGAGAAGGTTCACTAGGATGATTCTTGGTTTGGAGGGACTATCTTATGAGCAAAGGTTAAACAGGTTGGACTCTACTCATTGGAATTTAGAAGAATGAGAGGTTATCTCACTGAAATATACAGGAATTTTTAAGGGGCTTGACAGGATAAATGCTGTGATGATGTTTCCCTTCATGAGAGAGTCTAGGACCTGGGGCGTAATCTCAAAATAAAGGATCACTAAGGAGGAGTTTTTACCGTCTTATGGTTATGAGACTGTGGAATACCTTGCCACTGAGAGCTGTGGGCCAGAGTCCTTATGTAGTTTTAAGGCTGAGAGAGACAAATTCTTGATCATAGGGGAATCAAAGGAAAGTGGACGTAAGGAATTTCAGATCAGCCATGATCTACTGAATGGCACAGAATGTTCAAGGGGCCAAAGAGCATTTTCCTGCTCTTTTTTCTGATGGCCTTACGGTCTTAATGAAAACAGTGTAGGTTAAATGTCCCTTCCAGCTCTTGGATCTTGCCACCTTGCTTGTCCAATGCTACACCAGCAACTGTCTCTCACTCTTTGTGTGACAGAGAGAGATGTCTACAGTCTCTCGAAGCTAAATACCTACGCATTTAGAGAAATAGATAGTGACCCCTGTCCCCCTCATCACAACAACAACTTGCACTTTTAATAGAGAAGATCAACACAAGGAACTTAGCACAGCTGCAGGAACCACAGAGACCAAGTCTAATTAGGATAGCTGGGGTGGGTTTTAGGGATGCATATTTTAGGAGGAGAGGCAGATGAGAGCTGGAGGGAATTTCCAGGAGTTAGATGTGGGTGGACATCCCTTTTGTGCTCCACTGGTGCATCAGTTTAGATTTTATGCCAAAGATCTAGCTGGCAAGGGATTCAATGCACAACCTTCAGACTCAGGTCAGAGTGTTATACCCATTACGCCACATCACTAATCACTTAATAGACATTCATTAACCCAGTACAGGTGATAGCATTGCAACACAACTTACTTTAGACTGAAGGTATTGTTTAATATTTTGTTGCAGAGTTGCTGTTCATCTATACTAACGGACATCGGGATCTTTGTGACATTGGCATGTATGGCCATCACACTATTTGCACTGGCAATCTGTTCAGAGAAAAAAACAGTCATCTTCCTAAGTCTGTTGCTGGTGGAGCTGTCTGCCCTGACAGGTTTCGATGTAGTTGGGCATGTATTCGGCTTCAGGGTGAGATCATTGAATTTATAGACAGTAGAACTTACAAACTGAGTCAAGGTTACAGAATGCCCAATGATTAGATTGCTGGCCAGAATCCAGAGTTATATCATTGGGTCGGCGCTCAAGAAGATACAAAACTTATACAAAATACAAGTCCTGCTGCTCTGTCAAGCCTATGACAACACCTTTACAAAATACTTCCTCTTTCTCATTGCCTTTCCTTCCCAGCCAAGTAATCTGATGGGAAAAGGGTTACCAATCCTCCAGGATTGGGACGAGAGTCTCCAGGATCCTGGTGGATGCAACTGTGGAGAAAAGTCATAGGCACACTGAAAAAGAAATAGTGTTTTGTTGTTGTTTTCTTTGAATATTTCTCATCACCAATTATGAAGTACGGAAATCAGAGAACCAAAATCTTTTTTCTCACCAATGGTCAAGCATCATCAAATAGATGATCTATGGCTTATTTTGCTTTCTAATTGGCAGAGGAAGACAGTGTGTTACACACAGCATATTGGTCAGCTGAAGGCTGGAGCCCAGCGCAAGTTACATCCAGGAATATGTTTTATCACAGTCAGCAACCTATCGAGGAGCAGCAAAACAAAGTAATCAGTGATGGTAAAGGAAAACATACTGGAAAATTTCTCTCCAACACCCTTAGGTGATCAAAACTGATCCAAGAGATCACAGGGACCAAGAGTGACCTGTAAAGATAGTATATTGACTTTCTCTCTCATATGTTCTTATTGTGTAATATAATGTTCCCCAAACTATTTTCTGATGTGACCCCATTTTTATTGACTCAGATTTTGTATGACTTCCCAGGTGAAAATGTAGCAGGTAGGGAAGTACATATATAATTGAGTAGGGGGGAGGGGAGATGCCCCCATTTGCCCATCCATCCGTTTACCAACATTTCATCCCTACATCTTTCACTGCCAAACCCCGTTTTACCCTTTCTTTTATTAGTCTGACCACCACCTTCCCCTGATCTCCCATTCATGCGGTAGTTGATAAAAAGACAGGCAAAATGGACACCTAGCTCTTCACACAGCAGAAATCAGGCCTCACTGAGCATTCATTTAAGTCACACACTCCAGTGGAGAAATAGTGAGATATTAAAGGAGCCGCGCTGTGGTCAGGCATCAATCAGAGTTTCACAACAACCCTGGTTGAGAAGATTAGGGTGAATCCAAAGAGGTTCTTTAATTATATTAAAGGAAAAAGAATAGCTAGAAGAGAATAGGACCCCTTAAGGACCAAAGCTGACATACACATGTGGAACCGGAGGAGATGGTCAAGGTCTTCAGTGAATATTTCTCCTTTATGTTTACCGTGGAGGAAGACATGAAGACTCGGGAACTTGGAAAAGTTAGTAATCACATCTTGGAGTCAGTCCATATCACAGTAGAGGTGGTGTTGGATGTATTAGAATGGATGAACATGGATAAATCTCCTGGTCCTGACCAGATATATCCAAGAACACTGCAAGAGGCTAGAGAGGATATTGCAGGGGCTCTGGCTAATACTTTTGCACCATCATTAGCCACTGGTGAGGTTCCAGAAGTGTATAAGATCTTGGGAGGTATGGACTGGGTGAATGCACTCAGTCTTTTTTCACAGGGTTGGGGAATCAAGGACTGAAGGACATCAGTTAAGGTTAGAGGGGAAAGAATAAAAGGGAAACTGAGGGGCAACTTTTTTTTTACATAGAGGGCGTTGCACATGTGGAATGAGTTACCAGCAGAAGTAGTTGAGGCAGGTACATTAACAACATTTAAAAGGCATTTGGACAAACACATGGATAGGAAAGATTTATAAGGATATGAGTCAAGTGCAGGGAAATGGAGTTAGCATTGATGGACATTTTGATCGGCATAGACCAATTTGGGCCAAAGGGCCTGTCTCTGTGCTGTAAGAATTTATGAGTCGATGACTTTGAACAGCCATTGCTGCTTCCGATCTCACGAACCCAAAGTCTTGTTTTACAACTCTACTAGATATACTGGCTTGCATTCGTATGAATTGACAACATAATTTTTCCCAAAATAAAAATATTCCTGTAATTTAATACTTTTTTTATCATTGCTTTGCAGAATCATTTTGAAGATACTCAATCGATAATAACAATCACATGTTTAATTATCTCGGAGGTGTCTCTCATGGTCATGATCTTCATTTTTACACATTGTTCCTTAGCAAAGACACATGTTAGCAACTCTCACATTCATCTGTGTCTGAATTTGTTCTTAGCAAACATGCTGTTCATAACTCAAAGTGACAGAGTTTGTAACAAGGTAAGACAAATCCTCCACACCAAGCGGCAATTCCGTATCTAAAAACAACAATGAAAAGCTAAACCTCTCAATGGTGTCTGCTAACATAGCAGATAAAAGAACTGTATGACAATCAAGTAAATATTAATGTATTGATCATTACACAACGTCATTTCAAACTGAATGGAACACAATCCAAACTCTGCCTGTTCAAATGAAATTGAGATCACTGACTAAATCTAGAAACACAAATGGTTACATTTGGCCCCTTATGTCTGAAGTGTCTCACAACTCATACCTCAAGCAATTTAAAATTAAATCCATTGTCCTACCCTCTTTACCATAGTTCTAAAGTGCCTTCTGCTTCAAATTACTATTCCATTATCACTTCACTCCATTTAGGTAATAAGCTTCTTTCTTATTCTTCCTTCCAAAATGGATAATTTCACATTTATCCACATTATACTCTATTTGTCACATATTTGCCCACTTACTTAGCTATCTATATCTTTTGTAACCTCCTTGTGTCCTTTTGACAATTTACCTATTTATTGTTATGCCATCAACAAATTTAGTAACCACATCTGCCATCCCTTCATCCAAGTCATTTCTCTGAATTGTAAATAGTTGAGGACCAGCACCCAGACTTGTGACACCATTATTCTTTAATTTTTTGCCAAACTTAAATGATTTATTACTTCAAATCGGTTTCCTGTTCAGTGGCCAATCTTCCATCCATGCCAATAACCCTTTACACCATCAGCTTTTAATTTTCTGCAAAAAGCTTTGATGTGGCACCTTATCAAATACATTCTAGAAATTTAACTGTGGCACATCCACTTGTTCCCTTTTATCCAAAGCACGTGATACTCCTTTAAGGAGTCCAGTAGATTGATCAAACAGAGTTCATGTTTCCATGTGAAAGGGAATTTCTAGAATGTTTTGTTTCTATCTTTCATTGCTAAAGCTGATTATTTGCTTATTGCAATTGTGGGACCTCGCTGGCTGAAAATTAGCTGCTGTTTCCTCCAATACTGTCAACCCTTCAAAAAGGACCTCATTGGCCCACCTCCCACCACCAAACCATCATCTCCCAGACCATCCAGGACCTCATCACCTCAGGGGATCTCCCATCCACCGCCTCCAACCTCATAGTCCCACAACCCCGCACCGCCCGTTTCTACCTCCTGCCCAAAATCCACAAACCTGCCTGCCCCGGCCGACCCATTGTCTCAGCCTGCTCCTGCCCCACCGAACTCATCTCCCAATACCTCGACACGGTCCTGTCCCCTTTAGTCCAAGAACTCCCCACCTACGTTCGGGACACCACCCACGCCCTCCGCCTCCTCCAGGATTTTCGCTTCCCCGGTCCCCAACGCCTTATTTTCACTATGGACATCCAGTCCCTGTACACCTCCATCCCCCATCACGAAGGACTCAAAGCCCTCCGCTTCTTCCTTTCCCGCCGCACCAACCAGTACCCTTCCACTGACACCCTCCTTCGACTGACTGAACTGGTCCTCACCCTGAATAACTTCTCTTTTCAATCCTCCCACTTCCTCCAAACTAAAGGAGTTGCCATGGGCACCCGCATGGGCCCCAGCTATGCCTGCCTCTTCGTAGGATATGTGGAACAGTCCATCTTCCGCAACTACACTGGCACCACCCCCCACCTTTTCCTCCGCTACATCGATGACTGTATCGGCGCTGCCTCGTGCTCCCACGAGGAGGTTGAACAGTTCATCAACTTTACTAACACCTTCCATCCTGACCTGAAATTCACCTGGACTGTCTCAGACTCCTCCCTCCCCTTCCTAGACCTTTCCATTTCTATCTCGGGCGACCGACTCAACACAGACATCTATTATAAACCGACTGACTCCCACAGCTACCTGGACTACACCTCCTCCCACCCTGCCCCCTGTAAAAACGCCATCCCATATTCCCAATTCCTTCGTCTCCGCCGCATCTGCTCCCAGGAGGACCAATTCCAACACCGCACAGCCCAGATGGCCTCCTTCTTCAAGGACCGCAGATTCCCCCCAGACGTGATCGACGATGCCCTCCACCGCATCTCCTCCACTTCCCGCTCCTCCGCCCTTGAGCCCCGCTCCTCCAACCGCCACCAAGACAGAACCCCACTGGTTCTCACCTACCACCCCACCAACCTGCACATACAACGTATCATCCGCCGCCATTTCCGCCACCTCCAAACGGACCCCACCACCAAGGATATATTTCCCTCCCCTCCCCTATCAGCGTTCCGCAAGGACCACTCCCTTCGTGACTCCCTTGTCAGATCCACACCCCCCACCAACCCAACCTCCACCCCCGGCACCTTCCCCTGCAACCGCAGGAAATGTAAAACTTGCGCCCACACCTCCACACTCACTTCCCTCCAAGGCCCCAAGGGATCCTTCCATATCCGCCACAAGTTCACCTGTACCTCCACACACATCATCTATTGCATCCGCTGCACCCGATGTGGCCTCCTCTATATTGGTGAGACAGGCCGCTTACTTGCGGAACGCTTCAGAGAACACCTCTGGGCCGCCCGAACCAACCAACCCAATCACCCCGTGGCTCAACACTTTAACTCCCCCTCCCACTCCACCGAGGACATGCAAGTCCTTGGACTCCTCCACCGGCAGAACACAACTACACGACGGCTGGAGGAGGAGCGCCTCATCTTCCGCCTGGGAACCCTCCAACCACAAGGTATGAATTCAGATTTCTCCAGCTTCCTCATTTCCCCTCCCCCCACCTTGTCTCAGTCGGTTCCCTCAACTCAGCACCGCCCTCCTAACCTGCAATCCTCTTCCTGACCTCTCCGCCCCCACCCCACTCCGGCCTATCACCCTCACCTTGACCTCCTTCCACCTATCCCACCTCCATCGCCCCTCCCCCTAGTCCCTCCTCCCTACCTTTTATCTCAGCCTGCTTGGCTCTCTCTCTCTTATTCCTGATGAAGGGCTTATGCTCGAAACGTCGAATTCTCTATTCCTGAGATGCTGCCTGGCCTGCTGTGCTTTGACCAGCAACACATTTGCAGCTGTAAAACACTTTAGGTTGGTTTGAGTTTATAAAAGCTCTATTGAATGACATTATGATGTTCAAAATCTCTACTATGTCAGTACTTAGTCCTTGTGCTCCAAGTGAATTATCTCTTAAATTTAAAGTTGCTCCTTCCCTTATAACTATACTTTCCCATTTCTATCCCATATCCCATTTCATTCATTGTATCAACTGGAAGAAAATCCTTATAAATCAAAATGCAGATGTCCATCCACACATTTGTTTTAAATGGAGCATTGAGATTGTTGACAAACTCCCGAAGGAACTCTATTTGCTTGCAAATGGTTTCTTAATTTTAAAAAAAGGCAGTAATTTTGCAAAATATGCCATGATCTTACTAAATGGCAGAGCGGACCCGATGGGCCGATTGGCCTACTGTGCTCCTATATCTCAAGGTCTCATGTTTAAAAAGTTATTGTTCAATTAGTTCACCCCTTTCTATGACTTACCTTTGAACAGTAAAAACATTGGGACTGAAAATGATCAGTATTATTTTGTTTTCAAACAAGTCTACCATATTATCAATGCAATCAAATATTTTCTGATTTTTGTGTGAAATTCTATGGCCTTTGTGGCTTCAGCAAGGTAAAAAGGTCGCTGAGAGATGGGCATTCATCCACTCTTCAGGGTCATCGAATCTTCCATTAACACATTTTGTCCTCTTTCCCGATCCATGCCTCAAAGGCAGTTTTATTAACTTCATGCTGTCATTATTGTTAACTTTATACTGCTTGAGTAATGCCTTACATTTACAAACCAACATGGCTTAGAACATAGAACACTGTAGCACAGTACAAGCCCTTTGGCCCTCGATGTTTGTGACGACCTTTTTACCTACTCTTAAGATCAAGCTAACTGACATACCCTTCATTTTACTATCATCCATGTGCCTACCCAAGAGTCGCTTAAATGTATCTAATGTGTCCAACTCAACTGTCACTGCTGGCAGTGCATTCCACAAACCCACCACTCTCTGTTTAAAGATCCAACCTCTGACATCCCCCTCCAACTTTCCTCCAATTACCTTTAAATTCTACCCCCTCCTGATAGCCATTTCTGCTCTGGTTAAAAGTCTCCAACTATTCATTCTATCTATGCCTCTCATCATCTTGTACACCTCAACTACCACCCTGTCTCTTCTATGGGCCAGCCAATTCTGTATCCAGACAGCCAAATTTCCCTGATCCCATGCTTATGTACTTTCTGAAATGAGCCTATTATGGGGAACATTATCAAACGCCTTGCTAAAATCCATGTTCACCACATCCAGTGCTCTACCTTCATCAATGTGTCAAAGGATTCAATAAGGGGCATGACCTGCCCCTCACAAATCCATGCTGACCATCCCAAATCAAACTATGCTTTTCCAAATAATCATAAATCTTGTCTCTCAGAATACTCTCCAATAATTTGCCCACCACAGATGGAAGACTGAATGGTCTGTAATTCTCAGGTTTATCCCTATTCCCTTTCTTGAACAAGGGAATAACATTTTTTGCCACCCTCCAATCATCTGGTAATACTCCAATGTACAGTGAGGATGCAAAGATCATTGCCTCAACAATTTCTTTCCTCACTTCCCCTAGTCACCTTAGGTATATCCCATCGGGCCCACGGGACTTATCTATCCTCGTGTTTATCAAAATTTCTGGCACATCCTCATGCTCAAACAGGTTGATGTTAAGAACATCAGCTTGTTTCACGCTGTCCTCACAAACAACAAGGTTCCTCTCACTAATGAATACTGAAGCAAAGTATTCATTAAGGACCTCCTCGACCTCCTCCAACTCCAGGCACAAGTTTCCTCCACTATCCCTGATTGGCCTTACATCGTCGTCTTCACATTAGTGTAGAACGCCTTGGGGTTTTCCTTAATCCTACCGGCCAAGGTTTTCTCATGCCCCCTTCTCGCTCTCCTAAGTCTATTCTTCAGCTTCTTCCTAGTTATCTTGTAACCCTCTAGAACCCTGTCTGATTCTTCCTTTCTCAACCTTAAGTAACCTTCCTCCTTCCTCTTGACTAATTATTCCACATCTCTTGTCACCCAAGGATCCTTCATCCCATCATCCCTTCCTTGCTTCAGTGGGACAAACCTATCCAGCAAGTGCTCCCTGAACAACCTCCACATTTATGGCGTGCATTTCCCTGAGAAAATCTGTTCCCAATTTATGCTCCACAGTTTCTGCCTAATAGCATTATAATCCCTTCTCCCCCAATTAAATACTTTCCCATACTGTCTACTCCTATCCCTTTCCATGACTATAGTAAAGGTCAGGGAGTTGTGATCACTATCACCAAAATGCTCTCCCACTGAGAGATGTGACAACTGACCTGGTTTGTCGCCAAGCACCAAATCCAATTTAGTTGGCCCATCTACACAGCCTAGATTAGAGTGGGGCTGGAAAAGCACAGCAGGTCAGGCAGCATCCGAGGAGCAGGAAAGTTGACGTTTCATGCAAAAGCCCTTAATCAGATGGTGCCTGACCTGCTGTGCTTTTCCAGTACCACACTAGTCTAGACTCTAATTTCCAGCATCTGCAGTCTTCACTTTGTCTACTTTGGCCTCTCGACATACTGAGACAGGAATCCTTCCTGGACACACCTGGCAAAATCTGCTCCATCCAAACTATTTGCAGGAAGAAGGTTCCAATCAATGAGGGAAGATGAAGTCACCCATGACAACAACTCTGTTACCTTTGCACCTTTCCAAAATCTGCCTCCCAATCTGCTCCTCTCTGTCTGTGTTGCTACCGGGGGAGGGGGGGGGCATTATATAGAAAACTCCCAATAAAATGCCGTTCCTTTACTGTTTCTGACCTCCACCCATACTGACTCAGTACACAAACTCTCCTTGGTAACCTCCCTTTCTGCAGCTGTGATACTATCCCCAATTATCAATGCCACTCCCTCACCTCTTTTACTCCCTCCCTATTCCTTTTGGAATATCTAAACCCTGGAAAATCTAGCATTCATGCCCCCATGATACCCCAGTCTCCGTACTGGCCAGGACATCGTAATTCCAAGTACTGATCACCCTTACTCCTGACACTTCTTGCATTAAAATAGACACACTTCAACCCATCATATTGACTGCAACTTTGCCCTATGAACTGTCTATCCTTGCTCAGACTCTCTACATGTAATATCTGGCTGTTTACCAGCTACGTCATCCTCTGAACCATCCCCAAGCCAAACTAGTTTAAACCCTCAAAAAGAGCTCTAGCAAACCTCCCACTCAGGATATTAGTGACCCTCAAATTCAGGTGCAACTTGTCCTCCTTGTACAGGTCCCACCTTCCCCAGAAGGTATCCCAATGATCCACATAACTGAAGCCTTCCCTCCTGCATCAGCTTCTTGGATTTTATCATTTGAAGCAGCAGCTTCCAGTGTCATCCATCTTGATGCAGGCCATAACAGTGACATGCTCCGCTCTTCGTTTTCAACCATGACACTCTTCAATAGCAAACAACAAAATGGGAGAAGACAGGGAAATTGTCCAGTTTTATCTGTGTAAAATGTCTACTGCTGCATTTGCCTGAGGCTTCATGCTCCAGCTTGGTATGACTCCACTCCAATTAAGTTGCCACAGTTTTATGGCAAATGTGCATGACTTCAGGTGACTCAGTTACCAGTCTGGTACTTTTGCTTATCGCAGGTACTCTTCCATTGGATTTTCTATCCTGTTGGTGTGAATGGCTGACAACTTCATCAAAACCAAAGTTTGGTGTTAGCCAAATTTGTCTCTCATAATTTCACTGTTAGCAGAAATGTCAAATAATCTACCAATTTGGCTGTAACATATCAATTCATATCTTCCCTTGATTTTCAGACAGTGTGTAGAATCACTGCTATCGGGTTACATTATCTCTATTTGACGGTGTTCGCTTGGATGTTTCTGGAGGGACTACAACTTTACCTCATGTCAATTAACCTGAAGAACATGAGGGTTGCCAGTTCTACCACCATGCAAAAATTCAAGATCCCATTGTGCTATTTATTCCCTGTTGTGTTCGTGGTGCTTTCCGCAACAACATGTCCAAATGCATGTGTATCAGATTATCAGTGAGTATTGGATATCTTTGTTTTACTTCCAACTCCACCCCCACCACACCTCCTTTCCAAGGATTTTACCTTGAAAACCATGTCATAGTTTTTGTATTATAATTGCCTCCTGGACTTATCCAATGCCAAGATCTTCTCTGTTTTCTCCCTTCATTTTCTGAACGAGCAGCAGACTATTCTGGTCTTAGTCATGTTGCCTTTGGAAGTTTGCTACGCTGTGCAAACTGGCTGACCCATTTCCTATATTAAAACTAGGAGGATTCAGTGGTGGATAGCTTTCCTACCTCTGAATCCTGAGGCTGTGAGCTCAAATCCAACTCCAAGATTTGAGTCCATAACTCAAGCATTTGAGGGAATGCTCCACTGTTGGAAATACCTTTCAAATGAGATATGGCTACCTTAGGTGGGTGTAAAATATCAAGAGGACCTAATTTGCTCAAATGCACTTTAGGAAGCCCTGAGGTTGTGAAAGTTTCTGCATCATTTTAAGTTATTTTCTTTCAAAAATACTCACAGAAACATCAGGAGAAAGGATGTGCCTTTGCATCAACAATTAATGAGAGTTTCATGAACTGTCACAGAAGGAAGAAAATCAAGGTTCTGCTAAAACTTGGTGTGGAAAATAAAACCACAGCAGATAAACTTAATAAATGCTTTGATCCTCCATAATGAGATCCCCTTGTGGCTACATGGATAAATCCTTCTGAAGATTGTCATTTAAAATAATTAAAGAAATATTCCAAACCAAGACTTAATTGCTTGGTTATGGAATCTAACTGCATGCCCATATATCACTGCATTGGAACTAAAAGCATTTGAATCATTGAGCAACACAGCATTTAAAAGGTCATTTATTCAACTGTGCTTGTGCCATTTCCAACTTATTCATACTCCCCATCTGCCTGAACTTTCTTTCCTTTAAGTCAAATGGCTTTTCCAAAGGTGCAGCTAAATCTGCTTCTACTACCCTTTCTGGCAGTGCACTCGAATCATAGAACGACGTGAATCTGTGTTTTAACCTGTGATTAATACCTGCATATTTTGTTTCTTCCACTGCAGCTGCTTTGTAGACAAAGAAAATAATTGGTACTTCTCCGGACCTGTGCTTCTGATAATTTTGGTAACTAAATCCTTGTTTCAATTTTTGCTGCTTTGTTAGTGTTCTCTTTTCTTTTACTCTTTTCACAGACGAGTTGAACATGAATGTAGCTATCAGGAAAAAAATCTGCCATTTACCTTATTGGTATTCAGTAGTGGATAGCCTTCCTGCCTCTGAATCCTGAGGCTGTGAGCTCAAGTCCTACTTTAAGATTTGAGCCCATAACTCAAATTTTTGAGTGAATGCTCCACTGTTGGAAATACTATCTTTCAAATGAGGTATTAAACCAAGGCTATCTCAGGTGGGTGTAAAATATCCTGTGATTTCATCTCAAAAAGTAGCAGTGGACTTATATCTGGTATCTCACCCACAGTTACCCCTTTAGCCATTGCTAATAAAACTGATTACTGTTACAGTCCTTGCTGTGTGAAAACTGGTTGCTGTGTTTCTTAAAATTCAATTGTGACGACAGTCCAAAGTACTTCATTGTCTGGAAAGCATTTTAGAATGTCCTGAGATTATGGAAGGTGCTATATAAATGCAAGTCTTGCTTTCATTTCTAATAAGCTTAGGGTTTCATACTATTTCACTGCTCATCATAAACAAGTTTAACTTTCCAGGGCTAATGGCCGTCTCACATTATATGTAGGAAAAGACTCATTTGTAGGGCTTTGGAATGATTCAATGTTTGATCCAGGCAGGACAATGCTAGTTGAGTCAAACTTAAATATAACAGTGGCATCAATTGAGGGTTTCAGCTGTGATTGGGTGGTAGGGTAGTGATGGAAACCCTAACAAACAATGAGAAATGTTCTGAATGTAAGGTGAAAAGTTGAGCTCAGTGTGAAACAAGATGGATGGAGCAAGATGAATTCTAAAGAGGTATCTGGGGGGCAATGTGATTGAGGGCAACCAGAAGTACAGAGATAATAGGAGACATAATGATGGATTTTGGATGTGTTGGGATTCACTGGGAAGAAAACTTTGACTCAATTAACTCTTGAATTCAGATGCCAGAAAACCTTTCTTGAGACAATGCTGAGGGGGAAATGGAGGACTTTGTTGTCATTGATGTGACCTCCAAGAGGCAGCACATAAATGTTTACCGGGGGAAAAGAAGGATGGTTTCCTAAAACACACACTTTGCTGGAAAGAATTGGTGAGGATCTGTTATTGCCTAGTCAAGTTGGGTTGTCGGACTCATAATCCATTCCATAAGGAACACTTGGTTCTGTACTAGCCATGAACATTATGTTTTTGGATTAGTGATGCTGGAAGAGCACAGCAGTTCAGGCAGCATCCGAGCAGCAGCAAAATCGACGTTTCGGGCAAAAGCCCTTCATCAGGAATAAAGCCTGAAGCATGGAGAGATAAGCTAGAGGAGGGTGGGGGGGGTGGGGAGAAAGTAGCATGGAGTACAATAGGTGAGTGGGGGAGGGGATGAAGGTGATAGGTCAGGGAGGAGGGTGGAGTGGATAGGTGGAAAAGAAGATAGGCAATAAGTCCAGTCATGGAGACAGAGCTGAGCTGGAAGTTTGGAACTAGGGTGAGGTGGGGGAAGGGGAAATGAGGAAACTGTTGAAGTCCACATTGATGCCCTAGGGTCGAAGTGTTCCAAGGCGGAAGATGAGGCGTTCTCCCTCCAGGCGTCTGGTGGTGAGAGAGAGCAGCGGTGAAGGAGGCCCAGGACCTCCATATCCTTGGGAGTGGGAGGGGGAGTTGAAATGTTAGGCCACAGAGCGGTGTGATTGATTGGTGCGGGTGTCCCGGAGATGTTCCCTAAAGCGCTCTGCTAGGAGGCGTCCAGTCTCCCCAATGTAGAGGAGATCACATCAGAAGCAACGGATGCAATAAATTATATTAGTGGATGTGCAGGTAAAACTTTGATGGATGTGGAAGGCTCCTTTAGGGCCTTGGATAGAGGTGAGGGAGGTGGTGTGGGCGCAGGTTTTGCAGTTCCTGCGGTGGCAGGGAAAGATGCCAGGATGGGAGGGTGGGTTGTAGGGGTGCCTGAGCAGGTAGTCACGGAGGGAACGGTCTTTGAGGAAGGCAGAAAGGGGTGGGGTCTTTTTGGAGGTGGCGGATGATTTGGTTTATGCGAAGGTTGGTAGGGTGGAAGGTGAGCACCAGGGGTGTTCTGTCCTTGTTACGGTTGGAGGGGTGGGATCTGAGGGCGGAGGTGCGGGATGAGGACGAGATGCATTGGAGGGCATTTTTAACCACATGGGAAGGGAAATTGTGGTGTCTAAAGAAGGAGACCATCTGGTGTGTCCTGTGGTGGAACTGGTCCTCCTGGGAGCAGATAAGGCGGAGGCATTGGGAATACGGGATGGCATTTTTGCAAGAGGTAGAGTGGGAAGAGGTGTAATCCAGGTAACTGTGGGAGTCGGTGGGTTTGTAAAAAATGTCAGTATCAAGTCGGTCGTCATTAATGGAGATGGAGAGGTCTAAGAAGGGGAGGGAGGTGTCAGAGATGGTCCAGTAAATTTAAGGTCAGGGTAGAATGTGTTGGTGAAGTTGATGAATTGCTCAACCTCCTCGTGGGAGCACAAGGTGGCGCAATGCAGTCATCAATGTAGCGGAGGAAGAGGTGGGGAGTGGTGCCGGTCTAATCACGGAAGATCAACTGTTCTATGTAGCCAACAAAGAGATAGGCATAGCTGGGGCCTATACATGTGCCCACGGCTACCCCTTTGATTTGGAGGAAGTGGGAGGATTCGAAGGAGAAATTGTTACGGGTGAGGACCAGTTCGGCCAAACGAATGAGTGTGTCGGTGGAAGGGTACTGTTGGGGACGTCGGGAGAGGAAAAAACGGAGGGCTTGGAGGCCCTGGTCATGGCGGATGGAGGTGTAGAGGGATTGGATATCCATGATGAAGATGAGGAATTGGGGGCCGGGGAAACAGAAGTCTTCGAGGAGATGGAGGGCGTGCGTGGTATCTCGAATGTATGCGGGGAGTTCCTGGACTAGGGGGGATAGGACAGTGTCGAGGTAGGTAGAGATGAGTTCAGTGGGGCAGGAGCATGCTGAGACAATGGGTCAGCCAGGTGGTCAGGCTTGTAGATCTTGGAAAGGAGGTAGAACCGGGTAGTGAGGGGTTCCCGGACTATGAGGTTGGAAGCTGTGGGTGGGAGATCTCCTGAGGTGATGCAGTTCTGTATGGTCTGGGAGATGATGGTTTGGTGATGGTGGGTGGGGTCATGGTCGAGGGGGCGGTAGGAAGAGGTGTCCTCGAGTTGGCTTTTGGCTTCAGCAGTATAGAGGCCAGTGCGCCAGACTACCACTGCGCCCCCTTTATCTGCTGGCTTCTGGTGAGATTGGAATTGGAGGGCTACGCATTGTGAGGGTGAGAGGTTGGAGTGGGGGAGGGAGGTAGACAGGTTGAGTCGTTAATGTCCCGGCGGCAGTTGGAAATGAAGAGGTCGAAGTGGAGTAATAGGCCAGCGCGGGGTGTCCAGGTGGATGCAGTGTATTGGAAGTGGGCGAAGGGGTCCTCGGAAGGTGGGCGGGAGTCCTGATTGTGAAAGTAAGCTCAGAGGTGGAAGAAGTGTTCGACGTCACGGTGTGTATTAAATTCATGGATGCGTGGACGGAGGGGGATGAAGGTGAGCCCTTTGCTGAGGACTGATCGTTCATCCTCAGTGATAGAAAGGTCTGGAGGGATGGTGAAAACTCGACAGGGCTGGGAGATGGGACTTGGTGTGGATGTGGAGCTGGGAGTGGGGGCGGAGCCGGTAACTGGAGTGGGTGTGATGGTGGGGGGAATGGGGAGGTGGAGTCATAAGCAGGGGTGGTGTTCCCCTCAGGGTTCTGGGGGGCCGGGAATGGAGACAGTGGGATATGTGGGGGGGGCGTGTCAGCAGAATGCAGGTGAGTGGCTTTGGTGGGGGTGGAAGTGGTGGCAGACACAGCATTAGGGGTGGCGGAAGTCACTGAGCGTGTGACATCAGCGATGATGTGAGGGTGGAAGTGATGTCATGTGTGATGTATGAGGAATTGTGAGGGGCAGAAGTGGTTGTGGAAGTGGCCATGATGGAGGCGGAAGTGACATCGTCAAATCAGCATGATCATTATGTTACTGGACTAGTAATCCTTAAGCCTTGCTTAGCCACCCTGGAGACGTGAATTCAAATCCCAACACCACAACAGCTGGGGAATAAAAATTCAACTCATGAACTAAATCTGGAATTTAAAAAAAAAGTAACCATGAAACCATTGAATTGTTATAAAAATCCATCTTATTTGCTGATGTCACGAAATAGAGGATCTGCCAACTTACTAGACCTGACCACTACAGAACACAAGACCCAAAGCAATATAGTCATCTGACAGGGCATGCAAATCACTTAGTTTTAATCAAGTAGGTAGCTCATCACACTCTTCTCAAGGGCAGTTCAGAATGGACAATAAATAAATAATTGAAGTGATGAAGAGTCATCTACACTCAAAGTGTTAGCTTGCTGTCTCTCTATGGATGCTGTCTGACCTGCTGTAATCTTCAACATTTGTTGTTTTCAATTGAAGTGAATCCCATATTTCATTAAAGAATAAAATAAAAACAAATGTATAGCCAGTAGGAAACCATGTAAAAATAAGTACATATTCATGTCAAAATCTTTCTATTAGGCATCTTAAGTTGTTATACTAATTTCCAATGCACTTTAGGGTGTTTCTCATGCGAACTTGCTTATGTTTTATATGCCCTGGAAAAGCTGACTGATTATGTTAAGATCCAGATATTCTAATTGTCCTGCAGGTTAATATTGTCATGTTCGGTAGAACATTCTGGATACTGACTGAGCAGATTTCTAAACGCAACACTGAAATATCACAAATCAAAGACTCCAGGTGTGTTGAATTACATTAATGAATATTTTCCCAACTCCAAGGAAATGCATCTAAGGAGGTAGAATGGGTGTTATAGCAAATCAGCTGTCTGAGTGAGGTGCCTGATGGCTGGAGGGTGGCTGACATTGAATCTTTGTTTCAGAAAGTTTGTAAGTCTACAGGAACTGTAGACCTGTGAGTTTGACTTTGGTTGTGGGTAAATTGTTGGAGGTGATGATAAATGTTAGGATTATGGATAATTAGAGAGAAAAACTAAAGCATGGTTTAGTGTCAGGAAAATTGCGTCTCTCAAACTTGATTGAGTGTTTTGAAGAGGTTACCAAAAGGGCTGATGGCAGAGCAGTAGACACTGTTTATTGTAGACTAATTAGTAAAGTTAGGTCGCATGGGATTCAGGGTGAGCTTGCTAATTGATTACATAATTGCTTTATGTCAAGGAGTAATGGTGAAGGGTTGTTTTTGACTGGAGGCCTGTGATCAGCGGAGTTCAAGCCAGGGATTGGTTCTAGGTCCTCTTTTGTTTGTCAATTATATAAATGATTTGAATGATAATATAGAAGGCATGGTTAGTAAGTTTGCAGATGACACCAAAATTGATGGCATTGTAGACATTAAGAAGGTTTTCCAAAATTACAATCGGCTGAAAAAACGGCAGATGGAGTTAAATCTGGTTAAATTTGCACTTTGCTATAAACAAACAAGGGTAGGGCTTATATAATTAATGGTAGGGCCTTGGGTAGTGTTGTAGAACTGAGGGATCTGGGGTGCAGGTACATAATTCTTTAAAGCTTGCAACAAATGTAGTCAGGGCGGTTAAAAAGGCGTTTGGCACCATTGCCTTCATTGCTCAGTCCTTCGAGCATAGGAGTTCAGACATAATGTTGAGGTCATACAGGACATTGGTGAAGCTCTTCAGGAATACAGTGTCAAGTTCTGATTGCCCAGTTATAGGAAGGATATTATCATGAAGGAGTGGGTTCAGGAGAGATTTACCAGGACATTGCTGGGTATGGAAGGTTTGAGTTACAAAGAAAGGCTGGATAAGCTGAGACATTTTTCCACTGGAGCATAGGAGGTTGAAAGGTGACCTGATAGAATTTATAAAATAATGAGAGGCCTTAGTGAGTTTTGAGAAGATTTGTAGCTCAGGATGAGGTTTTGGATGTAGGTTTGCTCACTGAGCTGAAAGGTTCATTTCCAGAAGTTTCGTTACCTAGTAAGGTAACAAAACATCTGGAAATTAACCTTTCAGCTCAGCGAGCAAACCTACATCCAATATGGAGAGGTATAGATAGGGAAAGCACAACTACCATCTACTCTAAGGTGGGGAATTCCAAGACGAGGGGCACATTTTTAAGGAGAGGAGAGATTTTAAAAAGACATGACAGGCAAACAGTTGTGGAATGAACCTCCTGAGGAAGTGGTGGATGCATGTACCATTACAACATTTAAAAGACATTTGGATAGATACATGAATAGGAGAGATTTAGCGGGATATGGGCCAGGAGCAGGCAAGTGGGACTAGTTTAGTTTGGAATTATGTTCGGCATGGACTGGTTGGACCAAAAGGTCTGTTTCTGTGCTGTATGACTCTATGACTATGTTTTACACACTATTAACTTTCTTTTCCAAAAGGTATATCTTGGAAAGTTTCCAGTATTAAAGCATTACTCGATTCCATATTGATTTTTCTATGAAATATTAAATGTCCAGTTTATAAGAACTATGCACTATAGAAAGGCACTTGGGCCATCATGTTCAAGCTAGATATTTGTAAGTGCTATCCAGTTTGTTCCTGTGCAACTATTTCCCCATATTCATGCACTTTTTTCCTCGTGTTCCTCCAGTTCACTTTCAGAGGTTACTGTTGAATATGCTTCCACCACCCTTTCAGGCAGGGCATTCCACTCCACATCACAGTAGTGTGCTGCATTTAAAGACATTCTACTTATCATTGTATTGGCTGTTATTTGGGAGTTATATTAAAACTGTTACCAGTGATTGGTAGTCCCCTAGTTCCCAATCCCCTTGCCAGAATTTCATGTTACAGATAACAAGACCAATTTAATTGAACTCCTATCACCAAGAAGAGTGTGACACTAACTTCAGAAGGGGTGAATGGAAGGCAATATTAGAGGATTTGAGTGCTGGGGCTTGGAGATTTATGAAGCTGAAATTGTTCATATTTAATGGCTTGAGCAAAACTCATCAGCATACTTTAATACAATTTTGTTACAACAGAATCATTTTGTTTCCTTTTGCAGAATGCTGACATTTAAAATACTTTTTCAGCTAATTATCTTGGGATGCCCCTGGATTATTGGATTCTTTGTTAACAAAGGTTCCAGTGAAATATTGGAATACATATTCATTGTAATTATACCTCTCCAAGGCTTCCTGATTTTTCTTATCCTGTGTGTTTTCAGTGCTGAGGTATGGTCTACAATACTGACACAGTGTAACGTTATGCTAAATTTGTATAAAATTTTGCTTAGAGCCCACTCAGAATACTTTGCAGAAATCACACTCGGAATAGGTGGCAATTAGTCACAGTGCCAGGGATCCAGGTCTGGTTCCAGTCTCAGGTGACTGTGTGGAGTTTGCACTTTCTCCCCATGTCTCCAGGTGCTCCGGTTTCCTCCCACAATCCAAAAATGTGCAGGTTAGGTGAATTGGCCAAGCTAAATTGCCCATTGTATTCAGGGATATATAGGTTAAGTGTATTAGTCAGGGGTAAATGTAGAGTAATACAGTAGAGGAATGGTTACTCTTCAGAGGGTTGGTGTGGGCATATTGGGCTGAAGGGCCTGCTTTCACATTGTAGGGCTTCTATGATGATGGAATACCTTGCAACGTTTGGGTTTTCATTACACAAAAATGACATAGATGCACGGGGAAAACTAGTTATAAGGATGATAACACATCTGAGAATTTTAATGGTACAGCTGATTTCTCTAGATAACAGGGACAATTTTTTATATTAGATTAGATTACTTACAGTGTGGAAACAGGCCCTTTGGCCCAACAAGTCCACACCGACCCGCCGAAGCGCAACCCACCCATATCCTGACATTTACCCCTTACCTAACACTACGGGCAATTTAGCATGGCCAATTCACCTGACCCGCACATCTTTGGACTGTGGGAGGAAACCGGAGCACCCGGAGGAAACCCATGCAGACACGGGGAGAACGTGCAACCTCCACACAGTCAGTCACCTGAGTCGGGAATTGAACCTGGGTCTCAGGCGCTGTGAGGCAGCAGTGCTAACCACTGTGCCACCGTGCCGCCCACATTTTTTAAAATTACGAAGAGGTTTGTGATGAAAAATTCAAAGGTATTTCCATTTGTAGAGAGTTCAAAACAAAAAGCCATACATATGTGAAATGAGAAACAGCGTCATGAGGGCATAAATAGAATAGTGTAGGCAGAGTTGGTTAGATCAAAATAACCAATCAAGTTCTAGGAATAATATCTTACCAAAGTGACAGTATTTTTAGAATCTGGTACATTTCAGATCATCATGCATACATATATAGTGGTAACATACAGTAAAGAAGATGTGAAGAAGCCTAAACCTAAGCAAGAAGATACTTTTTTTTTTAAAGATATTTTTATTAGAAATTTAATATTTTGACAGATTTACAAAAATAAACAGAACTTTCAAGCACAAACATTAATATAAAAATAGATCTTAAATATATAATCATCAAAATTCAAAGGAATGATACTAAAGAAGAAAGAAAAACAATGAAACTCAGTTAACTACTAATCTAATCCACAATTATCCAGAGTGTATAGTTGAGTCACTTACATCCTTCAAACAAGAGAAAATGTTCTCTAATACACTCGTAACAGTATAATAAAAAGGAAACTATTTCCAAACAATAAGAACAAAAAAAATAAAACATGTTTGAATGGAGATCCTCCCCCTTGTTCTCAGGGGGCCTTATTTCCTTTCTAAAGGTCCACCATATCCTCTCCCAAACAGTGTCCCACCCTTAACCCGGGCGCTCCTTAATAGGATTTAGATATAATACCGAGCTAGAGTTGACAGTGAGCGCCCCACCCCCACCCCTCCCCACCCATACCTGAGTATATCTGATAGCATCAATGCCACGTACAAACACACATAACTATAAAATTACAACTCCAACAAATTACAGTTAAGTATAATAACATAAAATAGCAAGAGAAGACAACCCTGCTCCCAGAAGCAAAAGTAAAGTATCCATTTCTCCCCACGGAGTGTGGAAGAGGCAAGCCAACATAAATTGTCTCTTACGATTTATTTAAACGAGTCTAAAAGTTCCTTAGCCTCTTCTGGTGATCTAAAATTATACTCGGATCCTTCGTGGTTAAAGCATAACGTCGCTGGGTAGCGTAAGGTGTATTGAATATTTAAGTTCCTTAGACATTTCTTCACCTCATCAAACGCCTTCCTCCTTCGTGCCAAAGCCGGGGAGAAGTCCTGAAATAACATAATCTTGGATCCTTCATGAATCATAGCTTTAGGATCCTTTCCAAGCTTTCTGGAGGCATCCAGGAGTATCTGCCTCTCCCTATAACTCTGCAGCTGGAACAGGACCGGGCGTGGGCGCTGGTTTGGGCCAGATCCGCGTACTGCGACCCGGTAGGCCCACTCCACCCTTACCCGGTCAGTTTCAGCCCCCAGGTTTAAAAGCTTGGGCAACCATCGCTCCAGAAATACTGCTAACTGTCCCTTCTCTTCTTGTTCAGGGAGGCCCAGAAGACGGATATTCTTTCTCCGGTTTCTATTATCCAGGTCATCCATGTAGATTTCAAAGGCCCGGACTCTCTGCTCCAGAGCTCGCACCTGTTCTGCAGCTGTTTGTGCTGCAGCCTCGGAGGTCGTGGCCTTTAGCTCCGCCCCCTCCACTCGGCCCTGTAATTCCTCCAGAGCCTGGCTGTACTTTTGTAACTTTTCTTCGAATGCATTCCATCTCTGTCTGGATTCTGCGATGAAATTGACGAGTGTCGTTTCCAGCCTGGCAATCATCTCTTCAAGGCCTGTTTTTACATCAGCTGCAGCCGGAGGAGGAGAGGAGGGTGGGGGAGGGGTCTTTGTTTTCTGAGAGCTGCGGGATCCCTTTGGTTTACTCATTATCCACTTAATATTAAACTGCTTAAATATAATAGTAAGCAGCTAATTAAGGTTAGAAAATTTTTTTTTTTGGGTGGTTTGGTAAGTGTGGTGGGGGTGAGTAACTCACTTTACCCAGGTTTTGGGAAGAGCACTGTAAACTCAGACTTGCTGAGTCGCCGCCATCTTGGATCTCAGCAAGAAGATACTTGTTGGTCTTGCCTTCTCCTCAACCAGCCCTGTCTTGAACTTAACACCTTAGATAGATGTGGGCATAAAACTGCAAGATTGAAAAGGGGGTTGGGGGCAATGTTTTTTTTGATTCTTGGCAATCTCAGTGAAGCTTTACTTTAAAGCCATCTATACTTGTCAGGGAGATGGTGGCTCACTGGACCAGAAATCCAGCCGAACAGTCGGAGTTCAAATACTACCACAGCAATTCAAATTCAATTAATAAAAATTTGAACTGAAAGCTAGTCTCAGCAATTGTAACCAAGATCATTAAAAAGTCCACCTGGATCAGTAATGCTCCTTTGGGAAGGAAATCTGCTGTCTTGCATGGTTTGACTCCAAATCCATGAGTCAAATCTATGTGACTCCAAATCCACACTAGCTACCCTATGAAATAGCACTAGCAAGCCACTCGTTCAATATCAATTAGGGAGGGCAACAAATGCTGGCTGTCCAGCAAGAGCTACAGCCCATGAAAATTATTATATCTACAATTATTTGATGTTGGCTGTTATTGACCAGTCCAAACCCTCTCAACATATATTAAGAAGATAACCAAGACCCAAACGTTTCTTATTTTCAAAGGCAAGTATAAGGCTGTGTGTTCGGGATGTAATTCAGTTGGTCAAACTACCAGGTTTGAAGCAAAACACACCTTATTCTAACACAATACTTAAAATACAAAGGAAAGAAAATTTGAAATAACCTAACTCTACTAGAAAATTTAACACAATATTAGATTATTTAAATACTAAACAGCACTGTTCCAATATAGTAATGTCCCATAAACACACATTTGGCAAAGGCAAATTCAACAAATTCAGTCTTAACCTTTCATAAAAAAACATGAAAAATACACCTCTTAAAGCTGTAGTGTTATCACAGATAACATCTATCTTCAACAGGAGATGTTTTATTCCAATAGCATCCTTCCAATTTGAAGAGCAGGAAGGGAAGCGATAAAGAAAAACATAATTTCTGGATCAAATACAATAAGTGAGCAAGGTGAAAATTTCAAGATGTGCAAACTTTATAAAGTAATAAGCGATACAGACAGAGCTAATGGTAGATGTCTTTTGCCAAGGATGGGAGATTTCAAGACTAGGTAAGAAGAGAGAAATGAGAGCAAATCATTTATACAGAGTGTGGTTTGCGTGTGGAATGAACTTCCTGAGAAAATAATGATGATGAGTACAATTACAACATTTAAAAGATATTTGTATAACTATATGAATAGGAAAAGTTTAGAGAGACATGGGCCAGTAGCAGGCAGGTGGGATTAGTTTATTTTGGAATTATGTTCAGCATGGACTGCTTGGACCAAAGGGTCTGTTTCCATGTTGCATGACTCTGTGCTTCTTCGACTCTGTGTCTCAAATCAATAACCACAGCATCTTTTTGAAATCTCTCTATGATCTTCTTTCTCAAAGGTGAGAGATGAATTTAAGAAATGGTTTCTGGGAGTTATGCAAAAGCACAAAACATCCACCTCAACAGTTTATTCTGATACCACCCAATCCAAATCAGTCAGTCATGTGGGTAAGTCTGCAGTTTCCAGTTGTTCTGCAGTTGAACAGCAGGGTGAATGTTTCTCACATCCATAAAAGGGTTTTCCTTAAACCTAAATAATGATCAACAGGTGGATTTTATCTGTTGCAGAACTAAGACACGTTGTATTAGGTTGCAATATATGGACAAAGACCCCAGAGGCAGCAACAACTTGGGATGCTGAAAAGACCTTATTGTCCCTTACCCTATTTATCGTGAAATGTCGTCTGCTGTTACCACAACGTCTGAGAGATTAAGCAGACCAAAAAGCTAAATAATTTTTCTTCTTTTTCTCCCCAGAGTGAAGCCAAAATATAGGCTGAAGCATAAACTACAAGACGTACAATTATTTCGGAATTTTACTGGTTCTTAATCCAGTATCAAAAAAATTCTTAGTTCATTGAGAAATATGAACTATATTATTGAGAATTCTTAGTTCATTGAGAAATATGAACAAATATAGCTAATTGTTTGTTTTGTGATCAGTTTATTATATTTTGATTGAAGATAAAAGTGAAAGGTGTGATTTTCTTTTTCATTAGCTATCAAGGAGATGTGGATAACACCAAGATGAGATTTATTTCCTGTTCTATATGTTAAGAACAAATCATGATTCTACTTTTTATGTCTTTCTCTGATTCTCCTTATTGAGAAAAAAAAATCAACCTGAGAAATCATCTCACCAAAAACTGTAGCAAAGGCAGTTCGCCAAGGCACTATTACCTGTATTTTGCTGTGTATTTTTTAATGGATAGATGAAATCAATTATATTGCATTCATGCTCTGCTAGGTTTTCACATTTCATGTTCCTCTCTAACTGTAAATAAAATAACATGCATAATTTAGCTCACACTGTGTGTTTTGATGGCAAATTATGTTTCCAAATTCTGATTTGAGAGACACTTCAGTGGGCAACTCACATGTAGTCCAATGACTGAAGCAGAGTTGAGCCTAGAATAAGTGAAAAAGCAGAACTGTGGATGCTGTAAGTCCGAACCAACAACAGAAATTGCTGGAAAAGCTCAGCAGATCTAACAGCATCCATAGAGCGAAATTAGAGTTAACGTTTCAGGTCAAGTGACCCTTCCCTCAGAACTGACCCATAACTGCAGAACTTTCCCAGCAATTTCTGTTTTGGCTTATGTTGAGACTAGACTAATCTCACCAATACCTTTAACAAAATAAAGATCAAGCTGATTAGTGGTTCTAGCTGCCATTGGCACCTGTAATTTGGTCATGAAAATGAAAGAAGTTTCAGAAATAACCCAGAACACAGCAGTATATAAAATAATATCATTTATATCTATTCTGACATCCAGAAATGACACAGTCATTTTTATTAATAATGATTATTAAAACTTAGGATAGAAGGAAGCCATTCAATTCATCAAGCCTGTTCTGTGCAAATCATTCAATTATCCCTAATCTATGGGTTAACTATTTACCTCACCTCGGTTCTATAACTCTGACTACTCTTGCCAAACATGAACATTTTAAATGATTTAATAAAATGAACTAGAAAAGCATGTGGCAAATAACACAGATGTCACAATATATTATCAATGGTTTATTTGGGCTGTGATGGTAGTGATTATAGCTTATAATGAACAAAATGACCCTGAAAAATGGCCTTCTATCAAAATGAGCCTGGTGTAAGAATAGATTGTAAGGCACGTCAGGAGTAACCTGCAAATAACTGTTTCCCATTCCAAGATCATCCTTCTTCCTCACTATCTCAGGAGTCACAATTCATCCTGAAATCTGAACATTTCAAAAACTCGTTTGAGTTTGATCACTGTGAACGATCCATTTTCTTTGTCAATTTCCATCCTCAGAGTCCCTGACAGATCCAGAGTCCAGTACAGGATATACTGGAGAACTTTTATGATACCCTTCTACACAAAACACTCAAGCAGAATAACCACGCCTGTTAATTTGCTAGGTCTTCCATCCTCCCCAATCTTCTCTGTCCTTTGAGGCGGCCTCTGACTAATTTCCCTCTCTTTGACATTATTAATCCTAGCTCGAATTCTGGTTAGTTCCTGTCCTGAGATAGACTTCTGCTCTTTTTTTTCTACATGGGTGCTGGCAGATGGGACTAGATTGGGTTGGGATATCTGGTCGGCATGGACAGGTTGGACCGAAGAGTCTGTTTCCATGCTGTACATCTCTATGACTCCATGTCAATAGACAATAGACAATAGGTGCAGGAGTAGGCCATTCAGCCCTTCGAGCCTGCACCGCCATTCAATATGATCATGGCTGATGATCCTTAATCAGTATCCTGTTCCTGCCTTATCTCCATAACCCTTGATTCCACTATCGTTGAGAGCTCTATCCAACTCTTTCTTAAATGAATCCAGAGACTGGGCCTCCACTGCCTTCTGGGGCAGAGCATTCCACACAGACATCACTCTCTGGGTGAAGAAGTTTCTCCTTATCTCTGTCCTAAACGGTCTACCCCGTATTTTTAAGCTGTGTCCTCTGGTTCGGCACTCACCCATCAGCGGAAACATGTTTCCTGCTGCCAGAGTGTCCAATCCTTTCATAATCTTATACGTCTCAATCAGATTCCCTCTCAATCTTCTAAACTCAAGGGTATACAAGCCCAGTCGCTTCAGTCTTTCAGTGTAAGGTAATCCCTCCATTCCAGGAATTGACCTCGTGAACCTACACTGCACTCCCTCAATAGCCAGAATGTCTTTCCTCACATTTGGAGACCAGAACTGCACACAGTACTCCAGGTGTGGTCTCATCAGGGCCCTGTACAACTGCAGAAGCACCTCTTTGCTTCTATATTCAATTCCTCTTGTTATGAAGGCCAGCACGCTATTAGCCTTCTTCACTACCTGCTGTACCTGCATGCTTGCCTTCATTGACTGGTGTACAAGAACACCCAGATCTCTCTGTACTGCCCCTTTACCTAAATTGATTCCATTGAGGTAGGAATCTGCCTTCCTGTTCTTGCCACCAAAGTGGATAACCATACATTTATCCACATTAAACTGCATCTGCCATGCATCTGCCCACTCACCTAACTTGTCCAGGTCACCCTGTAATCTCCTAACATCCTCATCACATTTCACCCTGCCACCCAGCTTTGTATCATCAGCAAATTTGCTAATGTTATTGCTGATACCATCTTCTATATCATTAACATATATTGTAAAAAGCTGCGGTCCCAGCATGGATCCCTGCGGTACCCCACTGGTCACTGCCTGCCATTCCGAAATGGAGCCGTTTATCACTACCCTTTGTTTCCTATCAGCCAACCAATTTTCAATCCAATCTAGTACTTTGCCCCCATGCGCCCTAATTTTACTCACTAACCTCCTGTGTGGGACTTTATCAAAAGCTTTCTGAAAGTCCAGGTACACTACATCTACTGGATCTCCCTCGTCCATCTTCAGAGTTACATCCTCAAAAGATTCAAGAAGATTAGTCAAGCATGATTTCCCCTTCATAAATCCATGCTGACTCTGTCCTATCCTGTTACTACTATCCAGATGTGCCGTAATTTCATCCTTAATAATAGACTCCAGCATCTTTCTCACCACTGAGGTCAGACTAACTGGTCGATAACTTCCTGCTTTCTCTCTCCCACCTTTCTTAAAAAGTGGTATAACATTAGCCACCCTCCAATCCTCAGGAACCGACCCCGAATCTATCGAACTCTGGAAAATAATCACCAACGCATCCACGATTTCCCGAGCCACCTCCTTCAGTACCTTGGGATGTAGACCATCAGGCCCCGGTGACTTATCAACCTTCAGATCTAACAGTCTCTCCAACACCAAATCCTGGCAAATATAGATCCCTTAAGTTCAGGTCCTTCAGCCACTGTTACCTCAGGGAGATGGCTTGTGTCTTCCCCAGTGAACACAGATCTGAAGTACCCATTTAATTCTTCTGCCATTTCTTTGTTCCCCGTAATATATTCCCCTGTTTCTGTCTTCAAGAGCCCAATTTTAGTCCTAACCATTTTTTTGCCTTGCACATACTTAAAAAAGCTTTTACTATCCTCCTTTATATTATTGGCAAGTTTACCTTCGTACCTCATTTTTCCTCTGCGTATTTCCTTCTTAGTAATCCTCTGTTGCTCTTTAAAAGCTTCCCAGTCCTCAGTTTTCTCACTTATCTTTGCTATATTATACTTTTTCTCTTTTAACTTTATATGTTTCTTAACTTCCTTCGTCATCCACGGCCGCCCATGCCTCCTCCTGGGATCTTTCTTCCTTTTAGGAATGAACTGATCCTGCAACTTCTGCATTCTACACAGAAATATCCGCCATTGTTCCTCCACGGTCATCCCTGCTAAGGTATTGCACCAATGAACTTTGGCCAGCTCCTCCCTCATAGCTCCATAGTTCCCTTTATTCAACAGAAGTACTGTCACTTCCGACTGTTCCCTCTCCCTCTCAAATTGCAGATTGAAGCTTAATGTATTATGGTCACTACTTCCCAATGGCTCCTTCACTTCGAGGTCTCTGACCAATTCTGGTTCGTTACACAATACCAGATCCAGAATTGCCTTCTCCCTGGTCAGCTCCAGCACCAGCTGCTCTAAGAATCCATCTCAGAGGCACTCCACAAAGTCTCTTTCTTGAGGTCCAATACCATTCTGATTCTCCCAGTCTACCTGCATGTTAAAATCCCCCATAACAACTGTAGTAACATCTTTGTGACAGGCCAATTTCAGCTCCTGATTCAACTTACACCCGACATCCAGACTACTGTTTGGGGGCCTGTAGATGACTCCCAAGAGGGTCTTTTTACCCTTAGTATTTCGCAGCTCTATCCACACTGACTCTACATCCCCTGACTCTAGGTCCCCCCGTGCAAGGGACTGAATATCCTCCCTTACCGACAAGGCCACCCCACCCCCCTCTGCCCGTCAGTCTGTCCTTATGATAGCACGTGTAGCCTTGAATATTCATTTCCCAGGCCCTGTCCACTTGAAGCCACGTCTCAATTATCCCCACAGTATCGTATCTGCCAATTTCCAAAAGAGCCTCAAGCTCATCTATCTTATGTCTAATGCTTCGTGCATTCATATATAGTATTTTTAATTTGTTATTGCTCTCACCCTTCCCATCAACCCCTATTTCACTCAACCTTACAGCAGGTTCCCTTTCAGAGTTTTCTGCCTCATTGATACAGTTGTCTTTCTTGACTTCTCTTGTTCTAACTTTCCCTTCAATTTCCTTTTTAAACATTCAGTTTGTGTCTCCCCCCCCCCCGGCTACTTAGTTTAAATGTAGCGGTGTTGCAGTAGAAAACCTGCCTGCCAGAATGCTGGTCCTTAACCTATTAAGGTGCAAACCGTCTCTCTTGTAGAATTTATGCTTACCACAAAATATACCCCAGTGATTCAAGAACTTAAATCCTTGCTTCCTGCACCAGTTCCCCAGCCACGTGTTCAAGTCCATTATCTCCCTGTTTCTGGCCACACCAGCCCGAGGAACTGGAAGCAAACCAGAGATAACCACCTTGGATGGCCTGCTTTTCAGCCTTCTTCCTAGTTCTCTGAAGTCCCGCTGTAGTATGTTCCTCCTCTTCTTCCCGACATTATTTGTGCCGACATGTACCACCAACTCTGGCTCTTCACCCTCGTCCTTGAGGATTTCCTGAACTCTGTCCACGATATATTTCACCCTGGCACCAGGAAGGCAATACACCATCCTTAAATCCCATCTGCTGCCACAAAAACCCCGGTCAGTTCCTCTCACGATGGAGTCCCCTATTACCACGGCTCTGTGCGATGTCCGACTCTTCCACTCTGCCTCTGCGCCAACTTTTGATTGACAGACCTAGCCACCTTGTGAACTGGCAGTGTCATTAGTCTCTACTGTTTCCAAAAGCTTCAACTTGTTCCTGACAGGTACTTCTCCCGGGGTCTCTTGCACCTGTCTCCTCTCTGCCTTCCTCATCGTCTGCTCTCTTCTGGCATGATTGGTGTAATAACCTCGCTGAAGGTCTTGTCCAGAAAGATCTCATTCTCTCAGATGAGCCTAGGGTCCTCAAGTTCTTTCATCAGCGCTTCAATATGCTTGGTCAATAGCTGAATGTGCACACACCTTCCACACATATACGAGCCAGACACACCAGAGTCATTCACCTCCCACATCAAGCACATAGCGCACTCAGCCATGTCCTCTAGTTCATTTAGGGCTATCGTGCTCTTCTGGAAGAGGTGTAGATTCTACTGAAGCATTACCTTTGACAGGAAAGGACAAAAAATATACCAAACTGGAGATGTCCCCATCTTATTTCAGTTCTTATGTCCCTTTACACCATCATCACTTGTGCAATTTAACTTTATGCACTCCACCTGATCTCAAATCTTACCTTATGACTTTTTGCCTTTGTCTTCCTTCTCTCTGCTTGATTAAAATCTGTTGCTCCTCTACAGTGAACTACATAAATAAAGTGCTGTCCAGTATTGACTACATACAAACCACAAATCCCTCCAGCAGTAACTATGCTTGAAAAGTAGAATTACTTCTTTGGTTGAAAAGTGCTTTGGTATCTTTTGGAGGCTGTGAACAATTCACATAATTACATTTCCTTTTTAAATCAGTCTTTTTGTGCAAGAAACTCATTCACAATATATAGGCTGAACTGTAGAAAACTTAAAGTTAAAACCACTTATTGACAAATAAACTAAACCATAATACCATTTCTGTGGAACAGCCTGATTCAGATCATACAGACAATATCCCAGACACCACTATCACCATCTGTGGATTTGTCCTGTCACACCAGCAGGACAGACCCAGCAGAGGTGGCAATACGGTGGCATACAATCAGTATGGTGTTACTCTGGGACACCTCAACATTGATTCCAGCCCTGATGAAGTCATATGATTGCAGGAGAAACATGGGCAAGGGAACCTCCTGCTGATCACCATGTACCGTCTGCTTTGGCTGGTCAATCAGCACTCCTCCATGTTGAGCAACGCTTGGATGAAGCACTGAGAGCAGCAAGGGTGTAAAATGTACTCTAGGTGGGGATTTCATGCCCACAACCAAGAACAATTCAGCAGATGCACTACTGATTGAACTAATTGGGTCCTAAGGGACACAGCTGGGTCTGCAGCAGATGGTGAGGAAACCAACAAAATGAAAAAAACATACTTGACCTTATCCTTACCCATCTGCTGGTTGCAGATGCATCTGCCTATGACAGTATCAGTAGGAAGTGACCACTGCACAGTCTTTGTGGAGACGAAGTGCTGCCTTCATTTGGGAATCCCCTCCATCCTATTGTCTGGCACAGTCACTGTCCTAAATGGACAAGGTTAAAAATCACACAACCCCAGGTTGTAGTCCAAGGTTTATTTGTAAGCATTAGCTTTCGAAACACTGCCTCTTCACCAGATGATCGTCAACAAATAAACTTGTTGGACTATAAACTGGTACTGAGATGTGTTATGGACCAGCCCAGACCACCTCAAAACATTTCAAAAAAGTAGCCCATGACATCAAATACACTCAATTGAGTGTGACATTAAGGAACCCCACCAAAACTGGAATCAATTAGTGTCATGGAGAAATCTCTCAGCTGGTTGTAGTCATACTTGGCATGAAGCCAATTCAATTGACTGAACATGATATCAGTAACAATGACAACTGTACTGAAGACTTCTGTTCCAGATCGTGTGACTCCCCTAGCCAAGCTCTTCCAGTACAGTTAGTGGCATCTATCCAACAAGGTGAAAAATTTCCCAGCCATATCCTGTACACAAAAAGCAAGAAGAGTGCAACCCAGCCCATTACGACCCAATCTGTTTATCTCAATCATCAGTAAAATGATGGAAGGTGTCATCAACAATTCTATCAAGCAGCATCTGCTCAGCAATAACCTACTCACAGGTGCCCTGTTTGGGTTCTGCCAGAGCCACTCCCTGACCTCAGTGTTGCCTTGATTCAGATATCGACAAAAGAGTTGAATTTGAGAGGTGAGGTGGGAGTGACAGTTTTTGACATCAAGAAGGCACTACCAAAACTGGAATCAATGTGTGTTCAGAGGGGGAGAACTCTCTGCTGGTTGGAGTAATACTTGGCATAAAGGAAGATGATTGATCTCCAACAACCACAATCATCTCAGCTCTAGGATAGTCATGCAGGAAGGAGTTCATCAGGGTCACATCTGAGGCCCAACTACCTTTAGTTGCTTCATCAATGATTTTCATTCCATTATAAAGTCATAAATTGGCATGTTGGCCAAGGTCTGCATAATGTTCAGTACTAATTGCAACTCCTCAGGTACTTAAGCAGTCCATGTTCAAATGTAACAAGATCTGGACAATATCCAGACTTAAACTGACAAGTGGCAAGCAACATGTGCATCATATAAGTACCAGGCAATGACAATCGCCAACAAGAGGCAATTTAACCATTGCCTCTTGACATTCAATGGTATTACCTTCACTGAATTTACCACATCCTGGGGGTTACTGTTGACCAGAAACTCAACTAGATTTGCTACAGGAGGTGGTCGGAAGCAAGGAATACTGCAGTGATTAACTCATCTTCTGACTCCCTAAATTATGTTCAGCATCAACAGGTTTTACGAGACAGGGTAAACCCTCCTGCTTAATTTAAACCAGCAATATAGAAAAGATTTAACCCGTGCAGTAATCTGTGAAAATTCGAGAGGCCAAGAGCCATTTAAAGTAAAAATTAACAACTTTATTTCTTAAAGCATAACAGAGAATAATTAATTAATGATTATTTACAACTCCTTCCCCTAAGCTATCTTTTACCTTCCCTTTGATCATATAGTCTAATAAAACCATTGATTAAGATTTAGCAAAATTCAACTTTTTAAAAACCAGCCAGATGTTTAATCTTCTTTCCTCCTCTTTCTCAGGGATTTCTGCTTCATGGGTCACGGATCAATAAAGGTACCTTTAAGAGAGCTATTCTCTGGGTAACCAACAGATGTCTTTGGCTTGGCAGTTCTCCCCCGACTGTTCAATTTTCCCAGGTCTTATACACCCCCAAAGCATCAGATTGTCTTTTTATTAGCTTTTAAGATTGTCAACATACTAAATTCAAATTTGACTGGAGTTCGATTTTTTGGCGGGGTATATTTTAAACTTATTGACCTAATTCAAATTTGTTTTTGCAACTAGCTAACCAAGTTGTTCGACCAAATGTTAAATTATATCTTTTTTGAGAACACTTGGTGCTGTCAGGTAGTTCTGCTAGCTTTTAACTCTGTTAAAGGTACAGTACACCCACATCTTCATTACACAGAACACAAGTCAGGAGTGTGATGGAATACTCCTTACTTGCCCGGATGTATGGGGCTCCAACAACACTCAAGAAGCTTGTCACCATCCAGGACAAAGCAGCTCGTTTGATTGACATCATGTCCACCAGCATCCACTCCCTTCAGCACTGAGGAGCAGAAGTGCATTCTATTTTCACGCTGCACTGAAGAAATTCACCAAAGGTCCTTAGACAGTACATTCTAAACCAATGGCCATTTTCATCTAAAAGGACAAAGGCAGCAGATACAATGGAAACACCACCACCTGCAAGTTCCCCTGCAACCAACAATTCACCCTGATTTGGAAATACACTGCTCCTTCACTGTTGCTGGGTCAAAACCCTGGAATTCCTTCACAGAGGGCATTGTGGGGCACGCTACAGCATGTGGACTGCAGGAATTCAAGAAGGAAGCTCACCATAACCTTTGCAAGAATAACTTGGGACAGGCAATAAATGATGGCCAGGCTGCAAAATACATATCCCTCAAATAAGTTTACGATAATTATTGGTTCAATGTGTAGCATGAGTTGGAGTCTGTAGCTTTCTGGATCCACGCCAGAGAATTGAGGACAAAACCGCAGTGCAGGACCAAGGGATAAAAGATCATACACACTAGGTAGCTAGGACAGTGAAAAAGGCATTTGGTATGCTTTCCTTTATCGGTCAGAACATAGAGTATAGGCATAGGGAAGTCATGTTGCAGTTATATAGGATATTGGTTAGGCCACTTCTGGAATACTGTGTGAAATTCTAGTCTCCCTCCTATAGGAAGGATGCTGTGAAACTTGAAAGGGTTCAGAAAAGATTTACAAGGATGTTGCCAGGGTTGGAGGGAGAGGTTAAATAGGCTGAGGCTGTTCTCCCTGGAGCGTCAAAGGTTGAAGAGTAATCTTATAGAAGTTTTAAAATCATGAAGGGCATGGATAGGGTAAACAGACAAAGTCTTTTCCCTGGGGTGTAGGGAGTCCAGATCGAGAGGTCATAGGTTTAGGGTGAGAGGGGAAAGTTTTAAAACGGACCTAACGGGCAATGTTTTCATGCAAAGGGTGGTGGATGTATGGAATAAGCTACCAGAGTAAGTGGTGATGCTGGGACAATTACAACACTTAAAAGGCATCTGGATAAGTATATGAATAGGATGGGTTTAGAGGGATACAGGCCAAATGCTGGCAAATAGGACTATTTCAATTTAGGATATCTGGTCACCATGGCTGAGTTGGACCAAAGGGTCTGTTTCCGTGCTGTATAACTCGATGACTCTAATTTCAAGATAAGTAATCTGTCTTAGATGTCCTGTCCAATTTTTATCTTTCAACCAAATAAGTAAAACAGGTTAACTAGTCTTTGCTTCATTACTGTTTGCGTGAACTTGGTGTGCGCAAATTGACTGCCATGTTTCCCACATTACAACAGAGATGCTTCAATTTTGCCGATGGTACAATCCGAGATTGAGAAAGTTGCTTTATAAATGCATATCTTTCTTTCCTTCATAGGATTATATAAAAATACTTGCACCTCCAAAAACTGATTATGGTTGAAGAGTGATCCTACATTGTGGTGATCCTATTTCTTGAACTCCACAACTAACTTATACCATTCTTAATGGAATGATGTTGGGTCTCAGAAAACTGCCTGGTGATTTCATAATGGATATTCAACTCATCGCCCAGGACGGAAATCCCCAAGTCAGTTTTAAGAAGTTTTTAAACTGGAATATTTGACATAAAATTTTAACACATTAGATACAAAATTAATATTCATTTCAAATAAATTGTACAATTCCCAATGCAAAAAAGTTGCGGATTTCCATGGGTCTCCTCATCAGGTGCCTGTATTTGGCATCCATAGTAGACATAACATCATGAAACAATGTTCAATGTTGGTTCTGCTATAACATGGTAGTTGTCTTCTTGTGAGATCTCTGTTGTAAGAAATCGCATATTGCAGCATCACTGAAACAAATCGGGCCGAAATCACATTATAACCAATAGACGCTTTAAAAGTTCATGCTTTAAAAAGTGCCCCCAATTCGTCATTTGTGTTCCAGCAAATTCGCACTAATGAAACACACATTATTGCAGAATTACCTGTACTGAAATAATGTTCAAAGTCCTTAGTGTATTCAACTTATAGATCCATCCCTATTGGCACCAATCTATTGTGCAGGTTCAGTCTATAACCTTCAGGGCTGACCCCTCATTGTGGACTTTGAATTGAATCCAAGTCCAGGTGATAGCTTGGCAGGGAATTGGAAAGAACTCTGTTTCGACCAAGATGTGGCTACAAGAGCTGCTCCCTTTAAGTATTTTAGGTGTTGGTGCTGATTTCCTTAAATTCCAGGAGCAGTAACTGCTGTTTTATAAGCTGTTGAATTGTTTTGGAACTTTGGGGATAAGAATATCAAAACAACATAACTTTAAAAAAGAGGAAGCGAGACAAAGGTAGAGTCAATATGGTCTGTTTGCGTGAGTGAGAGAGAGTGAGTGAGAGAGAGAGAGAGTGAGTGAGTGAGTGAGTGAGAGTGAGTGAGTGTGAGTGAGTGAGAGAGAGCGCGAGAGAGCGTGAGTGAGAGAGAGCGAGAGAGAGCGAGAGAGAGCGCGAGAGAGAGCGAGAGAGAGCGCGAGAGAGAGCGAGAGAGAGCGAGAGAGAGAGCGAGAGAGAGCGAGAGAGAGCGAGAGAGAGCGAGAGAGAGCGAGAGAGAGCGAGAGAGAGCGAGAGAGAGCGCGAGAGAGCGCGAGAGAGAGCGCGAGAGAGAGCGCGAGAGAGAGCGAGAGAGAGCGAGAGAGAGCGCGAGAGAGAGCGCGAGAGAGAGCGCGAGAGAGAGCGCGAGAGAGAGCGAGAGAGAGCGAGAGAGAGCGAGAGAGAGCGCGAGAGAGCGCGAGAGAGCGCGAGAGAGCGCGAGAGAGCGCGAGAGAGCGCGAGAGAGCGCGAGAGAGCGCGAGAGAGAGCGCGAGAGAGAGCGCGAGAGAGAGCGCGAGAGAGAGCGCGAGAGAGAGCGAGAGAGAGCGAGAGAGAGAGAGCGCGAGAGAGAAATCTACATGTCTGACACAGCAGTTAATCTGCACAGCCACTGCCTTTGCTGTTTGAGTTCAAGTATTTCTGGACATTGAAGCGCGTCTAAGAAAATTAGCAATCAGCAAAAGTCACAGCTGACCTTGGACAAACTTGTGTGGGACAGTTCACAGCTTGGGAGCAAATAAGTGCATGGTTTTAAAGTGCAATCTCACTGTCCTTTTTTAAAAAATCTATAATAGTGAATAGAGTGGGGTTTTTAATCGATTATATGCTTTATTGAGATCGGTCACTTGATTAAAACTTTAAAATATAAAACACAGGTACGAAGTTAGCCTGGAGCAGTGTGTTTTAGAGCAGTAAGACTGTGCCATTTTCTGGGTCTGTAGATTGTTAAGGTGGAAAGATGGTCTTTAGTAGAGTGATGTGCTCTTCCTGTCGGATGTGGGAGATTAGGGAGAGTTTCCATGTTACTGGTAATTATGTCTGCTGTAAAGTGGTTTTGATTGCGAATCCTTTCAGATTGCAGGATCAGTTTGAGCGGCAACTTGGGGCAATCAGGAAGTTACAGGAGCTAAGGGGTGTGAAGGATGGCAGTTATAAGGAGGGAGAAAAACTGCAGATGCAGTCAGGTAGATGGGTTACCTCCAGGAAAGGTAGGAGAGGGAAGCAGATAGTGCAGGAGTCTTCTGTGGCTATCCCCATCTCAAACACGTATGTTGTTTTGGAAAATGTAAGGGGTGGTGGACTCTCAACGGAATGTAACATGAACAGCCAAGTTTGTGGTACTGAAACTGGCTCTAATGTAACAATGGGTATGTCAGCTTCAAAGTAATTGACTGTGATAGGGGAATCTCTAGTCAGATGCACACAGACAGTTCTGCAGCCGACAGCGAGAAATCAGAATGGTGTGTTGCCTCCCTGGTGCCAGGATCAAGGGTAACTAATATAGAGTGCAGAATATTCTCAAAGGGGAGCGGGATCAGCAAATGGTCATTGTGAACATTAAAACTAACAACATGGGAAGGATATAGGCTGAGATTCTGAAGGGAGAACGTAGGAAGTGAGGCAGGATATCCTCGAGGGTAGTAATATCTCAATTAGTCCTGGTACTACGAGCTAGTGAGGGTAGGAATAGGAGGTTAAAGGAGATGAATACATGGCTAATGAGCTGGTGTAGGGGTGAAGCGTTCACATTTTCGGATCATTGGAATCTCTTCTGGAGTAGAAGTGACCTGTACAGGAAGGACTGATTGCATGTGACTTTGAAGGGGAATAAAATATTGGCAGGGAGATTTGCTAGTCCTGCACGGGAGGATTTAAACTAGTAAGATTGCAGGGGGGGGGCGCGGGGTGCAGAAGACAGGGAGGTAGTGAGTAAAGATCAGTCTGAGAGTGGTATAGTTGGGAAAAGGAGCAAGTCAAACAGTCAGAGCAGGCAGGAACGAAGCAGAAAACAAGGCATTTATTTCAATGCTAGAGGCCTAACAGGAAAAGGCAGATGAACTCAGGGCATGGTTAGGAACATGGGGCTTGTAGATCATTGCAATGACATGTGACTCAGGGGTGGTAGCTTAACGTTCCAGGATACAAATGCTATAGGAAGGACAGAAAGGAGGGCAGGAAATGAGGGGGAGTGCCATTTTTGAGAAGATATAACATTACAGCTGTACTTAGGGAGGATATTCCTGGGAATATATCCAGGGAAGTTTTTTGTGTGGAACTGAGAAATAAGAAAGGGATGATCACTTTATTAGGGTTGCATTTTAGAGCCCCGAATAGTCAGTGGGAAATTGAGAAACAAATTTGTAAGGAGAGTTCAGTTATCAGTAAGAATAATAGGGTAGTTATGGTATGGGATTTTAGACTGGGACTGCTCTAGTGTTAAGGGTTTCGATGGATATATAGATGCACCTACTAGAGAAGGTGCGAACTTGATCTACTCTCGGGAAACAAGACAAGGTAAGTGACTGAGGTATCAGTGGGAGAGCACTTTGGGGCCAGTGTCATTAATTCTGTTCATTTTTAAATTGTGATGGAAAAGGATAGGCAGGATATGAAAGTTAAAGTTCTAAACTGGAGGAAAGCCAATTCTGAAGTATTAAACAAGAACTTTCAAAAGTTGATTAGGGGTGGATGTTCACAGGTAAAGAGATGGCTGGAAAATGGGATGCCTTCAAAAATGAGATAATGAGAGTCCAGAGACAGTATGTTCCTGTTAGGGTGAAAGGCAAGGACGGTAAGTGGAGGGCATGCTGGATGACTAGAGATTTGAGGTTTTGGTTAAGAAAACAAAGGAAGCCTTTGTCAGGTACAGATAGCAGAGATTGAGTGAATACTTAGAAGAGTATAAAGGCAGTAGGAGTATACTTAAGAGGCAAATGAGGAGGGCAAAAGGGGACATGAAATAGCTTTGGCAAATAGGGTTAAGTCAAATTCAAAGGGATTTTATACATACATTAAGGACAAAAGGGTAACTACGGAAAGAACAGAACCCCTGAAAGATCAATAAGGCAGCCTATTTGTGGAACTGCAGGTGATGGAAGAGATACTAAATGAGTATTGTGCAGTGTGTATTGTAGAGAAGGACATGGAAGATATAAAATGAAGGGAAATAAACGGTGACATCCTTAAAAATGTCTATATTACACAGGAGGAAGTCTTAAAGGTGGATAACTCCCCAGAACCTGATCAGGTGTACCTGAGAACTCAGTGGGAAGCTAGGGAAGTGATTGCTGGGCCCCTTGATGAGATATTTGGATCACCAATAGTCACAGGTGAGGTGCCGGAAGACTGGTGGTTGGCTAACGTGATGTCACTATTTAAGAAAGATGTTAAGGAAAAGCTCAGGAACTATAAACTGGTGAGCCTGACATCGGTGGTGGGCAAGTTGTTGGAGGGAACCCCGAGGGACAGAATTTCCTTGTATTTGGACAGGCAAGGCCTGATTAGGAATCGTCAACACAGCTTTGTGTGTGGGAAATGTCTCACTAACTTGATTAAATTTTTTGAAGAAGGATTGATGAGGGCAGAGTGGTGGACTTCAGTGAGGTGTTTGACAGGGTTCCACATGGTAGACTGGTTAGCAAGGTTAGATCACATGGAATACAGGGAGAATTCACCATTTGGATACAGAACCGGCTCAAAATTAGAAGACAGAGGGTGGTGGCAATGGGTAGCTTTTCAGACTAGAGGCCTGTGACTTGTGGTGTCCCACAAGGATTGATGCTGGGTCCACTGCTTTTCGTCATTTATATAAATGATTTTGATGTGAACAAAGGAGGCATAGTAGGTTTGCAGATGTCACCAAAATTGGAGATGTAGTGGACAGTGAAGAAAGTTAGCTCAGAGTACAATGAGATCTTGATCAAATGGGCCAATGGGTCGAGGAGCAGTAGATGGAGTTTAATTTAAATAAATGTGAGGTGCTGCATTTTAGAAAGATAAATGTATAAGTCCTGCCCCAATTTAATGGTAAGGTCCTGGGGACTGTTGTTGAATAAAGAGATCTTGGAGTGCAGGTTCTTGAAAGTGGAGTCACAGGTAGATAGGATAGCGAAGAAGACATTTGCTATACTTTCCTACATTGGTCAGAGCATTGAGTACAGGAGTTGGGAGATCATGTTGCGGCAGTACAGGATATTAATTTGGCCACTTTTGGAATATTCTTGTCTCCCTCCTATAGGAAGGATGTTGCGAAACTTGAAAGAGTTCAGAAAAGACTTACAAGGATGTTGCAGGGCTAGAGGGTCTGACCTGGACTGTCAGAGGTTGAGGGGTGACACTATAGAGGTTTATAAAATTATGAGGAGCATGGAAAGGGTAAATAGACAAGTATTTTTCTCTGAGGTAGGAGAGTCCAGAACTAGAGGTCATATGTTTAGGGTGAGAAGGGCAAGATTTAAGGGGCACCCTTTTCACGAAAAAGGGTGATGAGCATATGGAATGAGCTGCCAGCAGAAGCGATGGAGGCTGGTACAGTTACAACACTTAAAAGGCATCTGGATGGGTATATGAATAGGAAGGGTTTAGATGGTTATGGGTCAAGTGCTGGAAAATGGGACTGGATTGATTTAGGATATCTGGTCAGCACAGACGGGTGGACTGAAGGGTCTGTTTCCGTGCTGTACATCTCTATGACACTACTCCCGAGCCACATCTTCAACTTTACAGACTGATCTATATAGTAGATTAGCACAGAAACCAGCATGCACTGGTGTTTTATCCTGCTCATACGCAACAAGCTTAACCATCCAGCAAACACTCAATGTAATATGAGCATGGGGAAGCTGCTACACCAACACTAAAAACTGGGTAACTCTGTTGTCCTCTACTGCGACCTCTTAGACATTCCTTCTTTCCTTCATCCCTAAAAATATCTTACTTTCTCTTATTTGAGACTCTGTTTGATGAAGCTTTCAGTCATCTGTCCCATTCTCTCCTTAAATGGGTCAGTGTCAAACCCAGCACAATATTTTATGCTTTTTGCTTTAATAAAAGCTATTCGTAAAGACTGTCGTTAGACTCCTGAAACATTCACTCACTCCACTTCCAGTACATTGTGGACTTCTGATGGAAACAGGAGTGATTACCTTGAGTATATGTCTTTTGTAACTGGACAAGTCGATTATTGATTAGCGTTGACTGCCAGAAAGAACAGACTGTTGAGTAAAGAAAACATATTGGGGATAGTACAGAACCTCTTGAGCTAGAATGAAGTTGTCTCCAGTCTGTCACCTTGATTAGCTCAAAAAAAACTGAAAACAAACTTTTAACTCTTGCCTAGGAGAAAATGAAGAACTTCCTGATAGCTCAGCCAATTCAAGGAAGGATAAGATGGAGTAAATGTAGTTTTTATTTTACTTGGTGCCAGTAAGAAAATCCAGAGGTTGCAAAAGAGGAAAAGGATCAGTGATACTGAAAAAGAGAGAACCAAGAAAGAGTAAGTTTTGAGAAGATTTGTAGTTCAGATTGAGGCTCTGGATGTAGGTTTGCTCACTGAACTGGGAGGTTCATTTTCAGATGTTTTGTCACCATACTAGGTAACATCTTCAGTTAGCCTCGGACAAAAGATTGCTGATGATTCCTGCTTTCTATTTATATGTTTGGGTTTCTGAGTTAGTGATGTCATTTCCTGTGTTGATGTCATTTCCTGTTCTTTTTCTCAGGGGGTGTTAAGTCGGGTCCAAGTCAATCTATTTGTTGATAAGAGTTCCAGTTGGAATGCCATGCTTCTAGGAATTCTTGTGTGTGTCTCTGTTTGGCTTGTCCTAGGGTGGATGTGTTGTCCCAGTCAAAGTGGTGTCCTTCCTCATCTGTATGTAAGAGAGGAAGTGGCTCGTTAATGTTCATGTATCCTGGTGGCTAGTTTTCTGCCTGTTTATCCAGTGTAATGTTTGTTACAGTCCTTGCACCATCAATGACATCACCAACCCAAAGAAACCCAAACGTATAAATAGAAAGCAGGAATCATCAGCAATGCTGCGTCCAGAGACTCACCGAAGATGTTACCTAGTATGGTGACGAAACATCTGAATATGAACATTCCAGCTCAGCGAGCAAACTACATCCAGAACCAAGAAAGAGGTAGACACACAGCAATGGAGAGACAGGACAGAAAGAACAAAGAGAAAAGAAAGACAAAAGATTTGTTTTGAATCAGGAATTTCAGCATGACCACCAGAGAGTACCAGTTGTCCACCTTCCTCTCAGCCTCCAAGGTTGCTGGTGTAACATTATCGAAAAAGATGTTAGGAAGTTTGGAGTTCCACTGACAATGGTGTGCAACTTGAAGGAGAACTAGCAAGTTGTGATATCCCTGTGTGCTAGATGCACTTATTCTCATAGATGAAAGGTGTTGTCAAAGGAGTCTTGGTGAGATGTTGAAGTTCATTTTGTAGATGGCTCACATTGATGCCACAATAACAGCAAGTGGGCAGAGTGGATGCTTAATGACAGTTGGGGTCCCAATCAAGTTGGCTATTTGCTTCTGGCTGGTGTTCAGCTTCTTGGGTCTTATTGGAGCTGCAATTTACCTGTCTACCTGAGACACAAATATGTTTGCACGGTTACAATAAAACTACAATTATAAGATAGAAAAGCAGCACAAAAGCTATGAGTGCAGATCAAGTCCAATATCTAACAATGAAAACGCACTTTCAATTCACACCATCATCTCTCTTCACCTTTCAGTGATCTGATCATACATAATCCCATGTCTGTTAATCAATCATTGAATGAACATAGTATTGGCCACTGATGCTTCATGGATATCATACTGGTTGTCAAGGTATCTGGACAAGATGTGGGAAACAAACAATTTCGGGCTGATTGATTCATCCTTCCTAGCAGTTTATCCTACAAGGCACAACCCAATACAAAACAGCCATGTCAGAAGGGAGTTTGTGTTAACTGACAGCCTATTCAAAGGGATACCATGGTAGATCACTGGTCCTGGCAAATGCACCTCTAACAGGTATCATGCACCCCCAGGGTTGCAGTTTATTTTCTCTCCATTACTCAAACATTTGTCAGTACTCTGTAGCAAGTGGACAAAAAATGGCAGGAGGACAGATGATCACTTGCTCTGTTACCCAAATGGTTACTTAGTGACTACATCACAAATCTCAGTATTTGCTGCATTTAACATTCAATTAAGACACTATAAAATTTTTCAGTTATACATTTACGGTTAGTTATTTTTCCATTAGGAAGATTGTGCATAAATTACATTTCACACACGTCAAGTTGCACCATGCACGTGTGTGGATTCCAGAGTCTACTTGTTGCTTTCCTTCAAGAATGTCCAGATGAGTTTATTGACTACATCAGGCTGGTCCTGCTGGACCCAGTGACTGGCCCCAGTGACTACCTTCAACCGAAACACACTGTGTACGTATTGCTCCATATAGGCAGTCATGCCAACTTCGAGAGCTCCATCCTTGTCACCCCAGATCACCAAAGTGGGCACCATCACATCATGGCACTTAGCTGGGAGGTGGCTGCAACATAAGTAAGCACATTCAGTCAGCAAAGGTCGATCAATCTCTCACCTCGGGGTTAGAAGGCATTTTGTTCATGCTCCACAGAAAACCAGAAGCCAGTATTTATTTTATATAGTGTTCCAAAGCAATGCACAGCAGCATTAGCAAGCATTAAAGGTGAGACCATAGCATTGTGGCAATGTCACAGGACTAGCAATTCACTACTGGTGGATTTTAAATTCAATTAATAACTGGAAATAAAAGCCATTCTCAATAATATTGACCACAACAAATGTCAGCAATTGCCATAAAAACCAACTTACTTCAATTATGAGCTGAACTTAGGAAGTCTGCTCTCCATACTTGGTCTGGCCTACATTTGACTCCAGACTTTCAAAGGTGTGAACTGCAATATGAAATGGCCCTAGCGTGTCACTCAGTTCAAGGGCAATCAGGGATGAGCAACAAATGCTAGTACTGTCAGCAATATCCCAAGATAGAATAAAAGGAAAAATTGATAATGATCCACATAATTTGAGGACAGGTGACAAAAAGCATGATCAAAGTGGTAAAGGGAAAGAAGCAAAGAGACAAGCAGTTTAGAAAGAAATATCAGAAATGAAGATATGGCATGCATTAGGAATGTGCAGTTAAACCATGTAGCAGCTGAGCAATGAAGTAACAATTATTTCCATTAAAAAGCATTTTCCACAAGTATGTAAGAAAGCGAAACATTAACCATCAGTTGTCGTCATTCAACTTGTACCGTTGGACACTGCAATCCTTTCCTAAGGCAGGCAATTCCTTTATCCCAGACATTAATTTCTTTCCTTTCCTCCTTTCTGCCCATATAATGACTGTACTGAGACCTTACTTTTCTCTCAAGTGATCACTATTTATCCTTCACCCCCACAACTGAAACAGAAGTGCCCATAGTGTTAGGTGAAGGGGTAAATGTAGGGGAATGGGTCTGGGTGGGTTGCGCTTCGGCGGGTCGGTGTGGACTTGTTGGGCCGTAGGGCCTGTTTCCACACTAAGTAATCTAATCTAATCTAAAAAATAACTAAGTTTGAGGCTGATTGTAGGTGCTTGCCAATCTTTTATATGATGTACTTTGTTGGTCGTGAGGAGCTAAACAAAAGGGAGGAGGTGAAATTTAGGTATGGAAAAGGAAGTGCCATGCCCTCCTCCAGTACTTTCCACTACTTCTCATTGAAGTCTCCTGCCCTCTGAATCCAGGTATTTCTGCAATTGCACAGCTTACACTAAAAGTTCAATTTGCCATACAATCTTGCCATGCACTGGAGGGTTAACAGTTATCATGCAAACCATTATACCCTTTGATGGTGATCTGAAAAAGCCACAAATCCTGGGCTCCTCTTTCTATCCCCAGGCCCCCAGCCAATTAAACTATCACTCAGGAAGTCACTAAGGTACATATAAGCAGTTAGGGTACCATTATTACTCCCAGCACTCTATGTTGCCAATCGCTATAAAAAGCAATATGCATGATTACTTATTCAATAATTCCCAAAACATGTGTGGAGAGGGTAAGAGTTGGCTAGGACCTCCATTCCCATACCCTACACTTCTCACAATCCCAGTGACCTGCAGGAAATCGCAGTAATTCTTACAAGCAGAATGACTCCCAGAGACATAAGAGACATGAACACAATCTGGTTTGAATTTGTTTCTGTAGGCTAACATGTATCACTGCAATCAGAAGGGGGTAAGCTGTTTTTCAGGCCAACCATAGTAGCTGGTGAAATGCTCAACTATATATAATATATTAGAAACATATCTACACAAGACAGTGATGGCAGCAGTGAAATGCCTGGACTTCAGGATTCTACAGTCAGTGTGAAGTCATGCTGTTTTGCAGGTTTCCAAAGCTCACTGAGAGCCTCCAGTGGTACAATCCAGACTATGCAGCAAGTGCGAATTGAAAATCTATTTGGATTTTGACAAAAGTTAAAAATCTTTCATTGCACTTTACAGCATAGAAACATGTCATTCTCCTGAAGGAGTGTATGCTCATAATAAGCTTCTTCCACTGTATCCCCAAAGAGTTTCCAATTCCTTTTCTGTTCATGTATTTAGCTAGCTCCTTTAAAGTGGAGTCACAGGTAGATAGGACAGATTGAAGAAGGGCTCTTGATATGCTTGCCTTTGTTGGTCAGTGCATTGAGTATGAGAGGTGGGAGGTCATGTACAGGGCATTGGTTTGGTCACTTTTGGAGTATTGCATTCAGTTCTGGTCTCCCTGCTGTACCAAGTATGTTGTGAAACTTGAAAGGGTTCAGAAAAAACTTATGAGGATGTTGCTGGGGTTGGAGGGTTTGAGCTCTAGGGAGAAGCTAAATAGACTAGGACTGGTTTCCCTGGAGCGTCAGAGGCTAAGGTGTGACCTTATAGAAGTTTATAAAATCATGAGGGGTGTGGATAGGGTAAATAGGCAAGGTCCTTTCCCCAGGGTGGATGAGTCCAAAACTAGAGGGGGAAGATATGAAAAGGGCTACTTTTCATGCAAAAGGTGGTGCGTCTACAGAATGACCTACCAGAGGCTGCCATAATTACAATATTTAAAAGGCATCTGAATAGGAAGAGTTTAGACGGATATGGGCCAAATGTTGGCAAATGGGACTAGTTGGACCAAATGGTCTGTTTCTTTGCTGCATATCTCTATGACTAGATCTAATTTCCTTCTTCACTGTTGCTCACCTCAACTAATCCCAGTGATAGTACGTTCCCCAGTCTTGCAGTTTTTTAGGTGAGAAAAGATCTCTTCAATTTCCTTTTTGACATATTTTATAATTCAGTCTACTTTCTGGCTCATCTACCATAGAATTATTTTCTCAAAGCCATTCAGATCAATTTACACAATGTTAAAGGCCTCTATTAGGTGAGCTTATTGAAGTCTATTTTGCAGTCTGCCTTGCATTCTTATAACATCCTTCAATACCACAGGGTGTTCATTGTGCTTTAGAGCCAATTAAGTCATTTCAAGGTCAAAAATGTGGCAACCAATGAAGAAGCATGAAAGGCTTTAAGAAATAGGAAGAAACCCAATTAGACTGCTTTGTACATATACTTGATTCATAACCAGAGGGGGGAGTAATAATCAGAGGAGATAGATTTTAAAACATTTGCAGATCCATGGAAAGGGAGGGAAATTTTAAGATGATAGATTGTTTCCTTAAATATGGGGAGTTGTTGACATCTGCAATGTGCTGCCTGAAAGGGCAGTGGAAGCAAATTCAATAGAACTTCTTTGAAAAAAGTAGACAGATATCAGAAACAAAGAAATCTGTAAAGCTATGAGGAAAAAAAGCTCAGAAGTCAGACTCACTGGGTACCTCTTTCAAAGAGCCAAAACAGACACAATGGGGTGAATGGCCTCCTTCCGCACTCTGATTCAATTGCGTAGCACCCATAGCCCCATTTTCTGACTTCTCTAATCCAGTGGACTGGGATAACTGCTTGAAGGCAGATAACCTGGTCACTGATTATCATTTGAGATTATAAACATCTCATTGATAGGACATCATCACAAACAGGTTCTTATTGGAAAATTGTGAAACATCACACGTCGAGGACATTCTACATCTGAAGACAACAGGAAATAATCCCATCAATTTGGTTAAGAGATAATCAATGGGAGAATCCAAAGAGTGACTATCTCTGTGCTACCGTCACTGCCTCAAATGGCAACCCATATTTAAAATCCATCTGAATCACCTAAGCATTACAATGGAGTGATGTACCCATGTACTGCACAAAGTAAGTAAGCTGATGAGAAGCACATACAAAACATCATAGGGAGCATCTATAATGAAAAGGATGATAAGCATTTCGATGAATATCAGAGATCTTTCTCTTTAGCACTCCTCCTTCCTCAAACCTCTCTCCGGGTCTGTTCTTCCTTATAAAGTTTCTTAACTTGAGTTTTGCTTCTCAACCCAAAATGTTAACTTGCTTGTTGTTGTCACAGATATGGTCAGGCCAGCTGAAAGTCCCCAGCATTTTCTGATTTTGCCAAATCTACTAGCTGATTATTCAAGAGCTGTGGGGCCATTCAAAATTTAACTGAACATTGCGTGGATAGGAAGGATATCTCAGAGGAATAAGCCATTCAGCCCCTCAACACTATCTCATCATCCAACTATATTAGGGCTTATCTGTGCCACAACTCCTTGTACAACCTTGTCACATATTGCTTGCAAAATCTCAACAGTCTCATATTGTCCTTGACTATCTTAAATCGCTCATTCAGTATTATCATATTGATATTGATAGACTTAGTAATTAGTAAGTAGTTAGTAAGTAAAATAAATGGCTGAGGAGCAGGAACAGATGGAATACCATATAAATATGGAACAGGTGTACGACATTTGGCTCCTGCTCTGCCATCATTTAAAATAGTGGCAGATCTGAACATAACCTCAACTTCACTTTCCTGCCTAGCCCTGAAACCCTTTGACACCTTGTTTGTCAAGAATCTATCTAACTTTACCTGAAATGTAATCCACCAGTCTCATGGGAGGACAGTTCCAAAGATAAATGACCCTCTGAAAAATAATCTCATTACACGCTAAATGGAAGACCTCTTACTTTTAAACTGTGTCTACTTGTGCTAGTCTCGCCCATGAGGGAAAACATCTTTTCAGCATCCACCCTGTCAAGATCTATCAAGATCATAAGTTTCTATAAGATCTCTTTAATGGATAAACTCTTATAACCTAATCTTTCCTCATAACTTCACCTCTCCATCTCAGGAATCAGTCAAATGAACATTCTGTCAATGGCTTTGGATGCAATTATGCCCCTTTTAAAATAAGGAGACCAAAACTATACAAAGGTATCTAGATATGGTCTCACCAAAGCACTGCACAACTGTAGCATAACATTACTATCCTTAAATTCCATGCCCAATGCAATAACATTTTAAATTTGCTTTCCTAATAACTTGCTGTATCTGCAGACTTTTTTTTGTAATTAATGTACCAGAAAACTCTACACCCTCTCCAATGAAACATTTCCATTATTCTTCATGCCAAAGCAGACAAGTTCACAGTTTCACACACTAGGAGGTGGAGAAGAAGGAATATGAAACTTGGAAAGATTAAGATAAGCAATTATCAAGTGAATTCCCTACCTGAAGATATTCCTGTAGTAGTTGAGGGGGGCCACTAGAGCCCCAGGCTTAGAGAAATTGTAGACATAAGCCTCTAACTCTTCCTCAGTCAATCTGCTGCTTTTATTCTGAATTCCCATTTGTTTACTCATGTATGTACTCTTCAAAGCCTAGAAAAAATACCAGTGATAGATTTTGTGCAGCTTTTAAAAGAAAATTTCAGGAAAAGTGTATTAAATAGAATAATCCAGGCACAGTTGGTGAACAGACCAGCAGGTAACAGGATTCTGTGTTCTGTAACAATTCTTTGTTTAATTAATTCATGGGAAGTGGGTGTTGCTGGCTGGCTCAGCATTTATTGCCCAACCCCAGTTGCCCAAGAGTAGCTGATAGTCAGCTGCCATCTTGAACAATTACAGTCCATATACTGCAGATAGGCCCAAAGTGTCATCAGGGAGAGAGTTCCAGGAATTTCATCCAACAATACTGAAGGAACAGTGACATTTTTCCAAGTCAGGCTGTTAAGTGGCTTGGGAAGGTACTTGTAGGTAATGGTGTTTCCATATATCTGCCATTTGTATTTCTAGATGGAAGTGGTTGTGGGTTTGGAAGGTGCTGTCTAAGCAGCCTTGGTGTCTGCAATATGTCTCGTAGATGGTACACAGTGCTGCTACTGAATGACAATTTGGATGAGGTGTAAATCAAACAAGCTACTTTGTCGTGGATGGTACCAAACTTCTGGAGTGTTGTTGGAACTGCACTCATCCAGGCAAATGGTGAGTAGTATTACATCAAATTCCTGCATCATGCTTTGCAAATGATGCTCAAGCTTCAGGGAGTCAGGAGGTGAGTTAATCACTGCAAGCATCCTAGCCTCTGACTTGATTTTATACCCTTAGCATTTATAAGGCTGGGCAGTTAATTTCTGGTCAATGGTGAGCCCCAAGATGTTGACAGTCGGAGATGAGTTACGTAATGCCATTGAATTTCAAGGGGCAACGGTTAGATTCTCTCTTCTGGAGATGACTGAGTTGGATTTGTCCTGCATTGTGTGTATAGGACATACATAGGCAATATCATCTGTCAAATAGATGCCAGTGTTGTAGCTATACTGAACAGCTTGGCTAGAGGCACAGCAAGTTCTGGAGCACATGTCTTTAATATCATTTTTAGAATGTTGTCAGGGCCCATAGTCTTTGCAATATCCAGCATCTTCAACCAGTTCGCAATATCATCTGGAGTGAATTGAATTGACATTTATGATGCCGGAGACCTTGGGTAGTGGCCAATCACTTGGCACCATCCACTCTGCACTTCTGGTTCAGCCTTATGTTTTGCACTGATGTGCTGTCCTTCCCTGTTAGTGAGGATGGAGATACTCATGGAGCCGCCGCCTCTTCCCATTTAATTGCCCACCACCAAGCCCAACTGGAGGTGACAGGATTGTAAGCATTAGCTGTAATTGAGTGGTTGTGAAATTGCTTAGCCCTGTCAATCACTTGCTGCTTATGCGTTTTGGCATGCAAGTAATCCTGTTTTATAGTTTTACTACGTTGACACCTCTTTTTTTTAAAATATACCTGAAGCTGCTGCTGGTATGTCCTCCTCCACCCTTTAGTAAAACAGGTTTGATGGTAATGGTACAGTGAGAGAAATTGCACACTGTTCTGCATTATAATTCTGCTGCTGTTGAAGACCCACAGAACCTCATAGATACCCACTCTTGAACTGCTAAATCTGATCTAAGTCTATCCCACTCAGCACACCATTGTCACGCACAACACGATGCAGGATATTCTCGATGTGAAGGCGGGACTGTGAGATGGTCATTCTTACAATACCTTTCATGGACAGATGAATATGCAGTAAGCTAGAGAGGATGAGGTCAAGTAGGAGGTTAACCTCTTTTTATTTCCCTCAACACGTGCTGCAGACCCAAGCTAGCAGTAATGTGCTTTACGACACAACCAGCTCAATCAATAGTAGCACTGCCTCCGTACACTGGCTGGTGAACACTGAAGTTCCTCACCAAGAATATATTCTGCAATCTTGCCATGCTTATTCCTTCCTTTAAGTGATATTCAACATGGAGGAGAACTGATTCATCAGCTGGGAGGGGATAATGATGATACATGGAAATTAGGAGGTTATCTTGCCCATGTTTGATGTGATGCCATGAGACTCATGGAGTCGAGTCAATATTAAGGATTCCCCAGGGCAACTCTATCCCAGGTATATACCACAGTGCTGCCACCTCTGCTGGGTCTGCTCTGCCAGTGGGACAGGACATAGAGAAATGGTGGTGGTGCTATCTGGGATATTTCATGTAAGGCATGATTTGTGAGCATGATTATAGCAGGCTATTGCTGAGAGAGAGAGCTCTCAATTTTGGAACTTGTCCTTAGTTGTTAGTAAGGAAGATTTTGTAGGGTTGACGTGGATGTGCTTGCCATTGTCTTACTAGTACCTTAATGAATATCAGTTGGGCAGTCTGGTTCCATCCAGTTTTAAGACTCTCAGCATTTGATACAACTAAGTGACTTGCTAGACTGACTGGCATTTTGGAAGGTGGTTAAGACTCAACCACATTGCTGTAGGTCTAGAGTCACATGTAGGCCTGACCAGCCGAGGAGGACAGTTTTCAATGATGGCATAATGATTTTGATTGTGGTTTCACGGTTATCCTCAGACGGTTAACTCCAGTGAATTCAAGTTTTACCATCTGCCACCATGGGATTTGAATGGAGAAGACCCTAGAACATTACTTAGATCCTTGGATCACTATTCCCATTATAATAACACTACACTATCACCTCCCCTTAGTCTGAGTGGGTTGGCCAGGAAAGGTATTATAGTTAGACTGTGTTCCTTACAGGGGCAAAGAAAACCTGCCATATTTGGCTTCTGATTTATACCAGATATTACAAACCTACACGAAGGCAACCTTTCAGCACATCATGCCTGTGTTGGTTCTTTGTCAGAGTATCCAATTTGTTCCACTTGGCCTCTCATCACTTTAGTCAGTAAGTCAGCAATAGTTCCCTTTCAAGTCTCCCTTGAAGTTGCTTTAGAAATTGTCTCCTCTATGCTTGCAGACAGTGTCAAGATAATTGGTGACAGGATAAAGCATGACTTTGAATGCAATCCTTGGTAAAATAATCCATTCACATACATACTGCAGAGTTTATACATGAGGAATAATGTGAGGCAACGAGGACAAGCAGGGTAATTGAAACCTGAGAGCCAGGGAGTAGGCAATGCTTTCAGACAAGACAGTGAGCTGTTTACCTTGAAATCATCCATACACATGAAAAGCTCAGGAAGCTTCGGCAGTTGGAAGAAGAATACATAGCTGGACTTCAGCAGCTGGGATGGACTCAGGTAATCTGAAAAAAAAACACTTGCATTTTATAGTTGCATAGTCATTCAGCATGGAAACAGACCCTTCAGTCACATCAGCTGCAGTCGAGTCATTTTACACGTAACTAAATCAAGTAGTAAATACCACAAAAACATAACTAAAGAACATATTTATCTTGGTTTAGCAAAGTGTTCTCATGATTTACATGGCATTCTATTACATCACGTAGAAATGTCTCAAAGTGCCAAACTAACGCATGCAGTCACTTTTGCAAAGTGTAAGATTCCATAATCAGCAACAGGATGATTAGTTACTACCCAGTGAATGCTTTAAATTTCATGATCTCTTTTGAATTCTTAAAGGCCTAAAGCAGGTGCGACCTCAGATGGCTTATCCAGAAATCTATACACTCACTGCTGTGTTTCCCACTCAAATCAGCCACTATATAAAGATTTCCTTTCCAATGAACCCAGTATTCTTTGCTGACTCTTCTCTCTCCACTACCTCATTTAAGGGTCTGAGAACAGAGAGAATTGTTGAGGGTGGTTCAGAACTTCACAGACTTTCAAAAGACAGTTTACTTAGTATTACACAGTGGACTTGTTGTCTAAATTAAACTGAATCAAAGGAATTAAAGCTTGAAAATTTGCTAAAAGGATAGAAAGCAGAGAGTAGTGATGAAGGTTTACATTAAAATTAGAGGGAAGTACAAAGAAATTCTTAAGGTATCTGTGTCAGGCCCACTGCTCTTTTAGACATATTATGAAATAACTCCACGAATGCCAGTATCCCATCACCAAGTCACACTTTGTTTACATAGTGAATGACGCTGATCCAGCTAGCTCAGAGCCGGCTGTTAGAGTGAACATAACTCCCGACACTCCTATTTATATCTCGCAGCCAGAACTCCCTAATTGAACCAGTTTAACAGCCCCAATCAGAGAAGTCATATTCCATGAGATCCAATTGGCTGAACTCTTTCCAATCCATAAAGCATACACCATCAGTCATTCCTCTCCATTGGGCCATTGGTCAGCCAACATCACCCAATACCATATGGGGAGGCATCATACATTAGCACATCTCACTTGGGTTCGTGGTGTGACAACACCTTAAATGACGAGACCTGCTTCTTCACTTCCGTCAAGGCTACATCTTGGCTACAAGACCACTTCAGAAGCTGACCCTTCCACGATAGAAGATGTAAGGGTGCCAGGATAGAGGCTAGGTTATGTGTGCACTTCCCATAATAATTCAGCAGCTCAGGAAAGATCTAAGGTCTGGTACAAATGCGAGAGGCAGGGAATCTTTGACTGCCCTCACTTTATCTTCCAACAGATGTAACCCTGTCTCGTCGACACTTTAGACATAGTAGGTTATTTGGAGTGCCTGAAACATACGTTTTTCCCTCCGATGAAATACACCTGTCTTGGAGAAGCGTTTAAGCACTCTGTCCAAATTCTCTAAGTGTTCTTTACTGGTCTTCCCGGTTTTAGCACATCATCCAGATAAATGGTGACCTGGGGTAGGCCTTGTCAGAAGTCACATGACACCGGGTCATAGCCCAACAAGCTTATTTGAAATCACAAGCTTTTTGAATGCCACTCCTTTGTCAGGTGGAGTGCCTCTGAAGCTGGTGATTTCAAATAAACTTGTTGGACTATAACCTGGTATCATGTGACTTCTTTGTCTACACCAGTCTAACACCAGCTCCTCTACATCAAGGGTTGGACCTTGTAAAATGTTCTCCATCTTCTTTTGGAAAATAGCGCAGGTTGACAATACCCCAAAAGGCAGTCTCGTACATTGATGTATACCCTAATGGGTATTAACTGTAGCATACTTCTGAGAATCCTCATCTAATTGTAACTGCAGGTTCACACGACTCATGTCCAACTCAGTGAAGGACAGACACCATCTTTGCCAGTTTTGTCTGTAAATCCTCCAAAGAAGGAATTGGGTATTTCCCCAGCTGCAAAAAGTAGTTTACCTTTCATGTGAAATCCCCAGAAATGTGAACCAATCTATCGGGCTTCACAATCAGTATGACTAGTACTGTCTATTCTGCAAAGTGTTTGATGATTCCTTCGCTTTCCAGCCTCCTGGTTTCTGGTTCTACTTTAGCATGTAAGGCAAATGACTCTCTGCAGGCCTCGCAGAATTATGGCATTGCTTCTTATTCAAGAAGTAAGGTGGCCCCTTTGATAGTCCTTAGATTTCCTGAAAAACTTGCGTTTGTTTAATTAAGAATTCACTCAGGCAACCATTTTTTAAGCACAAAATGTTGAGCCAATCAAGTTGAAACTTTCTCAACCTATTTTGTCCCATCAAGCTTGGGCCAGAGCCTTTTACTACAATTAGTGGTAACTGAACCAGTTGCATCGCATAACTGACTGGAACCAAAGGTTAACCCCTTAACCCATAGGGATTTCCAAGTATAGGTTCTCAGCCTGGTCGAGATGTTATGCAAACTTAAGGGTAAGGGTAAGGGCCCAGAATGAACTTTGGCAAAGACTAGTTCTGCAATCACTGATGCAGCTGCACCAGTATCGACCCCCATTAGAACTGGGTGATCATTTAGCCAGACATTTATTTTGATCAGTTTTGATTTGGATGTGGCTGAGCAATGTAACTGTTTGAAACCAGTTATAAGTGGATTTCCAGGCTATACACACTTCTGGATACCATCTTATGAGTTCTCTTATTCAAATCAGTCCTAGGACCTTTTTGCTGTCTCAAGTCCGCATATCGGTAGCAACCACAAATGGCCTGCCAGCCCAGATCCTTAAAAAAAATTAACCGTTTGGCCGAGGCTTGGCTTATTTTGGGGTTTTGTTGTGGGCCAACCTAGAGTCCCTCTGCTCAAGATATGTCCTGAATGAGACTACACAATTGCTTTCACTCAAGTAGTGTTCCTAAGCTCATTTGACCTGGCAAGGGTATCCACTTCCTTTGGAATACCCTGTAACTCATAAGCTCCACTTGCTGAACTTTCTAAATGACAAAGCCAGTCGTAGTGCCTGTTTGAAGTCCAGTTCAGCTTCAGTTAGTAAGCATGGTCACATCATTAAACCCACATATCAAACAGTCTCTCAGCATCTCATTTACAGCTAACCAAAATCAAATTCCCTTGGTTGTCAAACTGCCGAGTAAAACCGAATAGTATGTCAGAATTCATGGAGGCTTGGGGTCATAATATTCCTTCGCTAAATCCATCAGCTCTTGAAAGGTTTCAGTATCTGGTGCCTCAGGGAAAGTTAGGCTTCTAATAACCAAAAAAAGCTACAGGTAAACAAGTTGTCAGGAGAATTATTTGCTGCTTTTCATCTGCCCCAATGTTATTTGTCCTGAAAACATAATGTAATCCTTCTACATGCTGGGTGCAGTCTTCGATAGCAGGATCGAACACTTTAGCAGCTTTCCATTTAGCAGCATGATGCCAATCCTACCCAAACTCAAAGATGACTGTTGCAAGCAAATGTCTTCGAGGGTGTGTTTTTCCTCTCATCAGAAATAACTCCACAAAAGCCAGTATCCCATCACAAAGTCACCCTTTATTTACATGTGCATAGTAACGACACTGACCCAGTGAGCTCAGAGCCAACTGCTACAGTGAACATAACCCCTCAGACTCCTATTTATATCTGTCAGCCAGACTCCCTGACTGGACCAGGTCAATCAAGGAAGTCATATTCTCTGACCTGGCTGACCTTGTTCCAATCACTAATTGTTCTAAAGTTTGGTCATTATGCAAAACAGATTTCAACACAACAGAGCGGAAGGTGGGAAGACATTGCCTGATAAAATTTAACGGAGAGACCTGTGAAGTGGTATATTTTGGTGTGAGCCATGAGGAGAGGAACCAGAAATCCACTGATACAATTTTAAAGGGGATGTAGGAACAAAAAGATCTGGGTGAGCATGTATACAAATCTTTGAAGGTGACAAGGTATATTCAGAAGGCTGTTCAAAGGGGACTCTGGGTTTTATCGAAAGAGAGATAGATTACAGAAGCCTGGAAATTATGCGAAATAAAATCTTGCCTGTGGCTTAGCTTGAGTATTGCGCTTAATTCCACACCTTACACTTGAGGAAGTATGCAAAGACTTGAGAGGGTACAGAGAGATGGTAGCAAAATGAACAATGTCACTGGATTAGTAGCCCACAAACCTCGTCAGTGTTCTGAGGACATGGATTCAAATCCCTTCCTGACAAATGGTGAAATTTGAATTCAATAAAGATTGAAATTAAAAGCTAGCCTAATAGTGACCAAGCAACCATCATCAATTGTCATAAAAACATATCTGATTTACTACTATCCTAAAGGAAAAGAAATCTACCACCCTTATGTGGCCTGATCTGGCCTAGTGACTCCAGTCACACAGCAATATAAGAAGCAAAGCCTCAATCCAAAGGCAATTAGGGATAGTCAATAAATGCTGACCTAGCCAGCAAAGCCACTCATGAATTAAAAAGATTTACTTTGATGGTGCGTGGAACAAGGCACTTTAGTTATGTGCAGAGACTGGAGAAGTGGGAGTTCTTTAGGTTGCAGCACTGGGAGGTTGAGGGGTGATTTGATACAGGTTTCCAAACTCATGAATAGTTTTGATACCATCAGTAATCAATTTCTGGTAGCAAATAAATAGATACCCAGTGCAGAAAGGTTTAAACTGTTTGGTGAAAGAACATTTTTTTTTCACTTAAAGTAAACTGTATCATCAGGAACACAAAACCTGAAAGTGTGTAAGTCAATTCATTAGTAACAATCAAAAGGAATAAAGTTACAGGACAGTGAGAAGAAAAGATAAACTGGATTGTTTTACTATAGGCATGATGAGCTGATGACCTCCTTCAATGCTGTATCTTTCTCATTCCAGTTTCACAGCACATTCATGATCTGTTCTCCAATCATTATGGATATAAACAAAAGTCTTCAGCTCACCTTGGAACACATTTGGATGTGGCGCATTCAAGATGATCAATCTCTCCACCATCTCCGGATTGGAAATTGCGAAGTTCCAAGCCAGGATGCCACCCCAGTCATGCCCGACTAGAATACAGCTGCTGTGCCCTGAAAATAAATAGAACTGTGCCATAAGAATAGCAAGTCAAGCTCTTTGTACTGCAAAGCGTCAGCCTCGCCATGACTGTACTTTGACATTCCAGCATGCCAATAGGGTTAAAGCACTGTACTGATCAGACATTGAACAATCAACATGCTGTTTTGACCCACGGTCACAAAAAGGGAGCTAGAATCAGCCTCTGTACTGAGTGAGGGAAGAAGGGCTTGCCAGCCAACGCTTCTGCGTATCATACACTTTTTTTTGTAAATCTGCAACAGTGAGTAGAGTGGGTTTTTTTTGATTATATGTTTTATTAGATGTGTCTCTTGATTAAAAATATAAAACAATGCTACTACATCAGCCTGGCGCAGTGTGTTTTAGGGCAGTTAAGACTGCTATTTTCTGGGTCTGTTAATTATTAAGGTGCAAAGATGGCCTTTAGTAGAGTGATATGCTCTTCCTGTTGGATGTGGAAGATTAGGGAGAGTTTCCATGTTACTGATGATTATGACATGGAAGTGTGTTTGGTTGCAAATCTTATCGGATTGCATGCATTATCTGGAGCCAATGAGGAATTTACAGGAGCTGGGGGTGTGATGGATGGCAGCTGCAGGGAGAGAGATAAACCGAAGATACAGTCAGGTAGTTGGGTTAGAGGGAGACAGATCTTGCTGGAGTCCTGCAGGTTTCCCTATCTCAAAAAAGTATGCTGTTCTGGAAGATGTATGGAGTGATGGATTCTCAGCGAAATGTAGCACAAACTGCCAGGTTTCTGGTATTGAGACTGGCTCTAACAAAAGCAGGGTTACTCTCTCTCACAGAAGTTTCTGCGGCTGATAGCAAACCATCAGAATGTGTTGCCTCCCTGGTGAACAGAATCAAGGATATCTCGGACAAGGTGCAGAATATTCTCAAAAGGGGAGAGAGACCAGCAGGAGGTTGTTGTACACATCGGAACTAATGACATAGAAAGAGAAAAGGAAAGAACACAGGAAGTTAGGCAGGAATTTAAAAAAGATGTCCTTGAGGGTAGTAATATCTAGATTACTCCAAGTGCCGTGAGCTAGTGAGGGTAGGAATAGGAAAACAGAGCAAATGAATGCATGGCTGAAAAGTTGGTGTGGGGGAGAAGGAATCACATTTTTGGATCATTGGAATCTCTTCTGGGGTAGAAGCGACCTATGTAAGAAAGATGGATTGCACCTGAATTGGAAGAGGACTAATATATTGGTGGGGAGATTTGCTATAACTGCACGGGAGGAATTAAACTAGTAGGGCAGGGTGGAGGGTAGTGCAGTGGTGGTGAGTTGGAACTCAGGGAGATAGTGAGCAAAGATATCAGTCTGAGACTGGTACAGTTGGGAAAAGGAGCAAGTCGAACAGTCAGGTCTGACAGAAACAAAACAAAGAACAAGATAGAATTAACAACTTAAACTGCATTCATTTCAATGCCCAACAGGTAAGGCAGACGGACCTAGGGCATGGTTGGGAACATGGGACTCGTATATCGTAGCAATTACAGAGACATGGCTCAGGGATAGACAGGACTGGCAACCTACTGTTCCAGGGCATAAATGCTATAGGATGGATAGAAAGGGTTGGACAAAAAAGTTTTTGTTTAGGAATAGCATTACAGCTGTACTTAGGGAGCATATTCCTGGGAATACATCCAGGGAAGTTCTTTGGGTGGAACTGAGAAATAAAAAAGGGATGACCACCTTATTGGAATCGTAGACCCTTCAACAGTCAGCAGGAAATTGAGAAACAAATTTGTAAGGAGATCTCAATTACCTGTAAGAATAATAGGATGGTTATGGTAGGGGATTTTAACTTTCCAAATATAGACTGGGACTGCCATAGCGTTAAGGACTGGGATGGAGAGAAATTTGTTAAGTGTATACAAGAAAACTTTCTGATTCAGAAGTAAGGCAGTACAATCACATCCTTGCTACGGTGACAATCAGAATTGCACACAGCACCCCAAGTTGTGGCTTAACTAATGTTACATACAGGATCCAACATAATTTCCTTGCTCTTGTATTCATTGCCTTAACTAATAAAGGCAAGCATCCAACATGTAACATTCTAGCTACCTGTAATGCTGCCTCAAAGGATCTACGGGTGTGCACACCAAGGTTCCTCTGATCGTCAGTACTTCATAGGGTCCTATCATTCAATGTATATTCCCTTGGCTTGTTAGTCCACCAGATCACATCATCTTACACTTTCAAGATTACAGTAAATTTGTCACTGATTAGCTCATCTGACCTGCCTAGAGTCTAATCACTATTTAGAAAACCTTCACGTCATCTGCAAACCTACTGAACATACTTCCCACATTCATGTTCAGGTCATTATTATATACTACAACACTGAACTGTGGTACGCCAGTGGTTGGAGGTTTCTGGTAACAAATACACCCTTCAAACTTTACCCTCTGGTTTTGAGGCAAGAAGCAGTTTTGGATCCACTTTACCAAACTGTCATGAATCTTATCAGCTCTTAGCTTCTTAACCAGACTAACATGCAAGACTTCATCAAGTGTACACTCTTCTACACACCTAATTACCTCTGCAAAAAAAATTATTAGATGCAATTTCCCCTTGACAAAGCTGTGCTATCCTTGCCTCTCCATGTGGAGATTAATTCTATCCGTTAGAATGTTTGTCTAATATTTTCATTATCTCTGATGTTACACTCACTGGTCTATAACTTCCTAGTTTATCCCTATCATCCTTCTTGAATAAGAGTATCACATCAGCTGTCCTCCAGTCTCTATTCTATAGCAGATCTTCCACGGCACTGCTCATACTAAGTCAAAGGATGTAACAGTTTAGACCATTTATTGCACAATGTACCAAACTGCTGCTCAGTAAAGATACGCCCTTTTAAGATTGAGAAAACATGAGGATTGCAGATGCTGGAGATCAGAGGTGAGAGTGCGGTGCTGGAAAAGCACAGCAGATCAGGCAGCATCCGAGGAGCAGGATTGCAAAGTGTGAGTATTAAGTAACATAACTTTAGCCAAATCAATTTAATTGCGATCTGGTCAGGAATTTTGCAAATTAGAAAACTGATTTGAATGTTTCAGGCTCCAGGTTCAAAACAAAATTGTTATGGAGTCAGAGTCACAGAGCATAGAAATCGGCCGTTTAGTCCCACCAGTTCACGCTGACCATACTCTCTAACTAAACTAGCCCCACTTGCCTGTGCTTGGCCCATATCCCTCCACAAATTTCTTGTTCATGAACTTATTTAAACATGTTTTAAATGTTATAACTGTACTCATATCCTCTGGATTCCATTCCCCACACGAACTACTGTGTAAAAAAGATTGCTTCTCATGTCTTTTTAAAATCTTTCTTGTCTCGCCTTAAAAATATGCCTTCTTGTCTTAAAATCCCCCACTTTAGGGAAAAGACACCTGCCATTCACCTTATCTGTACCCTTCATAATTTTATAAACTTCTATAAAATCATAGCTCAACCTCCTTTGCTCCAGTGAAAAAAGTCCCAGCCTTTTAACTTGAACCTTCCATTCCTGGCAACATCCTGGTAAATCTCCTCGGAACCCTCTCCAGCTTAATAATATCCTTCATATACCAAGGAAACCAGAACTGGACACAATACCCCAGAAGAGGCCTCACCAAGGTCCTGTACAACCTCAACATAACATTCCAAATCCTACATGAAGGCAAGCATGCTAAATGCCTTCTGAACTACCCTATCTATATGTGATGCAATCTTCAAAGAATTATGCACCTTTGATCTCTCTGTTCGACAACTTACCCAAGGCCAAATTTTAATATAAGTATTGCCTTTGTTTGTTTTACCGAAGTTTAATACCCTGCATTTATTTAAATTAAACTCATTTGCCACTCTTCAGTCCATTGACCCAACTGATCAAAATCTCTTTGCAATTTTAGATAACCTTCTTCACTGCTCACAATACACCAATGTTGGTGTCATCTGCGAATTTACTAACCATGCTTTCTGTATTCACATCTAAATCATTTACATAAATGAAAAACAAAAGTTTGTCAAAAAGGGGAAGCAATGGCCTACAGGTATTATCACTACTAATCCGGAAGCTCAGTTAATGTTCTGGAAACCTGGGTTTGAATCCTACCAGGGCAGATGACGGAATTTGAATTCAACAATAATCTGGAATTAAGAATCTACTGATAACCATGAAACCATTGCTGATTAGCAGAAAAACATGTTTGGTTTCAGGAAAGGAAATCTGCCATTCTTACTTGGTCTAGCCTACATGTGACTTCAGATTCACAACAATGTGGGCTGACTCTTAACTATCCTCCGAAATGGCCTAGCAAGCCACTCAGTTCAAAGACAACTAGGTGTTGTCAGGAAATGCTGGCCAGCCATGACCGAATGAAAAAAAATTGAACCCTATGGATCATCACTGGTCACAGGCCTCCATCACTCTCAGTCTTCTGCCATTAAGCCAATTTTGTATCTATGTGAATCCCATGTAATCTAACTTGATGAATTAGTCTATCATGTTGAACCTTGTCAAAGGCTCTATGAAAGTCCAAGTAAAATATGTCTACCGCTTTGCCCTTGTCAATCTTCTTGTTACTTTCTCAAAATACTTAATTAAAGTTTGTGAGACATGATTTCCCTCACATAAAACCATGCTGAATATCCCTAATCATTTCTTGACTCTCCAAATGCATATAAACCCTATCTTTCAGAATTACCTACAACAACTTACTCACCACTGAAGTCAAATTCATAGATCTATAGTTCCCAGGCTTCTCCTTACAGCTCTTCTTCAACAAAGTGACAACATTAGCCACTCTCCAGTCATAAGAACTAGGAGCAGGAGTAGGCCATTTGACCCTTTGACACTGCTCCGCCACTCAATAAGATCATGACTAATCTTTTCATGGACTTAGCTCCACTTCCCTACCCTCTCACCGATTCACTTAATTCCTTTATTCAAAAAAAAACTGCCTTAGCTTTAAAAACACTTATTGAAGTACGGTCAACTACTTCATTGGGCTGGGAATTTCACAACCATCTGGGTGAAGAAGTTCCTTCTCAATTCAGTCCAAAATCTGCTCCCCCTAATTTTGAGGTTTGGCCCTCTTGTCCTAGTTTTACCTACCAGTGAAAATATCCTCTCTACTGCTATCTTATCTATTCCCTTCACAATTTTATATATTTCTATAAGATTCCCCCTCAATATAATCCCAGTTTACTCAGTCTCTCCTCATAAGCCAATCCCCTCAACTCCACAATTAACCTAATGAACCTCCTCTGCACCACCTCCAATGCCAGTACATCATTTCTCAAATGAGAGAGACCAAAACTGCACGCAGTACTCCAGGTGTGTCCTCACCAGCATCCTATATAGCTCCAATATAACAGCCCTGCTTTGAAACTCAGTGAAGGACAAAATTTCATTTGCCTTCCTAATTACTTGTTATACCTGCAGACCAACCCTCTGTGATACATGCACAAGGACACTCACATTCCTCTGCATAGCAATGTGCTGCAACTTTTTAACCATTCAAATAATAATCCTTTTTACTGTTATTCCTACCAAACTGGATGATTTCACATTTGTTAACATTGTATTCCATCTCTCAGGCCTTTGCCCACTCTCTATGTTCCTCTGCAAAGTTTGACACACTACACGTGGTCCCAAACTCCAAATCATCTGTATAAATTGTGAATAACTGCAGTCCCAACACTGATCTCTGGGGCACAGCACTAGTTACTGATCGCCAACCAGAATAGCACTCTTTTATCCCCACTCTGTGGTTGATTAACAGTAAGCAATCCTCTATTCATATTCATATTCATACTCTCCCATAACACCACATGGTGTTATGTAGTAGCCTCTTGTGCGGTACCTTGTCGATGGCCTTTTGGAAATCTACGCACACCATATCGGCTGGATCCCCACTGTCCACCTTGATCGTAATGTCTTCATAGCATTTCAAAAGATTAGTTAAGCATGACCTGCCCTTCATGAACCATGTTGCATCTGCACATCAGGACAATTTCTAACTAGACGCCTTGCTATTTCTTCCTCGATAATAGATGCAAGCATCTTCCCCACTACAGAAGTTAAGCTAACTGGTCTTCAATTCCCCATCTTTTATTTACCTCCCTTTTTAAACAGTGACGTCACATTTGCAGTTTTCCAATCGGCTGGAAATGCCCAGAGTCCAGCAAATTTTGGAAAATTACCACAACTGCACCTTGTTAAGGTAGCAAGAATAAGTATTTTCACAGTGGGTATAGGGTCAGGAGTGTGTGTAGACCAAGGACACATTAATTTAAAATTAAACTTGGGCGTTTCAAGTGTGATGTTTGGAAACAGTTATTCAGTGGAAATCTGAAATTTTCTTTCCCTAGAAAGCTGATGATGGAAAATTTCAAACTGAGATTTTTTTTATATAGAAAAGGGTAATAACATTTACAGAGCTAAGCTGGGTAGATGGAATTAAGTTTCAGAGCAACCACGATCTAACTGAATAGCGTAATAACTTTAAGCAATTCAACTACCTTCTTGGATTCCTATGGCCAACCTTTGCGAAAGACAAGGTTGCTTCAAACACTCATTACAAGCCTGACATCTAACTGAGGAAAGCTGTGATGATGGGTTGTTCAGGTAAAATCCTAACCCTGATGGAAGGTGAATATCTCAGACAGTTAGACAACAGCAATTATCAGCATACCTAGAGCTTCGATAACGTCTTTGACATCTTTCAGCAAATAGTCCAGGTTGTAGTCAATTCGACTAGATGGTGCATCAGAATCCCCATAACCACGCAAATCCATTGCCACCACTCGATACTCACTCTTGAACTCCCGCAACTGATAACGCCAAGAATACCTGAGACACAGAAAATGTTTGTTGAACTGGTAACCAATTCAGCTGATGGGCTATGCTACACAATTAGTTCAGTAGTATTAGTATTGCATTCCGTGACAATATACTTGCAATAAAATACAAAAATACTTTGAACAACTAAGTGAAACAATTCATCTCTTAAACGATCTAGTCATTTGCTTCTACCAGAGTGTTTACTACCTCAATCCCATTGTGTGTGGGCCCTTGGTGCTTGAGAAGTGGCTGTTCAAAATAACCTAAAGCATCTTTTGCAACCCCAGAATATCCTGAAATGCTTTAAAGCTCATGAAGAACTCTTAATGTGAAAATGAGGCTGCCAATTTGTATGTAGTAAGCTTCAATAAACAGCAATGTGATAAGGACGAGATAGTCCAATGATTTGAGTTGAGGGATATATTTTGGTCCAGGACACTTGGGAGAACATTGCCCTTCTGCTTCCATGTTGTGGTTATTATACTTTCTACATCCATCTCATAGAAGCATCTCTTATCTTTCTCTCTTGTTCATAATAAAACAAATTGGAGGAACTTCCATTCACTGAGAACCTAAATTTCTACAAATTTTGCAACTGCCACGACTTAACTGGGAAGACTGCAGTGCACCAATAATCATACCTCCTGTGTCAGAAGCCATTACAAAATGTGTAAAATCCAAAGAAGACCACCAAAATAAATATTTTGCCTTCAATTCAGACCAGATTCCTTCAGTAATAAAAAACAAAGTACGCATTGTAACACACAATTATATCAAGAATAATGAAAAGAAAGGATTCCTAACTGATGCAACTTAAACTATACCCTTTAAAAACTCGAAACATACATACACTGAATCACAATTAAGGCAGAGAAAAGATAACTGTTTACACATATAATATGGGTTAAAAAAATATACAGAATAAAAAAAGGCATCCAACAAATATGAAATATGAAATGCCTTGCTTATAATATGCATTATTCAACTCCCTCTTATATTTGTTCTCCCAAATTGCTGAGCTTCTCATCAACTGAGGTCAAGGCTCAGACATTTTGTTTAAATTAATTTATGGGATGTGGGTGCTGATGGTTGGGCCAGCTTTTAATACCCTTCCTAGTTGCCCTTGAGAAGATGATGCCACACTGCCATCTTGAACTGCTGCAGTCCATTTGCTGTAGGTAGACCCACAATGCTGTTCGGGTGGAGTTCCTGGATTTTGACTCAGCGACATTGAAGGAATGGTGATATATTTCCATGTCAGAATGGTGGGCGGATTGAAGGGGAACTTGTAGGTGTTCCCATGTATCTGCTGCCCTTGTCCTTTTACAAGGAAATGGTAATGGGTTTGGAGGTGCTATTTGAGCAGCCTTGGTGGAATTTCTGCATCTCCAATATAATAAACATTCCTGTCATTATTTGGAAACTTGAGTTTGAATGTCGATAGAATCACGTGGACTTTAAGTTTGATTTGCATTTCTTTATTGTGTGGGTTAAGGAGACGTTTGTGCTTACTTACATTTTTTAGTTCAGTGGGTGGTTCCAGTGCATCGGAAATGTATTCACATGCATTTAAATGAAGCTTTTAAGTAAGTCCATGTGGTGAATAGTGCTTCAAGAAAACAAAGGTATAAGAGAAAAAAAAGAGCTGTTGCCTTGCAACAAAATGTCCCGTACCACAGGGAGACAGAGAGAGAAAGCTTCCTTTCAGAAGAAGAAAACCATCTAGGAAGTTAGGCAGTGAGCTGGTTTCTGTCAGAAAGAACAGGTCTATGGCAGCCAAGGCTAATTTGAGCTGTAAAGAACTCCTGAATGGTTTAATATCACTATAAGAAACATCAGAAACATAAAGCCATGGAAGAATTTAAGAAACTCTTGTTAGACTGAGCTGTGTTAGCAGTTTAAGGATCTCATGAAGATGTATTATCTAAAAAAGATAAATGAATGCAGATGTTTGCTGGAAAGAAACCAAGTACTGTGTGCTAACTCAAGAAGGAATTTAATATGAATTCTGAGATTTGAAAATCTATAAGATTGCTGTTGAAGTAAAAGGGTTAAATCTTTATTTTTGATACTTGTAATAAGACTGTTTCAACCAGTTCTGACATATTTTTCCTTAGGTTCCTTTGTGTTTAAAAACTTTGACGTTCTTTTATTAAAAGATTACTGGTGGCCTCTTGTGAATATGTTCAGTGACTGACCACCAGGAAAACCTAATTACAATTATAAAACTTAGTCTATCAAACCAGGTTTCACTTTGGAAAGTGAACTTGACTTCTTATATTACTATCAGTTGGAATTATAATAGATTAATCTAACATTAAGGAACCGTACCATAGCTGATAGCGAACAACATATCAATTTGTAATAATCTCACGTGGTAACGTGAATGAGAATGGAACTCAACATATTCTTCAATATGGGCCCAAGGCAGGAGGAGGTAGAAAGTCTTGCAAGTATGTAAGCATCCTTCACAATCCCAGGATATCTAAAAGCACTTAACAGGCAAGTACCTTTTTGAAGGGTAGTTGCTATTGTAGGAAATAAAGTAGCTATAGATTTCACACAAATTACAAGGTTACAAGGACCTGATAAACAGCTTTGTGATGTTGGTTAAGGAATAAACACTGGCCAGGACACTGAGCACAACTCCTTCGTGAATAATGCCATTGGAGTTTTATGTTTACCTGACAGGAAAAAAATTGTTAAACAAAAAAAAAAATGAAGCGAGTCTTTACCAAAACTCAGGAAAGCCATGGAGTAGCAACATCAAATGCTTGTTCCTCTCACCAGCTTCTACATAATGAAACCGCAGCCCTGAATCCTAGAGAAACAGAGAAAGAGGCAGAAAAAGACAGTATGAACACAGATCAAAGACTATCTCAGGATGCAGCTTTCACTACAGAACCACTGCAAATGTTTTCAAAGATTGACTTCTGTGACCATTCAAATTATCTCTCATGGTAAATAAGAGAATTCCCATAACCAAGGATTAAAAATAAATTAGATTAGATTCGCTACAATGTGGAAACAGGCCCTCCGGCCCAACCAGTCCACACCGTCCATCCG